>NC_136642.1:16111734-16804234 GCF_949748355.1 Melanostigma gelatinosum | reverse complement strand
TTGTTCGCACAGTAATAACAGCGGAGAAAAGAATTGAACATATTCATGTCGTTAGGATTTTTGATCTGATTGCTTGATTTCCACCTTGCATGCACTGCTAATAAAACAAACCCTATTGTACATGTTTACTGTGTAAGAATGATAACAAAACGTAGTATGTTCTAAAAGTGATGCATTGGATCCAAATCACGAGCGGTGATTCAAAAAAGAACAAGTAACTTGATTAACTTGCAAATTAAAAATGTATTGACTGATGTGCTCAACATATGTATTTTATGGCTCTCTAAACAGTTACAAAGCTATAGTGAAAACCAGGTTTGTTTTTGTGTATCCGTGCAGAGGAGTTTGGATCATTAAATTGCCTGTCTCTGTGCTTTAAGTCCGTCTTTTCAATTTCAGTCATGGTAAGAAAATATAATCTAAGTGTCAAAATTTGGGGGTGATTATCTTCACTTTGCACTGCATCACTGAACTTATTTGTGTTACTGGGAGGAAAACAAAAAAGATTTACAGTTTATGAAAACTCAGTCGATACATTATCTTGAACTGATTTCATTTAATTGTTTGAAAAAAAGGGGGGGATGTTCAATCACAGAAGACTGAAGAAGCACATTAAATGATTCTTCATGGGTTGCCTCTGTGGTGAAATACAGTAGCCAATGTCGTAGGTCTTGAGTTAAGCACCTTATTTATCCGCTGACATTTTTGTCCATTGTAAGCTGGCTGCCTATATCAATTTGATTGACACAAATGCAAGTGACACAATTTGAAGTTCTTTTGAAATCATGTCTGCTTTCCGTGTTTGCCTGGAGCTTTGGTTTCAGAAGATTTGGAAGCTTCACTAATTGGAGATTTGGCAAGCAGGAGTCATTAGCTGGAGGCAGTTCAGTCTACGTCATGGAGATGTTACTGCCCTACAGCTTATGCTCTAACATGCTGAAGTATTTGAATACAATATTGTTCATCTGACACAGTGTGTGACTGGTATACATGCTTGTATGATCAGTCGATCCACTTTGGTCCAGACTTAAATATCTCAATAACTATTTCATACTTTATCCATTTTACTTTTCTTCAGCCGGGATAGTCCCATTGAGAATTTGAATCTCTTTTACAAGGGGGTCCTGGCCAATTATAAGATAGATTGCCTTGCAATTCTGCACAGTCATTCATGGTCTCCAGAGGATGAAGCCCACAGACTATGGTGATCGCCACCTTTCCTGTGGTGTGAGCTGCATCTGTGGGCAAAATGACCTTTGCTGCATTGATATAGTAATGAACAGCTGCTGTTGCATCAACACCTCTCAAGCTTAAACGTTGCAGGAACTAAGAATAAAACAAATGTTTTCGATGAACACTCTGAAGATCTCAAGTGAAACACACTAACATTGCGGTGATTTAAGTACATTTGTTGTTGCTTGTCATCTTAGTCCCATTTCCTTCTTCACCCTGGTCATTAGCTGTCTGTGAGCTCAGTTTGGATCAACACACAGCATGCACACACACACCTGTGTCAGACGGGAACGGACAGGTGACACAAGGGACAGAGAGGCAGCCGCTTTAAGAGTGTTGAACAGCATGGGACAGCCGTCGCATAGAGAAGGTTTGATATGTGATATGATTTGAGGCTGTAGCTGAGAGGGAGAGTAGTTAGAAACAGACTCATTGGAGTTATTAAATAAAGGTTTTACTTGTCCCCAAAATTACACGTTTGTCTTCATAATGGATTTGACTTTCATTGTCATTATTGTATACCAACTTATTCAATTCAAACTGACAAGTAAACAATGTGTTTCATTGAAGCTTTATTTGTTACTCAAATTATTTTATACCACGCACTCTTTCCTCCATACAAATAATACTAAAATGGAGCAACACACACTCACAGTCGGTATATTTCATCATGAATACATCTGCAAAACAAACGTACAACAAATATCTCTATAATCAGTATTAAGTCATTGAAATAGCTGCTCATTTTGACAACACAGCCACACATATGTGCCACTCGTCGCTCATTTCCCTGCACTAAAAACATGACAAACATGCAAACTATACAGTGGAGTGAACATTTTAACAACAAAACAAACACGTAAAGGTTACAGCTAGTTGCATATTGGTTAAAAAAGGCTTTTATTTCACAAATAAACCATTGTATGTTATAGCAAAGCCATACTTTGGAAGAGTTTTTAGACCACTCAGCGCACACACCTGTTGAGGCGTTGAGGTGCAGTCAGCCTTTGACAGTGGCCGTCGTGGGGACAAACTTTATGACCGTCAGCATTTAGTTGCTGTTTTTCCAGATCTAAATGATTATAACTGGCTTCTTGTAAAGTACGGTCCCCATAGCAGTCATTACTGACACTTAATTAACTCCGAGAGGTACTAATGCGCAGTTAAACATTCAAATAATCAATATATATATATATATTGCCATCTTTACTACAAAATGACAAAGATATGAATGGTTTGATTGGAAAGAGATTTGTTCTAATTAGCCAGTTAACAATAGTTGAATTTGGAAGTTCTTGTTTCCTTTAACATCTTGAACAATCTGGTATTTATTTCATAATCATGTTAATTCAGTGCATGCGACCCCTCCCCTCATGTCAACACTTGTGTGTGAACTGGGTCCTTCTTGTCAGAGCAAAGCTAAGAATAGAAATCAGAGGGTTGAGTCAAGATGTAAATTGAGCCAAAACAGGCAAATCCAATCCATTTTTCCAGTGGTCGAAAGGTTAAGACTAAATTTCAAAGCCACTAATAAAGATTGTGTGTCCAACTTGATTCACTGTGCTGTTAACATGCTGTACTCAAAGAAATAAATAGCATTTTCTTTAGGCTAATCTTATAATGCAATGAAACGGACAGCCTGGCATTTCAAGGGAAATGTCATTTTTTTTGTCTTCCAAAATAATATTCTTGCATTGCACATTGTTAGCATCGTCAGCACAACTTATTATAACCAACCAATACATGTAGCTAAAAGCTGACATGCTAGCCTACAGCAGGTAGCAACATCAATAACAAGCCACTGTGACACTTTCCCAATGCTCCTAAATCTCTCATAACTTCTTGATAACGGAAAATAACAGAATTTAAAGTGAATGTACCTTCTTTTTTTTTACCATGCTGAGCTCATCTCTAATCATAAGCATCACCTTCATGACTCATCAACTGTGATTGTGCTAAAGTAAAAGCTAGTGAAGGGAAGAAATTGTGAATTGTGTTGAGAACTTGTAATATCAGTGGGGGAAGAAAAAAAGTGCGTTCAGAGTTTCATGAAGTTGCACTGGGAGATGCTGCAGCATGGCAGTCAGTCCACATTGGCTTACCTTCATTGCTTAATTCAGCAGAGTTCAGACAGAGCAAGCCACCAGCAGATGTCTCTGTTCAATCAACTTGCAGCTGCTGATAGGCTCTGGTAAATCTAGAGTCTTCAAACGTGGTCTTTCTCACAAAGAACCACAGAACGGAAACAGCACCGTGCTCCTACTGAGAAGAAACACATTTGATTTTTAAATTTCTATTTGTCGTCATATTTTCCATTCTTTGAGTGTGCAATTTTTGACTCCCCAAAAAAATGTGTTTCCTCTCAGTTTCACCACAGCTTTTTGTTCAGATACTCTACATCATGATACCAGGTAACCAGCGCCGTTCACATGGTAAAGTACGAACACATTAAAAACGATGTCACTGTGAAATTCCCTACTGCTTCAGCACAAAATAGCTCTCTGAGGGAAAGTGAGGACGCTCATTAAATCCGAGGCTTTTGCTTTCAACGGTTCAGCCTTTCCTTTTATATTAAAAATGGTATCCCTTAAAGCCCGGGATTATCCATAGAAACTCTAACGTGTTGACTTGTTCCACAGAATGGTCTGGTCTCCTCACCTGGAGGAGCTGACAGCCTGCCTTAAAACACTTCACGATTCCACTAACAGTGGGAGAAGCACCAACACAGTCCACAGCTTTTCATGACACGGTCCACACTCACACGGGGTCAGTGCCAGAGGTTAGTGGGCCGACACACAAAGTAACACACACACACACACACATACATACGAACCAGGGCTCTCTCTCCTCTTGGTATGCTCTTTTGTTGTGGCCACACAAGAGCAGCCTTTGTAGAGCGTGTCTAAGAGAGAGTATGAGCATATTTGTGTCCCAGTGTCTGTCTGTGTGTGTGTCCTGGTATTCGTGCCCTGTTTATGAGCTGCTCTCCCACTGTGCTGGCTTCGAGCCTACCAATCGGCAGCACGGCGCAGATAGAGGACGAGACACAGAGCGAGCCTCCTTTCTCTCTTCACACTGTCGCATTGTTGTTGGAGCAGGCGGGCTGGTGTTGCGATGGGCCTGGAGGGAGAGAAAGTGGACGAGTGGGGGCAGGTGGAGGCAGGTGGAGGCCGGCGTCCTGGCGGTGGTACCGCAGATGTTCCCTCAGATAATGTTTGTCTTGCCAGTTTGCATGCTGTGCTCATGTTTGTGCTTGTGTAGTCTGAGAATTAGAATCAGGTTCTGATCTTGTTAAACTTCACACGATGGCAGAAAAGCTCTCCCCATGTACGTCCAGTGCCATTATGTATCTGTACTGTCCCAAAAAATAAATAACGTGTTCCCGGTTTTAATTGGCTGAATGCCCTTCAGGGATATTCACTTGTCTTTGAGAGAACCCTCTCGACTGAGAGCCTGGTAAAAGAGCGTGAAGTGTGGATTTTACTCAATCTACTTTGTCATTGTTGTTGGAGTGAACAGGCTGGCACTGTGCTGAGCACGGAGGCGAGGAGGAGGAGGAGGAAAACGTTTTGGTGGTGGCAGAGGGTTCACTGGGTTTGTGTTTCCAATGCAGGGCGATCGCAGCCAGAATGCTGATGATGTGAACGTGGAAGTACATCGACCTAGAACAGAAAAAACGAGAATCAGTTTTGTCATTAATGTACTGTCAGGGGAAATGTTAATCAGTAGGAAATAGTGACATGACAAAATAAAGCAGGCTACAAAAAAGTCATGTTGGAAACTAAAATAAGAACTTCTTTTTTTTTTTTAACATAAAAAAACAAAGGAGTTCTGGCTTTTGGTGAGTTTTGATGGTAATTCTTCCCAATTTTCTGACTTTCAGATTTATCTATCAACAAAAAAATGTACTATTTTACAAAGAAATTATTTTAGTTGCAGCCCAAATGAACATACCCTTCCTCTTTAATCATTTAGACTTGAACTGTGTGTGGAAGAAATTGTAAGCATGACATTTTCGTAGTTTGGTGGATCCTTTGGTGGTGAAACTCGACAGACACATTTGTGGCAATACACCTGTACACTCACATGTTTAAAGCTGTTGGACAAGGACAGAATACAAGTAGTAAGACAAGTGGGTTCAGAGATTACCCAAACACAGGTGCACTGGTACTCATGTCATTTCTCATAACCACATCTCACTATTTCAATCTGCTCACCTGAAGGTGTGTTCAAACTTCACTAAAAAGTAGTGTAACCCACGCAGTTGTACAAATGCGAAAAGCATGAATCGGCCTTAAGAGGAGAAGTAGTATTAGAAAGTACAACATACCTGTAATAAACCAAAGCGGGCTCTACAGCAAGAAGAAGGAAAGGCATAACAGTGTAGCAGATGGCCAGCTGAGTGGCTGCCCAAGTGAAGATGTCGTAACTCAGCTTCAAGCCCCCGAAGCCCAGAAAGTAGTGGCGAACAGACTTCCGTACCTGGTGGAGAGAGACAGATGAACAGAGAGGGGCGTAGAGCTATTGTCACACCAGTGATAGGATCGGTGTATTTAAGCTATGCAGTTAATGTAAGTCAACTAACCCAATTAAGTTACATGACAAGAATGTATTACTACCCAGAGCTTCACGAGCTTCTCTCTTACGTATTGCTCCACCGTCTTAGGACGTCGCAATATCCGATTGAACGGTCAGCCGAAACATTTTCTTTGAGTTGTACACACTGCAGTGCTCATTTGAATTCCCAGCGGAGGTGGAGTACTCACAGCTCGTGCTGCCATAGTGATGGGGATGGCGGTGATGAAGGTGAAATAGTACCCCGGATAAACACCGTGCCACATGGCAGACAGGATAAAGGTCAACGCCAACCTGTGCTGAGGGGCTCGGTCATAACACACCCTAAGGAGATGAGCGGAATCAAACAAATCCAGAAGAGTTCGTGAAATGGAAAGCTGGGTAAATGTTTTCTGACTGCATGCGTGAGTGTTGAAGTTGACATTTGCAGCACTTACGTTTTCAGCCAAATTCCTGTTTGAATATTCCAGTTGTCTATGAATGTCTTGAAGCTGGTCGCGGTCTGAAAAAGATCAATAAATAACAACAACCTCTTAATTTGTAAGTCTATGCCGACTTTGACCAACATGTACGTGCATGGAACTTCACACAGTCGAGAGTTGTTCTGTGTTTTAAAAAAACGATGAAACATTGAGGATACCTCAATCCCTAAGATGTTGAGGTTGCAGGTGAGGTCCCAAGATGGCTTTCCATTTTTATCCAACCCTGAGAAACCATAACCTGCAGCGTTGTTGACTGCATCAGCTGACAACACAGAAGAAATGAAATCACATGACTTCCATGGCATTAACGATGTAGTTCATGTGCTCATCATAAAACACACACACACTGCTCACCTAGTGTCCAGGCGAAGTAGAATTTGGGCCTTACTGCTTGTATAGAGAAGAAGGCGTAGGCGAGCCTTGTGAGGAAGGGGGATTGGCTGACAAAATGGGGGTCCACGTTGTACGTTATCGGCAAAGACCGAGTCACAGTGAAGAAGAACAGCAAACATCCGCTGCACACCAGCAATTTTCGACAGACAGCGTTCTGCCGAGAAAATAGAGAACTGCTGAGCAGCGATGGAAACAGATTACGAATGGACGGGATGACCACTGATTAATTAAGTCACACCAACATCAGAAACAATGAGACAGACGCCCGATGCGACTGGAAAACTCTCAGTGAATACAGGAATGAGAGTAGGAGAAGACTGCGATCGAGATGAGACAGATTTTACTGCAGTCCCAGGTTATGCTGTGTCGTTGAGTAAAATCATAAGAGGAAGCAACCAGCTACGTATTCATGACTTTACCAGAGGTGATGGGTCCGGTGTCTTATCATAGCCGTTCTGACCATTACACGTCCCAAAGTGCTGCCTCA
Organism: Melanostigma gelatinosum; assembly: GCF_949748355.1. Taxonomy (NCBI): domain Eukaryota; kingdom Metazoa; phylum Chordata; class Actinopteri; order Perciformes; family Zoarcidae; genus Melanostigma; species Melanostigma gelatinosum. The sequence continues at coordinate 16,797,064 of NC_136642.1, read as the reverse complement.
GCCTCTTGCCGATGTGTCGGCCCTCTATGAAGTCGATGTATTCTTTGTAGTTACTGCATGGTCCCACGAAGACACTCAGGAAGTTCAGATTGTAACTCAGGTACTCGATGAGAGAAGGCCTCACACTGCAGAAAGAAGAGCAGGGGGAATAATAGGAAACAAAACAGAGAACCCCTTTATTTTCAGTATGACGGAACAATGATCACTTCCTGTGAAATGCATCCACGTTGGGTGGAGACATGAGAACAGCATGCCATTTATTTGAAGCTCTGTAAACCTGAATTGTTCGTTGGTCGGTGAAATGTAACATAAAAGTAAGCAATGACAAAAAGTGACTTTTTAAAACACAATCCAAATGTTACTGATCCGTTTGTGATATGGTTCCTTTAGTTCACAGATTACAGCAGTTCCGCAGCATTTTAAGGGGCTAGGGTTGAGTACCAATGACTGAAGGACCAGGAAATCATAAATAAGCCTCATTGTTGCCTGAATGAAACGTGTTGACCTCCTGAGCTATTGTCTACATCACTGGTAATGCATGCATCTAACTTTGTATCTAATGATAACAGCACAAGCAGAATTGAAAAGTAAAATCAGAATCAATAAATGTGATGTCTAAACCTACAGGGAGCACAGTGAAGTAAGCAAACACGAGACAACAACTGAATGTAGAGCTGCATAGTTATCCCAGAAGAGCAACACTATGTTTTATAAAATACATTTTAAAATTGTGTTTCATTTTTTTTTACAGATTCCTTCTAAGAGGCCATGCGTAGTACACTGATGACTGTGGTTTTAATCGATTCACATGCATAACATTTTCACATGTTTCATGCAAAACGATGCCTCTTTTCTAAGTTCCCAGCATGCTTTTTACGTGAACAAGCTCTTCACCATGATTGCATCTCCTTGTCATTGTCCTTCGTGGCTAAAGGAAAAGAAACAGTTATTTATTCTTTAAATACGGTGTAAATCCAGACACAACCTATTGTGCATACATACTTTAACAGGGACATCAACCCAACATTGTAAACTATGCGCACCTCAAAGGTCAGATGTAAAAGAAAATCAGCAAAATTCAGTTGGGGGAAAAAAGAAGATTCGCATTATTCACAGGAAACAGCGCTCCGAGTTGAGTCCAAAAAAGTCTATCCCCTGATGTTTCACACTGCAACATAGAATTACCACTGTATAAAACAGATTAAAGACGTGAGTAATTAGCACAGTGAAAACTTACTTAACAGCCAGAGGCTTCTGCTCAGAGGTCAGTTGTTCGGATTTCTTACACATACCTGAAAAACAACGAACGATGTCATCAACAACCTGTCTGGAAACGTTCGTTTTGCCACTTTTGTTTTTACCAAATAATAAAATGAATGATGGATGAATTCCATTTAGCTGCTTCAGTTTCAGGGTCCTGTTACTGTTGTGCATGCAGGTTCACTGTCACACTGTCATCATGGTTCACATTGCAAGTGAATAGAAGTGTTATTGTTGATGCAACACCTGTGCTTGTCCTACATCTCCTCCTCTGCCTTACCGTCATGCAGCTGGAAAGCCAGTGTGGTTATCTTCTGGGTTACTATCATCAGAGGCCTGTGCAGAAAGAGAATGAATGGTAAATATATCCACTAAAGGATAGAGCCAACCTGTTTTAAAACGCTTTAAAAGTCAGAAGCAGCATGTTTGGTCATTTTTTTTAAATGACTGACTTGAAACAAAGCAAATGCCTTCCGAGCGTCTGGCTGAGGCCACAGAATGTATTCGGGTTCGTGAATCGCTGCATTGTTTCCACCAGTGTCAAGTCAGGTCACGTACCAATTCACTCAAATCTCTCAACTTTCACAAGCCAGTAGGCCGACAGCCTGACAGCCATGGTGTCAAGTTCACAGTGATCCAAAGATCTGACGTTGCTTACACAACTAAAATAATGCTGGAAAGAAGATTTCATTAATCTGTAGGTTTTTACACATATGTGCAATGCGATAAACATTCAATAATCAGGAATAATTTGCTTGCACTTTTAAGATTGATTCTTCGGACACTCTCAAGGACTCAAGGACGAATAAGATGTGAACAATAACTCGTGGTCGGGCTACGTTTCCTTTACGTCGCTGAAGTTTTGGTTTCAGGAAGTTAGCCACTTCGGGATACCAAATAGTGCTGGAAGCGATGCGACGGTGGAGGGCATTACGGTTAGTTCCACACTACTCCTGGTTTCATTCACAGATAGAGACCTCTCTGTCCCAAGAATGTGAGTGTGTGTGCGCAAAGGCACACATAAACTACCTCTCTCTCTCACACACACACACACACACACTGGTTGCTGTGTGTAAGTCGGCTGCATTGTGTGGACAGCATGTAAAACCGAGGCAGAGAGGGACCGAGCGGCTGGCAGTGCCAGCTAGTTGGCTGCAGAGAAACATTTTCAGGGTGCCAGCCAGTATGTGCAGCTCTCCACCACTGCAGCCAACTCTGTTTTTCCACATAGACTCTAAAGTTGGTAACATGCAGAAGATTTTTCCTGTTCAATTTCAGTTCTGCTGCCTTGTACAAATTCAGAAAGAAACAGCTTATGGAAATACTCGAAGGCAAATGGGAGAATAGCAACCAGACCTTAGAGACACTGGCATCTTCCAACAGAGGAAGCAGCACAAACACATCATATAATGAAGACAACAGTGGAAAACAGCAAGTTCAATAAATGATGTTGTGCTAACAAATACAGTGAACCCACTGAGTCACAGAACATTTTGAAGTATTAGCTTTGGCACTGGATTATCACACCCAGTCCTGTGTAAGTAGCTACACATATGGACACCATCTGTGATTCACAACCATTCATCTGTCCAATATGAAAGCTTAAAGAAGCTGGAGCTCTTATTCAACATATGAACCCAACCAAGGCTGACTCACAGGCCTGGCTGATCATTGCCAGAGTCAGGCAGAGTTCAAGTGAGGCTGCCGGCAAATTCATCCACACCAGAACCGGGCAGAAAAGTTGCTGAATACAGGAGCCAGCAAATTCAACCGCACACATACAACTATATTACTTCATCTGAACTGTTTCAGTCAAAGGAAAGGGGCCATCTCAGTATCAGTATCAGGACAAAACACATGTATTTGCAGCTCAATGTTGAATTCAATTATTTGTCTGTTTTTTTGTGAAACCTAGGGAGGCCTCTTCATCAAAGCAAGCACATGCCATCATTGTGCAATGGTTGCAGTTAATACACGTGGGCAGAGTTTCAATTTCAAAGGTCATTTTGATGACGCAATCTTTCATTTCTGAAATAATGAGGAATGACAGAGGAGTCCCCGCCCATCTTGTGTCACAGGAAACCTCCTCTCCTGCTCTGCTAAGTTCTCCTTTTAGCACTTCTTTATGATTGTTATAGAGTCCAAATGTAATGTTGAAATGAAAAGAAACCCTTCACATGACGAGAAACACACTAAAGAGTTACCTGCCCACCGCTTTAGAAGCAGCCTTGTTTCTAAAACAACAAAGTCACAGTTGCCAGGAGGCACCTTAACTCCACCTGGCCCAACAATGTCAACTGTGACCGGTCCACACTGCTGCTTTTTAATCAGTGGCGTTTCATTTACACAAGGCTGTGGCACTGGCGAATGCCCCAAGCAGCTACAGCACCGTTCGGAAAACGTTAACTGATAACAGCAGAACTGAAGTGAAGAAAAGAGGCGGGACAACCGAGGGATTAGGTTTTTCCTCACCCAGAGAAGTCCGTGGACAGAACTCCATAGTTGTAGATGAAGGCTCTGCTCACTTGGCACGCTGTCAAGTAGCCCATAGCCGTCACCATGGAATACCTGTGTGTGGAGGAATGAGCAAAACGAAATCAGACAGTTGGGACGTTCTGGGGACATATGCAACACGTGTAAATATTACAAAGCAGGGCTGCCACCTCTTGGTCAACAATCAGTTCATGTGTTGGTTGATCAAGACTTTTCTTTTACTGCTCAGCTATTAGAAGAGATTACGCAATCTGTCGCACATTGGCAGGATTTTGCCAAATACACCCAACTTTCTTTTCATCTAGTTTACAAATCGTTATGCTGATGAAACATTGAGAGTAATTGAAGGGATAGCAATGTTTTCTCTGCATACTCGGATAGAGACAACCATGTGTGGTTGAATTCAGTGAGCTTGGCTTGACTCAACTCATGGATGTTAACTGTATGATTACAGCTTTTCTTCAAAAGTAAGATGACAGGAATTCAATATGTATCGCCAAGTTGTTACTTGTTATTCATTTTCCTTCAATATTTCTTCATCAGAACATTATTTTACTGATCATTTGCTGTGGCTGCAAATCTTGTTAGAAATGGGTCAGAGTGAATCAATTATTTGTTAAAAGTGAAATTGGTGACTTTAAAAAACATTTTTTATATATCACATCTGTATCTGTACTGGTAAATGTTTAACACCAGGACAACACACGCACAACCGAACATCAATAAACATATACGTACACTCACAGAGCTACACAAATGTAATATAAACATGGCTGCAAAGAGAGAAATATGCATTTAAATACACACACACACACACAGTCCGGATGTCTCCAAACAGACTTGTCCAACTGGCATGTCTGGGTGCCTTTCATCTGACGTGTTGTACATTCGTTTCTCTCGACAACAGTGTTTTTATTCAGGTCACATTGTATCAAGAAGATAATAGGGCGGGATGCAATGCCGTGTTGGAATGTGTGGGAGGGAGTAAACTACAGAAGTAAATGTAATGTCAAAAACAATGTCACTACAACATATCAACTAGCACAGTAACCATAGACAAAGCAATCTGCCTACTCCACCAAACACTCCTATGCCGTACATAGTCTCCAGGCTGATCTTGTCTGACAAGTTTTCCTTGAAGACAACAGCAGGTAAATGCAATGGTATCTTAGAAATGAGGTGTAGCCGTTCTGTCATCCGCCTGTCAGCACGAGGACAGTTGGAGGAAGAACATTTCCTTACCAGATTCATGTTTGTCCATAAACCAACTGGCAACCTAACGGTTTGACTTTATTCCACCTATTTGATATGTTTACGTGTCACAAATTCCACCACATTTCATGATGCATTTTATAATCCAACATTTTGTCATGACTTAACTTTATGCAGGATTTTTGTGTGGATTTCCCTTATAAAGTATAAAAACCAACACTAACCTGTGTACATTGTTGATGTCAGCTTTGATGATGATCAAGTAGCTTGCAAGCACCACTGTCAGGATGTGTGCTGAGTACCTGCAGACAAGGACAAACACTATCTGAAAAATGTGCATCATTGCTATTATTTGAATAATACAGCTGTGGTTTTCGAGATACGTTTGCCCTGAAACCTCTTACTCATGATCAAACACAAACATTTCTAACATATTGATAATCAAGGCGTGTTACTGACTCAGTGAAGACAAAATGACAACGTGCAGCATTGTATGAGAGAAATTGAATGAAGTGCTGTGTGAGCTGATCTCTGACAGTACAGTACAGTACAGTACCATCCAAAGCAGAAGATGAGAAAGACGATGCCAAGGAGAGCAGCCACAGCGTGCCGGACCAGGGGATTGGCATGGCTAGGACTGAGGTAGAGACGGAACCAGAAGGCAGCAGCCAGGGCAAACAGCTGGCATGCCAAGAAATTCACCTGTGTGGGAGAGATGGATATGAGGAGTGTTTACACATGCGAAACAAATATTCAACACAATATCTGCTTCTTATCACCTGACAATGGACAGTACTCCTACCTGATCAAGAGGAAAGCCCAAGTATTCACTGACAGGCAGCAGCCACTTGGATCCAGTGGTTTTAACGTCAAACGCAGTTTCCTCCCGTTCGCCCATCCTACGTAGTTTCCTCTCCCGCGACGAGTGTTGACTTTTTTCCTTGTTTTATTGTTAAACTGACTACTTACTTATTTCTGTGACAGCGATACATTGTTTGCCCGAAATACTCGCGACAGCTCCAGGCAGTATACGGAATGACAGAACAGGCATGGCGCTCCCGGCTCGCTCTCCCACTCTGCGCTCCTCAGACTCATGACCAGTCAAGTCAGGCAACGACAGAAAGAAAACACATTGCATTTCCGGTTACTGCTTTCAAAATAAAGGACGAAGGCGCTAAATTAGGTCTTATAGTATTGTACTAACAAGGTAGCCAGTTATGGTGTTGTGTACAGTATGTAAGGAGAAACCTGTTTTGCGGACTTTGTTTTTGCCCACAATATACTCCTTCCACTCCTTCCACCTTCCACCGTGTTTTAGTTTGGCCTGCAATCATTCTCACACAAATTTAGATTTTGGGTACATATACCTCGCTTTCAAAAGTGACGGTGTATCTTGTGCTTGTATGTGAAAAACAAATAAACTGCATTTTGAGTCAAGATAATTGTTAAGGAGAAACTTGCGAGAGTATAGAACGTTTAACTGGGACAGATACAAAAAAACAACAACATAAGAAAGCCATTTCATGTTACTTCCGGTGTTATTTGGGCTGTCTTTCAAACTTTGCGGAAAATCCGATGACAAAGTGGGACCACTGGCTTTCACCCCGGTCCTGATGAGTTTGTTTTTTTTATCAGGGCCCATGGTGACAACAAATGACTCATTAAACAGATCAAAATGCCTCCTGCTTAGTAAATGTGTTGCAGAGTGTGTGAAGAAACGCCATCTGGGAAAGGACTCAATGCTCTTTCCTGAGAGGCCGTGGCATGACTTGCAGGGCTGAGAGACATATGGGAATCGATATTTGTTAATTATTGTGCGGTTCTTTCTCCTTGTCATAATTAAGGCCCAAATGTCAGATTTTGTCTGGAAAGATGAGCATTTTTTTGACACAGTGTGAGTCCAAGGATGGTATTCAAAGTGAGTCACTGGCTAAGAATTCAGCTTAGAATGTTAGACTTTCCTAACATTAAACAATTAATGTGATATTTAATAGATTCCTGTGAGTGTCCACTCTTGTACCACCACTCAGTGGTGAGAACGTGGGGGGTGAGGTCAGGATCAGCTACACAACAACAGCCTGAGAGAGATGAAGTACCTTTTAAAGTCTTTCAGGTTGAAGGTCCATGTTGGAGCTAAAGCATCCTCAAACTGAAGGGATGTCTCTTCAATAATCATAATATCAACAGAAATAATCTTAATCTACAGTATTTACAGGGTATACAGTACATATTGATCATGTGGGTTTCTATGATATGCAATCTGTCAAGTAGCAAATTTACTTAAGTATCAAAGGTAAAATAACTTGTTACGCAGAATTTCTCCTGCCCTTCCAGTTTGTATCACCTATGTTTCATGATTATTATTATTATTTTGAACCTATTATATTGGCCTAATATATGCATTTATGTACACCGCATTGTCATGTTGTGGTTATTATTTTAAGCAATACTGTTGCGAAGTTAAAAACATATTTTTTAAGCTTATCACATATTTTGTATGTACAATATTAACTACAAAACTGTCAAATAAATGTGATGACATAAAAGGTATATTTCCTTCTGAAATTCGGTGGAGGGGAAGTATAAAGTATAATAGAAACACTCAACTACAAATACATCAGAATTGTACTTGAAGAAATTAATTAAATCACTATGTATCGCAGAGGGAGGTAACGATGGGGATTGAACCTCTGGCCCACTGATAAAAGTATTGCAATTTTTAATATATGTTTAGCTTTACGAACTAGTCGTCTGTAATGGCAATGTTGGAGAAAAATACTGTGTTGCTGTTTTTTACATTGAATTCACGTACACAAATTGAACTATACGCGCAATTCTGAACAATAGCATGTTAGTATGGAATTCAGAAGACTCCCAAGACTCCAGACCGCTGAGCTCTGAGCACAAACTTTTTGTTTTCACTCAAATAGAAATTCTTAATCAACCAGGACTGACATATTAAGGATTTCCACTTTACAGTACTTGACTAAATGCACTTAGTTAGGCCTATACATTCCACCATTGAATGTAAACCTTTGTTTGTAAGGAGGATACATTAACATTTAGACCATGGGCCTAAATAGACCAACTGCATGCAACTGATGGGTTTTATATCGTGACATATTATGTCACTTGTAGGATAACTTTAGGAAGCTTTCACATATGTGGAGGTGTGCAAAGACATAATGATCTCAGCAAACTTATTATGATTTTTGTCAAATATTCAGCTTTTGGTGGATGAAGATGCAGATGCTTATGTATTTTCCTTCTGTGGGTCTGCTCTACAGTTTGACCAGGTCACTGCAGGCCTACTCCTGCAATGTAAAACATATATTTGATTTAAACACAATGGCTAAGCTGCCCTTCTGTTGAGTTAATTTCTAGCATTACGCTCACGCACAGCACAGGTAAGCTTTGCGTTGATTCATCAATGCACTTAACAGATATTCAAAATTGGAAGCACTGACCAGACACAAGAACATAAAAAAAGTTCAAATGTTTTCAAAAAACATGCTCTGCCAGAAATGACAGGAAAGTAAGTACACAGGCCATACAGGGTTCAAAAGGAGCTGTGCAAAAAACATGACGCATAAATATTAATAATTCAAATATTTTGCATTTTTTAAGTTGTTCCATTGTCACTCCATTTTCCACTCAACTGGTTTTACCAACTGATCTGCAATCAGAGCAACCTTTTATATAGAAGGAGGTCAGCATTCAATGCCCAAAGATCATTTTGTCACTCTAATAAACAAGAGCTCAGAAAAATCAACCTTATAAAGGGGGCCGAACGTAAATGCAAGGGGTGCAACGTTTCTCTCCAGTAATCAGTCACTCGCGCCGCTTAGCGTCCTGTCAGGGAACGCGCAAGGCGCGTTAGATGACGCGGCCTGTTTACAACTGCCAATGAGCACGTGGCGCACCGAATCGCGACCTGTCATTGGCAAATATGGCTGGAAATAAGGGCGGGGACTCGTCTCCGGAAGACCAATAGCGCCAATTATGTAGATTCTGTTTGAAAATTTCCCGGGAAATCTGAGTTTCGCGGGAGGGCTCTTGAGCGCGTAAACCGTATCCCTTCATTCATCAGGCCGTTTCCTGAAGCCATTTCTAGACGGGGGAAACGAGAGTTGCGCTACTTTTTAATCCGTTGCATCTGCCTAAATGCACTTTCTTCAGGACAAATACTTTACAAAAGTCGATGCATCAGACTGTCATCTTTAGTTCGGTCTGATTATTTTTGTGACTATTGCGGCGGATTAGCAGACATACGGGCTTGAAAGTACAGAGACAAGAAAGGGGTTACCCCGAATACGCAAGATGAGAAGAGGGATCTCCTCGGCTCCGGAGAAAGTGATTTTAGCGGGGGTTGTGGGCTCTCCTCTGGACAATAATATCATTTTAACAACTCTCACGGATCGTTTAAATCCCGGTCAAGCCAACGCTACGTATATCCAAATAATAACCACCCCACCGCCTTGCAACCTTACACAGACATCAAATGTGTGTTTGTCTGAACCTCAGATAAACAACATTTACACAACTCCACAACAAGCTGCAGCAAACGGAGCCGGACACCGACCCACTCTGGGGAGACCGCCGGTAATAATCTACACAGCTCGTTTCAATATGTTTGGCTTGCTACAACTAGCCACAGACCCGACTAAATGTTAGCTTGCTAGGCTAGCCGAGCTTGTTGTTCGGGCAGCTAACGTTAGCTGCTTAGCCAGGGCATTCCCTCAACCTAGCGAGGTGGCTAACTAACTACCGCTAGCTAAGTTACTCAAGTGGGTTGGTTGGGTGGTATGCTGACTGTGAGGAGGCACACGTCGAGTTTAAGTTAGTTTTGCTTTTACAGAAACCTAGACATGTCATCCAATAGCGTGCTATGCTAACTTCATGGTGGTTTTGAGTTCGCTTCACCCTTGCATCCAGATGGAAATATTGGTAAGAGATGAGTAACGTTAGCGGTGGCCTAGTGGCTGCTGCTGGTGCCCTAATTTGGGGGTGGGCTAGGGGGGGGGATCGTGGAGCTGCTTGGCTCTTAGTTACCTAATTTGTTTTAGCTTTCTAACAGACGCGAGTGGCTAAACACGGGACTACGTGGGGGTTATACGTAGCTAAAGCTTCACTTCACTTGTGAAACTACTCGACAGACATTTCCCACAGTCGTTTCTGAAGATGCGAGCCAACTTGGATGAAGCTTGAAAATGTGTTAGCTTTCAAGGCTAGTAACGTTAGCAGTGTTGACTGAGGACAACGTTACTCGTTGGCGGCCTTTATCCTAATTTTGTGTTTTTAATGTCCTCTCTCTGTTAATAAAGTGTAACGTTATGGTGCCTTTTCATGCCAAGTAAAGTGAAACTGGGGTTTGTTGCTGTAGAACTGACTGCACGTTTCCTGTGTTCTCAACATGCACAGACCACACTGAATAGTTTTCAGCAGCACTCAGGGTGTTGGTTTGTTCATGGCTGTTCATCTGTCATGAACTAAACCATTCTGTGTTTCTCAGGCTGTAGCCATGACCAGGCAGGGGGTGAGGGGAGCTGCTTGCTGATATAAAATGGCTGACATTTTGACTGTCAACAGAGGGCATATTATTCTTTCTCAGAATTGGGGCTTGATTAAGCAAGAAAGTATTATCTGTGGGGTTCACTATGCTTGAAATATGTAATTTAGTGAGTGTTTAATTGACTTAACCCGTCTACATGGGACTTAGAGGGAAATGCACCGCACCAGCACCCTGGTACTGGTGTGGTGCTCGGACACTAAAACAGGATGGATTCTCGCCAACACAGACGTTACAACGGTCCCGTGGTTGAGGAGACTATTCACTAACCCCCAATCCCGGTTTAACAGTTATGCCTAAAATGGCAGTTTAGGCTACTGAAAGGAGAAGTGTTCAGTTTTTCACTGAAGAAACAGCAAATGTATTTCAGAGTTGGTTATTAGTCTTAGGCAAATCAACTCTTACTGTTTTCAATGACCTGGGGTGTTGAACACGGAGCCTAAATGCTCTTAAACATGGTGTCCAGCACGGCGGTGTTGATGAGGCTGACATTTAAGGTGCCCACTACTGCTGAAGTTACACCAGCACTACAATATAGTGAACCTACCTCACCTTTGTCAAGCTACACCAGCACGACAATATAATACATTCATTGACAGGTTGGATGTTGGCAACCTGTAACTTTGGAGTGAAGATGAATGTGAACGTGAACATAGGGGGTGGAAACGCTGGATCATATCCAAATAGACCATGTGCTCCAAAAACTGTGCGGGAAGGCCATTCAAATTTGTATTTGAATATTCTGTGAAAGGTCTACAGGAAACCGATTTGATTTATTTGGAACAGTGGGTTGGGATCTCCTATTTGAAGTCCCTGGGTAAATTTATGGGGCTATCTGGTCTGTAGGTATACTAGCATTGTCTTTCTCTGGCATTGCTGTGCAGCAATGTGATCAGACCCAGAGGCGTGGCTCACTCTTCAGCTATGTGGGTTTGTCTTGGCCAATGCTTTCAGAAAAGAAGAAATCACAAACACTGGATTTGCGCAACATCATGAGACCAGCCGTTGAAACACGTAACGCTGGAATTTTGACAATAAAACATCTTGTATTTTGAACTGTTTCATGACTATTTCATGACAGGTTTGACTGCTCCACCTCCGAAATAATAAAATAAAGCAGACTCTGTCAACTAAAATGGAAAAGACAGAAGATGAGTGATGACCTCTTAGATTCAATGACCAAAAGGAATGTTAACACTGTCATTTCTGTATCATTTGCACTGTCTTTATCAATGTCTAAACTTTTTCGTTAAACATTTTAAATGGTTGAGAACTCTGATGCTGGAGACAAAAGATAAAAGTAATGATGCATTTGGCATCACACTTAATCTCTGGTGGCTTCAAAGATGAGATGCCTGCCAAATAACCATCGTATTTTTGTGTGTCCCCCCCCCCCCCCCCCCCCCAGGCAAAAAGGCGGTTGGCGCTCGATGACTCGGACCACCAGTACCAGTCAGAACCAACCAGGACTCCAAGAGGCAGAGGAGCGACCGCGGTGGCCAATGGGGCACGGCTAAAGACCCCCAGAAGTAAGGAGCCCTCTGCCAGCTTCCGCATGTTACCTAGAATTTGACAGCACAATGATACAGCGTCCTTCTGTGTGAGAGGCGGTCCACACCAAGTTTAATACAGGAACAGCCTCTATTCAGCTGCTTCATACGGTTGTGTTCGATACATTGGACACTTGATGCTCATTCTGATGACAGTCTCATCAACGGTTAAACAAAATCACTCAAAAATACAGTCGGATGCCGTCTCATTATTTTCAGTTCAGTCCCTGCATGTGTACTTGCTGGACTTGAATATAATTGAAACTTGAAAAGAAACAAACCGTGTACCTCAGCAGTTGTTTTCACGATATACGGCCACTGCAGCAGTGTGCTATCTTGTTGGTTCCAGCCACAGGATGTGTTGGAGGGTGAGAGAGATGACGCGCTGTCGCCCTCTGATGAGTGGAACCGATGCTATCAACACAGAGCCATTGAAATTGACATACAAGTCCAGCTGGCAAACATCTAACTCTGAGCCTTACATCGACGTTTCCAGCTGGTGATTGATTCAAGTTCAGGTTAACTTCAACTTCGGTAGTTGCATGGCCTGTAGAGCAGCTTGTGATTCCCGCTTCATGAAAATCTCATTGTTTCTGACTGATTGAGTCATTTCCCTCCAGCATTTCCTGACTGACTCAGTTTCCCCATCATTGCATTGCGCTTAAATTAAAGCAATGATGTTGTCCAGTACAAAACCCACCAGTTTCCCAAAATGACAGCACTTCTCTACTGCTGCCTTTTGAAGTCTCGTGAGCGACTCGACTTTTTCAAATCATAACACACAATTTGCTTGGGCTTTGTCCTACTGTTACTAGGATGTTTAATGTTTTACTTTCCCTGCAAATATTCAACGTCAAGTCAAACAATAAAAACACATTTTCATTTCTCGTTTCCTACTACTTTTCCTCTACCGCAGCACCCAAGTCTCCCCCAGAGAAGACTCGGTACGACACCTCCCTCGGCTTGTTGACAAAGAAGTTTGTGGACCTTCTTGCTCAGTCTTCCGATGGTGTCTTGGACCTGAACCTCGCCGCTGAAACCTTACAGGTAATTTCAGACCCAAACAGAAAAAGGCTCATCAGACACTAAGAAAGAGAACGTCGTATGTAAATCTTTTTAGCGATGCTGCTGAAACGATTCTAAGCGCGGATCCTAAAAATGAAAAGGGAGGGATAAGAAAAGGCATTGAAAAAGTTGTGGATGTTTGTGTTCGGGATTGTTTTTTTGCTATGATTGGTAATTTACACAGTTGATGAGACCTGTGTCCTCTACATTCAGGTACAGAAGAGGCGGCTGTACGATATCACCAATGTACTAGAAGGCATTCACCTCATCAAGAAGAAATCAAAGAACAACATTCAGTGGATGTAAGTGCTCACTCTGTCACTTTGTCACTCAAATACTTGGTTTCCATATTTTTAGGGAGTCGTGAACAACAAATCGGCGTTAGAAATCGTAAGGAAGGAGCTGGTATTGTTGGCAGCGAGGGAGCGCTTTGACCTCTCGGTAGTTGGCAGCACCGACTCATGAAAGCAAAAACACTCTGAGTGTTTCATGGCGAGTCCACGAGTCTTATTTTTTACGCCTATGTAGTGCGGCCGGCAGAGGTTTCCGCTCAGCCCTTTTGGGCCGAGCCCCGCAAGGGTTGTGCTCCGACACTCTGGCTCTGGCTCGTCTCAATGCCGTGACTCGGGAAGGACTCAGCCGGACACTTCTCTGTTCTCAGCTTGGATGGACGGCACAGCGCTGCGACATGTGCCTTTCAGTTCAATTTAAGGCATTCATTTTTAAGGTTATTCTACTCTGTTGTTGTTTGTGTTTGTATTTAATGAATAAGAATCATTTTCCTAAAGGTTTGGTGACAGAATTGACGAAAAACACGATCAGGGCTTCTCCTGTTTTTCCCTGTTGATTCGATCTGTGTCTCAAAACAGTGATAGGATGTAAACGATACGTTTTGTGATCCATTGCACCGCTCTGATGTACTGTAACTCTGCTCTTTTAGTTGAGGCCCGGTGTGGACCCTCTTGAATATGATGTGGTTGGCCTAAGTTTAGCTGAAATGAATTCAATCCATATCAGTCACCTAACTTGTAAATAACCACAGACAAACTGCTGCGTTAATCTTGTATCGAATGATGGGAGAAAGCATTGAACTGTCTATTTTAGTTTTGTTCTTTCTTTTTTTTAACAAACATTTTCAGTGCTCTTCATTGCTGTGATACTCAGATTAGACGCTTTTATCGCCGATCAAGCTCTTCTACCAAATATTTAAAACCATGAATAAGATTCATTAATATAGAGGCTTGTGAAGCGCTTGAGCCCGAACTAAATCTGTTTTGATTCTCTCTCTCTCTCTCTCACAGGGGCTGTAGTCTGTTGGAGGTAGAGGGGGCCCTGAACCAGAGACAGAGACTAACAGCAGAAGTTTCTGCACTGGGGGAAGAAGAGCAGAGGCTTGAACAACTCATCCAGAGGTGCAGCTTGGACATGAGACACATGAGCGAGTTGCAAAGCAATCAGAAATATCCTTTTGTTGTTAGCTGACGCGTCATGTGTTAAAACGTCCTGTAACTATGTTCTCATATCTCTTTGCGAGAATTGATGGCGGTGTAAATTGTTTGTGCACATTGTTTATTCCTGTCTCACAGTGGGACATGTGATACCGTTGGGATTTTGGTATTTTAGGAAAAGCTGAATCAGTTAAAAATATAACCGATCTTAAGCCGATGTGCAAGGCTTCATCTTCCAACTCTGTCTTTGGAAAACAACCATTCTGACCGTCTTATCTGTAAGGCATATGTCGCATAAGCAGATGTTTTTTACATTATGGTGCATCAAATGTGAAGTGAAGTTCATCGAGATGAAAACACCAGCATATGTAATGCATCGTACATGACTCACTTACGCAGTTTGGAGGTTTGTGATCATCTAGTGAGCATTTTCCGGCTTGCATGTACATGCGTGTTTAGTATTGGCATGTACTGACAATGTTGTGTTACTTCCTTAACCCTGTCGTCTCCACATATGCCTATGTAACGTACCAAGACATCAAACAGTTCGGAAACCTGAGAGACCAGACTGTTATTGTCGTCAAAGCGCCCACAGACACCAAACTAGAAGTACCAGACCCCGATGAGGTATGTGCACACGTGCAAAACACACAAGCTGGAGCTGCCATGGCTGTCGAGAGGAGACTTCTGCTTCTTGCTCACTTGTCAGCTGACCTATTACTTGCTTTTCACTTAAGGGAACAGTTGGACTTTTGGGGAAATTGACTTCTGACCTTGCAAGAAAAAATATTCGTACGAATGATACTGTTACATTTTTACGGAGTTACTCAGTTTATTTGGTATACATAACATCTGTCCAGTCTAGTACCGTAGGCTTATATATATTGGTAGAGCATCTCCAGGTTGAGGGCATATGGAAAGCAGATTTGTTTGTTTTTAATCTTTCAATTAAGTCTCACCGTCTTTCTAATAAAGTGCAGTCCTGTCTGTGTTTTTATTCTTTTTTTAATTTCTTTTCCCTCTCCAGAGTTTGTCCATCCATCTGACCAGCACTAAGGGTCCTATAGAAGTCCTGCTGTGTCCAGATGAGGAGAATGACCCCAGGAGTCCTGTAAAAGACGGCAGCATGGACATCAATGGGAACTCACCTTTCCTCAAAGTCCTTCAAGGTTTGTCTCGATAGAAGGAGGTGTGCAAAATGAATTGATTGACATTAAGGATAAAGAAACAAGGCTGACCTTTATATGTAACTTGTGGAGTTCTGCTACTTCCACTTTGCTTTCTATGTTCAACACAGGGTGCTTTCAGACATGCAGTGTTGACTCTATATAGACAGGCATATTAACATTTAGCTAAAGTACTGAGACTGAGGCCAATTTGGTACTTAGTTTATGTTGTACTGCATCTTGTCATGGACATCACTTTGGACATGAGAAAAAATGTAACTGCTCCTGGTGCGAGATTAAAAGTCTGGGGATTGTACCACATTGAATTACTGATTGGCTTTGGCAATGCTGTGGCTGTAAAGGTACGAACAAAAATGTCGACAACGTCAGAACACTTCTCCAGGCTGGCAAAGGCTAGCGTAACAAAGCTGGAGTGATTTGAAACCACAATCTTGGCTTAATTACACAGTTTTACCATCATAGTGTGAAATACTATTTTACTGACGACCGTGATCGGGCAATATTCAGTAAAAATATGCCATCAGGAGATCGGCATTCATGCTTTCTATTCGCCGATCCCGGATAATGTTACATTGCGAAGAACAAATCTGTGTTATGGTTGACAGGAGGAGAGCGAATAACGGAAGCAGTACCACAAACGGCTGACTTACCGAGGTTCAATTCAGTTACATAATAATGCTTTCAGCCTCTCTTCAGTGAAAATGAGTATTAGACAAAGATAAATGATGAAGTTCTCGTGATATGTTCACATTTCCACGCTAAATCAACCCAGTTATGTGACGTTTTCACAGCAATATAAAATAGATATTAGAGAATTATGACCTGTTAACACAAGCTCTAAGCAGCTTATAACACATAATTTAAACTACTTATTTCAATCAATAAAATAAAGAATAGTCCGTAGCCTTGTGGACCAGCTGCTGGAACAAAACAAAGCAAAAAAGCGATCCATATTTGCTGTTGTGGATCATCAATGACGATGATTAATTCGTATCTGCGGCTGAAAACAACCGTGATCGGGGCATCTCTAAAAGTTATATTTGCTGCTGATCCGTGACTCCGATCCGTGATACGGTCCGAACCGTGAGTTTTATGATCCGCTGCTAGCCCTCAATCGCTGGTACTCCCCAGTGCAACAAGCACCATACAACTGGTCAACTTGGCTACACTTTTGGCCTACAAGGTCCTGTTACGGTTCCTTGGCTATGCAGAGATAATAAGTTGATTCCCTTTTATTTCACAGGTCCCACTTGCTCGTCCACTTCTGCCATCCCCGCCCTGGCTCCACCTTCTTCTTCCTCGGCCGTCTCCGTCACCACTCTCTCCCCGATCTCGTCCCCTTACACTAGTCTTCTCCAGCAGACGGAAGACCAGATCCCTTCAGCCCTGGGGCCTTTCTTAAACCTTGGGCCTCCTCTTCTGGACCAAGATGACTACCTTTTAGGTTTGGCAGACGACCAGGGAATCAGCGACTTGTTTGACGCCTGTGACTTTGATAAAATGCCCTCTCTTGGCCTGGATGACCTCCTGTGCAGCTAGCATTCGGTAATAGAAATTCACATTAAGTGCACGGGAGAGAGAGAGAGAGAGAGAGAGAGAATGGAGACTCAGTGAGGGTTTTGATGCCTGTGACTGACTGTAGTTAGTGGAAACCAATTCTAAATAGATGGAAAGGAATCGCTGAGGGCTAAATGCCATGTTCTTCAACGGTGTGAGAGATAAATGGCCTTGCAAGATTTCACTCAAAAGACACGACAGGTCAGTGTAGAGACCTATCCATTATACTTTGTCTCAGGCGGTGTAAGGCCTCCAGTGTGGCCGGGCGTTGGGGGGACATCCTAAAGCTTGTTTTGATAAGTATGAATTTGGAGGGGAGGATATCCACTTCTGCGTATGAGGCGAGGTTCACGTCACTGTACGGAGAGAATAACAAAGATAGAACAGCTCGGTGGAAAACGCCCCCCCCCCCCTACACCACCTGGCATCAATACACATTGTGGGTGAGCATAAAAGCCAAGTGTGATTGCACCTGAGATGCACAGATGTGATCACCAGAAACCAGCAGAATGCTCAAGAGTAGGGAAGAGGAAAACTGTTCATTAATCTGGAAGGATCCTGCAAATATTCAACACACAAGAACAGCTACATTCTTAATGTAAACATTAAAGGCAGCGTTGATAATCTTTTTAAAAGCGCTTTTGATATTTTTGTTCAAGTTTTCATTACGTCCTGACTGCAGTCAATGAATCAAAATGCTTTGACAGAAAAGAACAAGATCCGGCATCAGTCGCTGTCACAGGACTGTAACAAGCGCGTCCGATCGTTTAATTCGGCCCTGAATGTAGTGACTGGTGGCCTATAGTCACCACGTTTACACAACAAGCTGCGAGCTTGAAACCTCAGCAACTTGTAGCTAGCTGCTCTGCTTTAGTTGAAAGAGAGTTGGCACACTGGGCTGGGTTTTTCGGTTAGATCGTTTTTTTAAATCTTGCATATTCTTGCTAGTTTCTGAAGATTGCCAACCCTGCCTTTTGATATTTTTAATGATACATTTGATCTTTTGGAATCTCTTTCACATCAAAGCAATATTGGTATTGTAACTGAAACAATCCCGAACCGAATCCATCTCAAATTTTGACCGTGGGAATCGGAATCCAATCAATTTGGGAAACGAGTGGCGATACCCAGCCCTCATAAATATGTTACACAGATCCACATGGTCTTTTTGTTGCTATGTGATGCATTTACTCATCCAGATGTGTTAATGCCAAGTGCTGTGGGGGCTAATGAATGCATTGTTGAACACCAATTATCTGTGATATGAGGCTCATACTGCTGACCGGTTGGTAGGCATTTTGTGTGTTCTTATGTAGGACATTTTAGGAATTTAAATTGAATATAAAATAATAAATGCAGTTTTGATACACAGCAGCAGTTCTTATCCTATGATTCGGTTGTCTCTGTTCCTGCTCAGACACTTGTCAGGTTACCCACTGTGGCGTCGGGGTCTATAATCATAAAGTTACTAAAAGTATTTTGTACATTTAAGCACTATTCAGATGTATTGAGGGCCGCAAGGAAGTTCATATATGTTTTTTGAGTGCACATGACATCATTCCCCAATTTAAAAGGAAACCGTAATGGCAATGCAGATAAAAGGAGACGGGTGTACACCAGTTTTAAATGTATAAAACACTTACAATATGCCTCATGGCTAATAATTAGTTTGATCCCCTTGCACACGACGTATCTCTCTTGTGCTATATCCTCCATATTGAACAGGATTTAGTAAGTAATCAGGGATCTTTATCTGTCCACCTGATCAACCT
The DNA here is from genome assembly GCF_949748355.1 of Melanostigma gelatinosum. Taxonomy (NCBI): domain Eukaryota; kingdom Metazoa; phylum Chordata; class Actinopteri; order Perciformes; family Zoarcidae; genus Melanostigma; species Melanostigma gelatinosum. Next base: position 16,777,951 of record NC_136642.1, on the reverse strand, counting down.
GTTCTCTACTGGTCGTGTGGGCAACCTCATATTTTGTAATTAAATTTACAGTTTGATGAATACAAAAATGTTCAAAATGCGAACAGATATTGTGATGTGTAACTTTACACGACCCCGTGTGCTAACGGCATAAAAACAAACAAAAGCCATCATACCTGGGCAGTGCGGGGTTAAGCAGCTGATGTACTTGTATAAGCCCGGCACGTTGGCACACATGATATGCAAACTCGGATATCATCTCCAACGCGTACTCTTATTGATACTTTGTGAAATCGGGACCCAAACTTCCACTTTCTTGCTGCTTTTCACCTAACCCTTCATCTTCATCAGCAGAAGCTGCCATAACCAAACTTACCCTAATGCCTCCTCACGTGGACTATGTGCTGTGAAATTATGCTGTGGTTTGAGTGGTAAAATTGGACCTTGAACCACTTATCACTGCACGCTGTCTACTGTGTGTCTACTGAAAGCAGTGTAGGAGAGAGGATCGGCGTGTTTGTCTTTTTAGGTTTAATAAGTGTTGACTTTTTTAATAGATTTTAATACTGTAGAAATAACTGATATCCAGGTCATCTAAGGTACAAGCTGATTTAGGCTTCAGCATGTAATGAAGGGCCCATAACCACGATATTTACAAAAAGAAAATGAGGAAAAGGAAAAAAAAAAGACGAATAGACCCTGTTTTGTAAACTGAGCGAATACAGTGCAACGAGCCACGTTTCATGGTCAGCTTGGTAATACTGTACATACATGCTGTAGGATGTGTTTTTGTTGTGGTATTTGGAACACCATTGCAGTTCACTTCTGATAGCTTCTGTTTGATGACATCCCTGATAATAACGTAATGCAAACATCTTATCGGACACCCTGGCTTTCAATCTCGAGAAACCTGCGGCCGCGGGTAATATTGCTGCTGTTAGTGTAAACCTCCCTTGCCCTGATTGACGTGTGCTTGAGTAATTGTATGTGCAGCATGTGTGAGTAATGTGAAAGATTAGCCTGCCATGTGTAAATTGATGTACAGTTTTCTAAATTTTTCAGTGCACAAGGTACTGTAGGCTACCTCTCACTTAATGTCTATAGTAATTGGGCATAGAGGTGACTGCCATAGTGTGTATGAGTCTGTGAATCCCCCTTTTTCATCGAAATTCCCCTTGTATTATTTAGATGTGATGTTGGCTATTACATCATGCGAGATGTCACTCACACCCTGATTTAAGAGTACGCCTTCGCTCTTAAACCGTTCTCATGCTGTTGCATCCTAACTTTGAATATTCGGGTGCACATTTAATCGGTAGAAAAGCAGAAAACTTGCGATATGTTTTTTTTTTTTTTTTTTTGGTTTTGTTTTCAATCTTTTTTCCCCCCATAAGTTATTTACGTCTTGTTTTCATCTCTTTGACACAAAAATTAGTACACATTCAATGATGAATATATGCACTCAATCTTTCGCAGTTGGCCTCTCTGCGGTCTACTGGCCATTAGGAGACATTGCCATGTCTATATACACCACTGAACCATTATCAGTGACTTGTGTCCTCTGCTGGTGTGTGTGCTGGGGGGGGGGGGGGGTGTTGCTTCTGTGACACCGTGTGTCCGTTTTATTTTTGGAATGATGTGAGGGAGTCTGTGACACTTTTTTTGCTTTTCTGACTATTTTTTTCATGGAGAGTATTTCCTGTTGAAACAACTGCCTAAAATCAAAACCCAATCATGAACACGAACTTCACAGTTTCTAAATCAGCATGTAGCTTAATTAGTGCTGTTGTAAGTGAATGTCAAATTTGACTTAAATGCACAGAAATGCTCTAATTGATAACACAATCTCCCTTTAGGCATATTTATATCCATGTATTTAACATGTATTTTTGGAGAAAATCAAGCTAAACATTTTCCCCATTTGGTCCGCTAACCTCAGTTGTGCTATTTTCTAACACCATTTACAAAGGTAATTATGTTTTCCTCCATCGATTTCAAGCGGCCAGAATCTGGTCCTAATATTTGATCCACCTTTACATGATGGAAACATGATTTTTGGGAAGAATGTACCTTTCCATGGGTATCTAATGGAATGTTAAAGATTGTAATGCACCGCTTAAGCTTGTGTCATTGCCGGTGAGTCTGAAATACATACTATGGGTGACATGATGACAGCTCCTTCATTTCTAATGTGTGATTCATGTGATTAGATCTCACAGAATCGCATCATTAGGCTAAATGTGGTGTAAACTGTAGTGAAGATTGAAACAGCACTGTTGTAGCTGCTATTTTCCTACGGTTATTCTTAAGCTGTTACCAAATACAATATACTGATCGGTAAATATTCTGTAACGGTTATGTGAAACGTTAACTATGTCATAGGAAAGAATTGACTGTAAAAGTATGATATTGCTGCCTGTTTCCACTAATTACAGAAGAAAAACCTGTCATATCACAATGAAATTTGAATGCATGGGTGAAAGTATCGGTGTGCTGTTGAATGTTGAAGGTAAACTTATCTGATGTATGTTATTCAGTTATACGAGTTTCTTTAACATCTGTCAAATGAAGTTGAGTTGCATTTGTTTTTTTTGGGGGGGTAAATGGATTTGCTTTTGTACTCTGGGTGTTTGTAATTGAACATTTGAATAAAGGCAACATGAACATAGAAATGTGTTGATTTTGTCTTCAGGGATGACTGTCTATCTATCTATCGATCGATCGATCGATCTATAGATATATACACATACATACATATACACACACACACACACATATACACACACACACACACACAAACAATCGAGGCATGCGATTAAACTGAGTGACAAATGGTTTATAAATATATAAACCATTTATCACTCAGTTTAATCGCATGCCTCGATTGCATGGGCACAAGTGATGCATTAACTCCAGTCGCGGACAATACGCACGTGACTAGTTTGTCCCTCTTTACACACCGTAGCTACGTACAAGTATGGCGGTCTGAGAGTTCTGGAAACTGTTTTGATGCTGTAAATAATACAATTCTTCAATTTCTAAAACTCTTTCATCGCAATTCGTTCTTCTCTGAACCAATTACCGCATCGCGTCTCAGGTAAGGCCTCTTAAGGTCTCTTAAGAGGCGCTGATGTCCAAAATAAGGGCACGTGGGTAGTGCCTAGATAATGAGGCTAGCCAAGCTAATAGCTAGCCTGCTCATGTAACCCAACAGAATTAAACTATAGCTTGCTAGGCATCTGTCAAATTATACATGTTCACAGTTTCTAATTGATATTGTTCAACATTCATGCGTGCTGTTAGGTTAGAGGTGAAAGTCGTGCGTAATTTAATAAAATACGAACTGCATATGTTGGGTAGGTTACTTTAAAGTTACTAACGTTAGTTATCCAGTTTATATTTGTATGATTCACGGTGTTACCTATAATTTTGTAGCTAGTTAGCTTTCTAGGTAATGCGAACAGCAGTGGGGAAGACGAGGGGAATATTAAGTTAGTAGCTATAAATATAAAGATAACAAAGTTTTCCAGTTAACTTAGTTAGAAAGCAACATTAAGTTCTACGACAAACCTGGTAAGGGAGAAGCTACAGTATCATGTGGTTTTCGGTTATTTTATTTCTAGTATGTCAACGCAAAATACAAGAAAGCACTTAGCTAAACGTTACAGGTTTAACGTCTCAGCAATTTGCAGGCTTGACCTGCTTACTTGTTTTTCCTGTCACTCATGTAGCTTCTGGCATATTTTCAATGAAAGAGGAATTAAATTGAAATATAAAACACATTTTGCACTGTTGAGAATGATAAACCGTAACAATATCAACATCTGTCGAAAATGTATTCGTATATGGAATAGCCTAATCAACTCAGGTGTGTCAGAAGAAACCGGTGCTCTAGTCATCATGAGGATGTCCTATTCAATTATCAACGCAATGAATTATCTACAGTTTAGGTATGTTTTCAAAAATGGAACGCCAAATGAATTCAACCTGTCTTGTATTCTTGTATTCAACCAACATGACATCTCCACTGTAGACAACATTTACTAAAGATGTACAGGAAAGAAGCAGCACACTAACTTTCATGTTTTAATCACCAGTGTGACGTACTCCAGGTGTGTCTGGAGTGATTTCTTCTTTTTTTTTTAATTAAGGACATTGAATATTCCACATAACCTTTTGGATTCGGCAATAGTTTATTAATATCTTTGCATTTCAATTATTTATTATAAAGCTGCAACAATTCATAGAAATGAGTTGTTTTGATAATGAATTTATCATTTTAAAGTAATTTTTTAAGTGATTTAATTTGATCAAATTAGAAAATGTGTTGCTTTTGTTTGTCTTATAGGTAACTAAATATCTTAAACTGTTGGACTGTTGGTCAGACGAAACAAAGCATTTTATGACATTCCCTTGGTATTCAGAAATAGCCCGTCGCAGTTTCCTGATGAATTATTGACCAAACATACAATTGATTAACTGAGAAAATAATCAACAGATTCATCAAAAACAAAATACAGTTGTTTTTTTTACAGTGGCTACTCTGCTGGGATACTACTTATTTTTGGTTTTGTTTTATTACATTTTATTTGATTAGACACTGTATAGACAATGTATAGAATAAAGCTGTGCTGACGATTGCGCTGTCTCATTTTCAGACCATCATGCCGTCCGCCTGTGACTCTCTGATTGACGACATTGAGGACATGGTGTCCTCTAGCGACCCGACTCCTCACGAGAGACAGTCTGCTAGAAAGAGCATCATGCCAAGGTCCAGGAAGAAGAAAGAGCCTCTGAGCCACGAGGAGCTCCACACTGACAGGTATGTCAAATGTTTGCTATAGTAGAGCAGTAATTCAGGATGAGAGTTTATTGTGATATCGCCAGTATTCAGTCTGTTTTAGGCTGATCAATAGATCAACCCCCCGGAGTTCAAATAACTGCAAGTATTAAACCCAACCATTAATGATTCTAACAGTTAAATTTTAGTCCGTGAAGTCAAAGAAGTATAAAAGTAAAATGCAGAATCGGAATTTTTTTTTATAATTGTGCTGTTTGCAGCTTTTTGTAATATCTTTTGATTTCGAGAAGAAGAGCTTTGGTCCCTGTGTTGATGCAGATTATCGTTCCGCATCATCGGGGCTACATGGGTCTGTCGGGGAAAACAAAAATCTGGTGACAGCCAGAAAGTCTTACAGTATTTTATTGCTCCTTGTTTATATTTAACTTTTCTGGTGGCTCACAGACCTCATAAAGAAATACTTGATTGAATTGTGAGCTTTGTTAGTTTAGGTTGCCACTGGTCCTCATACGTCAAGAATAATGATGGACAAGTAAAAACGGGAGAGCCATCTTATGGTAATATTACAAAGGTTGTACGTTTCACTCACTTTTTTATCTGTGAAATACTAAATTATGCTTACGTTCTTTTAAAAAAAAATGTTGTCATGTATTTTTCATGTGTCATGGAAACCCCCCCCCCCCATATCATTTGATATCATAACAATTGTCGCTAAATCGTGTGACACCCAATCGTAATTAGTCTCGCTCTGGCTGTTTGGTCTGCACCAGAGCTGTGTTTCATGCTTTCTCACCTGCCTGAATCAAACAGGTTAGGTGTGAAAGCACCTAAACAGTCTGACCCACGACGCACAACTTAGTCTCCATTAGTTTTACGAAATAACATTAGTTCTAGCTATTCCTTTTAAAAAAACAATTCCACACATCATGTCACAATAACACATTTCATTGTTGTTCATTTTTAGTTTGATCCCTGGCACCCAGAAAATCTGGATGAAAACATGGGGCTGCAGTCACAACAACTCAGACGGAGAGTACATGGCCGGACAGCTAGCTGCCAGCGGATACAAGATGACCGGTGAGAGATGATTCATTTGTGGTTTGTATCGAGTCTATTGACTGATTGTCAGTGAATAACAATACAAATAACAACCGTACTAGAATGCTCCTACTTACATATATTAATAGAATAATATTAAGATAGATTTATTTTAGACCAGTGGAATGAAAGTAAATGAACAGCTGAAATGGTAAAAAATATATTTTTTAATTCCATTCTGTAGAACTGATGTCATGAATATCTTTAAACACAAGGGGGCAGTCTTGCTTTGTAAGTAAGCTGTAGCTTGTGTTATTCGAGTGGGATGCTTTCTGTTGCTCTGAATTGAGTTTCTAAGGCAGTGTGCTGTTCAACAAACTTAACCAAGCAAATATATTTCGGTAAACATAATTAAAGGTATAATATACACCATTTTGCTTAAAAGCAATGTATAGAATCATACAAAAAATCCATCCAGCTCACTAGTGAGGATGGGACTTTTTCAAAAACTTAGCAACCAGGTTACATCGCCATCTTCGTCTCTCTCCTCTCTGTCTGTGTCATGGATGTATAAAGATCTGCAACGCACATGCACACGCGCGCACACACAGGCACGATTTGGAACATGTTTTGAGTCTGCCAATCATATGAACCAGTTCAACTTGTCCCCAACTTAAGAGGAAAGTATGCAAGCGAGGCTCAACTTAGACCCAAGAAGTCCACTGAGAGCCAGCCTTACCTGGTATCATTCCCAGAGCTTAAGGGAGAAGTAGATTGGTGAACTTTGACGGCATATTACGCTTTGAATGGAATATGACTTGTATAGGTGCTTGGAATTTCTTTGTCACTGGTTGGTAAAGTTGGAAAATCTGTGTTATCACTAGGGTTGGGTACCGAAACTCGGTGCCAATATGGAACCGGTTCCTATACGTCCGGTACCTACCGGACCGAAACGTAACGCAGATTTCGGTGCCTCCTTTCGGTGCTTGAGCCGATTGAAATACTTTTCGTCCACAACTCTGATGACTCCGTCCTGGCAGCAGGACTCGGTCCTCCACTCCTCACTCATAGTATTATTACAACGGATACTTAGCGCTGCCGCTCATCAGCACAACAACACAGGCACGCGAAAGCTTCTTCTTCTCCTCCTTTGAGGTGTACTGACGGTTGGCAAACGACAAATTGGCGCATTACCGCCACCAACTGGTAAAATAAAATAAGTCATGAGACGTGTCGTATTTTGCCAGAGAAGGAAAATATGCTCATATTTCTGCAAAATAAATGCTGAAGTTTGAAGCTGTAGTGTGTGTGTGTACAGTGTGTGTGTGTGTGTGTGTGTTTTGTATTTATTTATATTCATTTAAGTATTCTGTAAACTGTTAACAGTTAATATATTGTTCATAGTTAAAAAGTTTGAAGCTGTAGTTTGAAGCCAAGTGTTTTGTATTTATTTATATTTATAGTATACTTTAAACAGTTAATATATTGTTCAATTTGAAGAAAAAAAGTATCTGTTCAGGCACCGTTTCGGCACCGGTATCGTTTTAAAAGTATCGTTTTAGCACCGGTATCGGAAAAAACCCAAACGATATCCAACCCTAGTTATCACTGGTCAAATGTGTCTGCATCACTTTCAAGTGTCATTTATATTTTCTTGTCTTTGGTGCTTTGTGATTTAGGATGCAGAGTCCAAATATATTTGCTAATACCTGCTAACTGGGAATTTACATTCAATCCGACACTGACATTGCTGTGGTTAAGATTTGGTTAGGTTAAGGCAAAAACACGACTTGGTTAAGGATGGTTTGGATTATAATTTCTAATTTATTAAGGTGAGGAGATGCTCTTCATCCTGGTTAGGTCCAGGTGTCGACTGACCAACCAGATAGTGCTGTGGGCATCAGGTGAGACGAGAGTTGTGACCACAGACCGAGACGATTCAATTAATTAATTTAAATTAATTCATAGAAAAAGGAAATTTACTGCGCCAGGTTGTGTTCTTAATTGTACAGTATCCACACAATTGTGTGTGTGTGCGCTAAAAGAGAGTTAATATCAACCCCTCAGGCATTTCTCTCACCATGGGGTCTCCCCAGCTATAGAGGGACATTAATCACACACTTCAAAAATGCAGATCAGTCACTAACACACACACACACACACACACACACACACACATGAGAGACACAATTTACTCATGAACACAGGCCAACAGCCCCCCCCCATCCCCTCATCTGGTAGACCCTTGATCTCTATCTTTTCCACCTTTCTTGTTTTCTCTGGAGAGCATTGGTGGTTACAGTGCATAGCTCATTACCGCAATGTCCCGGGTTTGATTCCAGCTTTGGGACCATCGTTGCATGTCAAACCTCTCCCTCTCCCCCATTGCCAGTTTCTGTCTGTCAAATAAAGGCAAAACAGAGTTTCTATCAGTCGTCTTCTCAGATGTCTTGTAATGTAACTAATAGCATGTTCTACAGATGTCATTAGTGGGGAAAAAGTGAATTGAAATACAAATGCATAAGACGACTTCATTTCCTTACATTTCATCCTTTTCCAACACAGCGGTCAGCCACGCATGTCCATCAAAGCCAGCTGGCAATATACAACTATATTAAAACATCGGGATAGCAGATTAATGATGACCTCATCAGCTTTCCTTTGTCCATATGATTGATCGCGAGATGTTTTGTTTTATTGAGTGATATTTTTTTTTTCTTTTCGTGTGGTGGCAAAACCGTTACCAGCAGAAACACTGTGCCACATCATCATTTTGAAAGTGCAATAACTGGTGTTATTTGATCACTCACTCAGTCCGTCAAAGCCACTTTGCTGCTCTTTTCTTCCTCTTTGGCAATTTTGGCAACGTTTTTCCCCGTGCACTGTGTGGTTCACTATGCTGATAATGGCAGCGTATCGCCACTGTCGCTACAGATGACATAAATCCACCAAGTGCAACGCTTGTTATGAAATAGTGTTTTCAATGAAGACACCTGTAAGAGCTTTGGAGAGAGCTGGGGCTGCTGCCTCGTAATTCTCTGTGCAGAAAAGCATAAATATACTTAGTGGCAGTTGTCTTTCAGGAAGTGATTTTGGTGAAGACTTGTTTGTAGTTAGTTGTTTTGTATTCCCACTTTGATTTCTGTATGAGAAATATCTGTCTCAGAATCTGATTACAGTACAAAGCTGCTCTGGTGGTCTGAAGGTCCTCAGCAGATAAAGACGCATTTCAAGACGAAGACGGTGTAATGTAATACGCTCTAAGGTAATAAGGTTAAAGCATGCTTTTATGGATATTGCATTTTTCTAATCTCTAGATTAGATTTTGTTCTGTGTCCTTCTCTGCTCCTTAAAGTAGGACCATGCAGTGACCACACAGATCCTGATTCCAGAAAGTGTTTAATTACATATCAGTTCTGTGGAAGTACTCTCAAATAGCAGGATTAATATTGTTGCTCATAAAAAATATTGTTTCCTCTCTAGTTTATTCTGTCTGGGCATGTTTGACAGCCGCCATTCTTACTTCTTCAAGATAAGATGCATCACCTGATGTGTGCGCCCATGAGAAAGAAACAAAAGGAAACTGCAGATTTTCAACCCCAAAATAGAAGAACAGGAGACGGGTGCTACAGTCCGTCTATCTTTCTTCACACCGGGTTCTGTTCAGGTCGTGAATGGATCAGTTATAACAACATGACAGCCACTGACAAACCGGTAACGGCTTAGCAAATAGAGCAGTCCTCCGTTATTTACCACTTCAGTTAATATGAATTTATCCCACTATGTAGCTCAGAGATGCCAAAATCCTTTCCAGATGAAGCTTGAGAATACTCTCCCCCTCCTTCAGTCCTGTTCTCGCTCTCTCTCTCTCTCTCTCTCTCTCTCTCTCTCTCTCTCTCTCTCTCTCTCTCTCTCACACTCCCCTCTCAACAAAGTACTTTAAAGGTCAGTGTCTCACTGCTTAAGCTGAAGGATTAGTTTGCTTTCTGTCTCCCTCTTTTTGCTTTTTATCTGTCTCCTCCCCTCACATGCTTTCTTGTCTCTTCCGTCTCTTTCCTCCTGCATCACTTTTTTCCCTTTACATCTCCCCCTTATCTTTCTTTGGGTGTGTGTATCTTCAGTCATTGTTTTTCACTGAAAGGTTGTTGGAAGGAGAAATTGCCTGTCATGGCCAGAATCAGGGGAGATTACACTCAGGAGAGGTGGTGATTGTTTTGAATGGTATAGTCTGGAATGGCATGAAATTGTTGGGAGGGAATTGTGGAGAGTGGACTAGTGTGGAATGACGAGGACTGAATTGGGCTTCTGAAGGATGTCGTGTCTCTAGGATGTGGACAGACTGAAAATTAGGACGTCGAGTTGGTTGAACATGATCCTTTGTCCGTCTGAATTGTATGTCCTTCATGTGAAGATATCCGATGAATATCACACGGATAACTCCGTAGAGTGTTCATATCCGCAGTGCCGATCTGCAGAGTCTAATCAAAGAGTTTGGACAAAGACTGCTTCCACAGCTCTGAAAACATGACATCACCTTCTCACCCTCCCTCTCATCTTTCCTGCCTGTTTTCTCACTTTCACACCCCCTGCCCTCCCCAGTCTCTCTTTCATTTCCCTCTCTAACACTTTATCTCTCTCTCGCTCTCTTAAACTATGACATCACCTGGTAGAAGACATAGTAGCAGTTCTTCTGGTGGCCTTTAGGTGGCAGCCATGGCTCATCGGAAGAGCCTTTTGTTGAACGAATGCACCGCCGCAATATCAGGATGAGGTCATCCTTCTGTGTTCTCGTTCATAGTTTTAAAAGTTGTAACTTTCAGTCCTTGAAGGCTACACATCTTATGTGATCATGAATGTTGGTAATATGTAGCCAGCTCTTTGGTACCACTGTTATTGACCTGAAATCAGTGTAATGCTGTTGGACATCATGGAGACTTTTACATAACAAGCCTTATTGATTGAGGTTGAATGTTAAGTGGCAAGAGGTTAAGAAGATTGGTACCTCTCCTCATTCTTCAGGTGGAGAGCATCTTAGCGCCGACATACAATATATACATATATATACATATATATACATATGTGTGTGTGTATATATGTATGTATATATGTATGTATATATGTATGTATATATATATATATGTATATATATATTTAATATGATATGAGTATTTCTTCTCCTCAATTGTCTTGGTGCTTACCAGTTGAGGTGATTACTACCAGCAGTTAATTTATTCAGTCATAAATTATCTGAAATATTTAATGTTTCGTAATCCTGAACAGTCTGGAGATAATATACTCTCCTTAATATTTTGTCTTGCGTTTCGACTTTTATAACAACCTGTGTCACCTTCCCCTCTCTGCTTCTATTGTCTCCATACGTGTCCGGCTGCCTGTATTTGTTCAGCGTGGCTCGTGGCTGCTGTTCCTCTGTGCAGCTAAAGAGGGCACTGTTTACTCATGACAGCACACTCGTACAAATGGACCACATTTGAGCAGCAGAGCAATGTGCCAAATAGTGACTTCATAGAAAGGCGTGTACACTCTCATATGGGCGCACACACATGCACGTGCACACACACAAACGCTTGCACACCCTTCATGGAAAGTCACACCAGGATATTTTGATTGTTTTTGGCTGCTCCCCTCCCCTCCCAATGTCCTCTCTGCCAGCCAGCCGCACACACAGCACTTCAGTTATGATTTTACATACCGGTTAGGCAAAATTACTCCCCAGCACACAATGTCAGCCAAATGAGGCGTTCTCAGTTCCTGGTTTGGACACAGACGGTTTGAGGATCTGGCTCTCACAGAGAGGATGTGAGCTGTTTTGATGAGCGTTGTTGATGAGCACGTATTTGAGGTGTCGCTGTGGATAGAAAATGCCGGGCGCGTTGCATACGATGTTACTTTACGGTGCCATTTAGACAATGAACTGCTTTGAAATCATGATTGACATGAAATGCATCATTGTCTTTGGATTAGCAGGTGTTATATATGCTTTATCACGAAATACATTTTCAAGGAAGGAAGAAAAACATTCAGCATATTATTTAGATGTACCAGCATTTCACTGGTATGAAGGGCGTGTGACATTTGCAGACAATCAATTTCCTTTTGTTTTTCCAATTTTATATACATTTTTCAGGATAATTATTGACAGTATTCAAAAATGTAGCAGAAACATTGCTGAACTGTTCTGATTCAGCTCGTACTGCATTAGAGTTACGAGCGTGTCTACTGCTCTGTGTGATTGTATTACATCACCGTAGAGTATTCTCACTCGGAGTGTGTGTGTGTACTTCGCATACATGCCGTCTCATTCATAAAACGGAGTGTGTGTGGACCTTCTGATTGGCTGACTGCGTGCTACGCAACATTACACGCCGCAATGTTTCAGCCAATGAAAACTTACAATGTTCTCTCTGACTCCACCTCTCACATACACACACACACGTTAGCACAGACATCCAGCACACACACACACACACACACACAATTGCTCTTCTCACACACAGTAGCAGACGTGGGAATTGATATCGTATGAAGAAAGCGTATGAGAGACGGTTCAGTTTTTGACAGCCGTCATTCTGCAAGAGTATACACATCGCCTGATGCGTTTGAGAGAAACCGTACGCTGGCTCCGTCTTTCCACGATCTTACAACTGTGTGATGCGTGTCAGATAGCCCCACTTTGCTGAGTGAGAGAAGGGAAGGGTGAAAAAGATAAAAGGGCAAAGGGCTGCAATGAAAGACTGGAGGAAGAGTCAGCGGGGAGGTGGATGCTGGGATGAAGGGTAATGATGAGAGATGCAGATGCACTTGAAGCCAAAAGCGATGGTCGAAAGAAGGGAGGCAAACAGGGAGCGCAAACCAGACTCTGCTAAATCTGCAGAAATGAATAGATGGAGGATTAATGTAATGGAGAAAGGTAAAGGGATAGGAGGGGAGTGGTTTGAGGATTGAGACATCAACAGAGGAAAGAAAATGAAAAGAAATTTTCTATAAACTTGAGTTGAATAAATTACATATAATACCCTGAAGTTGAGCGCAGACATTTGACAGGGAGACGGGCTGTTAATATGTAAATATGGATATGTAAATAGTAATGTGCTGACATAAGGGTAAAACTGTTTTGAATATTAAAGTTGTCATTTGGCAAAACAGGTGTCCTTTTGTTTGGGGTTTTGCAATCACAAAACGGAACATCTTGTGTTTTACTATCTCACTTACGATTTTGTCAGAATTGATGCTGCAAATGATTGCAATTGCAGTCCCAAGTACACACACAAGTGTACAGGACTGTGCATTGTTGTATTACGTATGTGTGGTTTTAACAGAGCACTACTGTGATAAAGGACGGCCGTCTCTCATCTCTTTCTGTCACACAGTTGCAAGGCTTTGAATTTGTCTCAGGTCCTACAAATTGGCCCATGAGTCTACGCAGTCAAGTGTAACCATTTAGATTACCAGGAGATTAGAGTGATCCCGAGCCGTGTGTACTTGTGTGTGTGTTGGTGATCCTACAAGGTGACCCACGTGTAGGCAACACCCAGTAACAATTTCGAGGCCATGGGATTAGGGACCTCGGCCATTCGTGCCTTCAGATTCCCTCGAGGGAACTACGGATAGAGAAGAAGGAAAATCGGATAACTTGAAGAGAGGAGGGATCAGTGGTCAATCTCATCCATTGATTGCTCTTAGGAAAGAAATAAAGCATCAGCATCACAAGCCGACCCGATGAGCCGAGCGATTTATTGGTGTCATCCTTTTCATGCATTTTTTCACAGCCACATTACAAATTGAGTCATTGGTAAAAAAACATAAATTGTCTATGATGCCTAACACCAGATGTCCACTGGTGTTCGTAAGGGACTGCAGGAGGCAAACGAGGATTATTCCTCTCTGGGACTCATTTCTCCAAGGACAGGAAGATCTCCCTCATTGCTAGCAGCACTCTCCCATATGTAAGCAAGGAAAGCCAGTCGACCGAAAGAGAGACCACTCCTTACTCCTCTGAGAAAAAGCACAAAAACACAGAACAAATTGATTCCCCAAAGGGTGGCGAAATCTTTAGACTTGTTTCTCAAACTAGAAAGATGCACTACAGGTAGGAGAGGAAGAAGAATGAGCGCACGAATCACTGCTCCAGTGTTCATTCATTTGTTCCTTTCCCTTTCTCTGATGAAGAAAGCGAGAGATAAATGAAGGGAGAAGCTGGATCGTCCCTCAAGAGGAAGGAAGCCTATTCCCTATTCCCAGCTGAAGCCAGCCAAGCTCCTGTTATCCCAGGAAGACCGCCGCACTCCACAGGGATTGGGAATACACTGAAGGGATATAATGGGAATATCATTGAGGGGATGTGAGTAATGGGATAAGGCAAGAGCCGAGGGAAAGGCTTGGGGGTGGAGGGGATTGAGGAAGGGCGGGACTAAGAAACAATGAGGATAGGAGGTAGTCTGGGAAAGGGAGGAGGGGGGGAAGCCAGGTTGTGCTCACATCCAAAGTGTTGAGCCTTAAATCAAAGTAAGGCAATGCAGAGGTGGCCTAATAGCAAAAATCTAATGTCCTACAGCTTGACATTTCAAATCTCAGATCAGCATGTCCACACTGCACAGGAGGTAACGGAGTAATGCTGTCCCACCCCTTCAACATGTTGCATCCGGTGCCATTTAACAAGGCATTTAACCCCCAGCATCGCAAGTTGAGCTCCCAGTTGTGTGCGTCACCTCATCCACGTGTTGTTTTTCTTCGGCGTGTGACATCACGGTGGACAATGTCCACTGGGGCCTCTGTTTACTGTGAAATAAAATATGGTTTCCATCACCCCTTCAACCTTGAGCATTAAAGTTGCCCTGACAGATAAGACACAGCAAACAAAAAAGGGTTAATTGAGTTTCATTCACATCATTTGACACAACTGTCCTAATTTCAAAATGTCAGTGTTTTTATCCAGTCACATGTCTTCATTTGTACAGTTGAGTGATGTCAGGGACTCACTTAGCTTCCCTCTCTTGGAGGACAAACAGCGCAATATTATGTCGGACTCCTTGACAGTAGAGCCAGAAAGACCAAAGCAAGATGATCTATATTCTTTGACATTTGACAACTCATTGTTGCTTCTTCTCTTTTTGCATAATTAGCTTGTCTGTTCCTTCTACAAGCTGAAAGAGACTTTTTGGTCTTTCTCACTTCTAATTTGTCCTTTGTTTTCGCTGTCATCTTGACTCAACAAGGAAAACAAATGTAATTTCCCTCATGAAGAGGAAATGAAAGCTTGAAAGACATTAGCAATTAGCGTGGCACGCCAGGCTGCGGGTGTAGGTGGAGACTGTGTGTGTGGGTGACATATGGATAAAAAGCAAAGAAATGGAGAGTTGGGCACTCAAGGACATGTAGCGAATTACTTTTCAAGGCACAGGTTTTCTGCCTCCCTCAATTTCCGTTGGCCCTTTTTGTGTTGTTTGGGAAGATAACCCCGGCTTTCTGTCTGAGTGTCCAATGTTCAGCCATCAGTGCCATTACTCGCTGACCACCCGCTGAAATGGAAAGCAGGGTTGACCTGTAGCATCGTGTGTGTGTGTGGATGCTCACATGAGGCCACCTGCTGAAATGAAAGCACTGGCTAGCTGTGAGTGAAGGGAGAGAAGTGTGTGTGTTGTATGAATTCATATGTTTCACAAGGACCAGTCAGAAATTTCAACAAAAGAATATGGGAGTACTTCGGTAGGTTATAGAATTCAGGTGTGTGTGTGTGCTAGCGTGCGCTTGCGCGCGGACCCCTGCACATTTGGTATCCATCAGCTTCTGTCCTTTTGTAACAAAATTAATTCTACATGTGTCCCAGCTGATTCATTTATATGTATGAAGGAGAGATCAGACAATGTGCGAGATTTCCATGTGAGAGCACAGATATTAGATGAAGTGGATTTAAAAGGCGCGGATGATTTGAGCAGTGGGCTTAATTTGAATCATCGGACAAAGTAACCTTGATCACCGAGCAGAAAGATGACTTGACTGGAAGCATCGTCAGGACCTTGCTTGACCAGAGAGAAAGTGTGTGTGTGTGTGGTGATGTGTCATCCACAGGTTATAGACCGAATAGCTTTTCTGCTGTCCACTCTGCAAGGCATGGTGTAGACGAGTAATAATTGAGCTTGAAGGTGTGTGTGTGTGTGTGTGTGTGTGTGTGTGTGTGTGTGTGTGTGTGTGTGTGTGTGTGTGTGTGTGTGTGTGTGTGTGTGTGTGTGTGTGTGTGTGTGTGTGTGTGTGTGTGTGTGTGTGCGCGCAGCAACTTTTATTCATTTTCATATTCAATGTCAACGCAGTCAACCACTTCCAATTTGCTCGCATTTTCTGACACGTCCTTATGCGCTTCCTTTCTTTGAGGCTCTCACTCTTATCCTGGGGTTGTATTGGCAGTATAGATCTATACAGGGGGAAGTTAACGGAGTAAATACAGGTAGTGTTGAGCAAGGAAGACGATCGATCGCTATGTATTGATTCAGCAGTAAGTGCTGCCGCAAGTCATTTCCAGGATGTGTGTTTGTGTTGGAAAATGAATGCTTTTGGAAGTGTTTTATCCCTTAAATGTGTTGTTGTACTGGTGAATGGCACTAGGCCAGATTTATTTCAGTCTAAATTAACCAATAAGATCAACCAAAAGGAGAAGTGGTTATTTGTGTCCTTTAAGTTATTTATTCTGTGCTTCTGTTTCTCTAATTTACATCCCATACTAGTGGCTGACGCACGCACGCACGAGTAATCATCAGATCAGATATCAAAAGGCAGTGTCTGTCTGGAAGATTAGAAGAGACATCTGTCCGCCATGTGGAAAGCCTCAGCTTATCAATGAACTCCACACACTTCTATGTATGTGCATATATCTGTGCGTGTTCAGCCTTTTGTGTACAATTTATTTTACAGTTGTGGTTTGAATTCGTCCACCTTCGTCATCCTGAGACTGTGGTTGATAGTTGATCAATAGTTGACCAGGACTGTTATGACAAGCCTATATTTGCCTCTGTCTGTTTTTAGGTCACATACCAGTAAATGTAGGCTATGATTATCCATTCCTATTGATGCATCCACATTTTTCTATACATGATTTATTTTCTCACTGTGACTCTAAAACACTGCATATTTGCAATGATTCATAATCAAAAAACTCAAATAGAAGAGATTTGTCAACTGGTGGGTCACATTTCACATTTCCAAGCACTGCAAAGAGAAATATATAATTGGGCCTGTAGCAGCACCCTCGTAGTAAAAACACAGAATTCAGCACGTTCTGAGTCATTTGACGTAATAAGCTGCACTCATTCACAAATAAACAATACAGACTTCTGTCATAGGCAATGAGAATTCAGCTATTCGGGAACATGTGGTAAAACCTTACAGCCATAAAGTGCGCGGGTATGGGGAGACTTTATTCTGTTGTCACGCACAGCGTGTTACTACCATCTGACCCGCTTTCCTCAGTGACTTTATGACTTAAGCTTTGGTTTTGTCAATTTACTTTGTGATTCATTTTGCCCTTTCCGAGTTGGGCGGAAGAATACGTTAGCTTTTAAGCCAGGGAGTACCGGTGGGATTGTTTCCACATGCGGCTGCTTAAACTCAACCGCCCTCACCAAAACTCTGCTGGTCTTTATCCTCGTTTACAACGTAAACAAGACACGCGTGTTTTACGTCTGTTGCGTTCAGGGACAGCGGTGAAGGAATCACAGAATCACAACGTTGACGATTGAGTTTATTGAGTTTTCTGCATCAAGTCATAATCGTTAGAGAGAGAATCGCGATGCATCTAAGAATCCATTTCCCCCCCTTCCCCGACTGGCTATGTTCAAAACTCCACACATTGCCAGAGTCTCATGGCGTGAAGTGGATTGATACGTTGGTGTCCGACTTCCTGTCTCTGTGTATTGTTGTACGCCAGCAGCAGGAGTGTGTCTGCTTGATTTAGCGTCTCTGACCTGATATCTGATTGAAGACACTTGGGTGTGTGTAGGAGGTGGATTAGCATATAAAAAGACAGTGACGGGACATCAGATAATTCTGATGCCATCTGTTTTCAATGGAATCTGTTAGAAGGAAGAGGGAGTGTGTGTGTTCTTCAGTGTGTGTGTGTGTGTGTGTAACCCCCACACCCCTGCGCTGTCTTTTTCCTCGCCGCTCTTTAGGCCTGTTATTTATGTGTGCTGCAGATCTTCCTTCCTTTTTTGTCCTATTATTTCTAGTTTTTTGTTTCTTATTTTATTTTGGTCCCGGGGAAAAGCGGAGCCATGATTAACTCTGTCTATGAACAAAGACATCAATTATTTAGGATGGAAAACACTATAAATTGTTCCATTTTTGGAATGATTTATTAATTAGGAGGCAAATTCTCTGGGCCTTCATGTCCGCCCCACCTAGCTAATGTATTCATGCCCAGATACATGGAGACATGCAAGCACTTATGTGTGCACAAACACAATGCCATAGGCAGCTTCCTGATATTAAAACACTACCAACAGTTGCATAGGATCCATTGAGATTCCTGTTGTAATTTATCATGAATCGATTTTCATTTCAATGTTCTAATAAAATGCCGGCTTGGAAATGCCGTGATTGAGAATATGCAGTTTTAAAGAAGCTTATTCCACTCAACTGAGAGTGAGAGGAGAGAAAAGGGAAAAGGTATGGATAACAGTATTTTGGTATAACAAACCAGATGTTTGTCTTTTAATGCGTTCTTCAGTTATGTTTATTTACAGGATTTTTCATTTGTTATAGGACCCCTGCACATTTGGTATCCATCTCTGTGTCTGAATATATCCTTTTATTTTCAGGTTTAGCAATCAGAGTTCTCACAATCACATGAGTGGACATTCAAAATGCAGAAGCTCAAAAACAGACCACCCTCATTGGTTGGTGTGTATGTAAATGCATTCAAAGGTCGTAAGATGTACTCACGAATTGTACTAGTTTCCATGTGTGTAAAATGTTTTTACTTTGAGCAGACGGCGTCTCTAATCACCAGTCCGCCTGCCAACAGCCACATTCCTTTCACTGCTCACTGCTAAGCTCATCAGCAGCGAGGTTGTGTGTGAATGTGTGTTTTCATTTTTAATGTGGTGGCATTGCAGGTAGAGAGATCGGGTGATGCGTTCAGGGCAACGCTGGGTTTCAGTTAAGAGCATTATCGTGATTATTTCTAATATGGTGGAACAGCAGGTGGAGACGTAGTGTGTTTGTGTGTGCGATTGTGTGTGTTTGTGTGCCAGGGACGCATGTAATTTGAGGAGACATTGCCAATTGAACAAGGTGGTCCACTAAGCTTATCATGTGTTGGGCATGCACAATATGTTTCCTCCAGATTAATTTGCTACATCTAGCCTTTCCCCTCTGTTTTTCATGAACAAGCTCGATCTGCAAACTTTGTGCGTGTGTTTATCTACCTTTCCTCCTCATTCCAATATGTTTTTTCTACATTTTCTCTTAATACTTTTAGGTATTGTCTCCCTCTCTTGTGTCTCATGGTGAATCTTTGTGATTTCTTTCCACCTGGTTTTTACTTCGGTCCGTCTCAAAGTTGTCAGCTCCTCTTCTTCTTTCTCTTTGGTATCTTCTTCTTCATCCTTGTCTTTTTTGACTCATGGTCAACCTTTCTCTCTTTTTATTTGACTTTCCTCCTCCCCGCCATCAGATGGTGTCTCTCACACTCAGTGTTTGTCTTTCTTCCTCTTCCGTCGTCTCCACACTGATCCTCTAATCAGCAGCCAACAGTGCATCGGGTTTACTTTTGAAATGACATGCCATCCCTCCCGTTCTCCTCGTCGTGCCATCTTGTCTGATCTAATGTCTTGTGCATCTTTTCTCCCGTCTTACTTTCCTCTCTTCTGGCGTCTCTACCTTCTCTTCTGTGTGTGATAGTTGTCTGTGTGATAGTTGTCTGGGGATGGCAACATGAGCTGTCTTCAAACCCGCAACATCATAACGACATGTTATGTGTCGCTGCTGAACCCCCCCCCCCCCCTCCTCCTCAGGTTCAGAAAAATAAAAGCTCTCTGCGTCTGGGCTATTTGCATACCATTTGCATATGAACCCCCAACTGGCTGTTTTTGGAATGCCAAGAGGCTAAATTCAGTATTTATTACCCGGGCCCATAACGAGTCCCCTCTTTTCTGTGGCATTTGCATCTGATTTGCATGTCCTACAGCTTGGATCTGGGAATAAGGGGCCAGATGACCTAAATTGTTTCAATTCCACCTAGAAATAAAAAAAGCAGGGAGAGGACTAATTATTACTATTAATCGAATTAGGACGCTTTACATGTGGAGCGTAAATATGCGGAAGGGTTATTAGCTACAATACCAAGCTGAGGCCACTTGCTCTCACTGCAAACTGCTTTTGCATGGAGACAATAAATGATGTTTGTGTTTGTGGTCGCGTTTCTTTGAGCAGTTGGCTAGATTTCCCTCATTGCATCATCCCTTCCTATCCCAATGGTATTGATCAAAAGGTCTCTTTTTGTTGTGTAGGTTCTCTATTTTCAAGGTAAACAACTGTTCTATATTGAGCTCATACGGAATTGGATAGACTGAATGTGGATAACAGACCTTTTGCACACTACACCGATCTCATCAGCACATGCAGCGCATGTGAGAGTTACATACTCATCATCCTGTCAGACGCAGAGGTTGGTGCTCTCCACTGGGCTTTGTTTCCTCCAGTTGAGAAATAAACTGCCCACAGTGAAGGGGACATGAATGAAGCTTAAACCCCTTTCAGAGAAGCCCTCCTTTACATTGATCCGGCTGCAATTTAACACATCGGTCTCATGCCTGTGTAAGCAGCCCGGTCACATTAACGTAAAAGACACAACGGCAATCGTACTAGGTCGAACCTACCGGTAGTAATGTTTCCGCGTCACTTTCAATGCGGCACTAGTCTGAATGCAGCTTGATTGCTGTAAAGGCTGCAGCGGCACAAAGTCAAACATTCAAAGAGATTAAATGTTATGTCAATCCTTGTCTCTTATGCATACAGTCGGTTAGATAAACCAGGAAATTGATCTTCACATATCAGATCGGTCTACAAAAAAATATTTCTGCCACCAGAGCATAGGAGACTTAAAAAAAGTCCCCTCTTACAATAGTAGTCTGGAAATACACAGAAAGACTGATGCTCAATGCTCATTTGTGCCAATTGTGTGGATGATTAAGTGCATATCCAGAAAAAACGGGATCTATAGGTTTTTGGATAATTTAGATTAAATTGTCTGTTTTTAGAGGGACAAATATATGTGATAGTTTCAGTTGCTGACCAAGGACTGACTTGTACATTTTGCATGGCAAGCATCACATATGATCATGATCATTTGATTGCATACGTTAATATGTGAATATGCTCTGTAATCTTAGGAGAGGCCTTCAAAAACCTTACAGCCCTGAGACCAACTGTCTTTGTCATTCAAGTGTTTGCATGAATCCCTTCACAGTGTAGAGACCTAACTGTGGGCCATGTGTGGGACTAACGAGCTGATTTATGTGTGTTATTATATCTGTGAAACGTGAGAACCTTTTGTAAAGGCTAGTTCAGTGAGTAGCATAGCCAAAAAAAACAACAACCGATAGTGCTGCACTGGCATTGTCTCTTTAATGACTACAGACCACTGCTCTGCTTGGCTACCACCTCCACCTTTATGAAGGTGAAGCTCCATCTGCCATCACTTTCCTTCCATTTGTTATTTTCTTTCCCAGGACAGGTGAGCTTTTACATACAGGTGGCTCTTTACCTTTCTGTTTCACTTTTCTTTGTCTCTCTTCTAGGTGACAGGTGAGGGAAATGTACACACACACACACACACAGGTACACACACACACACACACACACACACACACACACACTCTTCTGGATTCCTCTGTCTTCGACATTCTTTTGTGTACACAGCTAATTGACGCATGCTCTTCCCTTGGCCTGCTCTATTCACCTCATTGAATATAAACTGCCATCTCCTCGGGCAAACAGCAAATATAATCACATTTGTAATGGCAGAGAAATAGTGTGTCAATATTTGCCTGGTCTGTTACTGTTGTGAAATGGGGAACTGACTGTGGTTACCATGGTGTGCATGAGTTTGACAGTTGGCTTTGAGGTACAGAAAGATGCACTCTGTCTCACACGCACGCACACACACACACACACACACACACACACACACACACAGGAACACGCACTCACACACACACACGCACTTTTCCAGGATGAGAAAGAGGTTTCTTTCATTTTATTATTTCCATTATGATAGGTTACAAAAGACCAATTTTCACTCCGCCCCTGTGGTCCAAGAGTTATTTTATTTTTTTAACATGCGAAAATGTCACCGTGAAAACACGTTTTACGTAATTTAGTTTTTTTTTGTTCGAGTACGTTATAAAGCATTTTCTCTTCTTTACAAGTTGACATGTGAAACTACAAAAACAATCCTGCTAATACTTCATGCAGTTGCACAATTAATAAATACAGCAAACACTACGAGCATGTTTTGTCCTTAAACAATGTCTGAAAGCTTGTTAAACACGGGCGGAGACAGTTTTGTTTCTGGCAAAGGAATATCGTGGGAAACACTGCAAGTTTCAAACCAGTTACTTGTGTGTTTGTTTAAGTCTGGAATATTTATTAAAAATTACATTTAGAGAAAGATACGTTATTGTACTGAATTATAAATCAATCTATTAGTAGACAGTTACAATTTATTATGCCGCAGCAAATAAAAATGTCAGTTTTGTCGCCAGTCGGAGACAAATATGACGTGATTGTCATCGTCAAAACTTACACCGTTTCTGAAGAGAAGCATCGGGTACATTTGATTATTTTCTTTGTATTCATCGTCTTCTGATGCCGTGTTTTCATCTGAGCTCCTTACATTGTTCTCGACAGCCATCTTCTGCTTGCTTCCTGCCACAGAATACATATTCTGCTTTTGGTGCAGAGGAGCTAAACTGAATGATGTATTCAAAGTGGGTCTGTGACTGTGGCTGTCACTTTTAGTTTGTCAGTTCTGACTTCCCTCTATCTCCAACCAGGCTAAATACCAACTTCATATGTGGACGGTCAAATCATGTTTAATAATGAGAAGGCAATTACACTGGCCTCCATCCAGAAGGTGAAAGAGTCTGCCGTCTTTCACTGCGAGGTGTGGTAAAAGTGAAATCATCGGTACATTACTCTGTCAGTCAGTAACCTTCGAGGCCCTTCTTTCTTCCAGACACACTGACTTTTGTGCCCTTGACTCTAATCATCCCTCTCTGGCTGTGTGAAATGTCTTTTCATGCCTGCACTGATGATCATAATGGTTTTCTGTCTGAGCTGCAGACTAGTGATTGGCCCCAATTACTGCATGAACCTGAGGCTTCAAATCATCCTATCTATGCAAGGTGAGCAGCGTAATGGCAAAAATCTATTTAGGCCCGCTTTCCATCCCCTGCCTGTATGCACATCGATAAATCACACTTAATGCACATTTAAAATCACAGTGAATCCGCTGCCAGGTGTTTATCATTACTTTCCTCTGTTGAAATGTTTTTCCCCCATATACAACCCGTACATGCCCTACAAAGCCCTCCCAGCGTCTTTAGCTTCAGCGGTTGCTTTGAAACTTGATAGCTCGAAGTGTTTATCCACTCTCACACCTCGCACATTTCCAACCCTTTTAATTACAGAAGTGGCTCTGTGTTCTCTGGTTTGAACACTGTCGACAATTTCTAGTAGATTAGACACTGGTCCAATGGAAAAATGTGCCTTTATGGTGCTCAGTGTGTACATATATGCAATGAGCTGTTTGTATTACCAGTTCAGTAGTTTTACTTCACTACTTTTAGTCTCAGAGAGGGGGCCCTTGCCTGGACCCAGGTGCTCCCACAGTGTGTGTGAGATCAGATGTAAGAGAGACGGATAGACTCCAGCATCTCGCCCTGTAGAAGCAGACCTCTGCCATCCAAATTAGCGGCTGGCTTGTCTCGCAGCATTCATCATTCCTGCTCCAGTTTCAGCTGAGCTCGCCTATTTGTCACCGAGATACCACCACTTACTCTTCTAATATTAGGTCTCTCTGCTTTGCGCACCCTTATTGTTTTGTTCTTTTTCGGTCCGTTCTGCACGTTTATCATTTTCTCCCATGCTCCTCCTTTCCTTTTGTTTCCTCAAACTCAGCCTGTGCCTCAAACTGTGTACCTCCTTTTCTTCATCTCTTCTGTCTTGTGAGTCTTTTGAATCTTTTTTTTGCATCTCAACTACATGTTTGTGTATACACCGTTCACACCGTCATTATATTACTTGTCCACCGCTGTTTGTATAGAAATAATACATTTTAATTCATAGTCGTGTATTAAATTAATAAAAATGTCATTTTAATTGTTTAACATATCATCCAACGTTAAAGATCAAAGTAGGAGCTCTACCGATATAGAGCTTTGTCACAAGTTTATTAACCGGTGGCATCCCTACCCGCTACTGTTCCAACTCCATCTTTCTTAACTTCTTTTTCTTGATCCCCTCCCTCCTTCTCAGCCCTCCATCCATCTCCTTTTTGTCTCTCTCTCTCTGTCGTGCAGACTCTTCCTCAGTAATGGCCTCAGAGTTGTTTAGGACAGGAGTGAAATCCCAACAGAATAGATGTTGTCGAACTGCTGGCGTGAGTGCTATGGTGGAACCCTGCTGTGCCTAACTTGGCATACCCTCCCTGCTTCTTAGTACACACAGCAACGCTCTCTCACACACACACACACACACACACACACATGAGTTGTTTGTACTTGCCGTCTTTGCAGTACAACTAGTTCTCAATCAAATTGGGATTTGATTGAGAAGAGACAGTAGATTATGCACATGCTACAAGAGGCATTGCTGTGAATTTCTGCCACTTAACTAAGCTGATATGTTGGAAAGATGCCGTCAAGGCCCCCAGTGAGTCTGAGAGGACTGCAGTCTGGTATATTTGTGAGCGTGTGTATGGGAGAAAGAAAAGAAAGGAACTGGGAAAACAATGAGAGCTTAGATGATGTCCACACTAATCCGGATGCGTTTGAAAATGCATCCCTTTCTCTCAATTTTGAGCTTAAATCTGTATGAAGTTTTTTCCGCTCCTGAAAACTAAGCTTTTTTTGAAAAGACTGTCCAGAGTTGACGAGTTTAAATACACTGCGATTTAAAGAGTCCCTTTCCTTATTGTCACTTGTAGCTCGTTGTGATCACTCATTTTGTGCGTTGTTACATTTGTAATCACCAAGTATATATTGGTCTTAAAAACAGCTGGATAAAGCTGTACCAAGTGATACACAGAACAACTTTTTGGACAATTTTACTCAGCTGAAAACCTAATCTAAATCATTGACTGGATGGTTTCAACAGCCTGGTTTGGCCTGATTGCAGGCTACTGTGCAATCGTTGTCTTTCCTAATGAGACGTAGGCTGTACTTTTGTAATGCGCTCCTCATTTTTTAATCTAAGACAAGGTTAACATTATAAATGAGTTTGTAGGAATGCAGTGAAAACAGGATCATCTTTGAAAGGAAACATCCTGTGCTCTGCCAACCCATGTGCATGACATCAGGTCTGATGACCCTCTCAACGATACCTGTGTGCCACCAGGATTAATAATAGAACTAAAAATAGAAATAACAGCAGGAGGAGCACCAACAGCACAGAGAGCCGTTACTCAAACGCTCGCTGTAGTAAAATTGGGTCTCTCAGGTCTGTGCTGGTATTGCTCTGTAGTTGCATCAGAAGATTAACTGCCGATGACGACGCTCGTGGTGTTCTATGTTTGGGAAATGTTTTAGCTTTTATACATGTGTGTTCATACGTATGTCTCTGTTTGTGTAACTGGATGAATTTGGTCAAGGGCTGCAACTTTTGATTCATTTATAATCAAGGCAAGTTTATTTGTATAGCACATTTCAACAACAAGGTAATTCAAAGTGCTTTACATGAAACCATTAAAAGCATAAAGGCAAAAGTAAAGGAGATTTAAAACATACATTGAAACAATAAAAACTGTCATTAAAACACAAAATAGCGTGGGACTCCAACCCCGCCTCGGGACTCTAACTCGGCATCTCTGAGGTCTTAATCGATGTCTCCCTGAGACATTACGCTGCACGCAATCAACCATACACTGCCGCAATTCTGCAACGACTTGCACACAAACCACGTCTGGAAAAGATCTCTACCGATCTGCGTTTTATAGTGTACGCTTTGCACGAACTCGTCCCGGAGGAAATGGCGACATATTGTGCAGTTCTTTTATATAGCGTGGGACTCCAACCCCGCCTCGGGACTCTAACCCGGCCTCTCTGAGGTCTTATTTCAGTATAAATTAATCTGCATATTACTTTTTTCAAAGAATCGTGAAATCTATGAAATGTCAAATAGTGAAAAAACATCAATCTGAACTTCTCAGAGCCGAATGTCCCGTCTTGTTTGTTCGACCTGCAGTGCACAATGTTACGATATTCAGTAAACAATCGTTTATGACAAGAAAACATACTTTATCAGTGCAGATCTGTCAATTGATTAATCAACTAATTGTTTCAGCTCCAATCATGTTAATACTATAACTTGTGCAATGTGTGCAGTTCTTTTTCTCACTTTTGACTGACAAGTGCGAGTGTATTGTTTGTACCGGTGTGTGTGTGTGTGTGTGTGTGTGTGTGTGTGTGTGTAGCCAGCCAGCATCCCTCCAATGACAGTTGATTGCATTATCATCCACGGCTGAGTGGTTGCTCACCCTGCTAGATGTACAAACCAACCGCCAAAACCCCAAGGCCCCTCTGTGTCTGTGGGTGTGTGTTTGTGTGTGTGTGTGTGTGTGGGTGTGGATGTCTTAGTGTGTGTATGTGACTGTGGGAGTGCTCACTTGTAAAATGTGATTGGAGGTGAAACTCTTAAGTCCTCAAAGGCCCATTCACAAGTTGCCACGTCAGTGACGCAAACGTACAGATGCACACAGACCTACCCCCACAAGACACACATTGACACAAACACACGGGCGTTCTGACACACACTCTCACACTCCCCGAGGAGGGGGAACCTTTTAGACAGAAATGTTGTCAGCTGGGAATCTGTCTTGTTGTTCCAATCAAACATGCCCAACTTGTCACTCCTCACACACCCACTCTCACTCCCGCGCGTGGGGAATATGACTGTGCGTGAGAGAGGGTATCCGTTATATTGGTGCCACTTCATCGGTGCCCTATGTGACTCATCATAACATACTTCTTAAGGTGTAATATGTTATTCCTGAGCTGCTGTTGCGGCATAGTTACACGTATTGACAAAAAATGGAATGACTTACATTCGTCCAATACTTTGTACTCGGTAGAGCTTGAACGCTCCATAATGGGAGTCGATGCAACCTCCGTTAATGAGAGCGGTTATCTCCGTTAGAAGCAGAACGAGGGAGAGACTCTGTGCTGTTTGCAGTCGGGCCGGTCACTGCCATCACTCTGAGCAGCATCCGTGTGAATGAATTGGAGCAAGTGTCCAATTACGTTAGTTGTTCCAAATGTTTTTAAGCACCTCTTATTTCCAGCACCTCTTGTTTTGGACTTGCAGTTGTGAGATTTACGTCTTTTTTACTCACCAACGTGTGTGTGTGAGAGATGTTTCTGTCTGTTTCATGCAGTGGCGGCACACGTGTAAATATGACCGGCCAAAAATCAGAAATTTGAAGTCGGCGGTCATGGCAGCCAATTGCTTCGTGCAGAGGAGATAACTTTCAAATATTTAGTTTTTTTTTACCATAACCAGCATCCTAACAACATGGCAACATATGTTGACACCAATTTACATGCAGAACAGGTTTTACTATATGACAGTATCTGTTATTGCTACTAAATACAAGCTAATATACTTTAAGTCAGGGTAGGAAATTTACATATTTTTTGGGGGCAATTTTTGCCCCCACTGACTGAAATCCAGGGGCATTATACTTAATGTGAATATAATTCATTTAATCTAATTTCCATTATGCAATATGTATACTTTGTTGGCATATTATTCTGAAAACCGGATGTTTCCTCTGAAGAAACCAGATGTTGTCTCACGTTAATCTTTCCGTTAACTTTCAAAGTCCTTCGCTCGCTCCCGATCTGCGCCGGTTGAATGAGTTTACCGTGAATTTCAGCATATAGGTGCACTACAATTTAAGTGTCTGCCGAGTTGACCGCAGTCTCGCAGTAGGTCTGATTAAGAAGCGCTCCGTTTTTTTATTTGTTTAGAAAGTTCGGGGGCATTTTTTGCCCCTCCGAGTGATATCGGGGGCAAAATTATATTTCTTAGGGGCATTTTTGCCCTTTTCCCTCGTGTATTTCCGACGCTGCTTTAAGTTGACTTTTAGTGAATGTTTTACTATTTACAATGTGCTCGTTCACAGTCGTGTGACGTCAAGATTGCGTTTTCGTGATGTCCGGTTAGATGGATTTGCCTCGAGTTCACAAGTAGGAACGTTGAGTGACTGTCCATTGTACTTTGTCTCGTAGGAGCTCGGATATTTCCGTGTTGTAAACTGTCTTGACTGCAGCATTAATACGACCGTGAGTGGGTCACCAGCCCTCCAGTCCACCTGCCCTCCAAGCCAGTCAGCCTGGCATCCAGCTGTCCAGTCGGCCAACAGGGCCAGACAGGCCTTGTTAGCTCAGTCAAGTGTGTCCATTCACCCCCGAGCCACCCCTTTGCCCCAGCATACGCACCCCGATACACAACCACTGCACGGTATCCCAAGGTCAGCATGTCCTGTGGGTTTTTGTGTGCTAGTAAGATGAGAGATGAGGGCGGGCGGGGGGGGACAGTGGAAGAGGAAGATGATGTGTTTGAGATAGAGGGTGGAATGAATGGAGGGTAGAAGACAGAAATAACAAGGGTGTGTGTGTGTGTGTGTGTGTGTGTGTGTGTGTGTGTGTGTGTGTGTGTGTGTGTGTGTGTGTGGAAAGTGGGTCATGGTGTGGTCTGTGTGTGAAGCACCAGGAGCATCATATTGACCCCTAGGGCTTGCTGTCTGCCTCTTCTCATTCTCAGTCACACACACTGCACACACACACACATACATATACACTCCCAGACATCTCTGCCTTTGCCTTCATACATCATCTACTAGGGCTGGAGGCCAGAGGGAAATCAGAGACTGCATAGATCTGTTTCTTTGGTCTGGAAAATATTCACATCTCAATCACTCAGATACTTTATTTTAAGTAGTCTGGGGAAATGACGGAATGGACTCGTACAGAGTGGGGCCAAACAGTATCGGAAATGTAATCCCAATTTGATTGAGAACTAGTTGTACTGCAAAGACGGCAAGTACAAACAACTATTTCTCTTCAGTCTTTTTTGCCTTGTTCCTCTGTACCGTGAAGGATGCCTGTATAGCTTAACTCTCCCCGCTCGTC
Source organism: Melanostigma gelatinosum (assembly GCF_949748355.1). Lineage (NCBI taxonomy): Eukaryota > Metazoa > Chordata > Actinopteri > Perciformes > Zoarcidae > Melanostigma > Melanostigma gelatinosum. The sequence continues at coordinate 16,748,710 of NC_136642.1, read as the reverse complement.
TCCACTGGGGACAAATATAACTTACACAGTGTACGTAGCGGGCGAGGGAATGTCAGAGAGAGTTTGGCAACTTGTTAAGTAGGTCTGTCTGAAATGGAAAGTGTGATGCTGCAGCCTCGGTGATAGCAGTGTTATATATGATGTACATATCATCCAGAGAGGGAATTAAAGCAGTCTGTATGAAAGGTTTATGATGCTTGGAAAGCAGAGAGTCTCCAGAGCTCTATTTCCACATAAATAGACAAGATCTGACTGCAGTGAACTTCCCTGAACTGCCTGAAATACCCGAGCAGGATGCTGGATCAGCGAGAGCTCCAAATGCTGCGTACTCTCCTGACGGGGAGAAACAAATCTGTTTGCAGAGTAATCGCCACGGGAGCTCCACAGTGCTAGAAAGCAAGATCGCTCGTTCATTTTAGATTGCAATCACATCAACACGAGTCTTTAATTATTTAGATCACAGTGCCAATTACTGAGAGGAATGTGTCACTGTGAGCCTTTGTAAGTCAACTCACTATTTATAGAACAGGTTTTTGTACACACAACCTCGCAGTGCAGAAGGCACAAGGGACGTATGACGTCCTGTAATTGTCCGTATGATTACTCATCTTTTATTTCATAGCAGATATTGTGGATAGGTTGGACAGTAAAACAATCATAAATTATCCACGCTTTTTAATTTTGATGCCTTTAATGGATCACAAGTAGACACATTTGAATGCTCTAGTAAATTAAACAGGCAAGTTGGGTGCTTGATGAATAAGGGGACAAGTTGATTGCCATAGAATGTAAAAGTTTTTTCAGGAAAAACCCAACTTACTTGTGTTCCACTGCAAAATCCTACAGAGAGATTCTGTCCGTAAGAAGTCGATTAGCTGAGGACAGTAATTGTAAGATGGAGTTAGTCTGGTGTTATTTAGACTCGTGTCTAGTCTGTGTATGATGGAGTGGGGGAAATGAAAAGCAGACAGCGCTGAGGTTAATATTGGTGCTGGACGGTGCAGTAGAAATTGACGAAGGACAGACGGGAGGAAACGAGAATAAGAAAGTTTTGATATGGGTAAAAACAAGGAAGTAGCGACAACTCGAGGTTTGCAAACGACACAAGCTGGAGGTAAGTAGTGAGAGTGAGTGGGCGTCACACATGGTGGTTAAATGAGACAGGAGAGTCGGGGAAATATAGAGTTTGGGTAATATGGGTAAAATGAAAAGAGAAAATATCAAAGAAGTTACGATGGGGGGGAAAGAGGGAGTAAAAGGCTGATGGCTGTTTTAGGCTGTTGTGATAAAATAGCAGGTATGTGCCTGCTGAGTTTAACAACGTGAAAGAATTACACCCGTCTCTTCTTACCTCCCTCCGTGTCTGTGCCTACATTTCTACACTCTGGTGTCTCCAGTAAAATACTGTCATTTGAAACAATTCTGAAAACCATCTTTACTCCCATGATATCTTTGGACATGTATTTCTCTCATTTTTAGAGAAAATGGAATTTTGTCCTTGTTTGACTCCGTGTGTCCACCACCTCTGGCGACTCCGGGCCTAATTTTCTATAGAGAGGCCCCAGCTGGCTAGTGGAGTCTCACCTTTTCTAATGAAACACACAGACTCCTGCTTCCAGGGTTCTACTTCAACTTCACTTGATATGCTTTAGTTTGTGCTGAGTGTGCTGTGTAACCCTGTTGAAAGGCTGCTCTATGTTCCATGTGTGATAATATACACGATGTGCTACAAAAGCAGTGTGCAAACATGCATTTTTACATTCAGCTGCAATTGTGTTGTATCTTTTTTTTATGTGGTTAAAGGTAAAATGCTGCTAATGAGAAAATATCAGTTTTAATCAGCTGCTTTTAGGAAAACGGACTCATTCATAAACTCCTCACGTGAGTATGAAAACATGTTTGTCTATTTACAGTAAATAGTTGAATATACCGTTGACAGTTGGCACATCTGCATGTAGTGGATGGATACATGGGAGTTCAGGGAAATGACCGTATTCCCATTGTGTCTGTTATCTTTGTTTGTGTTTGCCTGCTTTCTGACCCTGCAGCTGAGCCTCCTCTCAGTTCTCTGTGGGGTGCTGCACACAGCTGTGGGTAGGGATGAACCGAGAACCGACACTTTGGTCGATGCCAAAATTCTGAAACCGCCACTGTGCTCATTTTGTCTACAGTACCGCAGGTAGCATAGTTACCTGGAATCAAGGCTCAAACCGTCGTCCCGGGACGACATCACATTTCCCCGACATACTACAAAATGTGAGCAACAAATTAGTGTTGACACCGACAGGAGGAGAGCTGGTGGTAGTAGTAATAGCAGTAGTAATATGAAAATGAAAAAGTTGCAAGACAACAACACAAACAACTCTGACTGGACAACTATTGACAACCGACATTATTTGCCAATAAAACAGAATACATCATTTTTAATTTTGAAACAAATATTTATAGAATTTCAAAGGTGAACACACAAACCTGGCAAGTGCACTAAAACATGTTGGCCAATAAAATCAATATATATTTTTATGATGTTTATGAAACAACTGCTTTATTTTAGATGAGAGCAGGATACCAACGGTAATTCCCTGTCCAGCTGCTTTCCCCCCCCCCCTACTCCTTATCCCCCTCTATTCAATCTCTTTTTCCACTTTCATCACCACCACTACGTCTTTCTCCTGCTTCCTCATTTCACATCTCGTTTAGTCGCTCTGTCTCCGTTCCTCCGTGTACTCCTCTTTGCTCTCATTGTTGGTCATCCTTGAATCCCATTTGGCTACTGCCTATCAGCTGCCTCCACTTCACACTCGCTCTTCTCTTGTTATTCCTCTCTCACCCCGGCCCTCTTCATCGACTCTCTGTCCTGCCTGTTCCTCTTAATCCTTTTTGTTGTCTTTCTTTTTACATCCATAAGCACCCATCTGATCCTCGCTCTCACTCTTTCATTCTTTTGTCCATCTTTCCAGCCGTACTTACTTGATGCGTGCACCTGCTCCCATAACCCTCTCTCCTCATCTCCATAGGGAGTCGTGGGATTGAAATTTGTTATGTATGACCGTGTGTATATTGTTACACAAACACACACACTCTGACCCCAGGTGTTGCCTCTCCAATATCCCACTCTCTCGCATGTGATTTGGTTGCGGGGTGTATGTAGGATGAAACACACACACGCTTCATTTTCCTTTTGCGTACAGTGGGTTCAACTGTTTGAGAGTGGTGGAATTCCTTATATTACTTATTGGAAAATCTCCTGCACACGCAACGAAAAAACAATTTATTTGGAGGTCAGCTGTTGTGGTCAAATGTAATATATGTCTTTTTATTGGATCAAATATAAAACAGGCTTTTCATCTGTGGGTTGCAGACTGAGTGAAATAGTGTCATTATTACGTGTGTGTGTGTGTGTGTGTGTGAGAGAGAGATATTTGTAGGTGTAAAGGTACTAATACAAATAGTGCAAAATTCCAGCTATAATATCTGATGAACTAATGTTGTAAAAATGATCTTTGGTGAATTATTTTGTCCAGTCCGCCAATACTGCCAAGTCATGATAAACGGTGATTGATCTTAAATTAGGGCAGTCGGTAAAAACATAATCTATACTGTTTCTGATTGCCCTGGAAGTAAGTTAATTAAACCTAGGTAGTTACAAATAACGATTGTAGTATTTAGTTTTTTCACTCCTGAATTTTGTTCTATTCTCTCATTTAATTTACTTTTGTGGGTACTTCATGTTACGGCTGTGCATGCATATTGCAAAGTATATAAATAAGCACAACATCTGTCGTGGTATATTAATAACAACTTATGCAGAAATGTTCTCAGCCTTCTCGTCACACTCCTTCCAAAGCTATGAGTTCCAGACTGTTTAATACAGGGCTAATGTAGACTCATTTTGCAAACCACACACACACTTGGACATTTACCCCCTCTCACACATGGATACACACACCCCCACACATACCAGGATGCTTGTCTTACCCCCTGGGCCTTATATCGTCATCAGATAAAAGACTGGTCAACAGTTCTTGTGCACATTCTGTACCAACAACTTCTCACATAACTGCCTGATGGCCATGATTTGCAAAGATAACCAAAATCCTCCGCTGTCATTGGCTGCCCCTCCATACCTATGCAAATGACATGCAAATGTCCCTTTCAAGAGATCTCCCAGTAACAGCATTTCTTGGTGTGGTATTAACTTATGTGCACTTCAATGGTGAGTCATTGGAGGTTACCCCCAGGCTTTATTCCCACACTGATGCAGAGATGAACAGAAAACCACACATGTTGGGAACCATGAATTAATAACCTAACATATTATAACATATTCCCTAAAAGTAAATCTACTCTTTGCTGTCCACATTTTGACAACAGATTTTCAGCTTACAGTTGCACTGTCCACTGCCGTTTTGCTCCAGGTTATTCTTGACTGAATTGCACATGTTTTTAAACATGTAAAACGTATAAATATTTGGCTTTTAGTTCTGCACAATTTAGCATTTTATAGATTCAGTCTCATCTGTTGTCGAGCTCATTATGACTGCTGTGCCAAGTGAGACTTGCTGCTAATGACGGGCGGGACAATGCAATGGATGACAGCAGTTACGGCGCGATACATCTCAAACGAGATGAAGTTCTCTCAACAGAAGCAACTGGCGCTGAGATTGTGTCAGCCATTGTCAGTGCAGTCCATAGACTGTGGCGTTATTCCTCTAACTGATTTTGGTGGAGGAATCGGAGTGTCTCCATGCTGTAATTCGTGGTGGCAACTGTGGAGATGTGTCATTGCGGACCAACCACTGTCAGTGTTTACGTTCCCACTCGGCTTTCACTTCACCTCAGCGTGACGTTCCTGTAATGCATCATTAGACGATGTCAATTAGGTCTGTGACCTATATATATATATATATATATATATATATACACACCTTTAACATTACATTACAGTCACTTAGCAGACGCTTTTATCCAAAGCGACTTACAATACGTGTATTCAAGAGAACTACTAACAACCAGAAGTCATAAGTGCATCTCCTTTTTTAAACAAGCATCTAACTTTCACTCATTAGAAACCGTAAGATCTTCAGAGATTATTATGTGTGGTTCTGAAAAGAGACTGCTTAAACTTACTGATACACGCAGGAACAAAATAACTGAGACCAGAGACCAATTAAGAACTTGTGCTGTTTTCGGATTCCTTATGCTTTCCTGAATCCTTTATTATTATGTGTTGATTGCTTTTTCTTTCTGAAGTCATGCTCGTGTAGTGTGAAAATATGAACTAAAGATCTTCTTTCTCTTTCTACAGACGACCCATCAGACGCAGACCTGTGGGTGCTCAACAGCTGCACTGTGAAAAACCCGGCAGAGGACCACTTCAGAAACTCCATCAGGTACTGACCAACACGCGATGTTCCAACACTTTGTGTCCCATCTTCTGTTTCACGTCGACAGGAGAACATGGCGTATGGTTTTTCATTACAATACACGAGCTGATTGAACCTTTTACAGAATATATTACGGTGGTTTAAATTCATCAGGACTAGTTTGTAAGTATAGGAGATCAAAAAAACAAAAAAATCCAACATGATCTGAAAGTACTTTTTTATTTATGGACAGTGTGCAGGAGTCTTGTTGTTCTATATTGTCGACCATAGTTATTCTCCTCTGCACCCGTCGACCTACAGCTGTGCAAAAGTTTGCTCTTTTGTTTAGTATGAGATGAAATGATTCCGTCAGAATTTAAAGTTCTTGTCTTCTGAAAGCAAATAGCCGGCCAGAATACTTAAGTATTTCATACCCATCGGCAAAAGAATACGAGACAAATAGAGTAATTTCAGTCCTGGAACATCTTCAGTTATTTCCAAATTATATTTGTCTCCACAACACAACCAGTGTAGCCCCCCAAGGAAGTAATTATGATTATTGTTGCTGTTTCATTCAAGTTTTGCGATATAGCACACACTTTTCCCGTGTGTGTGTGTTTTATGTATTCAGCTTGTTACTCCATGTCAGTTTCCACCTACTCACTGTTCCACTGGTCTCTCACTGCACCGGTGAAACACGCACACACAGAGGGAGGCAGAGTGGGAGGGATATTTGCATAAACACAGAGAAATTAAGCTAGAAACTGTTTTGCATTTTGATTACTTTCCATCCATCAGGGGCACACCCACACCTGGTGTGTGTGTGTGCTTTAGAGAGAGAGAGAGAGAGAGAGCTGAATCACTGGGTGACTGTTCGTAGAAATCAGGATTTTTAGGTTTCAGTTCAGAACTCTGGATGTTTACGGGCGGTGCGCAGAAATCAGATGCCATCAAATCAGAGGAACATTTTGATGTGATCATATTGACTGTTATCACGATTATCAGACACAGTTTTAAACTCCAGACATTTGTTTTCCTCTAAAATCATTGGTTCGAGCCATGTCAAATCCAGATAATCCACTTGAGCCTGTCTCGAGGGACCATGAGAGGAACTGCATGTTAAAACACATCTGCACTGACCAACACAACATAAATGGCTTACATAGTTATAATCATGATCGAATTATATGTAAATACTGATTAAGAGCGCCTTTGGCAAGCTTTAAATCTCCTTACTTGTCTCAAGAAATGTATACAATTTTACAATTCTAGTGTCACTTTTCCAGCATATAAAGGCCAAACATTTGCTGTCTCCAGCATCTAAAACGTGCTAGTTTGTTGTTTTTCTTTGTCTTACTAATGGTAAATACATTTACTTTGGGGTTTGTATTTAACAAAAAAAACAATGTAAACATGTTACGTTGGGCTCCAGAAAATTGCGATGGTGTCTTTCTCAATTGTTTTGGGACATTTTATAGACGCACAACTTAATTTGTAAATAAATAATCTCTTAATCCACAGTGAAAGAAGGGAGGCTACACCTGACTGTGGCTGTTTCAATAGCACTGCTGTTTGGCATGTTTGAATAGACAACTTATTGATGAATTGCATTTTACATTTTGGACGTTTGAATCATCATAACTGAGTAGCTTAGAAGGAAATATTAGTTTCCATCACTCCAATCTTCCTGTCTTGCTGCTCCAGCTGTCTCCTCACGCTCACTTTTTCCTTCACCCTTCCTGTCATGCAATTGAAATGCACCAAATAATAACAGACTTCAGAACTCCTTTGTCTTCTTAGTTGATGCCAGCGTTTTTCTTTTTTCTTTACAATTAAACACACACACACACACACACACACACACACACACACACACACACACAGGAGGAATGTGAGTTTTTTTGTTTCCGTTCATCACCTTCTGCTTTCTGCTTGCATGATGGAGACACAAAATAAAGGGGTACAGGATCAAAGCAAATCCAAATGCCCACTTAAAGTTTGTTCTTATTCCCTCATTCTTCTCTTGCTTCTCTCCGTATGATGGACGGACAGAACAAATGAGTGGAGGAGGCAGGCGCACGGACTGCCTCGCGCTCAGTCACACGCTGGCCGTTATGCCAGCACCTCCTGGTACCGCAAAGGCGCGCATACACACACACACGCGCATTATAATTCACACACACACATTTGCATATCTAGCGGTGCTGAAAATGTCTTCAGTGGTTATTTTTGTCTTGGAAATCTTAAATCTAAACGTTAATATTAGATATGCCTTTGGCCCTTTTTGTTTGAAGATGGTAAAGTTTGATGAGCATGTGATCAGGTAGATGTGGAAAAGCTGGTTACAGACTAGAAAAGGTCCAACTAAGAAGAAGAATCAATAGTTGTCGGTGTGTTGTCTCTGCACTTGTTAGAAGCCATAAGCTGCTGGCCGCACACACTTTTCACAGGTAAACATGGCAATATTTCAGATCAGTAGAATTCACTCTCTTCACCGTCGCCTTTTTAAGATCCTGCCGTCTCTGGAAAAAGCAGATCCATACGAACACACTGCTTCTGTGACGATACAAACGGACGGGAAATACTCGCTGACATCATTTTTCTCATTCATTTAAAATGTTTATTAGCATACTCTCTGTTGTAGGCCGCTCAAAAGTGCTGATGCTTGCCATATATGGTATGGTATCAGACAACAGCATGAGGCATTCTACTTGCCCCGGGCAAGCGTTAATGTCGTGCCCTGGTGTGTAAAACAAATATCCCCCATGGCAGTGGCACATGGGGCATTATGTACAACCAACACACACGGTCACAGAAGTAGCACTCGGTGTACTGGTAAATGAGTTGAGGGGTTTACATTGGAAGCACAGGGGCTTTCAGCAGTCTTCTATCACGGTTTTGGAGAGACACAGTGAAAAGACGGTTTATTACTTCTGGAGAACTGGGGCTTAGTTGGCAACCATGCCAAGTGTGTGTGGGATAAGAAGTTGTGTTTTTGTCAGGTGGATGGATGCCCAGGCAGCTTGAGGGAGAGTGTTGTGTGTGTGTGTGTGTGTGTGGTGTATAGGCTTACCCTGAGAGAAGGCTTGCAGATGTGCATATGGGGTGCATGGTCTGCATTTGCGTTGAAAAACCACATAGTATTGATTGGTCGTGAAGCTAAGGTTACTTGCCTATAACTAAGGTTAGTGTGTGTGTGTGCTGTTTTCCTTTACGTACGCAGAACTTAAATTATGTTTGCTTTGGTTTAGGTTAAATCTTTAGTGACTTCGGACATTCGTGCCTTGCTCACGGACACTTAGAACAGGTTCAAGGTTGGTTGTGTTGATGTAATCTGTGATTATTAAGATGATATCAAAGTGCAGTGCATTCATTTGTTTTATGTGCTGATTCCTCTCGGTGGCGCTGTGCTGGTCTCAGAACTGTTGCCCACAGCGTTTTGAAATGAAGCTGGCCTGTTTCATTTAGTTTAGCATGCAGGGTCAGTTGACATGTGTGGGAGATGGGATTCCTTCGAGCTGCTCTTTTAGACCGATAGCATCTCTGCCCTGCTGTTCTCTCCTTCAGCAGATATGCACTCAGTAACAAAAAACTGCTAATAGAGCAGCTTCTGAATGCTAAAAAGGCAATTAGTATGGATATTTGGGCGCGCATGTGCGTGCGTTTGAAATGCCAAAATCTATAGCGTAATTCAATGTCGGAGACCTTTCAAATCAATGAACGCAGAATGCATTAAAGAAACAGTTGCTCAACAGCATGTACCGGTAATTAAACTGCTCTGTGGGTGTATTTGTGTGTGTGTTTTTGATTTCTCCGTTTGGCTGTCTCTAGTAATGTTTATGATCAAGGGAATGTATGCTTAACGAATTAGAACCCAACTCGGGAGTTGTACTTCTGTTTTCAAAATACTCCAATTCCCATGTTATATTTACATTAATTTCAATATAATTGAGATATTCATGAACCAACCATTAGAAAGAAAAATCATTATGTTTTTAATTGAAAGGGGACACAACACACAGAATGAACTCTTGGAAGGATTCCAAAATGAATATGCAGTGCTAGTGTATTCATAACAGATCTGTAGGCTGAGCACTGAATGTATATTACGGCTCTCGGCAGCAGGACAGTCTATTGTTGGCTCAGTGTTGTCTTGGCAGACCATTGATTGGTGACCACATGCTGCCAAAAGTGTTTTGTAAAAGTGAGCTGATTTAGTTGCGTGACACAGAGGGTATAGGCTCACATTCACAATATGAAACTGAAGTAGAAAAGTAAGATGTTGGGTCTTAGTTATGATTGTCATCTCAAATATTCTTTAAATTTACATCCCTTTAAAAGCCTTGAATACGTTTTGAATCAAATAGACAGAAATCTTAAAATGTGGTTCTCCAATGAACAGTTTTCTAATTTAATACCATATATATTCATAATAGAGGTACAGGTGGTGAATATGCATTACAGCCCATGGCTGCATCCGTTTATTAGTAAGATGTCCACTGACGTCGGCCATTGATTTCTGACCACATGTTTACCGGAGGTAAAGGTCATGTTTGGCAAATAAAATCATTAAAGTTTAAATCCAACTGAATCAAAACATACACGTCAGTCCACAGCCCTATTGTTTCAACCCGTGTCCGAAAGCATTAGTATCTCTTTGCAAAACCGAGATAGAGCTGAGGCTGCAAATCTGTCACATGACAAAACCCTCTCTGCTCCATCACTAGCGGATCAGACCTCAGAGAACCACGAGCACAGCTCACCCACACAGACACACACAAATATATATACGAGTCTAGTTCGTTGGGTCAAAAGTCCCACAATGCTTTGTGGTCAAGTGACGCGTTTTCTTTTTTTACAGTGGTTATAATTAATGGAGATGTTTATTCTGGCTTTACAGCATGTCGCTTTAAATTGAACTGACACACCAAAAGTGTCTGACATTAAGGCCAGAAATGTTTCCTTTCCATCAGGACGTGACTGCAAGATACAAACAATTTGAAATCTGCAGTGACCTTTACAGTTGTTTTATGTCTATGTTCCCCCAGTCCGGCACACTCGCAGGCATGGATTGGTAGCTGGCTGGACGCGCGCGCGCACACACACACACACACACACACACACACACACACACACACACACACACACACACACACACACACACACACACACACACACACACACACACACACACACACACACACACACACACACACACACACACACACACACACACACACACACACACACACACACACACACACACACACACACACACACACACACACACACACACACACACACACACACACACACACACACACACACACACACACACACACACACACACACACACACACACACACACACACACACACACACACACACACACACACACACACACACACACACACACACACACACACACACACACACACACACACACACACACACACACACACACACACACACACACACACACACACACACACACACACACACACACACACACACACACACACACACACACACACACACACACACACACACACACACACACAGAGTGCTCGCTGCCTCGGGCTGTTTTTGGTACAATCCAGGGATTGGCATTTAATCTGTCGGTTCTGCAGGGCATTAGCCTACATTTTGGGGTACACGCAGGCACACAAATATTCCGAGAGGGGGACAGGCCGACTGACACTGAGGGGAAATGGACGCACAGACCGAGAGCGTAGCAGGGCTGATGTGTTGGCCTCAGTGACCCCAGAGCTGTGTGAGAACCAAACCAAGGCCGGGGCTGGCCCGTACATCACCTTGCTTTCAACATGTCTTCATCTGCGTAGTGAGACCGCACTCTACTTTCTGTGCTCTACCACTAAATATGGTGTTTTGTCTCCGGTGTGAGGAGATGGTCTGTCTGTTTTATTTTGTCTGCTTTCTGTAGTGTTCTGTTTTCCTTTTGTTCCATTTGATTTGATTCATTTGTTCTAAAACATACCAGCACTTTTACAGCACAAGGGTTCTCACAGCGACAAACTGCATTCCTCTACGTGTCACAGTTCAACAAGCTTCCTTCACTTCTGTGTAGATTAAACAGCATGCACAGAGATAAAGCAGACTTCATGCAGCAGTTTCTACTGTTCTCTGCCTTGTTCTCTTCTTGTGATGGTTAGGTGAAATCTGTTAAGGTGGTATGTGATTATTGAGTGGGAGTGAGCATTCTTTTACATTGTTGTCCCCAATGCATCCTTGTCAGATCTTTGATTGATTTCATGTAAAGACCATCAGATCGTGAGCCTCGTCTGTGCTCTGTGTGTACAGAAGATATTCCAGCAGTGAGTTGCAGCCAATGCTGAATCCTTTTTATTCAACAGCGTTTACAACATCTAGAGCTGTTTGCGCCATTAGCTGATCAAGATGCATATCGATGCCTGACAGGACCCTTTACTCTTACTGCAGCACTGAAAATCCTCCGATCCACCCCATCGCTACCTCCGGCTTTGATCTAACTCACGTTAACATGAACCTGTTAAAATGGTCTTATCCTTTTAAAATGATTGACCTGCTGTTAGACTAGACTTTGGCACGTGTCTCTGCTTAACCTAAGACATTCATCCACAACAACAGTCAGACCCAATTTTGTTAGATATTTTCAGCTTGTTTATCAGAAAAGGTGAGAGGCAGAGCTGCATCAGAAGGTATGAATGTGATGTGATGAGAGGCTGATGATGTTTAAATCCCTTTTCCTGACGGACTTGACTCTTATCGGCTTTAAAGGACCGGCTATTATCATGTCCGCGTATCCACAGCAGCTGAAAAGTATTTCATACGGCTGTAGTAATGGGACGTCAAGTCAGAGGTTGTTCTGCTGTTATCTGGTCACCATTGGGACAGAACGTTAATATGGACATTGTGTTTAACAGTAGTAGTAGTACAGGGGACGCTCCGCTCTGTCTGAGCAACCATTGAAGCTTTTCTTTTACACGAATGAAGGTACAATAATATAAAAATATAATTTAATGAAATGTTGTCTGTCCTTATATTTTGCTACATTTATCATTTATGAAAAAAAGAAATAAAAAAACAGTTTGATGAGCAAGGCCTCCACTGTTTGTGACCATGATGGTGTGTTCACATGTTTCTTCAGCTGGAAACACACAAGTTTAAATCTACAGAGATCCTATGAGTTAAGCTCAACTGCCCGACTCCACGCTATTTTTAAATATGCCTTGAAGAAATGAACACGCGCTCGCATTATTGCCTGTGTGTGTGTGTGTGTGTGTGTGGGGCGCGCTGAATTCCGCTCACAAACAACCTGTCATATCTGCTCTACAAAGAGGGTTTGAATGCACAGTATGGGGCTCTAAGTCGGCAAACATCCTCTCCAAACTGGATATTTCTTATTGTGTGACCCTTACCCTCGCTGATTTTTACATAATTAACATGGAGACTTTTGAAGCTGCTGACAACCTTTTAACAATTTGGTTTTAGGTGATCTAAGCTTTTTGGTTTGAACTTATTTAGGGATTGCTATTTACATTTAATGTTGAATATTGCAGATATTTATGATTTTAATCAAATGCATGTCTTTTCTTTTCTGAAATTTTGCCCATTTTACATTTTGAATTGATAAATGCGCTGTGAGGTGTCCTAAGCTCTCTTCCCAAATCGAGGAAAGTTTAAGCCTGCAGGAAAACAAGCCGGTATTCTTCAGTGTCCTTGTTTTGTCACGTTAGTCTCGGGATGTGTGCACATGAGTGGTCCACTAAATAAATGGCTGCATAATCACAGCCTGTCACATAGCTGCTGTCCTTATAAGATCTTCTCTAACAGCAATCACAAACAGCGGGGCTCTTAAGGCCCCCTACTGGGCTCCCCGATGGTGGATTTAAGCCAAAAGAGGCCAAGTTAATAAAGGATTGAAGATAAGGGGGGACCTTTTACCCGGGTGTGTTGCAAGTGACTGGGTTAATATCGTAGAATCCCACGTTAAATTCTGCATTTTGTGAAGGGATCGAGTTTGGTTTTGGTTTTGTAGGTTTGAGAAAAATTCATATCCACATGAAAGGACTCAGCGATCATACGGGCCGTTTTAACTTCTATAGGAATGTGACTGAGATAAGCGTAAAAAGTAGGAAATGATATACGAGTAGGAAAGTCAGGTCGTCACCGTATGACTTTTACTCAAGTGGCATATCTACTGAGTCATTTTAAGAGAGCGAAAAATGTCTTAAATCACATTCAACAATGAAGTCAATCGGATTAGAATGAAAGCCAAATTGAAGGATCGTATATTTTCTACCATGGTGTCTGATACTGCAGCTTTAGATGAAGGCTTTCCTTCATGAAAGAAGTCTGTATGTGATGTAAAGTATGAAAACGTTTTGTGTGCATTTGTAGTTACGTGTTACATACATTTGAGACTTGACAGGAAACAACCAGAGAAAGAAGATATGGTGCCACAGTGTGTACATCAGCTTACCATGATATGAGCGGATTATCAGTGTTTCACTGTTTCCTCTACTTCTGGTGAATCAGTCTCCGTGTTGTGTGAGCTTTAAAGGAGTGGAGGGGTGCTAAATCCCTCCGTGGGGTGTCTGATGGACTTGTCACGCGATTCTCACACTTCTCAGGAAGCACTGATGTCTTATTAGATGACGATGCCACAGACACTCGAAATGGAACAGCTGGAAAAGGCTTTACATTTCAAAATACAGTAAACGTAGAATACTTATGCTTCCAGACGTCGCCAGTTCTGTGTAACATCTTTCTGTTTGCACAAGACTCGAGAGGCCTTTAACCACCAAATGACTAACACGGCTACTCAGATATTGATAGCACACTGTCATCACAGTCCGCCATACAGAACCTTCAGGCTGTTAATTAGAACAGATGTCAAGAGTACGATCAAAGCTTTTCTCTCTGTTAGTCAAACAGGCCACGTCACAAAGATTTGTGTTTCACCAGCAAGATGACTCAAGTCACAGCAATGCGTTGCACCCATGGGCAGCTGGATCGCACCTATTTCCTACTCGGCATCAGGGACTCACTGTATGCGTGTGGTACGATATGTGACGAGGACGAAGCATTGAAGACGGCGTAAAGGTAAAAGATAAGCAGGGAAGCAGCAGGGCAGGAGTGCCAGATAGAGAGACAGTGTCAGCTGTCAGCTATAATAAGAAAATGGTGAACTATGTTGACGGGAGCGCTCTGCAGGATGCTGACAAGACAGTGTTGTTTCTATTTGGCCTACATGTTGTATGTTTCCTGCGAGAGGGTTGAACATCAGTGAGTGATGGTGGTTGTAAAGCTCATTATGTTTGATAAATCTACAGTGACTCTTTGGAAAGGTCACATTGAGGAGGCCAGAGGTCCCTTGAAAGGTTTTGCAGGTCATGCTCTCATCAGCTCGTGATGAATCACCTGGCTGTGTGTGTATGTGTATATATGTGTATATGTGTATATATGTATATATATATATGTATTCATTTTGATCACAATGCCAGCGAAATGAAGTGATTTCCCTTGATAACCCGCTGCCTGTGTGAGCGTGTCTGTTTTTGCCTTCAGTCATGTGGGAGCTCTCAGCCTTGGTTTTTGTGCGGGTGTTGGGCGCAGGAAGAGAAATTGAACCAGTTGTCAGTAGATTTATTTTCTGATTGTTAAGTTTCGACTGTCTGCGGTAGCCAACCATTGTGTGAGAGTCCTGCTCCAGCTCAGCCCCTTGGTAAACAGAAGAAGTGAAGCAGCACCAGTGCTGTGGTCAGTGGAGGAAGTTCATTTCCTGCTATGGACGGAACATCAGCAACCACACATTTCTAATGGAAAAGTAGAATGAGTAGATACACTTTACATAACATATTGCATACACAATTGAGAACAACAGTCCCCTGGACTGCATTGAGTTTCAGTAATTATTCAAACAGTGTAATTCAATAGATATGTTACAGTTTAAAATCTTAAAATCAGTACATATGATATTCAAACAAGAACAACTCTCTATGACGACACATATAGAAACGGACACATGAAACAATGACTGGTTGACGTCATGATTACAGGTCAGTCTTAATAAGGTCTGGACTGTTGTGGAAATCATTTTAAAATCCTGAATCTGCTTTGAGTTGGCCGGTAGGCCATTGTGTTGTCCCTTTGTACTTGTCCATGCAGTTTGTGCAGAGGAAGTCTTCAAGTGTCTAATTGTATGTAAAAAGGATGTTCTTGATGCCTTGGCAACGCTGTTCTCAAATTTAACATCAACAAGGCACACTCGATTTAATTTACAGCTGAAGAGATGCTGTGAGTTAGCTGATGACACATTACAGTGGAGGGGAGGAAGGAGGAAGAGAGAAAAGAGATACAAATATGGAGGAAATGTAAACGAGTTGAGGGTTATTTTGCTCCCAATTAATGAAAGGAGAGGACCCACCAGAGTCATTTCTATTCCAGTTTAATTGAGTTTAGTTATTTCAAGCAGCTAACATATTCCTCATTTGGGAGTAGTTACTGAGGTAGTGAAGGAGCTCGAGGGTAGAGGGAGATGGATGTTATGTTTCAGGGGCTCTGGCTATCTCCTGCAGGTGATTTTTCTCCCAGCAGGTGATGACAGGCTTTCACAAGGTGACACCATTACCTCTGTTTGTCTATCAGCGTCTCCCTCACTTGTCTTGTATCCACGTCTGCACCCTCACACGCTGTAGTGGCTCTTGTTTCCCAAACTCTCAACTCATTTTCTTCGACCTTTTTCCAAAGAAAAACTGTAAAAAAAACTGTCAGTTTGTAAACACTCAAGGGTGTCATGTTGCTACATAGGCCACAAGTGTAATTTTAAAGCAATGAGTTAAAGGCTTTATACATAATTCACTGTAATGTGGTTCAGAAGAGGACTGTGAATCTCATTAGCAGCTCATTATGACTTGAACAGAGGGAGAGAGAACGATGCGGGTTGGGAGATGGATGAAGTGAGAGACAGAGATCTGAAGTCTTGTTATTTAAATGAGATGTCTGTTTCAAACTTTTTCAATGATCAAGGGACGGCTCTATGACGACGAGTGTCTTAAAGTGTTTGATAGACATCCTATATTATTGTTAATAAATATACATATAAACATAGTGAGGGGGGAAAAAGACCAGAGATACTATCAAATGTATTGCCTGCAGTTGCATCACTCTTTGTCAGGGAACAGGTGAAGATTTGAGTTGCATCTGGAATATTCTTTGAAGAAGTGCATGCTATTAAAATGGAAAATATATAAATATAAAAATCAGTCAATTATTATGTCCGCTCAACAGTGCAAAACTCAAAAGATATATTTAATTGATTTAAAACAGACGCGGTGAATCCTGCCATTTGAGAAGCTGGACCAGGAAAACAAGATTAAACAACTCAATCGATCCTCAAAAAGCTGTCGGCCAACTAAAAATCAAATCAATGAATCCACCGATCGTTTCATCTTCACAATGCTTGCGAGCACTGATTCACCTCACCTTATCGCTCAGTAATTGAATAAATAAATAACATAAACGGATACAATGCCGTGTTAGACAAATGTTTAATGAGCAAATTTGGCATTTAATTAACTTTAATTAATTGCATTGGATTTGGGGTCCTGTGGTTTGACATTACGACTGAATGTAGGAAAATGCCAGTGTGAGATGTAGCTGATCTGACAGATGGCATATGGAAAGTACTTCACTGACCCTCTGTTCACCTGTACACTCTCTCACACACACACGCACACACACACACACCTACCTGCTTATTCACTCATACAATGTGCACGCATGCGTGTGTGAGTGAGCGTGAGAGAGAGTCTGAGGGACTGACCGACTCAGGTAGCAGGTGTCTGTGTGCGTAACTGCCAGCATACCAGCTGCCGTGTTCCTAACGAGTATCTTTAGTTACACACAGAGGGATTTGACACTGAACCAAACCCCGTCGCAGTGAAACCTGATCAGCCTGGAGCCATTCACCAACAGACAAATAGACCGCCACTGTGGACTCAAACTTGAGCAAACGCACAACGAACTCCAACTCATATTCACCAGGTACTCATGCACAGGTTGACCTGCACAGAGTTAGAAGCCGCCAGCGTCTGTTTTTACATGCCTAATCATTTATTCATATTGCTCAAATGTAAGACAGGAAACGGCAGTGTTCCCTGGTAGAGCACCTGTGAGCTTGTGGCATATTCCCCGTTGAGCTGCGGAGGCTTCTTCAGCTGCTGTTGGCTGAACAAGCACTGACCTGGAAATGACTCAGCCACTGAGATACTTAATACTAGCTGCAAGTTATAAAAGATGACATTCTCTCCCTCTGAATAAGTGTGTTCATCCTCCACGCACCTTCAGGGTGACGGCAGACTTATTCGAGAAACTTCACTGCGAGGCATACACACTGATGAGGATGCAAACACTCCTTCAAACTCCTTCAAAAGAGAAACGTGCTTGATGTACATTAAGTCATGCAAGATGACGTGCAATGTCTTGACCTTTGCATGCCTTATGCTCAAACCCTGAGGGGGAATTTTAGCGATGCACACAGTGGAAGAGAAAGCAGAGAAGGAGAAAACAGATGACAGTTGGTCAACTCTGAGAAAGAGAGAAACTTCAACATATGGTTAACATAAAGGGGTAATATTTGATGTCTGCATCATGTGTATTCTGTCTTGTTTTATTTAATATTGCTTGAAATAGGACCAATGTGTTTTTAAATGTTGCTGAAGGGACAGAAAATGTCAAAGTTTTGTCCTCAAAGCATCTTGCACTTCCTCTACGAGAGCTACTTTCTAATTTCACTTGAACAGCAGATGGATGGCGTGCTGCAAACTAGCCAAGAAGCTATTTCACCAAGCAGTATTTGGAGTGACACCAGCCCAAGGCTTACAAGTTGGCTATAGGTACGCATATGAGCAAAGAATGATGGAAGCATGGAAACGTACGCAGCAAGATGCCAACCTCTGTAAGGCATGGGGTGGGTGGGTCGCTGCCTTAATGTACCCGGGGCAGTCCTCAACCTCTGAGGTGCTGTAAACAAACAGACAGCTGGATATGAAAGGAAGGAATATGGCTGTGGGGAACAGGGCCACATGTGGCATATAGGCTGCCTGCATATCCCTGTGGTTTAGCAGTGACGTGTGATTAAACTGTTGTGCGAGTATGTCCGTCTGGGAACCGCGGTGCTCTCTCTCTGCACAATCTATGCACGTGTTGGGAACTTTGGTATGTGGTACAATTTACTTGTACTTTGTTCACTACTTTGCTTCATATTTATTTGAAGCCAACCTAAAGCTTTAGAGCTTCCTTACCAGTTTACCATCTTTTATTCAATCTGACTTCCTCGTCTTTGAGGGCTTCACTGATGCAGCCCCAACAATAGGGATGTGCTCCTTAACATTTGTTTATTTCAGCTTATTTAGCAAGGAAGCTTATTTTTCTAGAAGTATTCAAGACTGAATATTATAACAGAAAGCTGCATTTAGTCGGGAGTTGTGCGCCTGTCTCCTTTAACGTTTTTTTTTACGTTAATCGTTGTGATGGTATAGTCTTTATTCAACGCATTTCTGTCTTGTGATTTAGTACTTTATCGGTTTCTTTTTGTTGTCTTTATTAGAATGCATCAGCGCTTAAGTGCTCACAAGTTCCTCACGTACACACGTAAACACGATGGCGACCTCCTGACAGCAAGAAGAGCTGCTTTGATTGGTTGGATGTTGGCTGAGCAACATGAGTCAAAAGCATACATACAGCGCAGCATCCAGTTTACTAATCTAGTGCCATGCATGGTCTGCTCGCTCGTAGTGCTTCCTGTTCACAAGGTCAAGCTATGTTTTAGTTCAATAACATGTTTTATTGAGAGAGTCGGGTGCTGGTTCTGCAGGTGTAAACATCATGTATTGATCATGGGATGTAGTACACATGGTGTTAAAAAGCATTTCAACAGATTTCAGCCATGGAATCGTCGATACATTTGAATCTGTGTCTAAATGTGACAAACACGCCGGCCTATTTTGATGTACCATATAAGCGTGTCATGATTGTGACTTTAGTACTCGGATGTAATAAAACAAGCCAAATGTGTTTTTGAAAATCACTTCCTCATTCTGAAAAAGCCCTTTTTTTGTCTTCCAACAATCCACCATCCTTCCGCTTCCTACTGGTTTCTAATTGTAATGAGCCGTGCCTTGTACCTTCCTTTTAATTGGTGTCGACTCAGATGAGAAGAGTTTGAGTGGAGGAAAAAAAAAGAAAAAGAAATCCCTTTTTGTCCATTTCATAAATTCATTTTTACCAAGTAAGGGGTCCTGCATAGCAATTTAATCAGACAGTTGGCTTTGTGCACGCTGCATCTTTGGCTTTTAAAGGAATGCTATTTAGAATAAATAAGGCGCTGTGGTTCAATGAGGAGGCCTTTTAGAGGGACTGATGAGCCACTGTGGAGCCACTTCAGGCTGTGTCGGGGAGAAGACATCAGCCGGGGAAATTAAAAGGCTCAATGGATGCTTCGACTTTTTAGCTCTGTAATGAGACTTCCCCAACGCACGGAATGCACTCTTATATCTGCAGTCGCATGCATGCTCACATAGCATCATTAAGTCGCAGTGCACCAACTCATCTAAACGGATGTGTGTAAACATGTGTGACATATATGCAATACGCACGCGTTGAAGTACAGAGGAATGAACACTGCACTGAAATGCACAACATGAATTATTGGTGTCACAGGGCAGTACCAATGTCTCCTGTGAGTGTACGCTACACTGCGCCACAGCTAAAGCGCATCATGGCTCTGTGGGATCAATACACATATACTATATACCCACAGCATATACTTCGTTCTGGTATTTGTAGCCACAGTTTACTCAACAGACACCGTGTCTCGCTTCAGCGGTATCACATTGAGACATATCACGTTGTAGCTGGTAACGGAGTCTTGTCTCGGGGCACACTACCTTTCTTCAGATACATATCCCAGCAATGCTTTTGCTGTCATTCATTTACATAGCTCCATTTAAAAATCCCTGTGCCTCTTGTATGTATTCCAATGTGGAAGTTCACACCAGAAGAAACCGTTAAGAAAGATGTTTCTATAACATCAAAGGCTACTAAAACTATACACAATCTCAAGAGTTACGGTTGTATACGACCTGCAATTCCTACTTTTTAGAATATGATTATTATCTTTGTGTTGGCTGGGAATAAAAAAGCAATGTTGATATGCAAAGACTGTTGATGCATTCCAGGTCACAGAGCATGTGCCGTTCCACTTTTCCAAACCATTGCTGGTAATAATTTATGCCCTTGAAACCAATCATGATTATTTATGCTTGGACTAATTTTGTGTGGATTCATTCAACCAGCAATGTCCTTTCACCTCTGTCATCCCAGGAAGGATGCCCCCCCCCCCCCATCTCCACTTCTGGTTCAAAATCATTGTACACATGCACATAAACACACATACAGTACACATGCACACTCCTCTTCTAACCCCACAGGCAGAAAAGAATGCATGTATGCCCACTCGCATGATCATGCCTTCTCCGACTGGATTCACACAGCGGTGAAGGGCCTCATGGGGAGTGGCTTTGGCTCTGAATGGTAAATGCCTGTGTGCCCTGTGACCTGACCGCTTTAGCTGCCACACTAACACACAACTGCCAACTGTCTGTTCCAGACACTAGCTGTTTTTATCCAGTTTACATTAGAGAGGAACACTCAAATATCCTCATTTAGGTGGTTTGTTTGCAGCACAAACTCTGACAGGACAGATCTCCACTGAAACAAATAGCAGTTTTGTTCAATTTGATGAACCCTAATCTGTACATAACTACTTCCCACTGATATTATTTTCTAATGAGCACACTATTCTATTTTGGGATTTAACTCCTGGTCTCTTTTTAAAAACACTGGCCCTCTGGTAGCAACTTGATCGTGCACATTTAGTTCCTATATTTGTGAGTGTGTTTGGTTCCCCATCCTAACATGTTAACCCAGCAGCTGTCTCTCTATGACAGCCTCGGGCTGAGAGCTTGCTGCCATAGCATTCTCCCATAGCAGCCTTTCCTATAGAAAGTAGGCCTTTGCATTAGAAGTGGGACTCTTCCCAAGATTCAGCTCGGGGGTTTCCCTCTCCGTGGTTCAGTCAAGTGCTCATCTCTCATGCAATTCTCTGCACACGTGTGTGTCTGAATGTTTGTATGGGCCTTTGCCAATGCTCCTGTGTTTTTTATAATCTGCATTTTCTTCATTACGAACCATTGAAGCGGTGAATACGACTCATTTACAGCAATGCAATATTTATCACACATTCAACTAATTTTTACAAGACAGATGTTATCCGTTTCACAGTACGGTGTTTTTTTTAAAAGGCCGTAATCGGAAAGCCTTGCATTTCCTCTGGCCTGCCTTTACTAGGCCCATGTTGACAGTTGGCCCGCATCCTATCTCTGATATACCCAGAGGCCATGTGAGCGAGCCATAAACCAACCATGTTGTAGGTGTATTGATTGGTCAACAGATTGCCTATATCCTGTAAAACACAGCTCTAATGTGAAGGCCTTTATACGCGAGGTTGGTAATAATTGTGGTTGTGTGCATGTTGTGGTAACCCAGATCAATCTGGATCTTCCTGCTGCGAAGTCTCTAAAAACGTAGATTGAAAACCGCGTGTCAAGAGAGGCGAGCAGGCCTTTGCAACTTGTCTTGGGTGCTTAGGCTGTTCAAATCTATATCGTCTTTAACATCACTTACCACAACTCACTTTTACACACCCGCTCTCATGTAATTATCTTGAATTGATTAAATTAGACATCCCGTCTCTTGCATTTTCCATCTCTTTCCTTGCTTTCAGCTGTTATTTCTCTCTCTTTAATTTTATCCCATTCAGTGTCTCTTTATGAGTGTATCAGCTCTTGCTATCCAATGATACACAAAAGCTGTGTGTGTGTGTGTGTGTGTGTGTGTGTGTGGGGTCCCAGGGGATTCTGCAGCTTTACTTCTCAAACCCCTCTCATCCCTCAATCACAATCCTCCTTCACAGCCTCCCGGCTCTCGTCCTCTCCCCTCATTTCCTTTTGAGTCCTGTTGTCATCCTTCCTCTCTCTCTCTCTCCCCTCTTGGTGATGAAGATGTGCTCTTTGGCAGTTTTTTCTTCTTCTTTCCTTTTACTTATCGCCAGTTGTCACTCCCTTGTTTCTTGTTCCTTCCTGACATAATCCGCTCTCCCTCTGTATCTTCATTTAAAAACATTTTGACTGTTCTTTTGTATGTTTCATACAGACCTTTTTTTACACAGCTTTGAAGCTCTCCACTGCACATTTACAATGATGTTTTTAAAATATTAATGTTGAAAAAAATGAATAAGAATGTATACGTTACATTTTAAAGCTGTCCTGTGAGAACCACGTATCAAAAAGACAATGAAAGCCCGGTAAAAAACAAAACAATGTTGAATGATGTGCACTATCCTGTGTATATATTATACTTTTAAAAACATTATATTCCAAGGACATAGAAGTTGACTGCATTTCCATTGGCACCACAGAGAGTTGGAAAAGAAAAGTAATATTGTATATTTACCATGAAAAGCTTCAAGAGTTTTAAGGTTTTACTCTCAGTATTTGTTACTCTAACCACATTATCTCCCCATTACAGCGCCTGAGACAGGAGGTCATACTGAAAGCCAGTTACTGACGTATGTACTGCGTATTCACTTTAATAGACATGAGTTGGCCTCAGTAAGGTGGTTGTCTTCACTCTGTAGCTGTATGGTGCCTGAGATCGGAGATCAGATACCTCACTGTACACCAGTGGCACATTGGAAGGTGGCGGTTTAACCTGGCGGCTAGCATACAGCTGGATTGATGAGACACCTTCCCTGACTCTCCCTCTGCTTCATCTGTCATGTTCTCCTGCCGGTGATCTCCCCAACCATCAGCTTTCCCCTTCTCTCGCTCTTCTTACGCGTTTGTAAAGATGTTCCTTCGACAGTTTCCTGTCAATCACTCTCGTGGATGCGTCCCTCTCCCCCCTCTTTCTCTCAGCTATATCTCCTCGAGGCCGCTGGTATCGTACATTAACGGCTTTCATTTAGTTTAGTTTGTCTGCAGTCAGATCCCATAGGCCCAGAGTTAGCTGCTGTTTTATTTATACTGTTTGTATTTTGACAGTTGTTTCAGTAAACTTTGCCGGTGCACTTGTTCGCAGAGGAGAAGCTGCATTTCTCCACCAGAGTAACAACGTGTGCTCTCTCCACATCCACTCAGTTTGGGCTCGCAGTCAGTGATGGAGATGCAGCTCCTGCTGTTAGAAAACAAAACCCACAGGAACAAAGATATGGAAACATGAATAATTCATGATACAAATAAGTGCATCAAAAGTAAGTCAGTCAAGGTATTGCAATTGATTGTAATAGCCTTTGTGGAATTAAAATGGGGACAAACCTGAGATTGCATTGTTGTAGAAGTTTATGGAAGTGGAAGATATGTGAAGAGGATGAGTAAATACATTTGGTCTCTCTCTCTCTCCCCCACTTTATCACACTCACACTCATTGACACACCAGCTCACATCTTAATTACTGAGGCTTGATGGGTACTTAACCTTACCCCTTGCTGCTTATGCTAATGCGAGGGTCAGGAGTGTGGTGATTGGCTGGCTTGCTGTCAACTCAGGCAGAAACTGTCAGGAGTGCAGATGAGAGCGTGAGGGAGGAGAGAGGAGCAAGGACAGAGGAAATATGGGCTAGGGAGAAGAGAACGTTTGGATGTAAGGATTAAATCTGTTTAAAAACAACAATTAAATGGATAAATAAATATATGTATGGTATATTAACACATTTACATAACAGGATGGGTCATACAGATAGGTCCTTATGTTAAACTGCTCACACAGCCACACACTAAACACAATGTAGATGTGTACGACTCACTTACACAACCTTTCATCATTACTCTACCAGTACGACCCGTGAGCAGCATGTTTGTCAAGGAGCATATGGCTAGCTCTGTGTGTGTGTGTGTGTGTGATGAGCTCATCCTCTCCCCCCTATGTGGTTATCTGTATAAAGCTGAGGCTGTTTAGCAGCAGGGAGAGTCATTGAGAGGACACACACACACAGTTCACAGCGGCTAGCATGTTTTGGATGTTTCTCCACCTGACAAAAATGTGTGCTCGCTTGGATGAAGCTCCAGGTCTTTGTGCCTCACATTGGTTTCAAGACAACATACAAAGACGGATGTTCCAGAAGAAATTCAAATTAAACCTTTTAAATTAAGAAATGGACCCGAGAACACTGACAAAAAATAAACACATTTGTTTATATAAAGTACCAATTACTATGTTAAAAGAATAATGACACTTTTAAGAAAAAGCCGTCCATATTCTATACCATAGACAGCTTTTCTTTGGGGGGGGGGGGGGTGGTGTGAACCCTTTGTGGCAGTTGTGAGAACATCTGCCACAGCGGCCGTGAATGGCGCAATAGGAGACAAAGTAAG
This sequence comes from Melanostigma gelatinosum, assembly GCF_949748355.1. Classification (NCBI taxonomy): domain Eukaryota; kingdom Metazoa; phylum Chordata; class Actinopteri; order Perciformes; family Zoarcidae; genus Melanostigma; species Melanostigma gelatinosum. Next base: position 16,723,849 of record NC_136642.1, on the reverse strand, counting down.
GGCCTCTCTTTCACTTCAGGTTTTGTTGAGAGAAAGTTGAAGAGGCCCTTATATAGGTAGGGTTGGGTACCGAAACTCGGTGCCAATATGGAACCGGTTCCTATACGTCCGGTACTTACCGGACCGAAACGTAACGCAGATTTCAGTGCCTCCTTTCGGTGCTTGAGCCGATTGAAATATTTTACACTGCTCTGATGACTCCGTCCTGGCAGCAGGACTCGGTCCTCCGCTCCTCACTCATAGTATTATTACAGTGGGTACTTAGCGCTGTCGCTCATCAGCACAACAACACAGGCACGCGAAAGCTTCTTCTCCTTCTTTGAGGTGTACTGACGGTTGGCGAATTTGGGAACGACGAATTGGCGCATTACCGCCACCAACTGGTAAAATAAAACAAGTCATGAGACGTGTCGTATTTTGCCAGAGAAGGAAAATATGCTCATATTTCTGCAAAATAATTGCTGAAGTTTGAAGCTGTAGTGTGTGTGTGTACAGTGTGTGTGTGTTTTGTATGTATTTACATTGATTTAAGTATACTGTAAACTGTTAACAGTTAATATATTGTTCATCGTTAAAAAGTTTGAAGCTGTAGTTTGAAGCCAAGTGTTTTGTATTTATTTATATTTATAGTATACTTTAAACAGTTAATATATTGTTCAATTTGAAGAAAAAAGTATCTGTTCAGGCACCGTTTAGGCACCGGTATCATTTTAAAAGTATCGTTTTAGCACCGGTATCGGAAAAAACCCAAACGATACCCAACCCTATATATAGGTCATGCAATGTGGCGCATCTTAATGCCTAGAGTTATTCCAACGTTATGTTTACAGCACAGGGCTTCTTCTCCAAGTCAACCTGATCAATTCAGTTGGACATTTAGTCTGGTTAATTTGACTGAATCACTGTGTCCACTCAGCTGTTAAAAACCAGCATGTACAGCACCTCCTCCCTTCCATACATACCACCGAGGTCATGCATGTATGCATGGACTAGTGCATGCTATTGCCATTGCCTCCGCGACCATCGGTACGTGCATGTACTGTGTGTGTGTGTGTGTGTGTGTGTGTGTGTGTGTGTGTGTGTGTGTGTGTGTGTGTGTGTGTGTGTGTGTGTGTGTGTGTGTGTGTGTGTGTGTGTGTGTGTGTGTGTGTGTGTGTGTGTGTGTGTGTGGTCTCGGGGCTATCGAGAGCACTAACACGGTTGACAGCGGGCCATAGAGATTTAGGGCGAGGTGCCAAGGAAATACATGTGCATGCACACACAAACAGGCATCTCGTCCTCTGATCTCGGGGGGCATCTGCTCTGGTCCGGGTCACTGTGCAGTGAGCGCTCGGATCGGCCTCAAAACTGTCACCACGGCAACCGCATCGCATAATTCCGTTCCATCTCGTTCCGTCCACAAACCGTGTGCGACGTGATTGGCCTGCTCCCCCCTGGGGCAGCGAGGCGGCGGCTCAGGCGCTGTCTGCTTCCTCGCTGTGTCAGCTCTGGCTCCGAGTCTGTGGGCGGGGAGCGAGTAGCGCATTAAAGGAACGTTTGGCGCATTTTGGCAAGAGACTGTGTGAATTATGCAGACGGATCCCCACTGTGAGTGTGTGTGTGTGTGTGTGTGTGCAGTGCTGCCTGCGAGTCCTTCACGAGGAACAGTGTAGGGAATATAAGCTACTCCAGGCAGACAATGTTCCCCCCTTTTTTTTTATTTTGTTCCTCTGTCTCACTTGAGCCAGTCCATTTTTCTCCTCTTTCTGTTTTCAAGATGTGTTTCCACACCAGAAGGCAGTGGCGCATATATTATTTTTTTACTTTCTATAATAAAGTAAAAGGTCAGTGGATGAAACCAGTTTAAATGAACACACACCGTAGAAATGTGCATATCTGAAGATCTCTAGGAGTCATTTCTCTGAATGGGCTGTTAAAACAGTTTTGTCTGTGGTGAGGCATCATCCAACATCTTAAGTGATTTGTTGTTACCACCTCAACACTTGTATGCGGACGTAGATTTGAATTGAGTTGTCTACCTTCACTTTTCTTTCTCTCTCCTCACCCTTCTCTGTCTGTCTCTCACGCACACACACACACACACACACACACACACACACACACACACACACACACACACACACACACACACACACACACACACCCTCTACCTCCACCACCATCTCTTTGTTTTGCTGAAGAATACAAACAGTCTGAATTAAAACACAACTGACAGTTTGCATCCAGTTTCGTGGCTCCTCCTCTGTTCTCCTCCCACGATTCCTGCCTCACTTACACCCCCCTCCCTCTCCCTCCCTCCCTCACTTCCCTCCCTCCCTCTCTTGCTCCAGCTGTCAGGAGGCTTCATTATTAAAGATTCATGGCGGAGTCTGGGCAGCTCCCAACACACACTCCCTCTCATTGTGGTTCGCTTCACTATTTTCCTACTTGTCCAGCCCCATTTAATTCAAATCATCTTGAAAAAGGGATTCTTAGTGCTACTTTTCATCTCTGATAATAAGTCAGAGTAATATACCATATCACTAGGGGTGTAACGGTTCACAAAATTCACGGTTGGGTTGGGTACGATACAGTGGAGCCACGTTTCGGTGCAGTAGAAAACTATAAATGCCAGAGAAATGGACTTGATTTTAAAATATATTTATTCATTACAACTAACATCATGAAGTTGTTCTTTGACTTTGAACAATGATGGAACTATACCTGAGTGACCCATCTTCTGGGGTGTCTTCTTAGCAACACATAAGCATAAAAAACAAAAACTGCTCCTTAATGTTATGTAGTATTGTTACTTACATCTTGCAAAAGAGATTTTTAATCTGAATGGGACTACCTGATTAAATAAAGGGTTTAAAAAAATACGTTATTTATTCAAACTTATTCGGTTCGTCATGCGTACCAAACCGTGAGCCTCGTTCCGAACGGTTCAATACGAATACGCGTACCGTTACACCCCTACATATCAGTGATGACTCTCTTGCCAATGGCCTCTTCACGCCGAGCCAAACTGTAACATGAATGTTGTAAATATTACATTATGTATGTGATGAATGCCCTGTTTTGACTTGGTTGTGTTTGTCATCAGAAGTTTTGACCTAAAACAAGTGTCATCCCTTGTATCTGCTGTCTTCTGTCGTGTTTTGCTGATGTTACTAGTGCTACGGCTGTTTGTTCTTAGTTTATTGGAGCATAGCTGTTCCTCCCTCGTCCCATCTCCTTCAACTCGTTGTTGTACGATGTCCATTCAAGAAAAACATGTCACCAATCAGGCGTTCACACTTAGAACACAGCAAAACACTACAAAGTACTTCTAGGGTCTCATGTGATGGATGATCACATCGTATGACGATGAAAGCCACCGCCTACTGTTTAAGAAACATTAAGTTGTGAGAGACATTTATATAAATTCAACAATGTCTCAGGAGATCAGTAATCTCAATTGTACACATAACTGATGATTTTCATCTGAAAACAAAAGTCAGAAAAGAATCCCTGCATACCTTTCTGTTTGATATACAGGACATTCCGAACCACATTTGCATCATGGGAATTACCTTGAGTATGTTTCTCTCACGGACATTTCAGGAGGGAATAGCTCGCATACCAACAGGGAAAAGCAGACATGGCTCTCTCTGTAGTCGGACACTGTCACAGCAGGGAGGTATCATTGTGTCCCGACTACTTGATGTGTAACCAGCTGTCCTCGTGCCTCAAGGCTTGTGAAACTGTAAACGGTACATTCCAGAGTGATGTCTTTTGGCTCATTTCTTCTTAGTACAGATAATAGCAAATCCAGTCAGCCTCTCCCGATTGCTATTGCTTCTTAGGTGTGTTTTATATTTGTTAAAGAATGCTGGCTGTCCTTGAAGACCATTTATTAATTTGTTTTTATGATTTTCAGCCCAACCAAGCCATTATATCTTCATTAATAGCTTAGGAAAATAAGTTTAAAGCACTGTGACTTTTGAGGAGCAAGTTTCATTTCAAAAGCGTCTCGCTTTACTGTTGTTGGATGTTTCAATTGGAATATTTCAGCTTTAGTGAATGATAGTAAAGTTCCCATTTTACAGGTTGCACGGGGAAGCCTGTAATTGTAGCCTTCGAGACATCAGTGTGTTGGTTTTATGCTCAGTCTTTTTTTACAATCTTTTTTTCTCTCCTGTTTAAATCAAAATCATTTTGCTGGAATTGTGAAAACTGTGACCTGCTAACGTTAATCTCCTCCGCTATCTTTTTATTTTTCTTTGTTTCTACAGAAAAGCCCAGGAACAGCAGAAAAAAGTGGTGGTAGCAGGCTGCGTTCCCCAGGCTCAGCCGCGGATGGACTACCTCAAAGGACTCAGCATCATCGGGGTGCGTGTGTGTGCTTTGACTTACGTATATCAAAGTGATAATCACAGCAACCTAGGAATATGTTCATACAGCATATACCATATGTCTGCGTGTCCATTCGTTTTCGTCATTTGTGTCTAATGGACAACCTTTCGACACACACACACACACACACACACACACCCCCCCCAGAGAGAGACATACAGACGGTGTGACCTGTCATTCACCTGGCGGCTAACCTGCTGTGTCGGTTCTATTCTGGCCTCTCTGCCGTTTGGTTCAATAGACCTCCCTGAGAGACACAAGACTTCTGAGATCAACATGGTGGGAAGTAGGAGAGAAGGAAGAATGTATGATGTAAGGAGGGAGAGAAGGATCCGCAGACAAACTTTTGTGTTTTTGTTGGCTGTCAGTCAGAAATATGCAGATATAACACTCACAATCACTCATAACCCTGTGGTGCAGGTACGAATATATTGTATGGCAAACTGTGATATGGAATAGTTATTTAATTGTTTCACCTCATTAATCACAGGAGGGAACTAAAATGAGTCATGGTTACCACCATTTAACAGCAACACGAGTGTTCCTCAGTAAATCATTGTAGTTTGACTGTACTTTTCTATCTGCTGCCACTCTCCAGGATCTTGCAAAATCCTCTGAAGTCTAATACCTGCAACACTTAAACATAAAAAAACAACAGTGTGAAAATATGCCTTTTTAGTTCAGCAATGTAATGCAAACATGTCTGTACCACACAGAAAGTGAACAGCTGGTTAATTGAGATGTATCATACACGCATGCATTCTCTTGATCACTCCATGCTCTGCCTTCTAAATCCCCACAGAAAACCATGATCATAATTTCACATAATGCAGAATTTATATGCTTGCGTAAAAAACCAACTGCTTTGTTTAAAACTGTGATAAATCAAAAAGCTTGAATATCAAATGTTGAGAAAATAATGGGGTGGGGGAGGGGGGGTTCGTTAAATGTCCTTTACTATAAATATTGTAATTCTATTTAAGTAAACATGCCCCCGTGTAACATAATTACATCCAAATCAAGTGGCATGTATGTATAATATAATTACATTCAGATAAACAGGCTTGTATATGTAACAGCCTTCAGGGCGCGGCTGAAACATCTGGGAAGTTTACCACTGTCGGCCCTTTCATTGTCATGAGTAGATTGGATTATGCATTGATACACACACACACACACACACACACACACACACACACACACACACACACTCTGATGGACGCATGCATGAACAGGCACACATGGTAACAAACACAGAAGGAGGTATACGAGTATGCACACACTCTCCTTGTGCATCCTTGGTTGTTACAATCCAGCACACAATGACGGTGACAGTTGGTGGGTTATGCAAAATAGATGCAAATGACCAGCCGTGAATTTGTATATCGTGATTGCACTAACGGCTCGATAAGGGCTGTAGTTAAAAAAAATAAAAGTGCTTTCTGTTGAATTCATTCAGTTCAATTGACCCGTGTGGCATCTTTTATGTGCGTTTCTGCTCCGTGTTCCTGTGTGAGGCTGCTGTGACAGGAGTGAGTGTGTGTGTGTGTGTGTGAGAGAGTGTGAGAGGTACACAGTCAGTCACGCAAGGCTACAGTGTTGAGCGCCTCTGAACTGGACATGTCACATCCTGTATCTGAGACGACCCCCCCCCCCCCACACACACACACACACACGCACACAGATCTGGCTGGGTAATCATAGGATTACAGTGGGTAAGCAATGTTGCAAACATGCGAAGCACGCACATCAGTCCTCTCAGCATGTATGCCTTGGGTGTGGGCTCCATTAGTGAATATTGAGAGGCAAGTTTATGTTATTATTTTAATATTTATGCCCAATTACTCACAAATGATATGCACTTCACATTGATTATTGTAAGGTTTATAATGTCACACAAATTGACAGTGGACATTAGATATCTAGTGGAGCGCACTCACTGGGGCTCAAATGGACGAACGTGCATGCACCCAACCGGCTACGTAAACAAAGCACAGAGGAGCTCTGATTACAGCACACACACTCTGCTCAGGTAGACATGACTCCACTATATCTTGACAGAGCAAATAGTTGTTTCTTGCTATATTAATGCTCTGAATTTCCAATTTTGCACCTTTTTAAATACGGAAGATGTTTTGTAGATGATTTTCCATTTAGTCCTTTTCTCAATAAGCCAGACATGTCTCTCACCCATAGTGTTACTCTACACAGGACAGACAGCTGTTGGAACAGATTTTACGACAGGTGCTCTCTTTGGCAAATGTGTTTGTATATGAATGTTTGGTTTAAAGGGGACGTATATATGTGCACTATACATACAGGACCTAATGGCACCTTTAGACAAACATCCCGCTTGTATGTTACTTTACTTTCACTTCTTACCAAAAAGAACAATCTTGGCATTTTTGACCGATGACTTTCCATGAAAGCATAGATCTTGGGAAAATATGTGTGCTTTTTTTTCAGCACATTTTCCATATTCAAACGGTACTCTACAATTGAAAAGTGAGATCTGAATTAATTGCAAAGATGTGAACAATACCCAACCCTCACTGTGAGTAGGGACACCCGCTGCTGATATGAATGAACCCAGATTACCTTGCCATTACAAGAAAATTGGTTTTATCTCGGTGTGCAACATGCATATAACCGCTGTCTACAAGGCACAGTGTGCATCTGTGCGAGTGTGTTCTAAAGAAGGGTTACTCTGGGTAATGGGCCTGGAGGCATTGAGAGAGTGTGCCAAGGGCTACAGCATAGACCTCTAAGAAGAGAGAAAGTGAGCAAATTAGAGGAACCAAAGGAGAAATAATGGCAGTTAAATGATTCTTTCCTTTCTTGCTTTTGTATCCCTCTCTTCATCCCTCCCTCCTCTTTCACTCTTCTCCTCTTCACCCTCCAGATTATTAGCAGAGGGATTGTAGATTTTTTTAAATCAGTGCAGTTCTCAATAGAAAATAATGCCCCCGAATAGTCTTTTCTTGGATATTCTCTCTGCTTGAATAAGTGTTTTTTCAGTCTCCCTTTGCAGAGCTGCAGGATGTTCTCCATGGGGAGAATAGCTCTCTTGCCTGATCATAACATGGTTCAGGTTTTAGTCATTCTCTCCTCATCTAAGGATGTGCTATTGGTTTATTCCTACCTGTATGCTCCTTTGTCTGCCACCCTCTCTACAATACCTCTTTCTGTGTCTGCCTCTTGGTTCTCATCCATGAAATCCTTCTCCATCTCCGTCTACACTTAGTGGTATTGCAGCTCCGTAGACACGTAGTGGCCTTTAGGAAATCTATACCACTTCATCCTGGCTGGAGAAAACTTGGTGTGATTGTATCCGTTCGTACTTATTTCTCTGTGTGCATGGTGCTTCTTGTCTTGTGCATATTTACATGCCTACCCAAGTGTGGATAAGCTAATGTGTGTTTGTCAATATCAGGCTTTTGTGTTACTGTTTGGACTTGGGTCGCATCAATAAACCACTCCCATGTGTGTCTGTCTGTCTTTCAGGTCCAACAGATTGATCGAGTGGTGGAAGTAGTGGACGAGGCTGTTAAAGGTATTTACACACACACACACACACACACACACACACACACACACACACAGGGACTCATCGTATGAGTGAATAAGCAGAAATGCATTGATCAGCTATTAAATGAATAAATGAGAGCCCTTTCACTGTTGGAATAGGAAGTGTATGAATGATTTTCAGTAAAGTCGTCTCTCCCCTTATTGACAGACCGCAAGGACTAAGAATAATTTATTACTTTCCTGTAAGAGAGCAGGTAATCAAATAGAAATGGCATTCTAACTTTCTGTCTACTTTCTCACAATTCATTTTTTCAAATATTTTAATTATGAGCGGTTGTCAATAATTAATGACAAGCTATAGTGTTATTTGAAGGTACAAAGATCAATACAAATTACTTTTGTGTTAAAATTGGACTCGACATGCTTTTTCCACGGGCTAAATGATTGTGCATTTCATAGAAGGAAATGCATTCAAAACGTATTGACGACATCGCTCCGAAAGACCAGTTTAAACTGACGTTATGTATTTAAAAAAGAAGTCTTCTTGCTGTCCGTGGAGTTTATTAAGTGGTCTTCTCTGACTGAGACGGACTCACATGGCAGTGATTAGGTCATCCATTTAAACTGTTAGTGAACCACCACTCTTAACTGTTTAATGAAGGTCAGGCAGAGTTTACAGTGTACGAGTGTCCAGACAAGCTGTCATACACCCCCAGCTGTTCTCTAATAAAGAACAGATTGAGTTGACTGTGTGTGTGTGTGTGTGTGTGTGTGTGTGCGTGTGTGTGTGTGTGTGTGTGAGAGTGAGTTACTAGTTTGCACTGCAGGCTTCACTCTAATGAAGGACAGCTGAACTGAGGCTTGATTTTACAATGTGTCATCAACCCTAAATCGTCTGGCTGCGCACACACACACACTCTCATTCGCACATGTGCACTGTGACTTTGATTCTCCCCCGTCTTCTCTATGATTTGCTCATTCTTTCCCTTTTCTCCCCTTTCCGTCTTCCTCTCGGTCTCCTCAGGATCTTTTGATCTGTTCCCCGTCCTTTCTTCCTCATCCCTTTGCCTTCTCACAGCCCTGTTCCAGCCCCTCTGCCCTCCTTCCCTTCCTCCTCCCTTCTTCACCTCCTCCATAGAAACTAATTTCCCCAGTATCATTACAGTTCTTTATGACCTCGTATAAACAGAGAGCTGTTATTTCAGCTCGGAGGCCTGGGCATAAACCTGTAAGCTCGGGGATTTGCCTTTCGTAATGGCTACTAAAATACTGACTTCAATGAACCGCTAATAGACGCAGTTCTTTGCTGCACCAAAATTGCTTGCAGGTCTGTTTTCCACCTGACAAGAGTGCTGGTATGCTTTTATGAGCGCGTTTCTGTGGGTGTGAGACTATGCATTGGATTCTGACTAAAACAAACTGTTGCTCCATAGAGATCCTTCACTACTGTGAGACTGCTTTTAATCATATTGCATCGACCGAACATAAACCTCCAGTTACTGCCTGTTGTAAATGGCAGGCCATGTTTTATCCTTAAGTTATCTCTGGTTGTGTTGCTGAGCATGCACACAGTGCTTAACATTTATACAGTCGCACACATTACAACTGCTGGCCAGTCTGGTGGTGCTGGTGGATCAGTGATTTGGTGTGTAATGTTGTTGGTGGTCACAAGCTTGCTTATCCAAATCAATACTTTTTTTTTTTTTTATTCTAGCTGCAGCAGATGTTGATTTTCTTGCTAACAACAAACAAATCATTGGCTTTATCTTGTATACCAAGCCCACTGGCAGATCTATAAAATAACTAATTAATGACACCCATGGATGCACATTTATCCAAAGGCACATAACCAGATTTCACGTCTCCCGGTGATGCTCAACAAACAAAAACCCAAGAACAATTCCTGATTTGAAGAGTAAAATACAGAGAAAGAATGTGTACATTTTTTCAATCAACAAAAAAACTGTATACAGAAGCCCACACAACGACTATAAAAAATGGTTTATTGATGTTTTCAATCTTAAAGCGACGCTGAAGTCTGGTCTTTGCACCATTAATACATATCTGCTGTAGCTCCTTTGTTTATAGGGCCGTTCTGATGTCTTCGTTTCTTTATTGACCTCCTAATATTGATCTTCTCTCACTGAGATTATAGCCTCGGATGATACCATTTCACCTGATATTCTTTTATGTTTCCGAGACGGTTAAGATTTAGTGTGCGTGTGTGTGACATAGAATCAGAGGGCAGAAAAGGTTAGACAGGCTAATGTATCTACTTAGCTACAGATCAGAGGCTACATGGCGTCCATGTAACCTCATGATCCTTATTTCACCGGGACAAACAAACTGTTTGAGTGTATCTCTGCTGAACAAATACAGCAGGAGTATAAACACACAGCTGATTAGAAAGAGACGGCTACACAGGAAGTGAGGAGCAGGTACAAAGAGACAAGTTGATGCGTTCACATGTATTTTTAGTCATCTGTCTGCTAAAAGCTTGTCATTGTCGAGCATCGAAGCCTCATATATGGCTTTTGAAATGTTTGCATGAAGTAATGCATTTTAATCTGAGATATTTGCCATCAAAATTGATTAGACTGACATTTGGCAAGAAAGTGAACTGCGTTTTTAAGGACAGTCATACATATCTAATAATACATATATCTATATATTGAGGGGTTAAATGACAAGCATCATCTTCCAGCTTTGTCCCTTCTTTCCAATGTGCCCCCATCCCCCGATCCTGCCTCCTGCTTTACAATCAAACCAGGGAGCACAACAAGTCCCACCACTTATGAGACATCAGACACAGGTCACCAGGTCAATCTTTTAGCTCCCTAGCTGTCTGATCCAACCATCCGTCTGGCCGTGCTCTACATCTTTCATCTGTAATACATTTTTTTCTATGATCGTCCAACCATCCGTCCATCCATCTATCCTCGCCTTCCCTCCCTCCTGTTCTCCAGCATGTTATAACGGGCCGTTACGAGTGGAGCGAAGGATTTATGTCGGTTTGTATTTATGAAGGAGAGAAAAGAACAAAGACATTGGGAAAAACACAGGAGGGCAGTCAGTATTTAGAAAATAGGTATAGGGTGGTGTGTGTCTTGCCCATCACAGCAGCTGGCCTCTCTAAACACGGTCATTGAGATGACGAGTAGCATAGCATTTTTTAGGTTTTCAAAAGTCAGCTCTTTTATCCTCCGCTCGGCCCTTACATTGGATTTGGCTCTGGACTCACTCCTGGAGCGATTCCATGCTGATGGGAGATTATTTCTTGAGTCTTGGGTGGCAGTCACTTTGACAAGGGGTCCTGTGCAGGTGCTTTGAGCCAGTGAAGCTGCACATCTCCAAAATGTGACTTTCCAAGTCCATTGTTGAACCTCAACATGGAAGCCATTACGGTTGGGCTCTGTGATGGTCTGCCACTTTTTGCTTTGGATAGATTTGTATCATTTTTTTCTGTTCATTTTGTTATTGTTCCCAGTAGGATAGTTTAGGGTCACGTACCCATTTAATGTTGATGTCAATGTTTTCATTTGTTAGGATTGAATGATCAGTGTTATCAAGGTTCAAACACAAGGCAATTGATTTCTAATGCTTTTAAAAAGAGTTTTACCGTAGGCCTTGAAGCTTTATGTTCAAGAATAAATAGTCTTTGTTGACCTTTATATAATTGCCATTCCATTAACTTTCTCCTCTATAGTACATTCGTGGAATGAACTTGTAGAAATGTTTAACAGCAGTTGATGAGCTGGTGGAAAGGCAAAACTTAAGACGTTAAAGGAAGTATTCATCTGTGGACGAATTGATCGATCAGTCAACAGATGGAGTGGCGGCGGTTACGGAAGGAAGAATGTTGGCGCATGCATGCATTTTAAATCCATGTTCGATCGGCAAAGATGGATGGACTGATGCATGGATAGATGGCCAGAAGAAAGCATGGCTGACTGTGCTTTAAGTCCCAGCTGTTTTCCAAGAGGGAAGTTTTCTAATTTCCGTGCTTGTTCTGGGATATTACGACTGGTCACGCCTCACCGATTGGCTCTTTGTCCTCCTCTGGGGCAGATTGTCATTTTTATCTACCAATTGATAGCTATGCTTCCTGCCCTGAGCCCTCCCTCCCAGGAGACCCGTGTAAAGCGGATGAAAACAGGAAGACAATTCCATCCCTCAACGCCTCCGCCTCGCACACCTTCTAGCTGGTAGCCTATTAGACGGTCGGTGAAGACTTATTATCGATTTGCCTCCGCTATGGATTTTCATTTGCTTCTGATACAATGTGCGATATCTTCTGAGAAATGCTACTTTTAGCTTTGTAACTGTGTGCCGTTAGTAAAAGATTTGAGAGAAATATTCTTCTTTATTTTGTAGATTGCCTTGTTCTTTCCTGTCTCGTTTTTTTTCCCACCCCTATTAAGTATCTTGTTACTATCAGTAGCGTTCACCTCGGCAAGAATATCACGTAATTGCCCCGCTTCCCACTTAGTGTTTGTGATACAAGAGGTTTGCCTGTCATGCTATTTCCTGCACAGCCAAACGATGTGTGCGCTGACGAGCGGCTCAGCCCGTTCCTGTGTCCTGGTCACGCTTAACATCGAATAGAACACTCAATAGATGACAGAAGTTAAATGAAGGCTTGTTTTTGCCGATCTAGAGGTGGATAATACTCAATGGAAAGTTGGCTTTTTAATTGGTTTTGTGTTTGTGGGTGGAAGGTTGTATGTAAATGTATTTATGCAAGTGTGTGTGTGTGTGTCCTGTACATTGAGTGCGTTATAGAGAGAGAGGAAGTGATGCAACCCTCCAAACAGTGAATTTGTCTCTTTCCTGTTATATTTGTCTCCTTTTATTTGTATCCACTAACAATGTGAATAATATCTTCTAGCTGTTTGTTCTGTTGAGCAGTTCAATCAGGTTTTTAGCAATTTTATCAGGGCAAATAATACATTTTACTTAAATGTATTCCTTTTTAACAACTGCCTACATCTGTGCAATCACTCACACATACGGTAGTATACTGGTAGTTAATGTCTCTGTCTGAAAAGGAATGTGTATTGACGTGCCGTTTGTTTTTCAGGCCACTCGGTTCGTCTTTTGGGTCAGAAGAAAAATGGAGGCCGGCGGCTCGGGGGAGCTAGACTGGACCTGCCCAAGATCAGGAAAAACCCTCTCATTGAAATCATCTCCATCAACACCGGGTAGGAAACAGTCACACAAGCAGGACTCAACTGAATTCAATTGCACTGCTTACCTACCATTCCAGTTTATGGTGTGTGTGTTTTCTCTCTGTTTGCTCAACCACTTAAACAGAGACCCTCTGTGCTTCTAATTGTATCACTTTCCCATGGCTTTGCAGGTGTGTGTGTGTGTGTGTGTGTGTGTGTGGGTTGTATGTATGTGGATGCACATATAGTGCTATTTGTTCTTCAAATGTAATCGCTTCAATTTGACTCATAAAATAAGTTTAAAAACACACGGATACATACATAGACCTCCTTCCTTTGTCACCCTTTTTCCATCATAGCTGTGATTGTGTTTTTCCTTTGTTGATTTGGCTGTTGTGTCGCTGGCAGTGAGTTTGTTTAACAATGCTTCTGTTGTGTCTGGTTTGGTTATTTCAGCATAAACAGTCATTTTATAGTGTAGAATAGATGGATAGATGGATGTACATATTGTAGATGCACACTATAGAAGGATGGATGGCTCGGTAGATGGACTCGACCGCTTTCATGTGCGTAGATGCACACACACTCAAACCGACACCCACGTTTTTATGGGCTAATTTTATGTTGTTTACAGGTCTGTGTTTCTCTACCAACCCATGTGCTGTATTCTCCGTGGGCTAGTTAAAAGGGTTACGACAGATTATTTCCACTGTGCTGGGCCTCCGCTGATGATGATCCATCAATCATCCTCCTGCACGTCTTCAACATCAACACACTGATGGCCTGAGCGTCACAAAGCGGGGAAGGAAACAACTTGCATGCACCAAACTAGTGTTCTGTGATGCTGGAGATATCTTATGTTCTCACACACACTTCAGCTTTTTAACTAGCTGTCAAGGAAACAAGCTTAAGCTGTTAATAATCACCGTCTCTAGACACAACACGCTCAAATACAGAGACGATGTAATAAGGAGATTAGTTACTGTCAGTGAGCGGGTCTCAACATTCTACTCAAACGTCCTTCTGCACTAATTTGCAGCTGCGTTCTTCCACATGTAAAACAGCGATCCACCAACAAGAAGGCGGTGACTGCTCTCAGGTCCTGACTTATTGTTTATTTTTAAAAATATTTTTTCTTATTTGTTTTTAATCTTTTAACTGGACATCTTTTTGGAGGCCGGGGGATTACACAAATATGATGACTCAGTGAATCGGCTGTACACAAATCTCTTGCAAATAACACCGGTGTTGGTGGAAATCCAAGCTTAATGTGTGCTTTTGTGTGAGTGGGTCAGTCCAGTTTGTGGCCAGTTTGTGTATTAAGGAAAATGGAGAGAATGAGCTCTTTATGTGTTCTGTTTTTAGATGATCTGTTTTAAATATTCTTTTGAGATCGTCGTGACATCATTGGTGGCATTTGTCAGCAGAGGAAACAGAGAGATCTTTGTTTGAGACACGGAGACACACATGCACAACATCAGTTGCAGTTGTTCTCCAAACTGCTTCTGTGCCAGAAGAGAACATTTAAAGCTCTTACTTTGTAGTGTGTGTGTGTGGCCTTTAATGTCTCCAGTTTGTTGCCAGTTTGTCTTTGTGCGTGAACATGTGGGATGCATCCCTGTGTTCCAACCAAGTTGATGTCATGCTGTAGGCTGGAGTGCCTCCACAGGTTATCTGCAGGTCCTTGAAAAATTTTGAATCTCAAATCATTTCAGAACACAGAATATTAACATATCGTAAACACAGTCGACAGATACTTTTTCTTACTATATAATAAGGCCGCATGGTAAATGGAATACAACCTAATGATTGTGAGTGTGTTCAGCATGCTGATGTAACTCAAGTAAAGCCTGACGGAGTGGCTAGCATGGCTGTATTCTCTTTGTGTTGTTTGATTATTACGAAAGCTTTTTTCAAATGAAGTATTACATCAACAGTCGTCACATTGCCCCTCTTGGTCAAATTACTGGTAGACATCTTCCAGGTCTACCAGACACCCCAAAGGGCCTTTTTATACAGAGCAACATCCTAAACGCGTATTGTCTGTAAACGGTGATCATCCTAACAGTCCTATTGTTGAATGAAATCCATTTACTCATTTCAGTGCGTGTCTGACAGATGCACCTATTGTATCATCCCGTTCTCTTTATTAGTGCAAATCCTCACAACAGCCGGGCTGCACCTGGGACTACCTATGAAAATTTAATTTCATCTTCAAATTGATTCACAATATTAGTTTCATTAAGTTGCATATCAATTTTATTTGGACCTATTAGATGACCTTTTTTTCCCCCTCACGCAGTTAATTTGATCGCCATCAGAAAATAAATTCAACATAGTCCAGCTAGTCCTCAAATGCCCTCTGGCTCTGTATTAAGAGGACATTGTCAGGTTTCTCCCGGGCCGATTAGCACACTTCTTTTGATTAGTCTTCACTTGATTCAATAATGAGCAAAGACCCTGATAGTATTACAGACATATTATGGAAGCAAGGGACAGAAACTAAGTGTTTTATGGCACATTTCAGTTTAAAGTGTACTCTGATTCTATTAATTGTGCGCTGCTTTCCTTCCATGCAGTTGTTTTTGAATATATAATCCTATAAATTTGAACCCTATTCCATGAAATTGAATCAATTTGAACGCAATCATTTGTTTCAGTAAGAAAACAAACTTGGTCCATGAAATACAGTTCAATTAAAATTAATTTGTTTTTGATTACCGGTAGTAATGTCACAGCGCCATGAATAGACCTCCAAACAGCATAATACCTCCATCCTCCCAGGGGCCTTGAACATCAGGCTTCTGAAGACAAAGTGACACAAAAGGCACGAAAATCAAATGGACTCAATCAATGGCGACGTTCTCAGGCTGTTATCGACATTCATGTTTGAGTTTTAAACAGCTTTTGATAACGGTTAACCTTTAAACCACCACCATCATGCCCACGACCCACACACATGCAGCGTAGTCATCAGTCTCATCATAATCACTCTCCACACATTACAAAGGTGATCAGACCGAGCCACTATGTGTACCGAATGTCAACGTTTCCATCCGTGTTTTTGAATGAAGCTTGGAACGTCCGTCAATACCAGCACATGCCTCCCCGTGTGTGCAAGAGGGACGGCAACCCGCTGGCCGGTCCTCAAGGATATTGTTGACAATAAACCGGTCTGTGTTGCAGTTTGGATCTGCAACAGTACAAGATAAATCTCTTCCACTGGTAGTGTATGTGCATATTGAAAGGTCGGTAGTAGTTGATGAATGAGAAGACTAAAATACAGAAATACTGTAAATACATACACACACACACAGTTGGTGTTTACCAACGTGGCATTGAATCAGACCGGTTTCCTTTGTACTCCGCCCTACTCGTGCTCCTGATGTTGACACCAGCAGCTGATGTCGGGCTCTTTTAATTGGCTTACGTTCCAGTTGCCAGCATTTAGTTTTGGATTGTTTCTTCCGTGGATTCTTCCACAGCTTCTTTATGCAAACTGATGAGCCTGAGGGCAGAGTTCATTTTTTGATACACTCTCCGACTGGAAAAAGACTTTGCTGTCTTCTAATGCTCTGTTTTGTGTCCCAGTTTTAGCACCCTCGATACTTTGGGGAAGCTGCTGTGTGTATGCGTTTGTGTTTTGCCCTAGGCTACACTAACGGTCCCATCTTGCTCTCTCGCTCTGTGTGTGTGTGTGTGTTGTCAGCGACAGTAAAAGGCCCTTTGTGAACAAGTTAAATCGTGACTCTTCAGCGTCATAAACAAGGAATTTATAGCCACTCAGTCAGAATGGTTCATTAAACTCGTGTGTGTGTGTTTGTTGCTGTGTCTTTGTGTGAACCATTGCCGTTACACTCCAGGCATTAAAAAAAAGAAGCCCTTTGTTCCACAGTAACAGCTCATTTCATTATCTTTATCTTCCCTGTTCTCTATTTAGTTACATTTTTGCCAGTCATAATCTCTGTTATTGTTATTGCGGTGCGCTAAAAGTCAGGTGTTAATGATCCTTCGCTCTAACCCCAAACCAATAACCAACTTCATCGTTTGTATCCTCCAGGCAGGGAGACGGGGCGGCGGAGGGAACGGGCTTCTCGTGGTTTGAGAGCTCTCTCTAACACAAGTGAAGCACTGCTGGCAGCTTCCACTTTCTAATAGATAGTTAGAAGTTGAATTCATGATCTGGAGGCTTGTGCTGCTGTGATTGTGAATATTGCACCATGATGACAGTGGTCATGCTTGATGCAAACATTCCCCAAACAGTTTCCTATCCTGTTGAAGTTATTTATTTTCTCTTTGCCATTTTATGATACTGTGAAAATCTTTGGTTGGTTTCTTTAGCCAACCAGCGCATTGTCCCTCAAATGCTTTCAGTGCTTGAACTAAGGACTAAAAACAGCAAACATTGAAGGATTTAATCAATAATTTGTTACGAGAGATGGAAGTTTGTTACTGTTTGAGTTATTGGCCTCAGCTATCTATGGAGTATAAAAGATAACCTTGCAGCCCATACAGTTTCTTATCCTCCCTTTGTTCAGCTCCCTCTATTCAATTCCCTTTCTTCCCCTTTTTTTCGCCTTCCGACACTAATAGTAACATATTTATCTGTTACCGAAAGCTAATTTGATCTGCCCATTAAGCCACGTTGAATATTGCACGATGCCATTGTTTGGGTTTTGAAAAGATATTTCATACCTTTTTAAACATGAATGTTTTGGATGCTTTACTCCAGCGATATGGTATTAATCTCTCATCATGTTTTTCTTCTATTCGTTTCTGTGGCGGGCTACGTTCAAAAAGGATTTGAACGGGCTACCGTCTCATTGCTCACAGACCCTCATCCCTGCCAAATCCTCGATTTCTAAAATCGCCGTAGAAGAAATACACACATGCACACGCACCATGTAAACAAAGCTGATACCAAGTGAAACGTGCTCGTGTGTTGGCGTGCGTTTTGAATGTGTGTGTGTGTTGGCTGATAGGCCCCCATGTGTAGCTGCTTGTTTCCTGTAATTTGCGTCTGGCTGCCACAACTTCTCCATCCACTCTCCACGCCGGCACAGTGGAAGAATAGGTCTTATCAAGCTCGCTGCTGACCTTTTACGTTGATGTGTTTTAACCATTGTGACCGAGGTGTTGTGTCCAGGCCTTTAGTCAGCTGGGAGAGCCAGTCCTTTTGGGTCACAGGCGTCTAAATGGAGAGGAGAAACAATAAGCCTCACATCAGGCGTGGCCAACGTTAAGACTTATCTGAAGCCACACAGCACAACCGCCATGTGAGAGTAGACTTACAACCTTAAGGAAGTTCATACAAAGGTATTTATTGACTACTGTTACCGACCCGATGTGCCACTCAGTAACGTGTGAGTCAGTCAAACTCAGGACGTTGGGTTTTTGATGCCTTGACGTGGTAAAAAAACTAGACGGCACAGCTTATTGGAGACACACCTTTATAATAAAGATAATCACTTGAGCATCGTAGATTCTGGGGTTCATGTGATGTTCCCTGCAGATAATCTGTCCATATCGCTCCCGCATTTTAAAAGCAAATACACAAGCCACGTTCCACTGCTCTACTTGACTGCCTTTTCATTTGTTTTGATCATTGGTCAATGATCTCATCTTTTCTTTTCTGTGTTGTTTTTCTCCCCGAGGAGAAGTGAGAACGCTTCATGTGAAGCAGCGACCAAAGCGGGAGAAAATGTGCTTCAGAAAAGTAGAGTTACAGAGGAGTGAAGGGTTTCTAATCACGCACATACATGTGTAGGATTGTGGGAATGCATGGATGCACAATGTACACATGCACACAATCCCATTTGATATGGCACTTTAGCACACATACAAAGACACACACCTCCACAAAGGAATACCCATTTTTCTTTTTCTATTTCGTTCCCGACTCACACATGATCATATGCAGGCATGCTCCCACTCACTCACACACACACACACACACACACACACACACACACACACACACACACACACACACACACACACACACACACACACACTCATACACACACACGAACCCATGCCTCTTCTAGCTGTGTACCATGGTGGCCTTTCCTGCTGTTTATCAAACCAGTGTATGGGTAGTTTTCAGCTCCACTGGTCTGAACATATTATTCCATTTCCCTCTTCCCCACTGCTTAACACACAAACACACAAATACATGCCTGACACACACACACACACACACGCGCACATGCTCTCCAACCAATGTTCTTCCTACTCACTCACCAGGAGAGACTTTGCTCCCCACAGTAAATCCAAAAGATTGATGTGTCTCCTTGGACAAAATGAGATTGCATGTCATTACAAGGCATTACACGACAGAACCCCTGAGTAACTGAATTAGGCCCAGTGTGTCACAAGCAAACATAGTTTACACACACACACACACACACACACACACACACACACACGCACACACACTATGATCGTCTTAGACTATTTGCACCAGTTTCTTACATGTTTCATTCCCAGGAGGTAGTAGATAAGGCTTTATTTCTGTGACTCAAACATGAAGGATGTTTTTAGTCTATAGGGGTGTGTGTGCATATGCAGTGCAGTCATATTATTTGGCAGCTTTTTTGTTATGATGTTGCCAGTGCATTGGATTTTATGAGGAAACAGACCCTCTAGACCTCTATGTGAGGTCGCTTACCGTTCCGATGACTCAGATTTAGTGCAAAGGGGCTGTAGCCCTTCTCATAGATACCCCCCCCCCCCATTGTAGGGGTTAAAGTAACTGTTGTAATGTTTAATGACCCACAGATATCGGCGGACATTTGTTATGCTCTGTGGTAATGCTCTGCTGCGCCATACTGAGGCGATCGTCACTATGCTTCAGTCAATCAGGTGACATCATCATTGTGTGCCATTATTTGCCTGTGCGGAGACAGAGAACACAGAACAGTGTGGTCGTGCTACCTTCGGTGGGTCTGCTGCTCACCTTTCAAGCCGAGCCAAAGTGCTCAGCACTGTAAAAACACCTCCATGAAACCCTATCGGAATGTTGGCAGAGGGACTTTCCTACTTTCTGGCACATGTTGGTGAAACCTACGCAACACCTTGCCACTCGGCTGATCATGTGTAGAGGCATGCGTTCGATCAACCCTGTGAAGAAGGTACCAGTGTGTTGGATGAAAGAGATTTTACAGATCTGTGATGCTCCAAAAACACATCATTTAGTAGAACGTATAAGGTCTTATTAAGCATTCAATAACTTATCCAATACTTGCAGATATCCGTTTAGTTGTTGACAACAACAACAAGTGATTTAGTAACTCACAGTGAAGGCAGGCAGGCAACAGGTGAGGTGATTAGCTGGCTAAGCAGTGAATCAGCCTCAGCCTCCAAGTGTAACTTCAGATCCTGCACCACTTAACTATCAGTATGTCTAGTGGTTCACAACAAACAAACATCGCTCCATTATTGTCCAGTTACAATGGGCGGACTGATCGAGTACAAACACTGTCTCGAGGTCTGCCTATAGACAAAACAAGAAGTTGGGAAAACACTCGCAGTAGACATGGGCTTGTGGTTTCACACACACGCTCTCTCACACACACACACATGCACATGCTCTCTCTCTGTAGTCAAAACAACAAGCGAGGCTGCTGTGGTAGTTGCAGAGAACTCTAAGGTCAGCATGTGACCCATTTTACAAAACCCACACAGTCAAACACGCAGACACACACACACGCAGACAAAGCTGTTTCAGTGTGCAGTGCTGGGAACGCGACTAAATAACACAATTCAAGGGGTCACACAGGCGCTGAGCGCTGAGAGGAACAGGCCCCAGCTGCATTAGGACACACACTCGTACACACACACTGGTCTATTCACAGATGAAAAGAAACATGCACACATCCAACACACACAAAAAGGCAAAAACAATATTATGTGTGAACTTTGTGTTTATTTATTTCTCAGTCTGTCCAGAGCTACATATTGGCAGGACAGAAAAAAAGAGTCAATGGCTGTCTCGCTGTTTCTCAACTTAAGCTCTTGACTGTAAAAGACTCCAGACACTCAAGTAAACCACTTTTTTTTTTTTTGTATTCTGAATCAATTTCTTAGCAGTCAGTGAGCCATCTCTGAAAAGCCACTGAACAATAAACATATATATTTAACCCCTAAAAACTGAAAAAACAATTGTCATTTGGTTATTCTCAGTGTTCTACAGTCATTTCAAAAGCAGCCACGCATTGTGTTGTTGCTTTGCGTGTTAAAAAACAAAGCGTGAGTTTTACTTGGGAGGATAAGATAAGTCTGTCGTACTTAGAGGGATCCATCGGGCAATGGCACGGCAAGCTGACATGTTTGCATAGATTCTTGTACACGATGATGGCCCATATTGACACCATTCATATTCTCACCGACAAAAGGAAGGTTTGACCGTATCTACATTTTTGCTCTCGTTTCATTTCTTTGTTCTAAAAGTGATGCAAAGAAGGCCAAGATCAACAACAAGCTATAAGCATTTACATTTCTGTTTCCTCCCCTATTGTGATCACGGTTTAAAATGAGACCCTGTTAAGATATGATGCATATTGTCTTTATCCGAGTCACACAGGATCATGCAAAGTTCCGATGTAACTTGAATGCAGCATCCCTTACTGTATATCAAGGGTAAACAGGGTTTAGCTGCCAGCCTTTCTCTGAATAACTAATCATCCTCTATTCTTTACTCCATTGTGTCAGCATTCTTTGTTCCTTGACTCCACATTATTTTGCAGCCTCCACTTTGACTTTGAGATGACACAAACAGCGAACGTACAGGCCCGAGGCTTTGTTCACTCGTATAATAACAGTTTTAAGATGTTTGCTCATACGTCCGCCCCGCCCCTCTCACAGTCTCAACAATAAGTGCGACGAATAAACTTACTTTACAATTTGCGAGGTGCTCAGACTTCCCCCTCACAGTTTGAGCTTTGTTGTCATAATTACATCTTTAAGCCCGCACAATATGGACCCCCAAGAACACGCACATAACCACGTAAATACTCACATGGCCCAATTTGTTTACGCATAGAGCAGTTTTCTAATTAACGTGTAGAGCCCTAAACGCTTATCATTGAGAAAACCTTTGCTCGCTCAACTCTCCAGCGCTCTGTCTGATGCAGCACAAGGGAGCCGCTCCAAAGAGAACCTAAACGGTGTGTGTGTGTGTGTTTTAAGGGAGGTTTACCAATGTATAGAGGAACCTGAGGGCTTTCCTTTCTTTGTTACCTTTTCAAGGCTGCAACCACACAATAGTCTCTCGCTCTTGTACACGCATGCGCGTACAGACACGCACGCCGTTGTCAGGTTCAACAGTTACCTCTGTGGTTTAATTAACTGGGACGAAACAGAAGGCGGAGAGGACTGAAACAAAGGAGGGAAAGGATGGAGGCTTGATAAGGAGGAGAGGTATGTTTACGTATAGAAGTATTTCTCCTTTATACCACTGGGGGGTTGTTCGTGTTGGTGTTTTCGTCATAAACGGCGCCATTTTCATGAACGTAACATTAATGTGAAATCATTGTGTAGTTTCAAAGTTCCCCTTGTTGCTGGGTGGAATAAAATGAAATTGATCCGAATTGACAAACGGTTCTTTCGCTTCCCTTGTAGTATGAAAGACAAAAAGGTGACTAGAATTAAGGAACTGAAGCTCAGCACAACCTGAATACACAGCACAGAGTGTGTGTGTGTGTGTGTGTGTGTGTCAGAGGGACACCATTCCTCCCCTTCAGTCAGTGTCAGTCTCAGGGTGCTGACTCGTTGTCGCAGTCTGTTTCGGCTGATGGTGAGGCCGAAACTGCAAATACGTTGTTGTGATACTGGACTAATGCTCAGCAGCAGCAGCAGCAGCAGACTCACACAGGCACATGAACACACATGCACATAATTGATGAAAGCGCACACACCCGAGCAGGCCACTGACTGTCTCTTGAGATTAATGTTGGTGTGATCCACTCAGCTGGGCCTGATCACATTAGGATGGATGGACCCCCTGGTGGTGCATGTGTGCGTGTTTGCGTGCACATGCAGAGCCCCATCTGTCTTTGTTTTCTCCACAGCTAGGTCCTCTGACCTAGCTGCCATCTTTAGTGCCCTCAACGCCGATAAGCAATAGCCTGAGAGGGCGAGATGGACGGACAGATGGATAGATAGCTCGATTCTAAGTTAAGTGGAGCTGTTTTTTTTCGGCCGTGGGTGCGATTGTCTCGCTTTTGTTTCGTTTTCTTCCCGGAGCGGCTTCAAGACTTCTTTCATTGAGTAGTGGAAACTATGAGGACACACTGACTGCCTTATTACCCGAACCCTGAGTTCTGAGTTGCTGGCCTGTATGCGCTGATCTCCTCGGGAATCTGTGATATTTCTCCATGAGTCTGTCACGCACAGATGTTTAACACTTGTTATCTACAAACGTCTGCTTTCTGGAGAGACTGATTTCATAGTCTCCCACTAGCTGCCTTACATCACAGCCTTCTGGTTGTTCATCATTAGTGAGGCATTTTAGTCATAGCACTGGAGTGTATAAATTCCACACCAAACCAATTTCAACATTGCTACACTTTCAATAAGGAGAAATTTAAGCTTTTGATCTTGATTCTCAGTCAACATTACTGGTGCTGTGTTAAAAGATGGTGGTGTTGTCTTTACAAGTAGCTGGACTGTGGTCCAACATTGGTCACAGTTTGGTTATTATTTAGTGAAAACACCACTTGACATGCTGTATTGTACTTATGTGATGTTTGTTTTTTTACATAACTGCTGGTGTACACTTGGCAGGCCTTGCTCCATTTCGTCCTCAACTGAGTTATACAAAAAACAACAAATGTTGAAGCTATTTTTGCAAGATACACGAATACACATGGCAAATAAAGGAAACATCATTTTTTTATATACATATATGAGAAAGTGGGTCTTGTTTTATTTTTTAGAATCCCCAAAAACACACATTTAACTAATTTATAGGGTTAACTCGTGTTCATCCAACAGTATTTTCCTGCAACAAACTAGAGCTGTAGCCAGAAATTTAAGCCAACAGTGAAATAGTAAGTGAAAAGAAACCACTGTGGTATCAATAGTGTATATTTTTAACCCAGTATAACAAATTGGAGGTCAGAAATAAAACCCTAATGGAGTAAATACAAAAGGCCCTTCTAACAGTGGCCCCCCTTCTTCTTTTCAGTCGTGATTTACAGACAACTCTTGAATAGAAGCCCCCTTCATCATGAACAAAGACTCCCCTAGAGTTTATACCATGCCGTGCTTCTAGATGTGGTGGGAGGCAGTATTTCTCCTTTTTTCCGTTTAATTGTTTCTCTGTCTTAAATTTTCTGCTTAATAGTCGTACTCCCTCCCTTTCACGGTCAATTTGAATTATGCCTCTCTACTTTCTGTAAAACAAAACAGTTTATTGAGTCTAATCTTTCCATTGCTCGCCTCGGTCGAGCAGACAGCTGTCCACGGTGATTTTGGAGCTAGCTGGAGTCCTTCTAAACAGTTCGGGAGAGAAAGGACAACGTTGACTTCCTGCTTTCTTCTCCAGCGTCTGCTCTATTGGGAAAGAGTGCATGAATAGATTCCATTAAAACATGATCAACATTATGAATCCATCTGTGTACTCACCGTGTTCTCCTCAGTCCCTCCGATTTCCACTGTTCAGTTGATTCAAGTGAACATATTGTTATTGGCTGGATCGGTCAATTTTGAGACATTTTTCATCATAAGCAAATGAATAACACGGTGTTTAGTTTATTGCCAGAAAAGTGAAGTACAAGAAGTAATCATATGAATTATTAATGAAGTTAAATTAGCTTTCCAACTTGTTGATATCAGATGTAGCCACATTTCCACATTGTTTAGTGAAGTTTGAATGCCTTAAGCATGAAACAAATAATACCAGCGTTTTCATATTTTAGGGTTCAGTTCTATACAGTACATATATGTATAGAATACTGCTCTCTGCATCCATCACTTCCTCTCATCGTGTCTCTGTGTGTCTAGGTGTCTGAATGCGTGTACCTACTGTAAGACGAAGCATGCCAGAGGAGACCTAGCCAGCTATCCCATCGAGGAGCTGGTGGAGAGAGCCAGCCAGTCTTTCCAGGGTGAGTACATGATCCGTCTCACACATGCCCACTCACAGTCACAACATGAGTTTGAATTATGGGTATTTGTTAATATGCAGGATCCTCTCGCTGTCTTCTCTCCAAAACGATACTCAAACGACAATTAGGGTCACGGAATGTCCGAATATACCGACTGATGATCTTGATTCATTTGCTGTGGAAGGATAAGTGCTGCTATTAAAGGTGTTGATAAAAGATGACGAGGGTTTTGTTGAGATGATGCCAGATGAACAGCTGCCGTGCCCTGGCATCTGTTCCTGAAGAGTAGACTCCCCTAATCGCACAGCAGGCCATGCCCCAGGCGGGTCGGTCAAGGTCAAGTCTGCACATTATCAGACAAATCTCACTTCCACAGCATTGATTATCCACAGCATATCATCCATCCATGACTTTTTAAAGAAGTTGGTTGAATTTTAAAAGGGATTTATCTGTAAAAGCATGCACTGAAACCATTACATAAATACAAAGTTCACATCCATCTTCCCTGTTTTTCTCTCCACTGGATTGGAAACCAATGTCCAATGCAGCGGTTCGGGTCTTTGTGACTCATTGAATTTGAACATGAGCCTGTTAGAAGAGCTCTTTAAGCATAATCAAATGTACAACTTGTTTATTCAGTGTCGGTAAACAAGTCCTCATCCCTGTACATGTGCTTTATTCATACCCTACTTTTAAAAACACTAGACAGCTGATAAAAAGCAGCCTTTTTAATTGCAGATGCAACAGAAACAAATTAGCATTGTGTGTTGCATCCTGTCTTGTAACATAAAGATTTGGGTAAAATTCAGGTCCAGCCTCCATGACAACCCCAGAGAATATTCATTCAATGAATGAATAAATAAATGTATTCATTTATTTCACCCAACATGTATAATTTGCATGTTCATGTAAAAACTGGTGATGGACTTGACGTTGGTTAACCATAGTTGTAGAACACGGAGCAGGAACTTCAGTTTTGAGATCAGATATAAAGGGTGCGCATGTGTGTGTGTGTGTGCAATCCGTTAAAACGCAGGAAACATGAATGTCAGCGACGGTTAGTTGTTGTTTTCAAAACAGAGAAAGAGGAAGCTGGAGGTTACCGCCTGTCATGATTCACAGACGGTTGGAAGAAGACAGTGACATGCAGATGGGTAATGAGAGAGATGAGGTTTCAGTATCTTTCTATTCCTCTCTACGGTGGATACATTACAAAACATGCGTTTAACTTGTTAAACCTTTAAAGGGACAGTGTGGAACATTTAAGGGGTTTTACTGGCAGATATTGAATGTAATATTCATAACTATGTTTCAATCTGTGTATAATCACCCAAAACTAAATAAAATAGTTACGAGTAAAAGCCAATCATTTATCAATACATCTGTGAACATGTTTACACACGAAGCAGACAGAAGGATTGACTGATGTCTGTGTTCTTCATTCCCTATAAACTTCTCTCACAAATGTTGCTGTTGTAAACATAACTGTTGCTGGTCTAGAAACAATATTTTGCTATATATTGGCCATGCTGTAAATGTTTCTCTCACACACACACACAGGCGTGTAATAAGCAGGTTTCATCCAAGGAATATTTGGCCGTCCATACCCTTCTGATGTATATTTTGTGCGTCACATAATGTATTCCTCTTTTGTTAAACAAATAGAATCATCTACCACGTTTATAAACCAAAGGCTATTTACTCCATCAAATATTTTTGTTAGGTTTGGAATTACATTATGGCTCTCTCACTCTCACTCTATTAGCCACATTTTTCTTATCTCAAACAAATTGAGCCTCACAAATAGGCGCTGCAATTTGATTTACCATTTGATGTCTTTTGAATAAAATAAAAAAAAAAGGCTGCAAGTGTGAATGCTAATTTTGATTGGCCAGTCAGCCAGCGTTGGGGGTATTTGATTGGTTTATCCCAAAGAACTTTGAAAGGATTTATGGGATTTATTCAAATGCGATTTGAGTTAAATAGCTCTCTTTCCATCTGGAAAAAAGAGAGTGAGGGAGTGCACGGCTTTTAAAATAATCTGAATTATTCAAATGTATGAATGTATAATTTTTAACATCAGAGAGGTTTGTTAATGTATGCAGGTAATGGAGGCTGGAGATGTCATAGAAAATGACAAGGCTGTGGGTGTGTATGGGTGGGGAGTGTGGGGTTCACGTGCGTGACAGACATGGGATTGAGTGTGGGTTGGACTGTGTGTGTATCCTTAGGTTTACGTGAAACGGCTGTAAGTAGAGAAATATTTACCATATTCCTCTGGGTGAGCACTTCAACCTCCAGCAGTCTTGTTCTCCTCCCCTCACGTTATAGTCCAAATTTTGGACAAAAATGCTCATCAGAGGAGAGCAGCACATTTCTCAGTGGTCATGTGATGTGTGACCAAGCCTATAATTAAGCATGGGGATGTGTCTGTCTGGGGACGAAATCAACATGGATCCAACCGTATATGCTTCATGAGGTGTTGCTGATGCCCATTGCAGAGCAGCCAATACACTGCAGCACCAGGCTTAACTATAATATTCATATTTCTTTGTCACTAACATTTGTGTTTCACATTGAAAGCATCTTTAAAAAGGCTGCATCCTCTGGAACGTGTCCTGTAAACACGGAGGCCGCCTGATGAATGTGACAGGAGACGAGGGGCCAGTCAGACAGAGCGGGGGGAACTCTATTTTTGTTGTGGTCCTCAAACCCTCATTGTGGCTGTCGCCCTGTCATTTTAAACAGTCAGTTTGGGTGTTTTTGAAATGGCCCAATCTAAAACAGGACGTGACGCATCATAGCTACAGACACACTGCTATCACTCCCACATGACGCACTTCATTAGTGTGCATAATGTGTCTCAGCCATCTCGACACAGCTTGATTTTTGGGCTCCAGCGAGTGTTGGCATCATGACAACACACAAGTGAAACCTCGTATCATCAGTATTGCTTCTTTTTTTTTGTTGATCTGGACAGCTGGTGCTCCGCTCCCTTATTTAAGGAAAACCAATAAACATTTGATGTACTAGATTCTAAGCAAAACCAGTCAGAATGTAATGTGTGTAACAACGAGCATGAGTTTCTTTTTAGCACGTGAAACTGGCACTATAATCGCTTTTTTCTTATTCAGCCTTTTTTTTTATGTAACCATAATTCATTGAAGGCAAATGTACCCACTAATATTCTCAGATACCATCTGCTCTTCCCCTCTCATTCCCACATGACTGATGGCATCAGTGTCAAAAACCGATATTAGCAGAAAGGACACTGCTTAGTTTTCTGGTTCCAGCTCGATGACATGTGACAGGCAGATATGTGGGCTAGCTTGTTGGCTAGCTCCAACATCTGTGACAGGTGTCGGCTCCTGTTTACCTCGGCTGCTGCAGATATGTGACACACGGCCGGATGAGGCTGCCAAGGCTGTCTCCTTTGGGTCAGTGGGTCCTCCAGGTTGTGTGTTTAAGTTGTGTGGCTGAATTTGAATTACACCTTTTTAGATTCGATGAGCAGAAAGGTAAATGAACCCTTTGAGGACAGTCGATTGTCCCGGCAGCAGAGAGAAGGATGTGGGTCATTGAGAGCAGGGCAGAGCAATGTGTCATTTCAAAGATTTACAGTGTCACGTTCAGGAGCTGTTCACAGTACCGGGTGTTATTTTCCTGCAGTTTCTTTTTAAAGTAAAAGAGATAAAGGTAAGAGGATGAAAAGATAGCTCAGCTCTAATTGTCTCTGATTGATTGAGAGAAGAGTGGAAACGGACTCTGGCAGAGAGCTGAAATATTGATAGGAGCACATTGATCATAATTGAGTCACCCCGATCAAAGTGCCATCTATTGGAAGAGCCCTTGTGGAAAAACGCTGAGCATGCAAGCACTAACTTGAATTCACTGTGTGTGTGTGTGTGTGTGTGTGTGTGTGTGTGTGTGTGTGTGTGTGTGTGTGTGTGTGTGTGTGTGTGTGTGTGTGTGTGTGTGTGTGTGTGTGTGTGTGTGTGTGTGTGTGTGTGTGTGTGGAAGCAGTCTAATTTGTTGTCCTCTGGTAAAGCTCTCATGGAGAAGCTACAAATGGATTTACTGAATTTTCTCCTGCCCGAGAAGTTGCTGATATTTTTCACACAGACAGAAGTTTCTCCATGTGTGCTTTTCTGCACAGTTCAGACTCCTGCAACAGTTTTTCATGATCTGGCTCCTGTGTAGCCAATAAACTCAAAACAGATCTTCACACACACACACACACCAGAGTTCAAGCATATGTCACCACTAACGATTAACTATTGCTGTGTAGTTTTATGCGTTGAGCATGATACACAATCTTCAGTATAGCTCTGTGGGTTAAGCTTAACACTAAACGGTTCAAGGATTTTCTCTCCATTTGTACAACCCCAAACTTAAAATGAGTTTGCATGAAGCCTCCAATGCAAGTCGTATCTTTTGTTAAACATCCAAACAAATGGTCTGTACAGAAGACGAGGCTCGTGCTGACAGCAAGCTTCTGTGACACCAGTAGGCCGATCCGACAGAGTCAGGGAAGCTCCTTGGTACTTCTGTATCATTCTTTATGAACATATTAAGAATACTGTGAGACTTTGATGTGGATTAGTCTTTAATACTTTACTATTTCACTTTATCAACATTGAATTAATACGCTTTGACAACAAACCATTATGAATAGAATTGAAGGGGATTTTATTTTTGTGATCATAGCATTTCTTAAATGACTGTTTTATGATTAAACGACACAATCCCAGTGAAAGACCACGCAGTCCTTTTGTTGCTGCAGTAGTCAATTCAGTCGGGGTTTTTCACAGCAGACATTTTGACTTACGCAGGTGTAATTAATAACACTGATCATGACCTCCTTCAGGTCAGGCGTTGCAGTGCCAGGGTGCTGTGTTGTGCATGCTGGCTCAGTGGTAATGGGACTGAGCCATTGTTGATGATATTAGTTCTTTCTGTGCTTTTCTTGAACAGCACAGAAAGAACTACTACGTAGAAGTAGTCGATAGAAATTGTCTGCTTCAAAAAAAGACGTATTGTTATTGAATGTATTTCATGGCCAAAGAGCCAATCGGCTCCCAACACGGTCTGGTGATCTGTCCTGTTGCAACCGTGCACTGTTTATCAACAGATAGCGTGACTGCCAGTATTTGTTGTAGGTTGACACACCGTACTGTACCAGGTCAGTAGTGTAGGTTCTGCTGCCATGGCAGGTTGCAGGGGAGTGATTGAAAACCAGTTGTATGCGGCCATGTTTCTCATTCAAGAGAGACACAATTGAGACGGAGTATCTCCACCTCTCAGTCGGCTTCTTGCTGCCTGTGCCTGCTGTCCCTCTCTCTCCATCTCTGTCCCTCCTTGTCTCTGTGCCAATATTTCATCGCTTGTGTCATTATTGTCACCGGCTTGATACCAAGCAGACTATTTGGTAACTGCCACTCGTTTGGCTTTAAACGCACTCATTCACACACTGTACACAAGCATTTAAAGTGCACGCGCACGGGCACTCTGTTTCCTCAGGCAGTCTCTTCAAGCAAGGTTTTGGGCACAACCCATCTGCCGTCTCACCTCTACCACTACTCATTATGCATGGCCATGATGCCGTTTGTGTGTGTCTTTGTCTTTTGTCACGTGTGTGTATGCGCAAATCCTCAGTTTGAGTCAGCTCACTGGTGGGACGAGAGACGCTGACGCACTAAAGGAAGGAGGCAGCGGTTATTTTCTATCTTTCTTGCGCCCGTTCTTGTCCCATATTTAACATATTTTCTTTGTCTCTTTCTCTTAAATTTCAAATAAACTGCCGTCATCTTTCACTTGCTTTTCTGCCTCAGTCTTCTTGTTTGCCCTCTTTTCATTCTCTTCGTGGGCTGGACAAAAAGGCAACA
The DNA here is from genome assembly GCF_949748355.1 of Melanostigma gelatinosum. Classification (NCBI taxonomy): domain Eukaryota; kingdom Metazoa; phylum Chordata; class Actinopteri; order Perciformes; family Zoarcidae; genus Melanostigma; species Melanostigma gelatinosum. The sequence goes on along the minus strand of NC_136642.1, from coordinate 16,692,781 downwards.
CAGGGTGGTGTGTGCACGTGTACGTGTGTTTGTGCGCGTGTGCGTGTTCTGTGATTTAGTGCCAAGCTGGCAGCAGAGACTGGTGAATAGGGGGCCCCATTTCACACAAAGGGAGCACGGCATACACACGAACACACACTCACAACTCACAGTCAATGCCAGACTGCAGGCCACCAACTGCACACCTGGCATGCTGCTATTATGTCACCAGTGTGTGTGTGTGTGTGTGTGAGGGAGAGAAAGATTGTGTAAGTCCAGCAGACACCATCTGCTCTGTCCTCTGTGAACTTGTGTCCACACCTCTCTCCTCTCTTCACAATATCAAAATCTGTGAAAGCCTTTGATAAACACCATACTTTTCACTGTAGTGTTTCCCCTATATTGCTCTATATGTCTTCGTGGTACTAAATGTGCCCTATTATGTTATACTGCTAGCTGTATAGTATATCTTGAGCTGTATACATCGTTTGTCGAGTGATCAACAGCATTACAACTAACATCTGTAGTCTTGACCATAGTGCCGCTCTTTAAATGCAGCATTTTACAACCCTGTGCTCTTTACTGCTGTAAATGTAACAGCCCGATAATAAATCTACAGCTCTATACACAGTCTTAACAGTTTAGGGGAGCTACATCAAATATATAGTGAATAATTACTCTATAAATTTCTCTGATTGGTTCTAACATTCATGCAACATTAATGTTGTGTGAGGCGTTTTCTCCCTGTACTAAAGACAGTGTTTGAGATACGTTCAGAGCACCGGAGTAAAGTGAAGAGTTAAGCAAAGGCAACAAATGAGAATAGAACAATTGGACGTGAGCAATAGATGATGTATTCCTGAGATTTGGAAGTTGTTTTTTGAGGTACTAAAAGAAAGACGGGTAATCGTCTAGGATCGGTTTCTCTCTCTGTTAAACATCTTCTTTCCCTCTTCTCATTTCTCTTTCCTTTCATTACATATTTTCTTCTTCTTCTGACCCTGTTTTTGGTCTTCTCCCTCGATTAAAGGCCATGTGTAGACTATATTTCCCTGCTGCCTGTGTGGGGGAGGGGAGAGCAGCTTCATCTTCAGTCAATAGGTGGCAGTAGGACACTTAGATTCACACCCGGACCATGTGCTCAGCTCACTGGCCTTTTTATTGTCTGGATGGCTTTACACACAGTCTCTCTCACACACTCACACCAAGAGCAGGCTTGTGCCTGTTAAAATGTTTTACTGCTGGAAGTCCTCTGACTCACATTTGGCTTTTAGTTCCTCCACTCAAGACGCCACTGTGTGTTCCTGTTCCCTAGCACACTACTGCTCTGTTGTTTACATACCAGCTTCCTCCTTCTTAGTGTAAGGCACAAAAGATACGAAATACATGTCATACTTGTTTATTTATGTTTTTGCTGCTCAAAATAGTAGATATTTGGAATGAAACAACAAAGAAACAATTTCCCAATTATTTCTGAGGTCCCCCTTTCAATCATCTAGTGATCTCTTTTTGTGCCAACCCCGTTAAAAACAGAAAATTACACTTTTCAGATTTGTTTTTCACGTTACATCATATTCAGTGAAACAAGAGGGACTGTATGATGTTTGACTCAAGTCAGGGTTACAGAGTGTATCACTTTACTGTATACATTAAGCTGCTGGTATTCTAAGCAATCATTATTTTCTGCATACAGATTATTTTCCTTCCTCTATAATTATTTTCCAACAACTTCCTCTTTTCTGTTTTTATTTCTCCTTGTCCTGTGCCATCCTTTCGTTCTGCTTCTTTGATTGCGTTTAACATTTCAAAGTTTCGTACTCCATACCTTAAAAGACAAGAATACTTGCATCATACGGAGTCCTTGCACTCGGCCGTATTTCCTCTGAGCGACAAGAATATTTCAGTTAAGTGTTTTTTTTCACATTTTGATAACACATGGAACACAAAGGAAGCCTTTGGTCTCTGCCCTGACTGGTTCATAACGAGTAACTCTACTTGTTTCAATAAGCCCCAATGAGTCAGGACACACACACACACACACACACACACACACACACAGCAGTGTAAAAGGGAAAAAAAGAAAAAGTGGCTCAAGTCTTCAAGTTCGTCTGCTTTGAAGTCTAGACTTGGAGCTCGGCAGGCTGGAGGAGGAGAGATTAATTGGGCCGTTTAATCTACACAGTCCCTTGTTTGAACCCTTTCAGCTTTTTTTGGCAGCGTCACAAAACAAATGCCCTTTAGATACCTGCCCGGATTCAAGTTTCTGCCATGGGGCATATTTTGTGTACTGTGGATTTCCGTAAAGACTGATTTGGATCAGAAGGAGGTAGACAATAAAAGTAGGCTATGTGGTGGCGTACAGTACTACAGTGTGTGTTTTCTCATGGCAATAAACGTATCCACAACTGAATGCTCTTGTCTCCTCTTGTCGTCCAATATGTGTCATGAGCACCGTTTCCAGGTTGACAGAGGCCTGCCTATCCAATATTTACCCTCTTTATAGCTCTGCTTTTGGTCTCCACCAACTCCTGAGGGAAATATCTTCCCAGCCACTAACTTCATTAGGTAGCGTACATTACTTTATTGTTGAAAACAGCTGCCTACTGCATCTGTAAACAACGCTGATTAGACCTTGGGCAGACTAAACGTATATCTCCTCTTAGTTCACATTATACCTATTTTACAAGGTTTTAACATGTTTTTCAGAGCCAATTGCCTCAATGAAGAGACATCCTGTCCTTTGAGTCACTGTGAACTGTAAACGAACATGTTTGCAATCTCATGTGTACATTTGTTTCAAAGACAGTTCATCTAAATGTGATACCTCTAATAGTCTGGCATTCTAGCAAGAGGGGAACTCATTCTCTCTGTTTGGTTCTCTAAGGTACCTGCCTCCTATCTTTTAGCACACAGGCATCACATGTACACCCACTTAACACACACATCACCATTAATTGGTTATTCCACCTGTAATCAACCTGAAGCTCACATCAATGTTGTTATCGCCACGACTCATTACCTGTGAAAGAGAGAGGAATCAAGAGAGGGAGACTCCTGAAAGCCTGAGCAGTGAGACTGAAAGAACGAGAAGGAAACAGCAGTTGTACATTGTTAAAATATATTTTAGTTCAAATATGTAGCCTAATCTTCATTTAAAGTCTTAAAGAAATGGTTGTAACCCTATTGAGGATGCTTTCCCCCTTGTTTTTCTAAAGGATAGCCCCTTGAGAAGACAGAGAGACAGAGAGAAACAGGAAGTCAGATATTGAGAATAGTTGGCCGTGCTCAATCTAAAACATTATGCAACTGCCCCACTTTTGCTCTGGTGTTTGTCTGTTTTCCTGCCCGAATGCATTCCATCACTTCACTCCCCCATGATGGTTTTATCGTTCTGTCTTTTCTCCACTCTGTTCTCTCCACCTCTGTCATTACGGCTTCCCCTTCTTTTATCTCCTCTCCTTTTCAATCAATTCCACCTCCCACATATTCTCATCTTTCTATTTTAATTACATTTTCCTAACTTTATCTCTTTCTGTGTATGTCTCTCTAACTTAATCAGATTCTTGTCTTATCAGTCTCCTTTTCGTCTTTGACTAACATTTCTCACATTATTTATCTTCCTTTCTTGCAATCTCAAGGTCTGTGTGTAACTCCTCTGTCCACTCTACCTCTTTTTTCAAATCTTTCTCATTATTTTGCTTTCTGATGTTGAGCCTCTATTACCTACTTTTAGGCTCAGAGACATTCTTTCCCCCATTTCAGACACATACCACCTCATGATATGGAGAATGCTTTTACATGCTGTATGTGTGTGTGTGCCAGTCTCACTTTTCAAGGCTTTAGGCCCTGAAATACACAAACCAATATTTGTACACTAATTCAGTTTTTTAATGTTTGTGTGGTTCATGTATTCTTCACCCTGGCTCCAAGAGTGAAGAATACATATCTTTACAGCCTGGTACACAAAATGGTCTTGGCCTCTAAAGCTAATGTTCCCCTTCATGACAATTGTACAATTTAGTTCATGGTTACTTTGAGTGGCAGGTGGATGCTGTGTCAGGTTGCTTTCCACTAGTTGTCTGCTCTGGTACGTCAACTGGGCCCACCTCAGCTCCACCGCCAGTCCACCATTTGTGTATTTGTGGAAAAATAGCGATCGGATCTCAATTAGTCCTCAATGCGTCTTGGCCGCATTTACACACGTACTGCTGTCCACTTGTGGTCAGCTCCCCCAAGACTCGTGTTAATGCTGAGTCTAAACGGGGCCGGTGTCCTCCACTGATGGAGGCATGAACACAGCGGGGTGCTTCTTTTACTCCACAACAAGAAGACTGGCTTCCTTTTCTATAAAATCGTTTCCAGGATCTTCAGTCAACGTTTAGTTCAGTATCCTCATACAGACGGAAGACTGTTTCCGAATTACTGCTTTGAACTTAAGACACGTCAACAATTCAGCGCACAGTGAATTGGAGTAACAGCCTTCTATTCTATTCCCTCCTGTTCAATCATCCTAATCTATCTTGTATTCAGAACCGACAGGAAAGACAGAAACTACCGTCATCGTGTATATCTAGAAGAAGACGCCCATGTCGTCTGATTATAATTTACAGAGCTGCACGGTGTTTTTGTATGGTTGTCCCCCTGTGGTATATATTTTGATACCATCAGGGGGTCTCTTCACACCCCCTGCAGGAGCCAGTTCGCACATAGTGGACCCCCCCGTGGCCACAGCCACGAGCCCCTGGTGTTGGTTGACATGAAATGGCTACAGGGGGGACAGCTAATGCACACGCACACCCTCACACAAACACACACTAACAGACAGATATTTGCTCAGAGAAAAATATTTAGCAAATGCTGGAAACTACTAAATATGTCCTCTAATAAATGTTCCCTCGAACTGTTTTACCCCAACTCACTCTGTTCTTCAGGTTGTACTTGGCATTGACAGACAACCTTTGTTTTGTCCCTCAACAGTCTAAAAATAATAATTCATCTCATACACAGCTAGATAACAGTGCACGTTGAAATGCACATGTAGTCCCCTTCATGTGTTTGCACGTTTGTAGAGATGATAATAACTGGGAGATGAGATGAGATGTAGTTTGGAGATGATCCGTTTTGAAAGGGCGTGGGAGTTTTCCTCGTGGACACTATTATTTGCATTATTTGAGTCTTGTACCTCCATCCTTAAAAACAATTCAGGAATTTGATGTGCTTTATTTAGCACGTTCTGATCATATTGATTTGGCAGCGTTACAGTATGATGGCAAGTCAACAACGCTATTACCAAGAATAATGGAGGCAGCTGCATTGCCTTTACCTCTCATTATATATTGTGTGCTAAACACAAGTTAAACTTATGAAATTAACTGCTTTATGGGAATATTGTAAGTAGACACTGTTCATCAATGTATGTTCTACAAGATGGGAAGAATGAGCAAAAAGTCTTGTTTGTAAAACTTACATTCTACATCTGATAAACATGATTTCAGCTGGAAGCTACATTTATTCATGCAGCTTCAAGTTGTGTACTTGTTTTCAAACTGTGCACTCGTTTAAAAGTTTGTTTCTGAAGACCTGTGATATTTGAATTGCAATATGATCTGCATCCAATATGCTGTCTAAATAATGAGTCTGTGCTCATTGTGTTTACTTTGTCTGCAATTGAACAAGCAGTAGCTTGTTCATGCACAAAATGCAAATAAAGTAAGTGGGTGGCAAGCTGGCACTGTCAACCATACCAAGCAGGTGTAAGGTTACTACATGTGCTTCTCTACCGCCTGGATTTACTCTGCTTTTGACGTGAAGGAGAAAGAAAACATTTTACCAGTTCTCAGCTGAAGATGAAGAAGTCTCTCTTTCCAATTCTAAAAGTACAAATCTGGGGCGCCTTGGTAAATGCCACACATTGGAATTGGTCTGAACGGGGTGCATAAAGTCAAAGAAGTTGATTTCCACAACACAAGATTCAGCTGAGATAAACATAATTAATTGTTCTCACCTTTGATTTAAGGTGAAATGGTAGGTCCTTTCTTTATTGTGCCATGTTGTGTGGACTATGGCATATGATTCGCAGTGGATAGTAGATGGCATTAATAATAATTTAAAGTTTATGATACTACATTGACAAGATGGACACGATTGACAGGAGAGCAGAGAAATACTCAAACTGAAAAATAACGAGCCTAAACAGAGGAAGTACACTGCTGCAGTCGATGACGGAACAATACAAATGAGAGAAGTAGAGCAGTGAGGAAAGGGTTACAGAAATAAGATCAAATAGTCAATTGAAGTTTAGTAGGAAGGGAAATGAAAGGGGAGAAGAAAAATGAAAGATTTTGAACAAATTTCAACACAAATATAATGCATGAAAAAAAAGTGGGGGGTCTGTTCAATGAAACACACACGCACGCACACTTTTGTTCTAAAGGTTTTGGTCATATAGAATAGACGGACTCGTTAAAAGGGGAAAAGTTTCCATCACAAGGAGGAAAAGAGAACCATGTTGTGCAGCATGACATGTAAACGCACACACACTCTCTCTCTCTTACGTTCACGGATGGTTACATTACAGAACATGTTGAGACATGTCTTCTGCATGCACCGCTCTGTCCTCTTCTCTCTGTTTTCCCCTTGCTCTAGTGCATTTAGCTTCTGTGACGATATTCATCATCTCATCAAATATTGAGACAGCAAGACCTATTGATTCCCAACGCTTCTTTACTGCAACATGTCTTCACCAAAGACAGTCAGTTTTGTAGTTTGTTTGTTGAACTTGATGTACATCTTGAGAAATATTTTGCCATTTTACAAGAATTTGACATTAGTTTTTCGTTGAACCTTAACAGAGTTAATGGAGAAACACAAAACTAAGTTTGCATTTGTAAACAGTAATATGTTTGAAACAGGGCTGCACAGTCAATACAAATTTGATGTAAATGACCATATGGCCTGCTTAAATTTTTCATTTACAGGAGGCTCAGTATTTGTTAAAGGTGACATGTGTCAGAATACCCTTTTGAATCAAATATTGTCCCGCTGAGGACACGTTTACACATTATATTACCGTGTGTGTGTGTGTGCGTGCGTGCACGCTTTTCTCTCCATAGCCTCAGTAAATGTCACTCCCGGTCTTCAGCTGAAGAAGCTGTTGAGTGTTGCCTGACTGGATGGCTGTCGCCACGTCTGTCACTTTGCAGAAAACCCTATGCCTGATTCCCCTCGACCCACATTGCGTGCGTGTGTGTGTGTGTGTGTGTGTGTGTGTTTGTTGCAGAACTCCGCTGTGTTGTCAACCCTCTTGACCAGTAGCTAGACTTTTGCGAGTGCTTTACGTTGCTCTTCAGCTTTTCGTTTCTGCAGCAGTAGCTTTAACTGTCATGAGAGGTTCATCTGAAATACATCTTCTTGTGCATACCTGCACTCACGCAGCCCACAGAGCTTCTTCATTCCTCTGAGAGAGAGAGAGAGGGGGGGGGGGGGGGGGGGGGTCTGTCAGTCACTAAAGCTGATTGTTAATTAGCACACGTTTCTGTACCGCACTGTTAAGTGACGTGGTCATGAAGCACGTTTGTGACAGTATATTCATGTTTAGGTACCTGAGAGTGACATACATTCCACTTATTGTGACTTTGTAGCTGACATAAATCAACCAGTCTCAACAGCTTTCTATAAGCTCTCAGCGATGTCGCTCTTTTTTCTTTCTCTCTGTTAAAGAACTGCACTGTACATCTTGGTCTCTGCTCTCTATTGGTAGAATTCTCATGTAGCACGATTTATGACTGAACAGGTTCCACACATTTAGATGTATGTATATTCATGAGTATGTACTGTACCTCATCAATTATTGACCTGAACTACAAGTATTTTACATTGTAAATTAGACCGTTTTGAATTTCTTGTGTATTTAATTATGCAACATCTTGGATAACCCAAGTGTTTTGCGACAGATCTTTACCAGTGACCTGTGAGCTCGCCTGATGTGGGTTGAACAAATGTGTCCCCAGAGTCAAAGAGTTTGTATGTCAAAGTGTTGCGATGTGCAGAGGGAGAGGGCTAAAAGAGGAAGAGGAAGGTAGTGAGAGGAAGGATGGGCAGCACATGGCCTCTCTGTTCCTTGACTTGTTCACTTGGTAAACAAACCACAGTCATTAGTCGAAAGCTTTATTACACAAAATATCTCAGCTGTTTACATACAAATAGTAATATTTACAGAATAAGATAATGTTTTAGGGCCACTGACCAAATTCATACACACAACGTGCAATTACATTTGCAAATTTAAATACAGTTATGCACACACACAACATACTATAGGGTCACTCACTAACTTAATTAACACACACACACACGCAGGGTGTGTTTGAAGTTCGTCCAGGCCTTCTACAGTAACTAATTCCTTAGACACAAGTGCGTGTGCACAAACACGCACGCACACACACACACACACACACACACACACACACACACACACACACGCACGCTGGCTAAATGAATTAACAAACACAAACAGGATGCCTGCTGGTGGGTCATGAATATATTACCATAAATACTGACCAGACGTATTATTATTTATCAAATTAGTGTCTCCACAAGCGAGTGCATGCACAGACGCACGCACGCATGCACGCTGTAAAGAAATTAGGTCAACATCCATGAATTAGGGAGAGTTAAACCTTATTACGTCTTATTAATAACACAACCATAGGACTGCATGTGCTCCTCTTTGTGATTATACATTTGTGTGTGTGTGTGTGTGTGTGTGTGTGTGTGTGTGTGTGTGTCCACTGCCTTGACTTCTTTGACAGCTGATATTAACCATTACCACCTCAATGACTTTTTAATAGGAACTCATTTCCATATGTAATCTCAATGTTGAGACGAGTGTGTACGTGCGTGCGTGTGTAATGCCCTTAGTGCCCCGCAGTTCTTGGGGTCTCTGAAGCATACAGAAATGACATCTGCCCCTTATAGCGACCCCCCCCCCCCCCTCCCCCCCACACACACACACACACACGCTCTGTGTCTCAACCTCCCCGTCCTCTAATCCATCCACCCAATCAGCCATCCATCTTCCCCTCGGCTCAACTCATGTGCTTTTAATGACGTACAGTACAAGTTCATTATCTTGATCGTCGAACACTCTGTCAAATCTCAAGACGGTGTGGATAATCCCTATTTGATAGACATCCCTTGCTTCATACAATGATATCCTTTGCAGTAACATACTGAAAGATTTTCTTCTTTTTTTTTCTTTTTTTTACATTTCAATAAGTGCTGAAAAGCTTTGATTAATGAGCAGATTGACAGGTGACACTTTTGATAATCAATTAAACCATGAAGTCATTCATCATGTAAAAAGGCCGGACATTTGCAGGTGACACCCTTCCAAATGTGACGATGTGCTCGATAGTCCCTTTCAGCTGAGGGACAGTTGACATTAACAAACCATTTATCAACAGATGGATTTGACCTATTGTGACAACGGCATTTCTTTACTTCACTCTCCTGTTTGATTGCAGCCATTGCTTATTAAGTGACACTAATGAGAGTATTGTTTTAATGAAAGCACATAACAAGGCCTGTTGATTGCTAAAAAAAAAAAGAAAATCTCGAATAAGATTAGTCTCACTCCTGAAAGGATCCCGCTCTGTTAAGAGTTCTTGAGAATCTATCCTACTGATTATCTCCTGTTTGCTATTCAATATCTGCCTGTCCTGTTGAGGATGGCAGGGACCGGAGCATATCCCAGCATGCACTGGGTGAGAGGCAGGCCCTGATGTGGACAGGCTGCCAGACTGTCACAGGGATATCACATTTAGGACATTTAGAGCATACAGAGAAAACCCATGCTCACTGTGCCACAACGTGGTGCTAATCAGTGGGCCACACTGCCTGCCTTTTAAAATGGGTACACACTACTGAACTTTTCATTTCATCTTGGTTTTTTTGCCCATTAAACAGCGACTCACTGAAACATCAGGGTACATACTCTCTGAACTTCTTTCATGTTGTTGGAGTTGAGCCACGGCAGGAAAGGAAAAGATGTTTGAACCCTTTTACCGCCAAATGTTGGCAAAGTTAAATGTTTGCGAAATTTCCAAGTACACGTGGAATGTGTATCTGTACTTCAGCAACACAGGCAACCTTTCTTTATGTTTCCCATGAAAACACATCCAAATATAGACTAATTTAATCTATATTACATAAAGTTACTGCCAAAAACAGTTCCAGTGCATCAGTAATGTGTTACCAGCTTGGGTCTTTCACTCTAACTCCTCTGAGTTTACAGGAAGTACCCGTGGCTTGCAGCATGATGGGCAGTTAAAGATCTCTTTTTGGTCCCTACAGATCCATTTTTTTCTCATATATGCAGCAGTCCATCTGCTTTGGAAGCTTCATAAGGTGCTCCCTCCCTGACAACACACACACACACACTCAGAAAAGATGAAAGAGGGGATACAACTTCTCTCCCAATTATTCCTTACACATTCATATACACGAACCGATATGTACAGTACACACACACAGTACACGGAGGCCCTCTGCCAATTACTTTTGATGTATCCATACTATATGTCTGACCATATATGTTGTGGCATGTGTTTCTTAAGTACCACATACATTGCATGTGCCAGTATATGCACACGCACACAAGCTTTGATGTATCCAGACATCCCATTTCATGCACAGACGTGCACAGAAGGTCATGTTCAAGTAAGTTCAGAAACTACGTGAAAGTAGGTTAAAGCTGATGTGTTGTTGTGTAAGGAGTTGTGTAGGCTGTTCATTAAATCCATGCGTTTGCATGTACATCCACGGGTGTGCATGCGCACAGACGACATGCGTGTGCAATATGTGCACATCAATGTGCATGTATTTAGTGTAAACATGCCTGGGAGAGAATATTTGCATATACAACTGTGTGTGTTGGGTTAATCCGAGAGGATGATGCTACCTGCCAAGACGCCGACGCGACGCATCAACAGTTGTTGCTCTAAATTAAGCTCTGTGTGTGGTGTTTGTTAATGGTGTAAGCGTGCGAGAGTTTGAGTGTCGGGGACCGAAGGAGGACTTGTGTGTATATGTTTATTAATGTGTCACTGCTTGTGTAAAACAAATTTTTTTTTCCATTCATGCCTGTGGATCAAAGCAGCAACACATTTGACTCGGAGCTGTTGAATACAAATCTAGAAAAATGGTAATCTTTGAATAGTTTCTTTATATTGGACAACCTCTCTTTATTCTTTTGTCAGCTGGTGTCAGTCATATGTCGTGCAGGGGTTGATAGTATTCACAATGAAAACAACCAGTGTAAATAAACTGTTCAAGTTAAACTCCATCATCTCAGTAAACCTGTAAATGCTAATTGTTGGAAATGTAGCAACATTTGTTTTGCGCTGCCTAATCACATGGAAACCTGCAGCTGACAGACTTAACAGGAAAGTATCACACATCGGGGGAAAGGAGAAGTGGGAAATTAAAGTGGTTTTCATTTGACAATTTAGAATAAGCACTACCAGATCCATTTAGTGGTCATGTGATATTGACAATGGCAAATGATTAATTTATTTCTTAATAAAATAAGTACAGTTATTCCAGCACAGAAATTCCAGAAATTATTCAAAAGCCGTGCACTATTTTTGTTTCACTCTTTTTCTTCCAACTAACCTTATCTCCGCTTGCTATATATATTCATTTTGATCTCCTTCATTTAATTTCTCAAGTTACTGTCTCGTGGTGGGTGGGAGGTTTGCTGTGGAGGCAGACAGCCAGAGGGGATTGGCTGATGGGGCGGGACAGGGGAGGAACTAATGTGATTGAAGGTCAAACGGGCCTTTGAGTCAGCGACTCTCCCACAGTGTTGTCTGGTTATAAATGGTAATATGTATGAGGTGTGCGTGTCCTCTCCATGGGATGAAGAAATGAATCCGACTTCTTTGCTCCAGCGTTACGTTATTTTTAAATCGTTTTACTTTCAAGTTACCTGGTTTCCTAATTGAATTACACATTTTGTTATTCGACATTACAAGCTGTAAAATAGTCAGAACAATTGTTTCTGGAATTGCTCCTCGAATGGCCCACAAATCTATCAATTGTTTAACTTTAGTGTCCTCTGTCATTGTATAGCTTACGGGTATGCTGAAGAGAGCGTGAAGAAAATGGTTAACAATATTGCAAAACATGCTCCAAACTTAAAAAAGGTTGATGTCCACAACTGGATATATGCTCTTGATGCATACATATATCTTGAAAATTGGGTATAATATATATATAGGGCTGTAGCAATAACATCATTACAGTAAATACAGTACAACATATTTCATGAGGTCTTTCATGTCATTGAGTTGAAGAGCAAATATTCTCAAGGGGATCTAAGCTGTTATTGATGTACATGCACATTGTGATTGGTTGCAGGTAGGGTAACGTTTAATAGATTAATGCACATGAAGATGATCCTATTCTACTGCATTTAGATCCTTATTTTCTATGACACAAAGCAGCACGGTTAAGCATTTGTATACATTAAGCTGCAATGATGCATGAGGGGGCGTGTGTTCATATGAGAGGCAGTAGCTGCATATCTAAACTATCATTCTAAAGTATACGAGCAATTCAACTTTAATTGACCAATATAGAAGTCATTTACAAAACACTTTAAGGACATGCAAGTTAAAATACCAGCAAAATAATATGAATGAATGAATGAATTTTATTTATATAGCGCTTTTCACAGACAGTAGTATCACAAAGTACTTAACAGAGCAGACATTTAAAAGCATAAAAAACACAATGTGACCCACGGGTCAATAAATTATATAGACAGAGAAAATGAAAAAATAAAATAAAAAATAAAATAAAAATGTAAAACATATTTTAAGAGCAGGTCTAGGACATGGGTTTACTTTTACACAAACGCCAGCCTAAACAGATGGGTTTTGAGCTGGCTTTTAAAAGTATCCACAGTATCTGCAAGGCGGAGAGTTGCAGGCAGAGCATTCCAGAGCCTCGGGACCACTGCCTCAAAGGCTCGGTCACCACGGGTCTTAAATCGTGTGCGTGGGACTGACAGAAGACCTAGAGCGTGAAGTGAAGTGAAGTGCTCTGTAAGTGATGGTGAGAATTTTAAAGTGTATCCTAGATGCTACAGGAAGCCAGTGGAGAGATCGGAGTACGGGGGTGATGTGAGACCGTCGATTTGTTCTGGTGAGTAATCTGGCGGCAGCATTTTGGATGACCTGCAGACGGTGAAGAGCAGATACACTGAGTGATGTGAAAAGTGAGTTACAGTAGTCAATGCGTGAAGAGATAAATGTGTGTATGATCATTTCTAATTCAGGTGTTGATACTACAGATCTCAGTTTACTGATATTTCTTAGATGGAAGAAACATGACCTAAACAGCTGCTTAACATGAGGGTCAAACGACATGGATCGATCAAAGAAAATCCCAAGATTGCGCAGGTTGCAATGGGCAGCAGAGGAGAGTGGACTAATGATCTGCCTGATCATGGGGACAAACTCCTCTGGAGCAATAACTAGGACCTCCGTCTTAGAGTCGTTGAGTTGCAGGCAGTTTTCTGCCGTCCAGTCTCTGATGGCATTGACACAGTCCAGGAGCCTAGTTAATGTGAATGACAGATGGAGTTGGATGTCGTCTGCATATAAGTGATAGGACACATTATAGCTTTTTATGATCGGTCCCAAAGGTAACAGATAAAGGGAAAATAACAGAGGCCTCAGAACCGAGCCCTGCGGTACACCACAAGACAGTGGAGAGGTAACAGACACAAAATCACCCACAGAGACATTGAAACTTCTGTCATTGAGGTAAGATGTAAACCAGTCTAACGCTATGCCAGTTATGCCCACCCAATCACGTAGCCTCTTCATCAGGATGTCATGGTCTATAGTGTCAAATGCAGAACTGAGGTCCAGAATAACTAACACAGAGCAGTCACCTGCATCAGCACACATGAGAATGTCATTTGAAACCCTCAGGAGAGCGGTTTCAGTGGAGTGTTGCTTATGAAACCCAGACTGGAACTTGTCATACATGTTGTGCCTCTCCAGTGCAGCAGTAAGTTGTTTGGCCACCACTTTCTCTAAAATTTTGGACAAGAAAGGCAGTTTTGATATGGGCCTGTAGTTCATGGGCAAAGCTGGATCTAAGTTAGGTTTCTTTAATATGGGCTGGATAGTGGCATGTTTGAAATAGGAAGGGACAATTCCTGTAGACAATGAGGTATTGACAATATATGTTACTGCAGGGCCAATAGTTAGCAGAACTTTCTTAAATAGAGGATGGAATTATATCCAGAGGGCAAGATGATTGCTTTGTTTTGTTAATTAAGTCCATCAGGTCTTAAAGGCTGATAGGCTGGAAAGAGTCCAGAACAGCAGGGGATTGCGAGGAGCTACAAGTAGATGAACAGATCCCAGGCTGAATGCCAGACCTAATACCTAAGGAATCTTAGGTATTAGGGTGATAATGAATTTGTTGCAATCGTCAACAGAACAACATGGTAAAGTAGAGACAGACGGTGAAACAATTCCTTTAATTGTGTCAAACAGAATCTTGGGATTTCTCTTTGAAGAAGAGATTAGGTTGGCAAAATAAGCAGTTCTAGCTTCCTTTACTCCAGTATTAAAAGAAACTCTGAGGTCTTTGAGATATAAACGATGCACTTCTAGCCCAGTAGCTTTCCAGAGCCGCTCTGTCCTGCGACACTTCTGTCTCAGGCTGCACACAGCGTCTGTCATCCACGGAGTAGTGTTATAGGCAGCCCTGGTCCTTTCCTTAAGAGGTGCCACTTTATCCAGCAAAGTGGTGCAATGTTCATTAAATGACTGTATCAAGAGTTCAACATCATTGAAATTTGTGTTAATATCACAGCAGAAGTGCATAGAGAAATGATCAGCTGTACTCTGAGTAATAATGCGTGAGTGGAATGTTTGTTTCAGACACAAGGGGTCAGCATTGACAGAAAGATCAAAGAAAATACATTTATGGTCACTGATCAATAGGTCCTCACAACGGGTATTATCAATATCAAGACCCAGAGAAAACACAAGGTCCAAGGTGTGACCACCCCTGTGAGTGGCGCCAGAAACATGTTGCGTGAAATTAAAAGATTCAGTAATATTGAGAAACTCAGTAGCAATACAGTCTGTGGTATCATTGATATGCAGATTAAAATCACCAACCAGAAGCACTTTGTCTAGCTTGATAATAGAGATCAGAAAGTCTGTGAACTCTGATAAAAACTGACCTGCAGGACCTGGAGGTCGGTAAATTAAAAAACAGTAAAACGGCTTTAGCCGGCCCACTTTAGTCAGCTGCAGTTCAAAAGTAACATAGGATTCTGTGCTCCCCAAGTGGCAGGACAACTGATTCTTCCAGACCACGGCGAGACCTCCACCGCGGCCTGTCAGACGCGGTGTCCCAACATAAGAACAGTCCACAGGGCAGAGTTCATTGAAATGGATGCATTCCATATTCCGTTGCCAGGTCTCGGTCAGAAATAAAAAAGCCAAATTATGACTTGTGAACAAGTCATTTAAAATGTGAGCCTTGTTTGTTACAGAGCGTGCATTAATCAGACACATTTTGATGGGGGAAGACACTGTGTCGTCATCAGCACAGGAAGCTTTGGGGGTATATGTAGATAAGCTTGAACTATGTTTGAACTGTTCCTCTCGCTCTCTCTTCTACATGTATGTACTGTAACACGCTAAGCCATGTGTTGACTTGTGTTATGGAAACTAGGGTTTAAATGCAGTTTAATAGGATTATCTAATCTATAATCTGTTAAACTTTATAGCCTGTGGCAGCCAATCAAAATGTATAACATGCCAAAGAGATGAAGACAAATAGGAATACTGAACACTACGTGTAGAATGTGGATAGTAAGTAGGGTTACTTGTAATGTGTAAATTCATGTTCACGATCCACATACAGTGGATATTTCGCCACGCATGCACGGAAACACGTAGCACCACACATCCACTCATCCATAATAATAGTAGTGCATGTTTGGGGTAGAGACTCTTACATGATGGAGCATTGCAAAGTCAGTCCTAAAAAGCTGCATTAAGACATGGTGGAAACATCGAGCACTTTCTGTGAAACTGCAAATGGACGGTACTCAACAGATCCTCCAGTTGTCCCATGCTACATTGATCAGTGATATAACTATCCATTCATTCTTGCGAGGAATAGTTGTAATTTAACAAACGTGCTCTAAAACATTCTGCCAGCTTGACTGTCTTTATGTAAGCGTCTGTACATGGGTGCATTTACAGTATGTTCTACTGAAGGAACCGGAGCCAGAATGTACCAACTAATAGAAACTAGCATGACATGAAACTGTGTGGTCATGGTGTGACACTTGTGAGTCTCATTTATAATTTAAGACCCCTTTTCCATTTCAACAGTGGCTTTTACTAAAGCTCCCAATCACCTGAATCCATTGGTTCTGTTCTGCTTCTTCAAAGCAGCCACTTCAAAGACCATCTCTTTTCCCCTCCCACTCCTCCCATTCTTCTATCCAGAGGCGGAGCAGAGACACGGGGCCATGCGACATTATCTGTGTAAACAGTATAATGACATATAGAAGTCCGCCACTGTATACGCTAGTGTATGACATCAAGCACTGCAGGTCACAGTCAACCGGGAAACGATGTCATACCAGCGATGATGAATGAATGCATGCAAACTAACATTTTTTAACTAAACGACGGATGAACATGTAATTGCATTTTGAAGTCATCAAAAGTAATTTTGTTAATTCCAAATTGGTCAATCTAAACTGGATTAGTGGACACAACCAACGCACACTAAAGCCACCACTTTTCTTTCCTTTTCATTTACTTATTGAGTTTTTTGGGTTCTTTGTTTGCTTTCTACTTTTTTTCTTATTGACTTATGAACGCGAACAAGAAAATGAAGAACACACATGAAAGCGTTCATCGACCTGGATTCATCTTGTAGGCAGGCAAAGAAACCACACTCAGAACTGTGTCTGTTCAGTTCAACCCATGGGCGCACACATAAACAAATATTTGGCAGAGAGTTGGAGTGGTTGTTTGATATGTGTATGGCACTTGTCAGACATGCCCGTGGTGGTGTTCTGTGACAAAGACAAATACAGCCCCCCCACCTCCTTACCTATCTATAGTCCCACCCCTAAAGGCTCATACCACAAGCTACGCAGGTTCCACTCTTTTTTCTTTTTATATTCATCATTAATGTCTTCCTGTCCTGCCCTCTTTCCATCTGCCGTTTGGTACACTTCTCCCCTGTGCTGTGTTCGCACTGCTGTGTCAGGGTTCAGTGAATGTTAATAGCTTTTAGGGAAAGTATCCCCGCTCTCCACCCTTGTTTACAACTGCTCCGACATCAAACTTCATCATAAGGTGACATGGAAAATCGGTTTAGGGGAAGGGTTTGTTATCTGAACACAAGCAGAGTGGAAACTTGCCAGTGTTTTTTCAAGGGAATCAACTTTAAACATTTCACCTAGCAGTCACAACACATTATCAATGTCCGGATGATGTGTTGAAATTCTCCTTAAGTCTCGGTTAGACATCAGAGGTCAGGGACGGGTCCAGAACTGCACCTCTTAACCTCGTACATGTTTTTTGCAGGCCACATTCTCCCTATTTACTGGACAACCTTGAATTAAAAAGAATCCCACATTGAAAATATTAGGTTTTTATAATACGGTGTTTGCTCCACCGTTTGGCTTTCTATGTCGATTAAAAGACCTTCATTCTGGCTATTCTTCCAATTTACAGCACAATAATGAAAGCAATCATCAGATTTAAACATGTCTCTCTGTGTTATACTCCTGTGGCGATGAGGTTATTTTTGTAGTAATCTCGCACCGCTGTGACCTGTCTCTCTACTGTGCACACAGCAGAACCAGAGGAAGCATCTGTGTAGTGTGTATCAGAGCAGATAGAGAAGAGAGGAGCAAGCTGGCGTTTCCTGATGAAAGGGCCACCTTCTCTCTCCTCTCTCTCTCTCTCTGGCCAACAATAACACCATTGGCACACCTCATACAAAAGGGACAGAGAAGCAGGCCAAAGGGGCAAATTACTGGGCAGGTTATTGAGTTTATCTGGAGATCTACGCATGATGGTGGCCTTGAGTAAACACCTGAGACTTTTTCCAAAGCATCACCCGTTCGACACATAATTAACACAGGAATTGCAAGATGCGTTTCATAGCAGACATCACACAAGCTTGCTAGGTTGGCAGCATTATGTGCGTGGAATCACAGGAATGTTGTTTTTGGAAGGAACCGATTTGGTTCCGATGCCAATTTGATGCAGGTCTGGCCTTGTATTCAGAGACCAATTGGCCAATATTATTGCAGGACAGAGATGTGACAGAGAAAGTGATGCTGCTGGTACAGTGGGTGTAGGAATACATTAACTCCTGGGACGCCGATGATGCAAGCAAGGGTTAGACCTTGGCAGCGGTATCGGTATCATTCAGTCCAAACATGCTGACATTAGCTGCCCTGGGAATCGGCTGTCACCACCCTCCTTCAGGCTAAAAATATAAGAAACGTCAGCCATGATGTAAATGTTGCTAAGCAGAGACACACTTTCATGATACATCAATGGCAGCTGATGATAACATGTCTCTGCATAGAGCTTGACCTCCAGTGAAGCTGAAACAGAGCCTACACTGTAAGTCAAAATGCATTGAGTGAGCTAATAAATGATAAAGAACATTGAGTTGACAAGGCCATTCCTTAGTATTGGAGCAAGGTGGACTATGCTGTTGATTAGCTGCATACCGAAGCAAATGAAAATACTATCCTGAATGCGTTCTGGTATAGTGTGTGTTAGTCTCCAGCTCTGATCACGTGTGATTGATGGATGTTTTTAATGGCTCCAGAAATCATCAGTGCATCCTAATGTCAATGATGATGAGCTTTGGAAACTCTTTGACTCTGGACAATTACACTGTGATCATCTTTAATCTATTCGGCCCATGCATGCCTTTAAAACACAGTTGTATTCTCTCTCACACTCACACACACACACTGTCCAATTAGCCAAACACCATCTTTACTCTCTGAATGACCACATGCATCTTTCTGTCCGTCTCTGCACAGCTAACGGTAATGAAGGCCATGTGGTTGTCTCCGTGCATGTATGCGTCTGTCTGTAGTTCAGCTTGTGCCGGTGCGGATGCCTGATGTGACATGTCGTAACACATAGCTTAAGCAGACACTCAACCATTTCCAGACCTACAGCCAAATGAGAGTTTGATCATTAAGCTCGAGCAGCGAGCGTTGCTCTAATTTAGCATGAAGCCGGTGGATCGCCCCCCTCTTGCTGTATGTGACCTTCACACTGCACCTTTGAAGGACCGGTATTTTTAATACTAGTCAGTGACTTGTCATGAGCCGGGTCCTGCCAAAGCCTTTGGGTATTTGGGCCATGACAACAAGAGACTCCTAAAGGTAAGGAAATGATAATTCTTGAGAGAAGCGGCCGTGATGGCGGGGGAGGTAAAAACATGATACAATATCCCATATTGATCGCTCCATCCTCAGGGATGAGACTGGGAATATGTTTAGAGTGTTCTGATAGGAGCTGGAACCTGAAAGAAATCCGGGGTCATTATCAGGAAAAAGAAAAGATTACTTTATAACGTTAGAGGAATAAATAAAAGAGCTGTGTAAATATGGCTTTATACAAGATACAAGTTAAGTTTTATAAGAGCTTAAACTGAAATATAAATGATTACAGTTTGTAGCGGTTTGTGTGGTCCAAAGGAACTGTAACAGCGACAGAGCGGTCACCTCTGACAATGGAGCGGTTTGGAGGCCTTAATGCTGCGATCTACCCGGGAGTGTTGAACCTTCTAAAACGTAGCTCTAGTTTGATCAATTTGTGACAAAGGGAGACTTGCATACTTTAGGAGAGTTGTTATCCTGTTTCGTTGAATTGGTTAAAATCCTCTTGAAACAATACATGGCCTGGTATGACGTTTTAGGATTAGCTGCAGTGGAGAGAGAACTCTGGCTCAGGCAGTCTGTTTGGGATGAGATAAGCATGGTTCACTTTAAGTGTTTTGCATATATGAGTTATATGTAGATAGCTGTGGTAAGAGTCAATAATGCCCCTCTTCCGTATTGTCCTGTGTATAGACCACTCACAATAATAAGACATTTCTGTTCTGCATGCATTATTTTTGAAATGATACGATTGCTTGGTTTAAAGTATGTGTTGAACCTTTATGGAGAGTTAAGTTTGTGTGACTGTGACTATTTCCTACTGCTAACTACCAGTGTGCTGCTTGCTACCAGAAACTAGCATTCATAAGTCTTCATCGTCATCTGTAAGCCGGGGCTGGAGCCCAGCTGAGACCTCTTAGTATATGTGTTGCTTCAAAATCAAAGCTGTAAAATAAAAAGATGTAGTATTTTTGGGGAAAGCATACTGTATGAGGAATCTTCAACTGATTATCGACAGCAACACAATGTCATATTAATTGGCAAATAAGATTTGCAAAACTGCGGTCCATTAATGCGATAATTCTACAGATCTTCAATCTCCAAAGTTTGAATTTTGGAAACCAGAATGCGAATGAGCTGTTCAGCATGTTGAATCCTTGTCTGCTTCCAGAGGGAGTGTGTGAGATCTGGCTGACCAGTGAAGACACAGGAGCTTATGGGAGAGACATCGGGACAGACCTGCCCACGTTGCTGTGGAGGTTGGTGGAGGAGATTCCTGAAGGAGCCATGCTGAGGCTGGGTATGACCAACCCACCCTATATCCTGGAACACCTGGAGGTACGCACAGTGTACACCGTCACCCGGTTCACCCAGAAGCACCGTGCAAGATAATGATACATCACTGATGGAACTCTTAGGCACTCCTGAGTGTTTCCTTTTCATTGTTTAGTCTGTGTCCCTGTAGTCTCTTGTACTATTGTACTATCCCTTTCTGTGAACAGATAATATTGCTTTGCCTAGATTTAATAAAACTAAATGCCTTTCTGTTTTGCTTACCAAGCAGTTTAGCTGCAACGCTCATACTCCATTCATTAGTGAGGTTCATTCTCTTCTCTCCCTAATGAGTCAATTACGGACCATTGTGTCCTCTTTAGCAACCTCATTTTATCAGTAATTATTGTCTTCCCTAATGGAACAATGGACATTGTTATCCCTTCTCTCTCTCTCTCTTTATTTCTGCCCCGCTCTGTGAGAGAGTGGAGTATGTCTGTCTGTCATACATGCATTTTTCTATCATTTAAATGACATTCTTCGTTATTAATTGTTATCTTTATTTTGGGCCGACACATTGCACTGAAAGCAGGACCCTTTATGACCGCATGTTTGTAATGAAACGTATTGTTTGTTGTAACTTAAAATGTTGCTCTTGTCCAAAGTGAGCAGCTTCGTGTAGTGTCGTGATGTACCTCAGGGTTTCAACCGAACCAAACATTCAAATCCAAGCAGCCACATACGAGGTCATTTTGAAGGCAAGGCAAGGCAAGGCAAGTTTATTTGTATAGCACATTTCAACAACAAGGTAATTCAAAGTGCTTCACATAAAACCATTAAAAGCATCAAAACATAAGGCAAAAGAAAAGGAGATTTAAAAACAATTAAAGAAACAGTGTAAGAAATTAAATTCAGTCGTAAAAAGTAAAGGAGATTTAAAACATACATTGAAACAATAATTGATGTCTCCCTGAGACATTACGCTGCACGCAATCAACCATACACTGCCGCAATTCTGCAATTACTCGCACACAAACCACGTCTGGAAAAGATCTCTGCCGATCTGCGTTTTATAGTGTACACCTTGCACGAACTCGGTCCCCGAGGAAATGGCGACATATTGTACACTTTCTAAATTTGAATTGATGTCTCCCTGAGACATTGCGGTGCACGCAATCAACCATACACTGCCGCAATTCTGCAATTACTCGCACACAAACCACGTCTGGAAAAGATCTCTGCCGATCTGCGTTTTATAGTGTACACCTTGCACGAAATGAAGAGAAAGTCAGTTTTTTGTCCGTGAATTTTGTTTGAAAAATGTGATTTGTGCACAGTGAAAAAATAAGTTTTTAACACGCTCTCACATTGGTGTCCAAAGGTGTCACATACTGGTTAAGCTTGGATACTGAAAGAGAGGAATATAAATTGCATGCGACGGGTTAAACTGAAACTTTTATTTTGTAATTATATTTTTTAAGTCTATAGAACTCTATTATTTAGTAGTGAAGTGTATGGAACTGCACTGGGGTTTTGGTAATAACCAGACATTAACCTTTCATAAGAATCACCATCATGTGCGTATTTGTTGCCTCCTACCTCAGCAGCAGCGCTCTGGATTTGTTCATTTAAAGTGGCAACGTGAGAGGATGAATGGAGTGTAATTGAAATCGGGAGATTTTAGGTTAAAGTGATGCAAATAGAATTTAGGGATGTTTCTGGTTTATTTATCAACACATTTTGAACCACACATTACTGCAGTGTTGCACGCCTATTAGCATTCCAGTGTCATCCCCAGGAAAAAGAATGTTTGGAAGGAATAGAGGAGGGGAGGACATACTGTAGTGGGCTGAAATATGAGGATGGTAACCTAGAAAACTACAACGAAACTTAAAAAAAACAAAAAAGAAGCCAGTGAAGTTCCCAACAGATGTACTTCTGGATCGAACAATCAAGGAAGATTGGAGATAATAGATGATTGAAATGAGGGCATAAATGGGGATGAAGGCCCGGGGATAGCGATGAGGGCTGAAAAGGAGCGGGAAAGTGCTGTGGGAAGCAGCAATGGAGGTTGTAATTAACCAGGGGTTAATGGAGGTGGCTAATTGTCCCCCACATGTATAGGTAGGCTTTCTGCTTGGCTACATTACAATTAAAAAACCACCCTCCTAATGATAGAGAATAACAATTAACTGATAATTAGAAATATACTAGGACGGCACACTACAGTGTAACTTGGTCTGTGTATATATATATCTGTGTGTGTGTGTGTGTGTGTGTGTGTGTGTGTGTGTGTGTGTGTGTGTGTGTGTGTGTGTGTGTGTGTGTGTGTGTTAAGAATCATTTCATATGCTACCAGCCCTTTCATTGTTAATGTCCATGCATTGAATTGAATTATATCTCTTTTGCCTTAATTCCTCAGTCAATTAACCTACATAAGGAAAGATAAGAGTGCTCTTCTTTAACTTATCATTGTCATTTGTGGCTCTTGTCCCCCGCTTACCCTTTAATGCTCTTCTCTCTTTCCACTCCCCCCCCCCCCCCGCCAGCCCCTCTCCACAAACACTCTCCCATCTCTCTCTCTAGTCCTCCTCACTGTAACTTTCTATATACTTAGAGAATGATTGTGAACACTTAACAGAGGAACTTGTCAGAGAAAAAAAATGAATCTTTTCAAATTCTTTAAAAGTTTCCGTCTTACTCTTCCTTGAGTCTCAACTCTCATTAGTTTTTTTCCCCTCTGATCATTGCTTTTACTCTCCTTTCTCCTTCCAGTTCTTTCTTTTCTGTAATTTGCCATATTCTTCTAGTCACGGCTTTAATTTGTTCCTCTTCCCCCACCTTTGAGCTCCTCTCACGGTGGTGGCAATCACAGCAATAACAACGGTATGATTAATGCCAAATCTTTGAAGTAGATTCATCCTTCATCTCAAGTGAAGGCCAAATTACATCCTGCCGTCTATTCTTTGGACTAACACCGGCGCTTATGAAATGGCATCACACTGAATGGCTGTGATTGAAGCTCCACTTCCCTCTGGAAGATCACCCTCTCTCTCACACATTCACTCCGATCAACACTTTTGCACTTCCTCTGTCACCCAAGAACACACGGTTTCCTGCTATGTGCAGCCGGTTGTTCTTGACAGCCTCATAGCACCATTTGCTGATTGGAGCAGTGAAAGGCACAATCGCTTCTCACGGGCCACTTGTCTCTGACATTTTAGTTGATTGCATCGTGCCGTCATGTGGACATTTTCACTTGAGTAGCTGCAAGTAAAAATGTCTCTAACAATGTTACCTTTCTGTTTTCCATTTTTTCTCCTTAGACTTCATATTTGTAAGCTCAGCATTTTTTTTTTATCATCCGTCTCTGTCTATCCATCTGTCTGCTCGTCCGTGCGTCAATCCATCTGTCAATAGATAGCTAAGCTGCTGTCAACACTGCATCATGGGTCATCTTACTGCTTAAGGTGTGTGTGTGTGATTGAATCTAGCATGCTAGCAGACTGAGTAAATGAGGTGTGAAAGTAGCCTCCTCATACACAGCAATCAGTCAGGCTGCGATGAATGAAACAGCAGTTGTCCATTAACCATCGTCCACGGAGCTCATTTCAGTTTGACGAGAGGAACTGCAGATCTCTCCACAGTTAGCTCCGTTTGATGCGGAAGTGTTGCAAGCAAAGAGTGATTTGACGTAACATTTCTTTCAGCTATATGTATTCATAATGCTTAAATCCAAAATAGGACTTTAATGACACAGAATGTGCATTTATCCTTGGTTCTCATCAGTTGGTTTTCATCTGACTGCAAAGAAAATTTTAAGCAAACTTAAAGTGTAATTTTACTGAATCACAAAATGATCACTGGACAGCATCTGTAATTCATTTTCACATCTTCTTTGGTTGTTTTTAGCTTTTCATTTCATTTTTTCCCCCCCATTTGGTCATTAAATTCCCAGAGACAGTGAGAGATGTGTGACTGTTCTCAGTTCGATGAAGCCGCACCAGACCTCGGGAAGGTTGATAAACTACCAAATACCCGGAACGAAGCGAAAACTCCATCCTCTGTGCCGGCTGATATTTTTCATAGCCAAGATCCAAGCATTCACACACACACGCGCACACACACACACACACACACACACACACACACACACACAATCTCTCACCTTCACACTCAGATGTGCACACAAGCACAGCTGTACGGGCACACTCTTAGACACACCCTCTCGGACCATTTTCATTTTAATGAAGCCTTGGGGAGCCTCTTCACATTAGAGGCCTAATGTAGCATTCTGTGAGGGACCCAGCACCAAATGGATGCTCGTAGTAAAGCTGTTCTGATGTCCCTCTAGTCTAAATTGCGAGTCCTGACTTACTGCACTACATTACATTACATTACATTATTGGGGTAAATTCTAACTTCTGAAAGATGGAAATGTATATGCTGGCTGCCTATTCAAAAAAAGATCTTTGTTGTAGCTTTTTTTATTTTTTTGATGGGAGAAAAAATGAAGACGGCAATAATGGCAATGGAGTAAACCGAATTATCCGCAATCTGTTAATGCAACCCACAGCTGCAGGAAACATGCTATCTATACATATATATATATAGATATATACATATATATATATATATACACGGTATGTATTTCTCTCTAGCTGACAACAGTCAGATGATACACACAGCACAATACAGTGACATTCAAATGCTACATGTGCACTTAATTCCCCCTTTACTGTGCAATGCATAGATACCATTTGCACTGTGTGCGGGACCCGTTATACCCTACAGGGAAAATCGAGTTTAGCCTGCAGTGTTTGAAGTGTTTAATGCCATTGGGAGCTCAGTTTGTCTATCTGCTGCTGAACACTCTTCTCACTGACTGTGTGGCGCACACAGGGACCTGACTTATTGTCCTGGGAACGGCTTGTAGAATCATTTTCACTCCAGACTCCCCTGGGTGAACCATGCTAATACTCTGTATGTTTGTGTATATGTCTCTGTGTGTGTGTGTGTGTTTGTGTGAATGCAGTTAGGTGCTACTTATTCTGAGTTTGCCTCAAATGTTGGCTTGACTGTAATCCTTTCTGTCTGCGGGTTTGCACCTTTGGGAATCCATCTGTGTTTGTGTGTGTTGTTGTAATGCACTTATATAAGGGTAGGTTAAAGTATGTGCCATAAACCAGTGTTGACAGCGCACCACTTTAGAAGTTATTTCTCTTTAAGCTAATTGGAAGTGATGCACGCCATGAAGCTGCAACTTCAAAACATTTTCAAATGTCAAAACATCACAAATATCAAGTGAAACAATCATTCCCCAACGATCATTACTACTAGACTTCATTTTGTCTTTTTTGCACCACATAGAATAAGTACAGAACTGTTTTAATATTGGCATTTCCAGAGGCACCACAACACATGTATAGGCAGTTATTAGCAACACAAACAGAGAAATCCTCATCCAGACCAATCAGCAGTTTAGAGGGGGTCGGTCACAATTTGTATTTTTATTTTTTTATCCACAGTCCACCTACAACACCTGCTTTTCTGTGAGTCAGTAGTAACTGATGGAAAGGAATGACAGAGCAGAGACAAATGGACCAAATCATCATACGGAATATTGCAGAGCAATTAAGAAGGGAGTGAAAGGGTGCTATTCATCATTGAGGCTGCTTGGAGCCAAACCATCTTCATCTGCTCTCGTTCTCTCTCTCGCTCTTTCCACATATGTTTTTTTCAGCCATATCTGATTCTAGAGGGTAGATATTGGATCCTTTGAGCTAAGCCAGTTAATATGTCCTTTCTGCTTTATGTGTTTATCTGAGCCCATCAGTCAGCGATGAAGAGATTGTCTGTTTGTGTGAATGGGAGAGAGAGGAGCCCGTGAAGGGAAGGAGAAAGTGGCAAAGATAGCGAGAAACAATATTCTACTGCTTTACACTGTCACGGCTGATAAAACATTATTTTTTTTAAAGAGTGCCTACGCTCATTCCTGATTGATTTGTTTAAGCTGGTTGAATCCGACATTAAAGCAGCACTCTAATTTTTGCCACCGGGCATTGCGGAGCGCTATCTTCAACACAGCATCATTTTCACACTTCAGACTCACTAAACTGTCTGTCAGCAGCAGTCAAACGTTGAAAAGGCCTCAACTCCACAGGGATCGGTGACGAGAGGGATTGATATCAGTGTACTGTCTAATCATTGGAGGACGGGGTTCTCTCTGTCAGAGATAAAGACAAAATGGCTTCTGTGAATGAAAAGTCCCCCCCCCTCTTAGATAAATCCCAAGTTGCCATCAGCAGTGCCCTGCAACTCAAACGAGCATGCCATCTGTTGAGACCCCATTCACCCTCGCAACGCACACACATGATTGCACGCTCACAATCTGTGGGCTCCGCTGCAGTCATTGGGGCGTCAACATTGTCAGTGAACCTAATGAGACTGGAACAGCTATAGATAATAAGATAAGATAAAGTAAAGTGTGGACTCTACTTTACTTTATTTTATATTTCACTTTATCTTATATTCCACTTTATATTATATATACTTTATCTTATCGTTTCTGTAGATTTAATTTGTTTCTACCGTACTTTGCATTGTTGATTGTTGTTAAATGTTACGCACCTCCCGGCATGTCAAATTCCTTGTATGTTCAACATACAATGGCAATAAACGATTCTGATTCTGATAACACTGGACAAGGATATATAGAGGGAAGGCAGGGCAAAGTAAACTCAATGAGCTTTGGATCAAAACATAACACTGAGAAAATAGAAAAAGTGAAAATACTTTTTTTTCGTTGAGCAGGTCAGAGAATGCCGAATCAAAAGCCTTGAGTACGGCCTCATTGTAATTTACATATTGTAACATAATTGCACATAATTATCATCAATCAGACCTCGCCGGTAGTATGTATAATAAGGATGGAGTACCGTATTACCACACCAGGTCTTATTTTACCCTCTGTGTACTAGGATAAAATATCACCTATTTTGTTAATGATAAGTGCAGACTTCCATATTTTAAGTGCTCACTTTAGGGCTTATAGCACAATGTTTCAATGGTAAAAAGGTTGGACTTCAATCAATGTTTTAAAAATGCGCATGCAAATAAAAAGGAAAGGGAGCTACAGTATACGGCTAAAACCACACAGACCTGTGGTTTTGTGGACTCTAAAAAGCTTTGCTCAAGAATTGTAAAGTACACTCAATAAATCATATACACTGAGAAAAGTAGAAGAACTTAAAAAAAACACATGTAAAAACACATCCATTTTTCTTTCACTCAATTTCTGTCTCTCTCACACACACATGCAGCAAGCTGATTCCTGTCCCCAATCAAGCTCCATTTTCAAACCAAATTAATTCTTTCTAATTTGGATTTTCTAGTGGCCACCCCCTGTGGTGCACTGCAACTGAGGTGTGTGTGTGTGTGTGTGTGCATGCATTCATATGCTTTCGCGTGTGTATGAAGTAGAGAACATTCTACAATAGATCTTAATTGAGGACGGACTGCAATCAGCATGTTCTTGTAGGAAATCATTCAATCATTTCTTCCTCCCCTCTCCTTTTCTCTTTCTCTTTCTGGTGGTGATTAGCATGGTAATGATAGCATCCTGATTACGTCCATCACAAAGATCTGACATCTGTGGTCTCTCCAGTTCTTACACTGAGGAAATGAAAGAACTGGCAACAACACATGCATAACTTATTCATTAAATAACCTAAATGGTGCACATTTCTGATTAAACTGAAGTTATTGATTTTCATTATCTGTGCATGAAAAACATATAATTTTGCTGTAGTGTTTTATATGTAAACACATGGAAATGGAGGAAATGCAGATTTGTAATATCTCATCATCATGATGAGTGTTTGTTTTTTCACTTCATAACTTCAAAACACGTCTCCTGGAAAACAGTGAACGTCTGATGGAGCAATTTTCCTTAAAGTCAACGAGTCGACCTGCTTTCTGTATTATAGAAACTGCAGCATGCACTGTGACAACAGAGAGGTATCTAGTGTCCAGGAAGGTTTTATTATTATTTTATTAATATAGACCTCACTTTTTTGATCCGAGATGTGGAGCTGCATGCTTCAGTAAAGGCTCTTGACTTGTCAGACATAAAGAACACCTTCTCGTTCAGCCTCCACTCATTCGACTTTGGATCCAGTGGGCACACGATGAATTCTCAGAGGCTTTTCTTTTATCTCTCCAACACAAGAGACACCGCAAATACGAGAGCGAGGCAATGTGTAGAAGCTCAGGAGAGAAACGCGTCCATGAATAGGCAGGAAAGTCAATGGAGCCTTCGTTTTATTCAAACCCAGCCGCCATCACTGAGACTCTTCTTTCTGTTTGCACTGACTAAACATCAGTCACATAAAATACCGACAGAGTTTAATTCTTTTCATTTCTGCCCTTTAGATTTAAAATTCCCGTGGCTAACGGACAGCTCTTCTACAGAATGCTGTTGTTCATCAAACGTGGTGCTTTCTCATGAGCGTTCTGTGCACTTCTATAGGATGCAGGTTGTTCGTAGAAAGTCTGTATTTTAGATTAACAATTAAACTGTCCCTCTCTGTGTCCAAAACCAGTTGAGCGATTGAGGAAAATGGCTTTTACTCGTTCTGTTTTCACTCGTTTTATTTTAATGAGCAACAGTTGTTAAGACTCAGACTTCCATATGTAACATGTAGACAAACCCACACATGTACAGTGTGCACCCCTATTGTCTTTCCTCTCCATGATAAGAATCATCTCTCCTGTGATATAGTTTTTTGTTCCTGTCTCCCCATCTCACTATTTCTCTCTCTCTCTCTCTCTCTCTCTCCCCCCTCTGTGGCTCATTAGGAGATGGCTAAGATATTGAATCACCCGCGCGTCTATGCCTTCCTTCATGTTCCCGTGCAATCGGCCTCAGACAGCGTCCTGATGGACATGAAGAGAGAGTATTGCATCGATGACTTCAAAAAAGTGGTGGACACCCTCAAAGAGAGGTAAGACACGGTGTGGAGTCCTAATGGGCTCACAATGCTGCAGCGTGTCCCGACGACACCGTGTTGTTCTTCTCTCTCTTCTTTCATTCAGCATACCTTGTTGAATAACCTTTAAAAAAGTCAAATTACTAGACCGTGTGTGTGTGTGCATGCATGTGTGTGTGTGTGTGTGTGACTACATCGATAAACTTTAAAATAGCGATGAGTGGGCGCCTGTATGTCCGAGGTGTCATGACATCTCAGAGGTGTTTATTTGGAGTATTTCTCTCTCTTTCATTCTCTCTCTGGCTCACTTTGAGACTCATACGGGTGAGACTACATATGAGGGAATGTTTAATTTGAATTGTGCACGAATCTTTGTCGTTACAACTGTATATCTGTCAATTTGATACAGTGTTCCTGATATTGCCACTGCTGTCAGGTGTATGTCTCATAAAGCAAATGCAAGCTTTATTAATAAACTATGAAAACAAGCTTTCCTTTTAGCTGCACAAAAGTTTCAAGACTGGAGTGATGTGTTTTTTTCTCTTTGGCTGCAGTCTTTCCCTCTTTATGTCACTTCTCATTCATCGGAGCACTACTTTGCAAGGTTACATATTTCAAACATGGACTCAATAGACGCATTGAAAGAGAGCTGACTGCACAACTCTTTGAATATTTCAGCCTTGACTCCTGACACACTTTGTGTTCGAGCTGTGTTCTTCCAAAAAACATACACACGTAGCACGAAGCCTGTGCATTCCTGATATGGATTAAAGAAAAACTGAAACATGAACGTATCATACATGGATCCGACCTGTGACATAGCACAAAAGAGAAGGAACGATGCAAACTTCATCTTTTACTTCATGAAAGATAATCTGACATGGAATTTGAGAATGAATAATTATGGCAGTGCACGTCAGGGCTGGTGAGTGAATATAGAATTGATGCTCCGATGATACGCTATGAAGAGATTCATATTAAAATGAGATTCAATGCCTTGAATTTCTAGGTATTATTGTGTGATTTAGAAGAAAGATCTAGATGTATGCAATGGTGTGTGTGTGTATATATAAACATGTAATTGCGTTTGCCAGATGATCTCTTATTTTTAAGAAAGTAATCCCTTTTTTTTCTCCTGGATATAAATCACACAATTCATGTTTTGAGTAAGTATGGACATGGACTCACTCTCATCAATGTCCAGATAATCATGAGACTTATTCAGCCCAATGGGTACTGGGTAATAATCCAGTGTGCACTTTTCTCTGTTGAATTATGTTGATGTGGTTACTATGTATAAATCTTAGATGTGTGTGTATATATATACATCTGTTTGATGTTGCAGATTAAAGTCAACTTGTTAACACAGTTTGCTGTAAGAAGATGAGATGTACTGCAGCAATCAATAGATTTCATGGAACTGCTTCGTGCAGGTCAACGGTCAAGCCATAGGCTTAAATATCCAATGTAGGTCTGGGTGAACAGGACTTGTATCCAGGTCACTGTGGAGCTGTCTACGGTTAAAGCAATTCAGCAAAAGCCATGCACAATGTAACTGTTAGGTCCAGTTTGTTAATGATAGATACATTAATAACTTGGCGTGAGTATGGAAATGATGAATCATAATGGAAATGTTACATATAGCATGCTTAAGCTTTATAATCCTATTTTCCTCTTTGGATTTTATAAGCAAGGGTTTCTTGTTTCTAACTGACTTTTTACACTCGCTTTTCGCTCTCCATCTGTCATCTTGTCTCTCGTCTGTTTTTCATTTTCAGGTCTCTTTGTGTGTAGTTGTGTGTGGGTGACAGTTCCGTGACTTGAAATTGGAATTGTGCCTGTCTATCTTCCTCTCAGAACTCAAGTATATCTTTCAGCACTGAAGGCTCCTGATTGGGCGCAGTGTGCGGTCATTTCTTCCACCAGAGTTGTAGGCTTCACCATTCCTTTAAATCTTTCCTTTTAAGCTCCTTCTGAAGGGGTCTGCAGTTGAGGAGTGATACCGCTGTGTTTGCTTTAACACTGACTTAGATGTGTGTGTGTGTGTGTGTGTGTGTGTGTGTGTGTGTGTGTGTGTGTGTGTGTGTGTGTGTGTGTGTGTGTGGCATTGCTTTTAGGCTTTTTGCTGTTTAGCCTGGAGTTTCTATCCCTGTCTCCACTTGTTTTTTTTAGTGTTCAATGGAAATTCAAACACAGTGACAATCTTAGATTCTGGCAAATGGTCATGGGAGACACACACACACACACATACAAGCTCGCCACATGCAGGGTAGCGCGTCATGAGATCTTGTTTACATAAACTGTCTGGCTACCCTTTTGTGTATGTGTGTGCGAGGTTACTCAATTTCTGGCTTCTGTTACTTAAACACACACATTCAAACACACACGGGTGATGTCAGTTGTGCGAAATCAATACCAGTGCACATTCAGTGGTCTGACCCATTTGGCTGCAGCCGTAATGGCCGGGTTGCAGTCCAGGGTCTGGGAGAGAGGCCAGGGCATCGGACAAGCCAAAAAACACACCCACTCTGTGTGTGTGTGTGTGTGTGAGAGAGAGTGTGTATGTGTGAAATTCAAAGTAACCGTCTTATTTGTTGAGGGAAGCCTTTTTTAATCCAGGCTATTTCAGAAACATTTAAGAGATGATAGAGACAAAGAGGCAACGAGAGACCCCGGCGAGGCACGTTTCTTTGTTTTTAAATGCCAAAATTAAACCATTTATCAGAGTCAAAAGCTGTAAAAACAGACATTATCGAACCCAAGTTGAAGCCTTAAGTTATGTTATATATTTATTATATTGTAAAATATTATTTAAAAAAAAATTCTACAATATTCTACATGTTCTACATACACATCCCACATGTGTCATTTTAAGTGTCATAACCAGCAAATTCTCTGCTGGCCAAAACTGACAAAGCTGACAAAAACTGAAACTTCGACTGCTTAACACAGAGCAGACGGGAGAGGACAAGATATGTTTGTAAATATGTCAATAGCACGTGGAGCCTCATTTGTTTCCCAGTATTGGCAACACTTGGACACTTGTGTGCACTTGGAAACATGTTGGATCGATACTTTCCATTGTTTTCCATTGTTTTGTCAAAGAAAATGACCTTGCACTTTTTTTCTTTCATATTTTTCACAATTCATAGCATTTAATGCTGCACACAAGACATTTGAGTTGTGTTCCGTAGATGTGCAGGACTTATTATATATTGATATGTACTGCAGTGAAAAACGAGGAAATGGTGAGTAAAATGTGACGGGAGCAAAAAACGTTCAGAGGGTTAAACATCTTTTAAACGTATTTATTGTTGTGTATATTTATGCGTCTCCTTTTGTGTCGTTGATTTTAGATTGAAGGCTGTAACAAGTGAATTAGTATTGTTTGCCACCTCGCCTACAAGTTTGATAACTTTTGAGCAAGGCCTAACCTTTTCAGTGGACTTGACCAGTTGCATGGATGAATGTGGTATTATATGGTGAATAACAGATATTTGTATCCTTTGCCATCGTTCCGCTGATTAATAGCAATATAAATTGATAGACTCACTTACTGGTGATTATTGTCATTGCGTCCAACGATTTGTCTCCTTCGCTGAAACTCTGATCAAACTTTTCCTCTGATCAAACTGTTCCTCTGCTGTTCTCTCCTTCAGCCACAGGCTGCATTGGCCGGTTTCTGACTTTTGATGTTTTTCTTGTTTTCTTTCAAACCTTTAACTTGTAATAGAAGACCCCACACCAGGCTCTCTCTCTGTGTGTGTGTGTGTGTGTGTGTGTGTGTGTGTGTGTGTGTGTGTGTGTGTGTGTGTGTGTGTGTGTGTGTGTGTGTGTGTGTGTGTGTGTGTGTGTGTGTGTGTGTGTGTGTTTAAGTGTTTTTACTGATTCACTCTTCTTGTCAAACTGGTGCACTCATGCAAACCGGAACAACTCAAGGTGAAGTGTGTGTGTGTAAGTGAGAGAGAGAGACAGACTCACAGGTGGCTGTTAATGTAGATTCTCACAGTTGGTCCTTTGTTGAGCCATGTTAAGTTCACCTCTTAGAATGCAACAGACAGGAACCTTGTGTAGGTATGTGTGAGATCAGAGCTTATCTGACACACACACACACACACACACACAGGAGAAGACAAATGTATTTCTCTTCACAAACAGCTTAATGCCACCAACACTGCAGAGGTCATGGAGGTTCAAACGCCTCTGGCCTTCCTTATCAGAGAGAACCAGTACACACACACAGAGACACACATCAGACCTCCCTTCTTGACATCCTTCATGGCTCTTCAACTCCATTATAAACTCAAGGCAAAAGTTATTGAGTCATTTTATAAAGGTAGCTGGTGTTGGTAGCCTTTTCTTTATTTTGTTTTCTGCAGGCAGATACTTGGTGTAATTAAAAAAAGAAATGTTTTTTCCGTGAAGCAGTAAATATTACCGTTACAACAATCAAAGCCACAATTGTTCCATCTGAACAACTGGAAAGGATTACAGCATGAAACCTCGCCATGCTCTTCTGTAGAACAATGCTGCAGCAGTGGAACGTCAACCACATCCACGACACGGTAATTAAGCATTTTCAGTATTTGCAGTTTCCCGGGAGACAATCAAACACTGCACTCTGGGGAGAAAAGAGTTCATTTTTCACACTGATGACCAGACGACAGCTTGTTCCAACAGTTTGATTTGTCCCACGCTTCAGCATGCAGAGAGTTTAAAGGTGAATGGCAAACCAAGGCTTCTCTGACCCTTATTGAAGTACGTGTAGATGCACTGGTGGAACACAATCAATTCTGTGTTGCTGAAGATTGTGGTCATTGTGAAAGACAGACTGGTTTGTTCATACCGTGAATGTGCTGGTGAACAATGCAAACACTGCTGCAACAACACAAACTGCTGTTGGTATGAATTGATGAAGTTTAAATCGGGGCACATGCCGTGTTTGAACACCGTCGACTCTCTACACTGCTCCAGTCTATTCATTCTCTCATGCCGGGTTTATGACATTATTTTAATAATGTGTATAATTTCATTGTTCTCTGCTTTGATATTTATCTTAATTCACACTGCAAGTACTTCTTCTAAAGCCATCCATATCCTTGGAGAAGAATTGCATTAAATATACCCTTCATCAAATATACATAACTCATTCTTCCTAGTTGTTATAACTAATATTGTTTCCTGCCATGCATAATTTGAACAATCAGCATTATAATTATTTCGTTAAAACGGTTCATTTGTCCTCGTCTGCCAACACGGACCATATTTTGTGCACTCCTTTCTCTCTGCTTCCATCAATTAATATCACATAATGAAGTACAGTCTTTATGCAATGATGTATGGCGCAAATCCTGTTATGGTGGAATAAGGCTGTTACAGAGGGAGCCAACGCGGCCAGCGCATTGTTTCGTAGTTTGCCGTAACATCCGGGCCGATGTTCCCTCAACTACTCTCGAGGATTAAGTGTCAACTCGCTGGGGCCAGAGATGAAATGCCGGGAAAAGAATAGCAATGCATCTGCGGGTTGGGGATTGGTGCTGCATATGTGCAGAGGAGCAGAATCTGGCAATGATAACGTTGAACTTCAGGGTTAGTCGGGTTGAGCGGAAGGGGGGAGGGTGTGTAAGCCATCGTGTTAACAGAGAGGGATAGATGAAGGGGGTCTGTGGTCTCCCTCGGGGTGGTGGGGTTGTTTCTCTGGAGGTTATTTGTTACTGACCTCTGAAAGCCCTTTCACTGTCAGGCCATAGAGGGAGGGCAACAATAATGCTGTGAAGCCAAAACTAGAGGGGAAAGCAGCGCTCTATTAGTCACTTTATTTTTGAAGTGTATGACATTGTGAGGGCATGTGCAGCTGTGGAGTGTTTACAGTTCTGGTCCCAAAGGAATGAGGGTTTGGGAAGGTCAGCAGGTGATTCATTTGAGTGATCTCAGCAGCTGACCGGTACAATGACCCTTGACCTCCAACATAACCGGAGTCCAGCACTCCCTCTACAACCTCCAGTTGGTCATCGCTCGGCTGTGTTCAACTCAATTGCTTCATTGTTTCAGCTGTTGAAATATGAACAATATTTCAATATGCTTTCATATGTACTGCTAAAAACCAATGACTCCGACCTTTTGAACATCACTTGACTAATAATTTGACTTGTGTTTCTGTAAGTCAAAACATTTTCATAGATGCACCTGATTCACATCTAAAATATTTTGACAGGTTTTGTGTCGTGTTGTTTCGATCGCTACAAAAAGACGTCAAAGAAAGAGCTGTAAGGTGAATAACGTCTCTTCTCTCGCCCAGAAATCATTGTATTCTAAAGCGACCAGAGAGCCGTGTCTCTGGCTGCTCTCTTGATCTTCAGCACATTATTACAAGTCTATTTGACGAGCTGTAAAGTGAAAAGAACATTTTATCACTTCACATATTTTTTTAAATGCGCAAAACTAATATTCATCTCCAATCTCATAGCAATACAACAAAAGACGATACGCAATATTGTATTCAGAGCAAAAGAAAAGTAGCTTATCTTTAGACACTCTAAAGACTTGTATGAGTGACTAAATGATGTATAATCACATTGCATTAGGTGAAGGTTTTCTTTTTTGGTGTGGGCATGAGAATCGGACACATGCTTCCTTTAGCATAGTTCAGTATCTGATTCACAAAACCTCCGTCAATCGATTGCTTCGGCTTCCTGGTATCAAGGGCCCCTTAAATGGTATCGTGTGTTGCAATGTCCAATGTGTTGGACGAGTGGCGCTGTGACTGTTGATGATCAACTTTCTGTCTGTGTGCGTATCTCCGTCTCTCTTGAGTGTAGCAACTGTTTCTCCAAACGGCTCCAAGACCGTTGTATGTGTTCTGTCTCTGTGTGCGTGTGTGTGTGTGTGAGTCATCTCTATTAGTCACGAGGAGTGACAGGGTTATATCAAACATCCCTGGGTTACGGCAGGACGCATGCATCAGTAGCGTGACTGCGCCGTGTCTGTGTGTGTGCAGATTGGAGCCAGTCTCTCGCTTTGTTGTTGCTCGTTTGTTGTTGAAGACACAGCGTAGTTAGTTTACACTCATGCACTTAAAGGTTTAAGGTATCAGCCAGGGCTAATGTTTCACTGGAATAGTTAGTGGGAGGGGCGGCAGCTGCCTTGAGGCATTGGGGGAAAAAAAACAACAGAAAAAAGACAAGAGAGGGAAAGAATAGAGAGGCGGGAAGAGAGAGAGGCGGGAAGAGAGGCGAGCGAGACAGGTTTACCGTGTAAACCTGCTGCAATGCTGGGACTTCCCAACTTATCACCCCTGCTTTCTCCTCTTCTTTCCCTCCAGATGAGCATTCACAAAGTAAAGTAAATGTAGCAGTGAACTGTTTCTCTGTCTATATATCTAAAACCCTAATTCAGCCACGCATCTAGAATAACAAAAGCCAAGTTTAGTCCTCGCATGCAAAGGGAACGTCTCATACGCGTAAACTCACCAGTCAGCTGCTCCATTGGATTTCCAAGTTCTCAGCTCCACACTTACCTCGTGTGCGTGTGATCCCGCTCGATGGTTGTCTATTTTACAAAGACATCCATTTGGCACCCTTACTACCCGCCGCGTCCTCTGAACAGTGGAACAACTCTGTCCCATCATTCCCTGCCAGGACCTTTTATACAGAACGGCGATGTGGAGTACCGGCGCAACATTCCTGCCTTGAACAGGCTGTGTGAAGAAGGCTTTTAATGAATGGAGAAAATGTGTTATCTCCCATGAGCTCTGGATTTAAGGAATCCAAAGGGCAAACATCAAGTGTGTGATAGTTGAAAAATGTAAGGTTTGTAAAAATAAAACATAAAACATC
This sequence comes from Melanostigma gelatinosum, assembly GCF_949748355.1. Lineage (NCBI taxonomy): Eukaryota > Metazoa > Chordata > Actinopteri > Perciformes > Zoarcidae > Melanostigma > Melanostigma gelatinosum. The sequence goes on along the minus strand of NC_136642.1, from coordinate 16,655,222 downwards.
CGTTTAAAAAGAGATACATGCATTTTGTGGATTGACTGTTGCCGCAGCGCAGGTATTCATACGACATGTTGTCCCACCATGTCGGAAATCACAACTGTTAATTCATTTCCGAACGGGACGTAAAGTGAAAGTCTAGCTGTCACAGAGAGGTGGGAGACGCGATATCATTTTAATCATGGGGAAAACAACACATTTTCAGTGCACGTTTGTACATGTAAAAAGTGACAGAAACAGTTGTGTCTACTTCCTCCCCACCACACAGTTGACCAATCACGGTGAGAAATGGCAAGTAGGTGTCACCCCTTGAAAGCTACGTCCATGTTTTTTTGTGAACATGAGAAAAGTCGCACTGATAAAGCCTTTTGTTGTTGTATAACAATGTTTAAATTGGATGTGTGTTACGTATACATCTCACAAATCAACTGGCCAGGAACAGCAGTGCGAAGCCTTCGCACTGCTGTTCCTCTGTTGTGAATAATAAACATACTGTATATGAACAAGATTTCCCTCCAGATAGTTATGGGAATAGCGCGTATCAGCGTCTGCTTGTTTATGCTGTTCCTTTCCGCTGTCTGTGTGGAAGTGATTTAATCCAGGAAGGAGAGACGGAGGGAGAGAGCCTTCCTGCCTACATACCTGGCTGTATGTGCCAGAAAGTCTAGCGCTGTCGATGGGCTCCGTTTAAACAAAAGGGAAGCACGAGTCATCACCTTCACAGCAAGTTGACACTGAGGTGTGTGTGTGTGTGTGTGTGTGCGCACTTTAGAAAGACAAACGGCTTGTGGATAATGACTCTTGGCAGTTCCAAACACATCTCTGTTTTATTGACACTCTGGATTACCACATTTCCTTTCCACAAGCCACACACACACACACAGGATATGTACAGCTTCAGTATAATTACAGGAGTTAAGCTTTCCTTCATTAAGTAGTGTTCATTTATTATTAAGTCTCCCAGACCACAGGAGCTATCCTTCCTGTCTTTAGAAAGATTAGAACACACACACTCAAATGCAGGACCATTACTGCTCTGACGGTGGAGATATTCTGATACCGGCCAATACCAAGTACTGATCCGATACCAGTGCTTTAAAAACAAACTGTCTGACGTGCATCTTCAAAACAAGTCAGAGCAGCAGTGAAACTCGATGCCTGCCGGTGGCCTCAAAGAGCAGGTGGCAAAACAATCCAACCCATGAACACACCCCGCCAGAATAAATCAGAAAGAACAAGCTGATTCTCCCTTGAACTTTATCCCCATAATACTTTTCTGACCCCGTTCAATTTAAAGTGAAGAACACTGCGGACATTGTTGAAAAGATGGTATTATTCACTCCGGGTTCATTATCAGCTTATCTTTCTCATGACAAATGAGAAGTTGGTCAAACATCACAGAAGTGGTCAGTCAATATTGTCTCTTCCTACCTGACGATAGTTTATCATCGTCGCTGTTATCAATGAAATGCTTCAATGTTGCTTTGCCTCATGAGCTTCAAGGTTATCTGTGCTCCATGTTTGACTTACCACAGCTTCCTCACTGCTTACACTTTTTCTGTTTGTTTAATTTTCTTCCATAAAACAAATCATAGTTGTAGATTAGTGTGGGAAAGCAGGTTGACTTGTTTCCGCACAGGCAAACTCCGCTAGGTACAAACTGAAACTGTGAGTTCAACTCTTCCTTGAGACTCGGACTGTTTGATCTGATATTGTTCAGTTCTTCAGGTTATTCTACTTCTGATTTCAAAACTTCAGCTAAACTTGTTCAATCAAGGTTTTGTTTTATTTTTTTATGGGTCATAAATTATCTGTGTGTGTGTGTGTGTGTGTGTGTGTGTGTGTGTGTGTGTGTGTGTGTGTGTGTGTGTGTGTGTGTGTGTGTGTGTGTGTGTGTGTGTGTGTGTGTGTGTGTGTGTGTGTGTGTGTGTGTGTGTGTGTGTGTGTGCGTGCGTGCGTGTGTGTAACTGGTATCTTATCGACACTGGGTATGTGCCAATTCAGGTACCGGAATAATTATCGGGAAGGAAAAAATCATGTCGGAAAAAACCTTTATCTAAAAGCAACCAGAGATTGGTTATATGTTTGATTAGAAAGCCTGTAGTACGTGTAAGTGTTGGCTGCACACACACACACACACACACACACGTTGGACTGAGAATGCTAACACCCACATCTAAATAGGTATGTCTGCATGGTTGGGAGTACGGTTGTGTGGCGGTACAATGTGAACAACCTCTCACGAGCATGTAACGAGGCAGTAAAGCGTTAACTTTCCGTGTCCCTGTGCACACAGCTCGAGCTACAAGTAAGAACACGGTCATGTTTCAACATCTGACTCAGCTTTCTGTCCCTCCGTCACATAATATTTCTCTTGCTCACTGTTTGACTCATCCTGCCTTCAAAAGCTCAATTTCGACCCCACGGTTTCACTCCCAGTTGATGGACTATAATCTGTTTGTCACTGGCGGCAAGCATTTGTGTTTCCAAATTCCTGTACACTGTTGTCTACAGTGAGGGAAATTTGCCACCAAAATAGTAAGCTTGAAGGTTAAGTAATGTTTAGCAGTGTTAGTGATTAAATCCTGAGGAATGCCCTCTTACCCCATACCACTTCAGTTCATCTACTGTTAGTGTCCCTGGGGTTTTATATGAATGTATATTGATGGTCAGCTCTGTAACCCAAGGCATTAACAGCTATTGCAAACATTTACTGTCCTACCTTAATACACTATTTACAGTTTACTATCATGTACTCATGTACAAAAAATAACGATACATTTTTTGAGCTCCTATTTGTTGCAACAGAGCCTCACGTTGCAGAAGCAAGCTTGCTTCTGGTGTGCTTGCGCATAGGAAACAATGGATACAATGATAATGGTTTTCTTTAAAATTACTATTGTATTGTTTACATACAGTCACTCAGCTTGTTTACTACAATTCTCATTTATGTTTTTTGGTGATTAGTCAATGAATGTAGATTTGTTTACCTTATCTCGTTTATGGTAAAGTGGATACAACATTTAAATTCCCTTTATTGGCCAGATAGTCATCTCAGTGTCGGAGTGATTGTCCTGTCGGATGTATCCAAGCTCATTTTACTGGAGGAATCACAGATCAAAGGGGCACTAATTGATTTCACAGGTTCTTCCTCACTCTAACGAAAAGCTCATATGATGCTGTTCTTGGGCTCTAGTGACTGTCAGCTTCATGATTCATAAAATGGTTAGTTAGTTAAAAATAACTCGTCAGTTAATCACCTGTCTTACGCAAAACTACCAACGTCACCATAAATCTGAAGTCTTTTCCTTACAACAGAGTGTTCACTCTGGTTTTCTATTGCTACTGCTCTGCAGAGAAGTCTCTCTTTAGCCGCACCTGCATCCAACATTGATAAAGACTCATAACTGACCTGCCAGCCAAGCAAATGTACAACACCAAACACTTAACAATGAAACATTTTCAATATTTGTCATTTTTGAGAATTACAGAACAGTAGCTCCTTGTTTTAGCAATTTATGTAACGAGCAACATTTCTATTCTGCCGCAGGTGAGCAGCTTGACAGAGAAAGCACAAAAGAGCCGGCACTCAAAGCGAGCCGAGCAATTATTCGATTGAGGTGAGGCTTCTATGTCCAGCAGTTATCTGGTGCTTTGATGTTATCCATATCTGCGCAGGTCACGCAGCGGGATGGAATGATGAACCGCATACTGTGGGTATGTCGATGAAGGTTGGCTTAAATTGAAATAAAGTGCAACGGTACAGTCCATTTCACGCCTGGCTAGACATTCAAGAGTGTCATGCCTTTGCACTGCAGTCCTTCTTAGGCAGAGATATATGTATATATGTGTGTGTGTGTGTGTGCGCACCCTTATTACTCCTCCCTCAGACTAATGAAATGTGTATGTGTGTGTTCTCATTACCCTTCTCCGAGGCAAATGAAGTGTGCTTGTGTCTGCATGTGTAAGTGTGTGTGTTAAATTGAACTGCAGTTCTGCTCGGCTGTTTCATTAAATGATAAAGTTTACTGATGACTCCAGTGGGATCATTATTTACTTGGCCGTCCATTCATTCCCCCAGCAGCCACCTCGATCTTTACAAATGACCCGCCACAGAGAAAGATGGAGGTTATGTTGCACTTGGTAGTCACTTAATGGACTAACGGCACAGCCAACGTGTTTACACACCCTTTTTGGACTTTTATCCAATATCAGTTGTTCACCTATTGGAAAGATGACGAGACAGACTTTACCTAAATAAGCAAAGTCAAAAAAAAAGGATGATCATAACATGGACACCAGACATTTCTGATGGCTATGTTTCCAAATATTCAATATATATCTATGCTAACTACTGCCACAGTGAAGTTAACATGGCACTACCTGCTTATGCATGTGTTAGGAGTTCAATAAAAAACACATTTCACACTCCACTCTCTAAACCCAGAAGATAAACTGTGAGAAAGCTAGGATTTAAGGAGAGCGTGAGCGAGAGATGCAGGTTTAGAAAGTCTCTCTGACACTTTGACAGCAACTGAAGCCATCACCTGTCTCATCTTGCCATTTAACCAGTCCGTCGCCTCTCTCCTCTCAGGCACACAGCGGTCGGCTTTTGCTCCCTTTGCATCACATTCAGTCGTTGAATCACTTTTGAGAAAAATGCCAGAATGCAACAACCAACTTGCCTCTTATACTCATTGCATTATGAGGTGATTTCTAGACATCTCTTTCCATCATTTGTTCTGCATTGGAAGCTGCAACTGTTGACTCATTGAGAACAGCTGTGTTTCTGAATATTAACCATCATAAAGTGTACACATCGACTTCTACTAATAGCCCTTCCAAAGGTTCTGAGGTCATGGTAAGTGTCATTCAGGCGTCCAAAGTACTTTCACAGCCATTGATGAGAGCCATTGTTTGGCTGTCCAGTTTTAATCTGTGTGAAATCCTCCTGGTATCTGTTCAGTCACCTGCCTCCTCCTCAACCAGCTCTGACAGCCCCTTCCTTCACCCTTGATGGTGGAAGTGGTTGAGGAAAGTGAGTGATAACCAAGCACACCGCTTTCTCGTTCCATCTCTCTCCCTGTAAATTGAGCTGCTACATGACACTGCCATTACCTTCAGCTGCCACGGCTGAATCAGACACTTAAGTGTCTGAGTGATTACTCGCACTCCTCACAAGTGCCCCTGTTCTTCACCCGTCCTTAGGTTCCTTCTGACTCTCCTTCAGGAGGGAGTCATTTCTGCTATAGATATATTGCGTGTGCATTCGATGATTTTATTATTTAGATTGCATAACGATGAAAGGCATAAAAGTATAAAACTCTCACAGCAAAGATGAAATAAGGAGTAAAGAGAGAAACATGTAGATTAGGGTAGAATATCACGCCTTGGAATAAACAAAGACACGTTGAGATTACAAACCAAGAAAGAAGTGACCTGGATAACACAATGCAAGTAACAGCTTTTCATTGAATGTATTTTAGGCACCGGTGATGAAGAGCACGTGCATGTTCTTGAGGTTTTGAACACATCTTCAAAAGAAGTTTAGTCTCAGTAAATTGCTGCAAAAGAAATGATGGATGACCTTTTTCAAACTGCTGTTTTGCATATTGTGTATAAGAGAGAGTGATCTTTTACAGACTGCACAGGGTCAAGTCCATTTCACTAGACTGTTGTACAGATGATTTCTTTTGATAGCCAGCTTCGTTTTTCAAGTGTTTTAAGTGAGACCTGCTCGGCCCCTGACTTATTGGCAGCATTTTGAAGAAACCACTTTGTGCTGCTACATAATTCAGAGGAAATTATTTTGGGTGATTTAAAAAAAAAAAAGAAGCTTTTTGTTCTAACAGTGTAACAAAAACACGGGCTGGCAAAGCAACCGTCTACAGCTCATTGATGGAGTTGCACGGTAACGTTGAGGCAGATCAATGTCTCCTTAAGGTGAGAGTCTTGTTTTGACCCTTTGTGACATCGGGAGTTGATTGTGAATGTTGGTACTGGAGAGGACCGATGGCTCCTATGAGAAAACCCCGCCGCGCATCTCTGCACCAAGCACTGATTATGTCTGACTTGAAGATAATTTTCACACAATATGTTGTGGATCTTCAAACTTGTCCTTGTAGAATTTGTTTTCACTCTCACCCCAGCTGCTGCTCTACAGCCGCCGGATCACTTGTTAATTCGATTTTTATTCACGAATTGAGTTTCCTCGAGACAGCAACCACCCAAAGGTTTAACATTTTACAACAAATCTTCCCACAATGCATCTCTTCCTTTCTCTCTTCTCATCACCACGTCTCTCTTTCCCTTCACCGTCCGACTCCTACGCCACAGCGGCTCCACTGCGCCACACATTAACATTTCAGGGAACACACACACACACACTGCAGCACAGATGGGTTGCATGGTCTCTTTCCGACAGATGAATAGACAAATATTTACCTTCCCAGATTGTCTTTCTTCCACTCTCGATCCTTCCATTCCTCCACCCAACTCCTTCCTCTGTACACCTCCATGCCACATTCATCTTTTTTTCCATTGCGGCCGTTTTTCAGCGTTCGTCTGTCCCAGCGGTCTTGCCTTCATCTTATCGCGGGGGCCGCTCACAGGCATCTGTTTTGCAAACACGCTTGCATACACATGCACATATTTTGAATATATGGTGAAGAGGATGGCTGTGTTTACATGGGAAGTCATGCACATGCATGCACGTATGGCGGGCCTCGGCAAACAAAGAGTTGATAATTGTGCTGAAGACAATGGCGCGTTTTATGAAGCTTAATTCAACCAATTGAGGCCGATGGGGGACTGACTGTGTGCTTATCTTGAGTTTTAATTCAAAGACTTTAGTCTCTTATGAACACATTCTCCCTGTCGCAATGCTAACTCGGACTGGAAGGACATTAAGGCTAATGGAGGCTTCTGTCTTAAGGGATGTGCTTCAATGGGGCAGGAGGAGAAATTACATGAACAAAGCACACACACCTTTCCTGCCCGATTATCTCTATAAATTAGCGAGTTCAGGGTCCGTATTGTCTTTCTATTCTGAAGTAGCAACAGGAAGCGCTAGTCATGAGGCTCGTGACTGACTGCTGGGTCCATCCTCCTCCTCTCGCTCATCATAGAGGTGTATATACATATTCACCGGACATGAGTTTACATTCCATTAAAACACAAGACACTGTTAAACAGAGAACTAATTACACGTAGCTTCTATAAACAGACATTTAAGAAAAGCAATGAAGGTGATTAACATTGGAGGATTTCCTTTATATTCTTCATTTAACTGCTGCCTGTTATAAAATGTCAAGCTACATTTTCTCATGCATTCCTTTTTATCAGCGTTGTAAACATTTTCTTGTTCTTTTTTGACTTTTTGGACTTGATTGAACTTGGCACACTGTGATGCCCGTGTCTTGCTCTTTGTCTTTGTGGAACTGTAATCAGTCTATGCATTGAGCCCTACTCTTGGGATGCTCTCTGCATCTTACATGATGTCACACAACTGTCGTCTGTTGATGAAGAATACTCTCTGATATCTTTCTTCATCAATACTAATTATTGTTCACTATTTCTCCAGGCCTGACACACCAGACACCATCTCATCTGACAGATACTGTCTGTTCATCTTCTTTTCACACAACAAAGAGTCCAGTCTTGCTCTATCAGTGTTTTTTCTTACTTTGCATCTGCATTCTCTGCAGTTCCCTGTTTATTGGTTAGATCATTATTTCTCTTTTTTAAAACGTGTTTATTTTCAGATATGCCCTGGTTTACTGTGACAATGCCCCAAATAGAGTTAGTGTGCTGTATTTATACAGGAATCTGGATATATTGCATCTTAAATTTTGCATATGATGGATGGAAACATAAAACTGATGGATGCTTGTTGAGGAAACAAAGACAAATCTCACTGGCCAATAAAATGTTGAGTACTTTGTGACAAAAGTTCATTCCAAGTTAGACTTGTTTTTCAGTTCTTAGGTTTCAAGAAGAGCCCGGCTTCGGTTTAATTAAAAGCAAGTTGAGCTAACACCTCATCTGTCGTCTTTCTCTTCTTTTCTGTCCCTGTATCTTTGCCTCTCCGTGTTTCTCATACACTCTGTTTCTGAAAGGTGAACATGACAAGATACATTTCTCCTCTCTCCTTTTAACAAGGAGAATATCAGTGTGGTTCTTGTTCATTGGTATCACACATCACACCTCCATCACCCTCAGATCTGGGAGAGACAGAGGTGTCAAAATGACAGTGTGTGTGCGCGCATGTTTTTTCTCTCCCTTTAGCCTCCACCCCAAGAAAATCCCCAAAAGCCAATTCACACCAGTCTCTCTCTCTCTGCCTTTTCTCTCAGTATTCCATCTCCATGTGTTACTTTGCACCCCTGGCCTGAATTGTACTTTTTCCCCCCCAGTAATGGTGTACATTTTCTTAGTACTGCTGCAAGAATGAATAGGACACACTGGCTACTTACAGTATACCTCATCACCACTACTACCACCAAAGGGCCATTGCAAATTGGCTATGCCGGCCCTGGGGAGATGCAGCAGACTGTTATCTATTGAGGCTAGAAAGAAATATGCTTGTTTGTTGACATTGCTAATTTTATGTACTTTCCCTCCTACTGTCGTTATTAAATGGCTTGGGGGAGTCTGTTAATGTTTTAAACTCCTGCGACAAGAACATTTCAATAAATATGGTGAGTTTATTCAAACTTTCCTTTAATCCCTGTGGGAGAAGAATGATTATGTGATTGGATCCCATAGCCTGTGCACATTCCCTCTAATGTGGCTTCTGGACTTAATCCGCACACTTTCTGAATGTTACCTGCTGATGACCATAATGTGGGTATACATCGACACAGTAGGGAAGGAGTCGTATCTTTCCATTCTCAGGCCGTTTAACTTGATTCATTGTGGTAGAAAGCCTACAGGCTGTCCTTTGTTTACCGAACAAAGTAAAGGATTAAAACATGTTGTGTTCGATTCTCACGGGGTTTAGAACCACTGCTTCGGGGGGATTCAAGAAGTCAATTTTAATCACAAATAGAAAAGTATTCATGTAGTCATCGATTGAACCATTCAATGCACAGATTTTAGTCTTCGATTTATTTTGTTTTACTTTTCCATAGAGTAATCTTCAGGCAGATCGTAGAGGTCAAGGATGCCTCTGCCTGCAGGCCGACGGTTAATATTAATGACCGTAAGCCAATTGGATCTCATCAATAGGTCAGAGGTTATCATCGGGATGCAGATGCAGGAAGTTAATGCAATTAAAAATGCAGCATGTGTTCGATTGCTGAGAAAACGTCTTTTCCACTCTTTTCTTAATGTCTTTGTCGAGCTGTCGCTTGTGTGTGTGTGTGTGTGTGTGTGTGTGGGTGTGGGTGTGTGTGTGTGTGTGTGTGTGTGTGGGTGTGTGGGTGTGGGTGTGGGTGGGTGGTTGGGTGTGTGTGTGTGTGTGTTTTAATGTCTTACAGTTCTCATGGATTTTCCATGAGAGATAGATTCTTCATGTTCATACTTTTCACTCCATTGCTGTTTTTGATTTGTGGAAGTAGGAACATATACAGTTAAGGAATTGCAACATCGGAGGTGAGATGCTTGTTTAAGAATTCGAGCAGAGGAGAGAAGTAGTGCCGAGAATAAAGATACAAATTAAAGTTTATATAAAAAAAGCAAGGCCAAATCGCTGGTGAATGATACTTAACTCGGTCACTCTGGTCTTTCTCTTCCATTCGATCCAAAGGTCTTTCAATGGAAATCTGTTCAGTTGTTCTCTTACTAATGACATCATGGCTTCCTGTAGCAGACACTTTGACCTATAACGCACTACATTAAGAGGCTCCAGTGCCTCTCCTGTTGCACTTCATCTAGATATCTCATCGAAAGCAGGTTATCAATGGCTTGGCGGGCTTGTGTTGAGAATATTTTCAAAATATTTCTGCATTGGTTATTATTCCCACTCTAGCAAATTAATACATCCTCAAAAAACAGTCAATTGGAGTGCCAGCTTGTCACAAATAATTTGAATTTAGAATGTGTCCTTCAAAAATGGTCATATTGCTAAATTATCTCTTTATGGTAATTTGCAGCTACTTAAGCAATCAGAGATTATGTTTAATGCTTTTGTGAACAGGCATACTCAGTGAAATTTTATTCCGACAAGTCAAAGCAGCATGCGTTCTCTATGTACGCTGGAGATAAATGGTTTCCTGACAGACATCCATAATTTAGTCTTGGAGCAATTTTGCAAGCCATCCAACTGCTGTCAATTCAAACAATCCATAGAACCAATCAATACATTTATTCCAACACCCCACTGGCTACGATGAAACCAATGTACCAGTGGTTCAATTATCAATAGCTTATGATTGGTAGCAAAGGTTGCTAATCAGGGTATGATTGGCTAAATGAGTCCATGGGGAAAGGCTTTAGCCTTTTTGAGGCAAGTACCAGAACTTAAGCCGAAGTTTTCACCAGTTTTAAAAAATGGTTTTACATGGCTTGATGAAATGCTCTCTCTCTGTTACCTTTTTAGGGTCCCAGGTGTAACCATTGCTACAGATTTAATCTGCGGTTTTCCTGGTGAGACGGAGAAAGACTTCCAGGAGACGGTAGACCTGGTGAACCTCTATCGATTCCCGAGTCTCTTCATCAACCAGTTCTACTCCAGACCCGGAACACCTGCTGCCAAGATGGAGCAAGTACCAGCACATGTGGTGAGTGCAGACAAGGACACGGAAGCAGCTTCACTACTATTCATCTGACAAATAGGATTTGGGCTAAATTTAGCTGACACTTTATAAAAGTGATAGAGATGTGATCGTCATGATGTGGCCACAAAGGTAGCACATGGTGGATGTTTTCCATTTTTTCTATACTATGATTTTTTGATTACTTTCTTCCCCAGTGGCTTTATGTGGTCTGCTTCAGCTCACCAGGTGGAGTCTGAGCCATTAGCAAATGTAACTTTTCAGCGGCGTGGGTTCAATTTTTGACTTTTCATGCGACTTTTCAACATACTTGTACTATGACTTTTTCGACTGTCTAAAAATTTGACTTTTCGACAAACTATAGTAACTTTTTACCATTCTTTTTCAACATTCTATATTTTGACTTTCAATTATTTTTTCCGGCATACCATACTATACTTTTTCATGACTTTTTTCAGCTTACTATACATTTTTACAGTTTTTTCGTCATTCTATATTTAGACTTATTACTTTTTTTGACATTCTATACCATGACTTTTTATCACTCGTCTACATACTATACTTTGATTTGTTTTATAATTAGTTTTTTCACACAACATTTTCCATGGACAGCAGTTTTGTGTTCACACAAAACAATGATAGTCTCATGAAGCCATGATTGTTTGAAAGGTGAGTGTAAAAAGAGACGGGGTAAGAGAGAGAGAAGCACATGTTAAACACATCTCCATCAGCACTTCCAGCGTTTTCTTGACCTTTTGCTCATCTATCACCATGTATTGATGCACAAGACATATTTTGGTCAGCTTAAGTTCCGCTCCTTGTTTATTTAATGCAGCTACAAAAGGCAGAAAGGAACGTTCGGCTCATTCATAGTTGCTTACTTAGATCATTACCTTGATAGACAGCATGCATGCATTCTGATCCTGAAATGTTTTCTTTTACCTTTTTTCTTCAGTTTGAACCACACCATTATGCTGTACAATACACCATATGTTCTATCTCCTCTTGCATTTGCAATCTCTCCTTCTTTACCATGAAAGTACTGACACATCTCTTTCAAGTGGAACGTCTTCATAAGTCATTCTCTTTTTCTCCTGTCTTCATTCTCCGAGGAGAAGCTGAGTGAGTCCGAGGGGGATCAGTCCCTGGACAACTACATCACTGCTTCTCTTCTTCTTACGGTGTTCCTCTCCTTTCTTTCTCCTCCATCTGTTTCATCCGACTTGTGTTGCCAGTCTTTGGATGACAGCACACATCCATCCTTTATTCCAAAAGCAGCTCTTTGATTGTCAGAATGTAGCATGTTGCTTGTTCCTGTTGAAATATATGATTGCCAAATCAGCCTTTTTGTTCATATGGAATCATTTTGATAGCTAGTTTATTTAAGTATGAGTCACTACGAATCATAACAATCTTTCACAATTGTATTTTTGTATTTTTCTTTGCCTAAAATAAGACCACACATCACATTTTGATCCTGCATTTCCACTGGTCATGTTTATGTTTAAATGTAAGTTAATTGTGAGTAGATTTGTGGTTGACAGAGAAAAGTAAAAGGTGAAAGAGAGAGTGTCCGAATAAAATTTGTTCGGCTCCCCGTAACCAGTACACCTGCTCCGGTGGTTAAAGCTGCCCACAACATCACAACATCAGTCAGCATGCACCTGTTCTTGCACACATATATACACACACATACTGCAGACAGATACACACACACACAGCAAGTGGTGGCAGCTCGGCGATGTCTAGGCCATGTAGGGTCAGTCATTAATAAAGTGCACCAGATGGTTTGTCTGGAACACAACTGTGTTGAAAAGCCACAGGAGGGATGGATGGAGAACTAGACTGAGTAGGAAGCAGAGAGAGAGAGGAGAAATGATGTGAGAGAGAAAGTAACAGCGACGGGGAGATGTCCATTGTGTGACCTAAAGGGGAACAAGCTCCCAGACATTGAATTGGCCGCTATGAGTGCTCACCTACTAAATGTAACAGCTGATGTGTGAGGATGTCAGTCTCACCATTTGGCTGTGATGCAGCTGGTGGTCTTACAAATGTAGAACACTCTGCCCTTTAAAAGCAAGCGCAGATATTTAGGCTTTCTTATCAGTGTTGTACGCAGACATGACAGTTTGCCTTTTCCACTATTTGCATCACTATTAATGGAAGGCGAAGCAGATTTTAATTTACAGAGATTGTATGAAACACCTTTTTCAGTTATTTAATGTTCCTCAATTTAGTGTACCTCACAGGGCAGATGGATGCAGAGTGGTTTTGAACTCATGAGCAAGGTGTAGGTCATTGCACCATTGGAACATGTCTAGAGCTGAGCCTTTGGTACGAGGTGCTTAGGCATGTCCATAGGATCAAGTGTTTTGACAACAGTGGACATTCTGTATGATGAGCTGGTTAATGAACTGTCAATACACCCCATTTTTCAGAAGACAAAGAGTCGCACACTGTCACAAGTATTGGATTGTGTAAGCCTGTGTGTGTGTTCAGGGTAATGGGCAGGACTAGAAAATGAGAATTGATGTGGTCGGCTTGAGAAAGGTTCACACATGCCTTGGATATACTCGAAACGAGCTTTGTCATTATTCTGTTGCATTATTGATGTTTTTAATAAACCATTTGTCCAAAGCAATATATCTTTTCCACATATTATACCAGTCAGCTAGTGTTATTACTTAAGCACCTAGTTTGCTGTTGACGTAGCGACGACTAATTAATCCAAAGAAGAAGAACAAAAACTACTCTTAGTACTAATATTTGATCATTGAACTATTTTGATAATGTTAAAATATATTTAATTTTGCTGTTATAAAAGCACAAGGATAGATTTGTCTCAGTGAGTGAAGCAGTGGAACCCCACAGAGCTGGAGCGGGTCCAGCTGCGATGTGGTCCAGGTGTTTGGAGCTATCTGTAGGTGTAACTTATTACCTATTATAATAGATGATATATGAGAGAATGGAGGGGAGAGCAGAGGCAGATGGAAAGAATAGGAGACCACAGGGATGGAGGGAGAGAGGGGAGCATGTTGAGAATAAAGGGATGTGAATGCTATGAGCTTGGATCTCCATGATCATCCCCAGGTGGCTAGAACTTAGCCTTGATAAATGGACTTTGTGAGCAGACCGCGCGCGCGTGTGTGTGTGTGTGTGTGTGTGTGTGTGTGTGTGTGTGTGTGTGTGTGTGTGTGTGTGTGTGTGTGTGTGTGTGTGTGTGTGTGTGTGTGTGTGTGTGTGTGTGTGTGTGTTGGTATGCCTATTGGTATGCAAGGAGTGGTTGAGAATGAGCAGCTGCTGGAGCAAAAGGGAGAAAAAAAGTGATAGAGAAGGATATTAGCTATTCTAGTGGGACAGTGTTTTTAATTTCCCCTGGTTGCAATTGGTTAAGAACTCCATTACCCACAAGGCACCAGTGTGGCAGCTGTCAAAGTGAAACAGCTGGCCAGCCACTAGTAGCTCCATCTCCTACCTTCACGATCATTTATCTAGGCCTGGACACATGCATGTTTCTCCCCTATCTGTCTCCAACACAGACACTCACTCTCTCACATGCGTACCAGGCAGAGAATAGCACTTGACTAACAGCAGTCTTAACAGGTGAGCTTTCATAGTGCAGGTATTGAGATTCATAAGGAGTGTAACCACTGCATGGAACTGATTTAGTGACCTGAATATGTGTCGTAATAACATGATGAAATCACAGTCGTCTCTGCTGATAATGAAGAGCATATTTAGGGTAATTCATCTATGTTGAGTGTGACCAAAGCTCTCACACACACACACACACACACACATATGACCTTATTCCTGTCTATATTTAGCATCACATTGCTGGATCTTGGTTCAAAATCAAATAGTATATCTTTCTCTCTATGTACTAACAATTAACAGTATGCCTTGTGTACAGAACATGCAGCAGATGTGACACAGGTCAACATAGCTGGAACATGTTATGTCTCGTGACCTCTGCGCACACACACATGCACAGCGACACCCTTGTGACCACGCTCCTTGCGATGCCTTTCGGAAATGTTAACATAGACACAGCCACACACAGATTATGCCTAAAGGTAATCTTGGGGTAATATAGCACACACACGCGCCAGGGGTGTAGACTCTATAGCACCAACATCTGTCTGTCATTAGGGAAAGACAAATGGACACATGCTGGTGAGCCAGAAGCTTATACAGTGTAGGCTCAGGCAAGATCACTGTTACCTTACCCCACAACACACACCGGCATACTGACATCCATGAACTTGCTCATGTAGAGACACACACACACTTCTACTGATCAGTGTCAGAGAATCACACGTTAAGCTTTTTCTCTGAAGTACGCAAACATTGAACCAAGAGGAGGCGCTTGCTGTGTGTTCACATGCACACACAAAAAGCACCGTCTTAAACCTTTGAAGCCTTTGAAACACATTTGAGTGTTTGCCGATAACAATCTTGACGCATGCAGCTACAGCATGCTGAAATCACACACACAGACGTCTTTACTGACTATAACTTCAATCACTTGATCAGTGCGTGCACATTTGAGATTATTTTAGGTCTTTTTCGGTCTTTAGTTGCTGCATCATTTTCACAAAATACCTTTTTAAAAAGCTGCCGCTGTGAAGACAATAAATCGTAGCTCAGCCGGTGTAATTGCACTCAAGAGTTACACATCTTCCCTCAGAGCTTCACGGCATTGTGTGGATATTTTACAGGAACTAGTTTCATGTTGAGCAGCAGTGTTTTCATGAGGCGCATATATTTTTGAGTGTTATCGGCAGCAGAGTGTGCGCTCCTGTCTCCACCGCTCCTGCACGTGTTTGGTAGTCTGTGTGTGAATAAGTGTAAACATCCATGTAATGTCACTTCCCGTTAGACGCAGCATCCGTCTCTGTGGGCAACAACAGATGGACAGAATGGTAACAACCATCGTTCATCATCACCGCGATGACAGGTCCACGTTTACACGCACAGTGACTTTGCATTGCCGGGTTGTCTCTCACACAACCCTGATGGCATGCTAGATTAAGTTCTCTGGTTGATGAACCGCATTGCATGCACGCTCACGGACACACACTCACCTGTTTACAGGCGCTTTATTGTGCAGCACGGTAATAAAGCTCTTAGAATTAAAGATGCGATGGAAGAGAAAAGGTAACACTGACTTGCTGAGAGGCGGCGTACCTTCATCAACCACTGACGTTCGATTGGGCGGTTGTTAAGATAGTATTTTTTACCTCATAACAAAGGGGAGGCCGAGCCAGCCATGTGGCCGGCTTCCTTGTGCCGTCGACACACTGCAATAATAACGCTACCAAAACTGGTTTACAATTATAAGGAATTTAATTCCACTGATGTAAGTACATTTACAGTAATACATTGGAGTATGTACTCCCATGACATATTAAAACAATAAAACCCCATTTGCAAAAACCTCGCTCGGCTCCTCCGGTGAAAACACGTCTGTCGTCCGGGAGCCCTGGCACAGAGAGCGAGCGAGGAAAAAAGTCTTTTAAATTAAACCTCCCACATCTGTTCGAAACACCTCCTCCTCCGTTTATCCCGATTCCTATTGGCTATCCTCCAGGAGCGTATTCACTTGTCTGGCTCTGAGTTCATCATCACATTCAATGACTGTCAGTTACGTTTTAAACCCTTCTATAATAATCCTTCAAAATAAAAGTTATACTTCTGCAACTTGGCAGAAGTTTCATGCTTCTGCATGTTTATGTTTATGCTTATGTTTATCTTAATTATGCATTCTCAAAACCCTTATGATTATGACTAACTATGAATTATTAATTATGAATTATTAAACACTTTTATTATATCTACTAACTACAGTTTTTTACTCAAATTTCTTACAATTCCCCCCTAACTCACAGTTCACTGTGAGTTAGCTACTCAAATGTAGTTAGTTTTTCAAATGTCCCTGGAGACCTCCCCCCTACTCAATCCAGGGAGAGGCTTCCTATCTATCTAAACAGAGGCAAACAATTCATGCACACAGATATCATTTCAAGTATTTCTGTTCAGTTCGTTTCAAGATAGAGTGCGTTGAAAGTCACTGCCTTCCATGTCTTGGGGCTGGCAGGATCAGGATACAGCCTGTAGGCTAGAGAACACATACTGAGAAGCCTTGACTGTTCATTTACACTTGACAAAATTGCATTTCTTAATCTTTACACCTTAAAATCCCTTTATAACCCAATTAAACAAAAAAAAATTTAATCTCCAAATACTCATCCAAAACAATCCGTCTATTTTCCAAACTTCCAACATCTCACTGGATGTTTTAGAAGTCCATCTGGGCCTTTATCAGGTCCTTCAGGATCTCCGAGAGGATGGTCAGGAACCGCTCGTGAAGTCCCTCTGGTGGCCTCATCTAGACTGTGGCCATCAGAAGCTCCAATTCGTCCTCATCCTCGTCACATAACTGGTTGCCTGGACTGGTGTCTGGCTCATCGGTAGAGCAGTAAACCCCTGTAGAGGTCCACGGATGCAAGGGAACCCCCATCCACAGACAACTAGGCGGCCTATGACGACAGCACACAGAATAATTACGATTGCCAAAAATGTATGTTTTCACTGGCCAAGCATACTTCCCAACCAGTCGGTGAATGGATTCGTGACACCAGAGTTCTCCGCTAGCTCTTGGCTGAGTGCTGTCAGTCCCTCCTGAGCCCTGGTCACCGATCCATCAGGAGCTGTGTTATTTGGAATGAAAGTACAGCACGCAGACCCAAACATCTGGCACACGCCACTTTTCTCTGCTAAATCATATCTAATGCCATTCTGTTCTGCAAGGTCATTAAACTAGTCTTCGCCAGCTGTGCATGCAGTCCTGATATGGCGTCACTGGTGAAGTTTACTAAACGCTGTTGGTTATAGTAAATGTAGTTGATCCAATCGACATTTTTATTAGTCATCACCCTCTGAGAGAAAACAGATTCTAAATCTGCTGCTATTTGATTTCTGGCTTGAAAGTCATTAGACACCCCCCTTGGCAGTCTTATGACATCTTATGTACACTTGGTCATCAAAGGCTCCCTTCGGGCCACTGGCATCTCTTTTGGATCTTCTGTTAGCATGTGGGCGTGGAGGGATGAGTTCTCCATAAGGTGCATCAGTGACAGGCAGGATATAGAATGACAATATAAGTTGCATCAACGCACATCTACCGGTCCAATCTTTAGGCTGGATTGGATATATGGTTCTTCCTCCACACCACCATCCTAAATCAGCTCTAGGTGCTGTCTGTCTTAACACACTGTTATATAGATAGTCGCTAGCGTTGTGACTGTTGCTACAATTTGCAATAATTTGCAATAATACTACCTACATTGGGCCCCTTAGCTGTATCTGAGACTATACAATCAAATGGACCCTCTGTAACTTTGAACAGAGGTGGGGTATTATATTCTACAGGTGGGTAATGCCAGTGTAGCCTCTGACAAGTGTGATGGAGAGGCAAAGTGTCATCAGTAAACAGAGTTAAAATACAACTAAATTCAGGACTTATGAGTCTGAATCTTGAAGGAACTGGTGTTGCTAGGGGTTGCTCGGTCCTGAACACACAATACAATCTGTACTACTGACTCCTAAAGGATTACATCTACCCACCCCCTTTGTACACATCACAGGCATAATATGATAACAGCTTCCCATACTTATGTGTGGCAGGCCCACACTCGTCAGTTTATGATGCACACGGTTTTGGTCATCCACCCGCAGGCGTGTTCATACTTGGGACTGGAAACTACTTCACAGAAGTCGAACTGGACCGTTGATGTTGTACCTTCTTTGAACATAAGAGTGAGAGTTACATTTTCATAGGTGAGTGTCGTCAGAGAAGCCTCTCTACGTGGTCTAAGATCGGTTTGATTAGCTACTGAGGCTAAATGTCGAATCCTGATGTAGTCATGCATGTGATCTGGTTCCTGTCTGTGGTTAATTTCACATACTAAGAGGGAAGCTACTGAACTCAGGAATAAAATAATTACAGACTTCCATAACCCACTGACCCTAGAGTCTCCTACAGGACGCCCTCGCTTAAACTGTGGGGGAAACGTCATCTTCAGTACTGTCTAACCCCTCTTTTGAGGTGTCTTTGGCTTCAAATTTTCCTGTCTGATGTTCACTCCTGTCTCTGCGAGTGTCACACTCGTTACCTTCGCTGCTGCACAGTGAGTGAGGTGGTGTCAAGTAGCTCCAGTTTTACCTTTCACCTTTACTGCATGTGAGGTTGCCAATACTACCTCCCATGGACCGGTCCACCTTGGTTCACTCCACTTGCGTTTGTGGACTTTTATCCACACCAGACTGCCTGGTGACACGTCAGCCTGCTTCCTTTCGTCAGCTGCTGCTTCTGCGTTTGTCACCTGAGAAAACAACACTCGGCTCATGTTAGTTAGAGCTCCCGTATATTTCTCACTTTCTAGAGTTAGCAAGTCTAGTTGTGGTTTATCATGACGTTATTAAATCTCAAAATTTGTGAGTAGCACCTTTACTGAAAACTATTCTAAATGTGGATCTACAAAAAATGTTTGACACCTTACCATAAATGTTTGACACCTTACCATATCCCCCCTTCACCTCGATATCTCTGCTGTAAGGGATCACATGGCAACCATCTATGTATCTTGGCTATACAGTGAACCTCCTCATGGTCCTGGTGACAGCATGGGCATCTGTTGATGTCTCATGGGAGGAGGTCCAGCTGGACCTGGTCGTAGGTACTGCTGATGTTGTGGTGGTAACGGAGCATGTTGTGGTGCTGCACTGATCTGTCTTCCTCTCCTTTTATGTGGGCAATCTCTCACCCAATGACCCTCTCTCCCACATACGTAGCACTTCCCTCTACCTACAGGTCTTTCATAACCTCCTCTGTAGTTACCTCTCCCTCTGTTAGATGCTCGTGCACGTCCTCTGCCTCTGTAATGTGGTGGAGGTTGGTAGTGCACCACTGTGTGGGCTGGTACTGCTGGATTTGGTTGGTATGAGGTCGGGGGTGCAGCTGGATATTGGGGCTGTTGTGAGGCCTGAGCCTTGGCTACGGCCATCTGTTTCTTGGCCAGATGTTTTCTACTGATTTCTCTGTCGACCTCTGCTACTTGCAGTTTCAGCAGTCGCAGCTGCATTCTCTTTATATCCTCGTCTTCTTTACTTTCTGCTCGTCTTTCCTCTATCTGCTGTTGCAAATCTTTTCTGATGCGTTCTACTTCTGTTACTTCACATTTTAGTCTTCTTACCAGTTCTCCTACTTCCTTACTCTGCTTCTTTAATGTAAACATTATGCAGCCTAGGAGTATTCAAATGTGTGTATTAAATGTGCACGCTTGTCATCACATGAATCAAAGTCAACTCACCCTCTGTGCTGTATGGCGTGTGGCCGCTGACTCCAAAGCTGGGATCCGCTGCTCCACTTCCCAGATCTGGACCCACTCAACCACGCACCTTGACTAAAACAAACACAGAACTGCCAAAAGTTCAGCAGTAAATGTTAGCATACGTCTGTAGTGTAAGAGAGGTCAACGATCTCTCAAATATGTTGCGCCGTCCGTGTCAAAATTGATTCTTAGGAACTATGTAAAATAGTAAGTGTACCAAAATTAGTCAATACTGGATATGTGAAGGAATCTCGAATCCAAAATTGAAGCTAGAATTCCGAAATCAAACTCAACATCTAAATCAGAATCACAATCTCAATCCAGTTCCAAATCAGAATTCGAAAGGTTTAAAATTGGAAGTAAAATGAAATTAAAAAAACAATGAATAATTAATCAATTAAATATTAAATTCAACTTTAAAATCAATAACTGTGTTCAAAGATATTCAATCAGAAATACCAATGCAAGTCAAACTGTTGAACTGCACTTACACTCTGGTCTGCACAATAATGAGTCACAATTAAGTTCAAGAATTGAAGAAACACAACTGAAACCATTAATCTTTGTTAAAATGCTGAACTAAAACCAAAGTCAACGACTAAAGTTATAATGCTTAATTAAAACTAAGGTCAGGATATAAGCTCACAGCTCTTAGACAATGAATCTCTGAAAAATTCAGATTCTAAACACTTCTTTACGGTTATCTGCAGTTACTCCTTCTTCTGTTTAATTGTTTTTAAATCTCCTTTTCTTTTGCCTTATGTTTTGATGCTTTTAATGGTTTTATGTGAAGCACTTTGAAATGTGCTTATACAAATAAACTTGCCTTGCCGTCTGCGCCGAACCGGAAGTTGTTCTGCGCCGAACCGGAAGTTGTCATGAAACCGGCTTTTTTGTAACAGATATGCTAACCGCAATGCTAACGACAAAAAAGGAGCTTCTAATAAAGCGTACGCACACACAAGTATCACCAAAATCCCACACTTTAATTCCACTCATACGCCTTCTGTCTCCTCTCTCAATCCAGCCGTTATTTTATTTTATAAGCACTTATTTTACATACAGAGTACCGCAACGCCGGAGCTACACGTAGCTAGCGTTAGCTCCCCACAGCGCGATCATGCAATATTAATCATTTTAAACGTATTTCCACGCTGCTAAAACACAGACTAGTCACACGTATTATTGGACTTATTTAGTCATCATTTTAAACGTATTTCCACGCTGCTAAAACACAGACTAGTCACACGTATTATTGTTATTATACCTTAAACCTCCGGTTAACGGGCTTTAGCTCTCCAGACCCGAGCTCACTGTTACGTATATGAAACGCGAGTTATTCACTGCCAACGCCACAAACCACTCACCCAGTCTGTCTAGTTTCACCAAAAGCCCTTATTCTACGTCTTCTGAATCACCCACACGATCCACTAATTATATTCACAGCCAAAGCGAGCAAGAGTGTCTTTCCTGGAGCCTGCGGCCTCAGAAGCTAACTCCCGCTAGCCTAGCTCTCTAAGCAGCGTATGCTCAAAGCCCGAAAATTCTTGGGCCACAACAACAAAGGATCGCACCCCTAAGCCGGAATGCCAAGATATTTCAGTCCGCCAAGTCACATACCTGCTTTAAACTAGCTATCTGCAGGCCTAACAATACTTATGTTGGGCCGAAGGAGACTCCCAGCATGAGCAAAGCAGTTCGCCTGTACCACAGCTTGTTTGATTCCAATGTGGTGATTTACTTACACAGCGCTGTATGCCTTTAATTAATTCTTAGGATCCTTGTACTCTTGACTAATCCCTTAAGTTCATCATACTTCAGACAGTAAATCGTACCTACCTCAGTGGAACGTGGCCTGCTCCTGGAACGTACCCACCGGCAACGGAGCGTTAGCCGTTAGCAGCGCTTAGCCAAGCAGAGATTCCCCTACGATTCCTAGAAGCTAACTCACAGATTTCATGAAACGGCTCTGCCTACCGATATTGTGGGCCCGGGATTGTCTGCTTGACTAACGCCGCCGTCAGCACACACAGCGAGGCCGGTAAGACTGTCCCTTCGTGGTTGCCAAATTTGTTAAGATAGTATTTTTTACCTCATAACAAAGGGGAGGCCGAGCCAGCCATGTGGCCGGCTTCCTTGTGCCGTCGACACACTGCAATAATAACGCTACCAAAACTGGTTTACAATTATAAGGAATTTAATTCCACTGATGTAAGTACATTTACAGTAATACATTGGAGTATGTACTCCCATGACATATTAAAACAATAAAACCCCATTTGCAAAAACCTCGCTCGGCTCCTCCGGTGAAAACACGTCTGTCGTCCGGGAGCCCTGGCACAGAGAGCGAGCGAGGAAAAAAGTCTTTTAAATTAAACCTCCCACATCTGTTCGAAACACCTCCTCCTCCGTTTATCCCGATTCCTATTGGCTATCCTCCAGGAGCGTATTCACTTGTCTGGCTCTGAGTTCATCATCACATTCAATGACTGTCAGTTACGTTTTAAACCCTTCTATAATAATCCTTCAAAATAAAAGTTATACTTCTGCAACTTGGCAGAAGTTTCATGCTTCTGCATGTTTATGTTTATGCTTATGTTTATCTTAATTATGCATTCTCAAAACCCTTATGATTATGACTAACTATGAATTATTAATTATGAATTATTAAACACTTTTATTATATCTACTAACTACAGTTTTTTACTCAAATTTCTTACACGGTCTATGTTAAAGCTGGTGATACAGATACAGAGTTCAGGTCTGTATTAGAAGCAGGTTGCAGTTGTATTTTCACATGTTTTCTTTTTGTGTTATTTAATCAAGCAGGATTTTTTTATTGCAATATTGTATGAAAAGCGATCGGTGTATTGACCAATTATGTTTTTTTCTTGTCAGACGAGTATTGGAGAGTCAGGGCATCAATGTAACTGTTTGTTTAGTGTAAACTGTAATCCAGGTGGACGATACAAAATGAAGGCACATGCAGAGAAAGTACACATTTTCTGCAAGTGGCTACCGATTAATTCCACAGGTGCAACTTGTGGTTAGTTTCTGCTCAAGGGCACTCCGGCAACAGCTGTTGTGGGATAATGAGAGCATTTCACTCACTTCCCCTAAGCCATCTTTTTCCATCTAAAATGTCCAACTCCTAACCTCCATGAAAGTGGCAAGATCATTTCAAAAAAGCTACACGGCTGTGGGATCACAGGTAATGAGATGCTCATTCCTGTTTCTGGTGGGACTTTAGGAATAGATCTTTCTTTTTTATCTTCTCTATGATCAGTTTTGTTTTGTCTTTTATTTTTCCTTTTCTCTTTCAGTTGACTGCTTTCCTTCTGCTTCCATGTTGCCGTTCGAATTACCTTGTATTCAGCATGTTTTCACATCTTTGTCTTTTTCTTACAGCTTGTGTTTGTGTGAATCAATGTGGGAGCACATGTTGGTATTTGTGTGTGTGGGTGTGTGTGTGTGTGTGTGTGTGTGTGTGTGTGTGTAGGAGTGTTGTGTGTGTATGTCTGCGTGTGTGTTTGTAGGAGTGTTGTGTGTATGTCTGCATTCTACTGAACTGGATAAAGTCTGCTGGGAGCTCATTGGGGGTTTGAGAAATCCTTACCTGCGGTTACATCTGTCTTACAGCTACACACACACACACACGCTCACACTGTTGAGCATCACCGAATACTGAGTGGTGGTGAGAGTGATGAAGGGATGGAAAGAGGAGAGAGAATGGTGTCGAGGATCAATGATGAGAGAATTGCTCTCACCTAAGGTGCTCCAGGCAGAGAGCGAATGTAGAGGGACAGACTTATAAGGGGGAGGATGGGTGAGGGAGTGGAGACGGAATGATTAGGATGAGTTTCCCCTCGCTGGAGAAAAACACGTGGAGCGAGGGAGAGGTTGAGGCCTGAGGGAAAGGTGGAAAGGCAAAGAAAACGAGAGAAGAGAGGATTTTGAGTTTCTGGAGAGCCTTTTGACAGAGAATCGGGTGAAAACAAGAATGAGAGGATGGCAGACGGACAGGGCCAATGATTAAAGGATTGTGTGGATCACGAGAGCCCTGGGTGGACACAGATTGAGTAAGAGAAGGGTATAAATGGAGAGTGTAAAAGGAAAAGAGGCGAAGGAATACACGGATGGAAGGAATAGAGAATAGGACAAGGAGCGATGATAGGTGCAGTGATAAAAGTATGGGCTGCACTAGAGACACAGTCAAAGTGGTAGTTGGCGGAGGGGAAGGAGTACAATTACCACCTTTAAACACTTCTGCCCTAATACCTTCACTCACCTTGCTTCCTTGGACTTTGTTTACTTTGCTGGCCACATCTCCTCTTTTCCACGGCTCGGTTCCCTTTGTTTGCTTCTTTTTGCACCTTATCCTATCCACTCTACCCGTCTCGGGAAGGACATTACCCTGTCACTCTGTCCATCTACGTCAACTTGACCACACACCCCTAAATATAAATAGATTTGTCTTCCGTCTCCGCATCCATCCCTCTCTGTTCCACATCCTCAAGCTGCATTTGACTGTCACACTTTAATGATGCCTGTGTGTGATAGCGGAACAATTTGTAGGTTGTCTCTTCTACAGATCTGGCCTAAGGACATTGAATCTTTGCGCTTTCCATCCGCTGAAAAGACAGACAGAGGGAGGGAGGAGAAGAGAGCATAGCAATGCATGCATACTCCCTTTAGCTACTGTAGCTAGTATCCTTCCCCCCCTTAGCCAGACATGGCCTAATCAGCAAGCTAATTAGCACTCTTTGTAACTGCATCGGCCTCATGTAACTGATTGCATTAACAACTGCCACACATCAAACAGTCATGTCTCACGCTTGTGCATCTTATTACACATTAAGGACATGCAAGGTTAAGGCCAGACTTTGAGATGGAATGAAATGAGAGCTGGTGGGCAAATCATGCTCCCCCCTCTGTTCCATCCATATTTTACAGATTTAATGAATTACTGTCGGCATTGTGCGCGGCCACAGTTATTTTTTCCACTTCTGTTTAAGTGACCCAATAAGTTAACATGAGTGAAACTGTATTGTGTGTCCACATTCATGACAAAATGTATTTTTTCTATCTGCAAGGCAGCAGATGAGGAAATGGCCAGCGACAATATTTTACCTTAGATTAGAGTGTTGTAAGTCATGAAAAGTTCTGGTATATAAGTACTGATCAGTGTTGCTGACAGGTGATTCATTTGCACAACACATGAATACAATTGACCTATGACATCACCTATGAATGTGCCGTTTTTCCCCATCCAGGTCAATGGGTTTTAGTCTACGATCCACAATTACATCTTGATGAAGTGATAATCAGGCCCGTCTGTTTGTTTTGGTCTTTTTAGCTGTATGTTACATTGTGTGACATGGCTATTGTGTGGCTTTTAAACCTAAAATGTATTGTATTTCTTTTCATTGTTTACAGAAGAAGCAGAGGACTAAAGAGCTGTCCCAACTATTCCACTCTTACAACCCCTACGACCACAAGGTAAGACATCTGTCAGTGTTCCTGGATCGTGTCGCTGCTTTATGTTTTGGTTTTGCCCTTTAAAATGTGCTGCTCTTTGATTTCCTCTGTGCATCTGCGTATTCCTTAACGGGGAGAGCGCTGAGTATTGAGCCTCATTCACCTCTCAGCCAGAAGCCTTCACTTGACATCAAAAGTAGTTATAGGTCGCAATCATCACATTGACTTTATAGCTTTGATGAGTTTGTCTCCTCCTCAAGATGGGCACCGCTTGTCAGCAATCTAGTTGATGACAGCTCAAGTGTTTGTTCCTGATTACATTGTGACCGTGTGTGTGGGAGAGATTGAATTCTGAAGTCAGAGATAAATCTCCTCAACAGTATGTATGTGTATATATTTGTGTGTGTATAGGCCCATCCATTATGAGGTTAACACCTGACGGCAGACTCAACATGCCTCTCTTCAGGCATTCTTATGCTGATGAGGCCCTTGTGACAGCAGTGTGTGTGTGCGTGTGTGCTGAGTTCTTATATAAAGATGTCCTTCTGATGACAAGCCCATGACAACAGCTGTCACCACATTTTTCTGCCGTCATGAAAAAGAGAAATTGTATTTTGACACATTAGACTTTTATGGGTTCTTCTTTATGGCTAAATATATATTCCCACCTCGTGTTTTTTTTTACTGTGATCACAATGTGTAGTGGTGTGAATAGTAGTGATTACTTGCGTATCATGATAAAGTAGAATAGGGTACATGGATGGTGGTGGTGGCTTCCTACTGCAGTGTAAATGGTGTGAACATGTGCCTTGCAATTGTCACGTTCTGCCATTTAGCAAAGTTTTAGCTTGGCCAAGTTTCTTTCCTGTTTTTTTCTTTATTTTTAGATTATACCTCAAGAGGAGTTTGTGCCTTTGGTGCTGTTGTTACATGTTACACCCTAATTAAAAGGATATGAGAGTGACCACGTTTTCACTGTGGCAGGCGGGGGTCTTTGCCTCCCACACACACACACACACACAAACAGTAGGAATAGCACACATGGAACACACATGCACACGAACAGGGAATGTGACTTGAGCAAAGTTAGCAGTGAATATCTTTATCATGTTTGCATCTAAATCAGTTCGTTAGTATTTGTGAACATGCTTTCTCCTCCAGTACGATTCCCAGCAGAATATCTAAATTGACTGTGAGAAAGTGAACTGTACTGAGCTCGCTTTGTTGAGCTTCTCCAACTGAACAATCTGTTCTTTTATACATTTATGTGCTCAGTGCTTCGTGTGTTTTTGTCAACATGCTGATTCATGAACAATTCGATTGTTCATGTCCAACTGAGCCCGAGGAGTAGTCCAGTTTTTAGGTGTAGGCTCGAGTATGTCTCTGAATGTGTTGCACATTACAAACTGCTTCACAAACCCTGAAAAGACAATTGCATATTGCCACCAAAAATAGTAATGTTGTCAAGGTACACAAACAATATCAGTAGTAATTAAATCTGTATATGTATCTCAGTGAAGTGACCGAGGGTTTCATGACTAAAACACGATTGTCTCGCCAGTTGTTAGACCTCTTAATTCCCTCTGAGCCAGTGTGCAGCTTGAGATCCTCAGAGACGAAGCCCCCGTCCATCCCAAAGTTAAGGCTATCGATGGAACATGGCCGCAGTCAGAGCCCCAGACCTTATGACATGCCCTCTTATCAAGAACAATATTTAAAATCTAGTCATAAGAAATGCATACATGTGTTCTTTCAAATGTATTCAACTGTAGTGATATTTCTTAATGTGTATTCAGCACATTGCATTCTCTTGTTTCTGTTGCAAATTAGTTGGATAATAAAATAGCTACCGATTTTAATTTCATTTTCTTTTTTTTTATTAAAAAAAAGATGACTGCTTTGATATGCCACATGACATCATATGTGTTTAAGTCCCTGCAGCGTAACATTTCCACTAACTAACTATAAAGTGTGTCAAAAGCAATACCACCATATCAATGGTGTGTATATATATATATATATATAGTATGGGATCTGATAGCCCTCATACATAAATATTTTTATCATGTTTCTTGTAAATGTGCCGTGCAGCACAACTTACAGCCGTGTTCCTTAAAGGTATTTTTCTTTTTCCATAGATTGTGTAGATGTGCATATAAATCCCCTCGCATTACAAACCCAGATAGCCGTGAGATATGATTGAATGATAATAAATCTGATGTCAAGCATACTTCCACCCAGATAAACCACATTTCTTCCTCTCCTTGTCCCCATGTCCACACACCGTGGAAATGTTGAGGCAGATCAGCTCGTATTAAGCCCATCTAGCCGTTAGATAGAAATAAATGAAGTCCGATAATGTCCCTCATTTTACCTTAAGTTCCCTTGGGTGTCTGGTCTTTCAGCTTACGGTCTATGTAAAGACATTATCTGTTTATTAACGTGTGTGTGTGTGTGTGTGTGTGTGAGGGAGAAAAATAAATAAAGAGAGAGGGAGAAAGTGCATAGATTTAAAGGGAAGGTAGACATTTTTACAGCTATTATTGTGAATATGCATCCTTTAGGTTTGAAAAGGTTGTTAATAAAGACTGAGTAAGGGGGATGGGGGGGGGTAGTTAGGCTTTATTGCCCCTTAGCTCCAGGCTACCAACCAAATGAAACAATGTTTTTAATTGAAGTAATTGTTTTAGTTTTTTTGTCCCATGCTTGTTTCTTAATCTCCCGTGGCCAGCTCTGAATCACAAATGTGAGAAATGGCTCGTTAAAACGCAAATGACAAATGGGCTGTCAATTCAATTACGTATTGTCTTTTCTTCTTTCTTTATTTACATATTGTCGATCTTTCCTTCTTTCTCCGTCTTCCTTTCTTTCACTTCATCCCTCTATATTAAACAGTGTTGTAACTATAAACATGTCTGTTTACATGTAGACAATTGTACCCATCCGTTGTGTGTGTGTGTGTGTGCGCTTAAGGGACAAAAGTGTGTGTCTGTGTGTGTGTGTGTTTGGGATGATTAATGTGAAATATCCTTCAGCCAGATGGTGCTGAACAAGGCCCATCCATCAGCAATGAAAAGACCAGTGGGCAAAAAGCTGGCGGAGCACTTTGCCAATGCCCGTCACTGGACTCTCTCTCTCTCTCTCTCTCTCTCTCTCTCTCTCTCTCTCTCTCTCACTCTCACTCTCACTCTCACTCACTCACTCACTCACTCACACAGACTCTCTAAGGCCTTGACTGTGTAACCCACTGAGCCATGTTGGAGCCATGTGTTTTGGAACACAGGTTGTCTCATGAGTGGTGGTGCCTTGCCTTAAGTTTGGGATGCTTTCGACATGTAAAGGTCTGCAACCCATTTCAGTCCCAAGAAAGAGTGTGAGGCTCAGACTTTCTACCATTCTACTGCATGATTTGTGTTCATACCAGTTTCTCAGTAAGCATAAGAATGTTCTGTATTGATAACCAGTAACGAGATGTCTGAAAATTGTACTTCATGAACAAACTACCAGCTCCGCCTTTGTTCACATGCACTCAGACACATTTATAAATCATCACATTCATGATCACTGCCGTGCTTGTCTGTGTGTAGTTAGTATGAACACACGACACACACCGTACACTCCTTTCCCTTTGCTGCATCACCGCGTCATCTGGTCTAAAGTTTTGCTCCCTCGGGGCTTTGCCCTTCGAGGTTGAGGTTGTGAAACTCCCATCACGCTTTAGTCATTCTCAGCAAACTTAAAGTATGTGAGAGTGTCCATGCATTGAACTGTTTCTGGCAGAGCTAATATAGCCCCTCTCTCCCCGCACTGTCATAGTCTCCTGAGAGCACACAGACGCATACATACACTCTCCATGCTGTGTTCATAGGCCTGAATGACAGGGGCGACAGTTTTCCTTGCGGCAAGGGAGGAGGGACAAGCTGTCAACGTGGCCCGTTCCACCTGCCCAACCATACAAGGGAGGGGGGGAGAGAGAGAGAGAGAGAGAGAGAGAGGTAAGGTGGAAATAGAATGGGAGCTACTGTAAATGAAAGGCTGGTAATGAAAGATGAACAAGAGAAAACACTTAATAACACTCAGTGAACTCCCCCACTTGTTATTCTGAAATCCCAGTTTGCTTCGTGAAAGTTGACATAATTATTTATCTTTGAAGAAAAAAGAAGTTAATTAGTCAATTCTCTCCCCCCCAACAGATCACATATTCTTTTCTGCACGTTGCTAAACTGAACAATTAGTAGTCCGCTTTTTTCTCCCTTTTGGCAATTTTAATTACTTTTATTTAGCAGAATGAGTTTTTTTAAGCTGCTGTTTTGCATTGTTGTGGAAACCTAACCTCCATCTTTGTCGAACTTGACATTTGCTTGCCACACTTTTCTTCTTCTCTTCTGTTAATGAACTGACTATTTAGGGCAAGAGAAGCCGTGAGTGGAAGAAGGAAGAAAATAGGAGGCAGGAATATTGGTTATGGTGATTTACTTTCTTGTCTCTCCGCCCATCTGCCTCTCTCTGTCTCCTCTGTGAAAGCCATTCTTTAGCTCAGCCTGTCTGCGGTTCAGCACGGCTCTTAGAATGTCTGGAAATGTCTTAAATTATGTAAATGCGAGGCGTTAAAGGTGCTGTGAGCTGAGCTCTTTTGTTGCTACCGTACAAAGGTAGTTGATTATCTTGCCATTCTTTTTATTTTTATATGCTAATAACTGCAACTACTGTGCCATTTCTTTGGTCATTATGATGGACAAAGCAGTAGATTGAAATAGTGTAATTGTGTTGGAAGGAGCAAATGGAATTGTGTGTGTGTGTGTGTGTGTGTGTGTGTGTGTGCGTGTGCGCGCGCACGCGCACGCACTGATTATCCACCCACATTGCGATGCTGCTTGGGCTACTGTACAGTAGAGCACTATAGCCATATATACATGTTACACAACAGGGCCTTGCACTACTCATACACATGTTTGGTCCCACAAAAGTACAAACACACGCGTGAGCCTCCATAATGACTGAGTCCATTTGATGCCAAACAAGCATTTGCCTTTGAAATATTCCCCGGTTCTTTACTTTTTCTAATCTATGCAACAACACATTATAGCTGCATTGTATTTGTTCCAGAGACATCCATTGCACACTAAACGGCAACATACAACTCTGCCACGCATGGTGGCCTGCAACATCCTTTTACTGAGCTTGTGTGTTTTACGTTTTTTGTGTTTTTATTTTCAACTCAGACATGTTGAGGGTTGTTACCAGTGGTGAGCTTTTGATCACGACCATCCTTAAAATTGCTCGTCTGCTTAACTATTTCCCGATTCCGTCTGCACACAGTCAGCACAGTTACAGATATCGGCAATATGTGTCGCAGCCGCAACCCAGATAATCTGACTCCTGCTGCTGCTTTGTAGTGTTTGTGGATGGGTAGTGTAGAACCCAACACACATTGATGATGCTTCATGTTAAGGTAGAAATTTTACCTCATAACAAAGAGAAGGCCGGAGCCATGTGGCCGGCTTGTGCCGTCGACACACACGCTGCAATAATAACGCTACCAAAACTGGTGTACAATTATAAGGAATTTAATTCCACTGATGTAAGTACATTTACAGTTACACATTGGAGTATATACTCCTATGACATATTAAAACAATAAAACCCCATTTGCAAAAACCTCACTCGGCTCCTCCGGTGTAAACACGTCTGTCGTCCGGGGGCCATCACAGAACAAGAGCGAGGAAAAAAGACTTTCAAATTAAACCTCCCACATCTGTTCGAAACACCTCCTCCTCCGTTTATCCCGATTCCTATTGGCTAACTTCCAGGAGCGTATTCACTTGTCTGGCTCTGAGTTTATTATCACATTCAATGACTGTCAGTTACGTTTTAAACCCTTCTATAATAATCCTTCAAAATGAAAGTTATACTTCTGCAACTTGGCAGAAGTTTCATGCTTCTGCATGTTTATGTTTATGTTTATCTTAATTATGCATTCTCAAAACCCTTATGATTATGACTAACTATGAATTATTAATTATGAATTATTAAACACTTTTATTATATCTACTAACTACAGTTTTTTACTCAAATTTCTTACAATTCCCCCCTAACTCACAGTTCACTGTGAGTTAGCTACTCAAATGTAGTTAGTTATTCAAATGTAGTTGGTTATTCAAATGTAGTTATTTACTCAATGTCCCTGGAGACCTCCCCCCTACTCAATCCAGGGAGAGGCTTCCTATCTATCTAAACAGAGGCAAACAATTCATGCACACAGATATCATTTCAAGTATTTCTGTTCAGTTCGTTTCAAGATAGAGTGCGTTGAAAATCACTGCCTTCCATGTCTTGGGGCTGGCAGGATCAGGATACAGCCTGTAGGCTAGAGAACACATACTGAGAAGCCTTGACTGTTCTTTTACACGTGACAAAATTGCATTTCTTAATCTTTACACCTTAAAATCCCTTTATAACCCAATTAAACAAAAAATTTAATCTCCAAATACTCATCCAAAACAATCCGTCTATTTCCCAAACTTCCAACATCTCACTGGATGTGTTAGAAGTCCATCTGGGCCTTTAGCAGGTCCTTCAGGATCTCCGAGAGGATGGTCAGGAACCGCTTGTGAAGTTCTGCTATGGCACCGCTGGTGGCCTCATCTAGACTGTGGCCATCAGAAGCTCCAATTCGTCCTCATCCTCGTCACATAACTGGTTGCCTGGACTGGTGTCTGGCTCATCGGTGAAGCAATAAACCCCTGTAGAGGTCCATGGATGCAAGGGAACCCCCATCCACAGACAACTCGGCGGTCTATGACGACAGCACACAGAATAATTACGATTGCCAAAAATGTATGTTTTCACTGGCCAAGTATACTTCCCAACCAGTCGGTGAACGGATTCGTGACACCAGAGTTGTCTGCTAGCTCTTGGCTGAGTGCTGTCAGTCCCTCCAGAGCCCTGGTCACCGATCCATCAGGAGCTGTGTTATTTGGAATGAAAGTACAGCACGCAGACCCAAACATCTGGCACATGCCACTTTTCTCTGCTAAATCATATCTAATGCCATTCTGTTCTGCAAGGTCATTAAACTAGTCTTCGCCAGCTGTGCATGCAGTCCTGATATGGCGTCACTGGTGAAGTTTACTAAACGCTGTTGGTTGTAGTAAATGTAGTTGATCCAATCGACATTTTTATTAATCGTCACCCTCTGAGAGAAAACAGATTCTAAATCTGCTGCTATTTGATTTCTGGCTTGAAAGTCATTAGACACCCCCCTTGGCAGTCTTATGACATCTTATGTACACTTGGTCATCAAAGGCTCCCTTCGGGCCACCGGCATCTCTTTTGGATCTTCTGTTAGCATGTGGGCGTGGAGAGATGAGTTCTTTATGTGTGGCAGGCCCACACTCGTCAGTTATGATGCACAAGGTTTTGGACATCCACCCGTAGGTGTGTTCATACTTGGGACAGGAAACTACTTCACAGAAGTCGAACTGGACCGTTGATGTTGTACCTTCTTTGAACATAAGAGTGAGAGTTACATTTTCATAGGTGAGTGTCGTCAGAGAAGCCTCACTACGTGGTCTGAGATCGGTTTGATTAGCTACTGAGGCTAAATGTCGAATCCTGATATAGTCATGCATGTGATCTGGTTCCTGTCTGTGGTTAATTCCACATACTAAGAGGGAAGCTACTGAACTCAGGAATAAAATAATTACAGACTTCCATAACCTACTGAAGCTAGAGTCTCCCAATGGAAGGCCTCGCTTAAACTGTGGGGAAAACGTCATCTTCAGTACTGTCTAAACCCCTCTTTTGAGGTGTCTTTGGCTTCAAATTTTCCTGTCTGATGTTCACTCCTGTCTCTGCGAGTGTCTCACTCGTTACCTTCGCTGCTGCACAGTGAGTGAGGTGGTGCCAAGTAGCTCCCATTTTACCTTTTCTGCATGTGAGGTTGCCAATACTACCTCCCATGGACCTGTCCACCTTGGTTCACTCCACCTGCGCTCGTGGACTTTTATCCACACCAGACTGCCTGGTGACACGTCAGCCTGCTTCCTTTCGTCAGCTGCTGCTTCTGCGTTTGTCACCTGAGAAAACAACACTCGGCTCATGTTAGTTAGAGCTCCCGTATATTTCTCAATGTCTAGAGTTAGCAAGTCTAGTTGTGGTTTATCATGACGTTATTAAATCTCAAAAATTGTGAGTAGCACCTTTACTGAAAACTATTCTAAATGTGGATCTACAAAAAATGTTTGACACCTTACCCTAAATGTTTGACACCTTACCATATCCCCCCTTCACCTCGATATCTCTGCTGTAAGGGATCACATGGCAACCATCTATGTATCTTGGCTATACACTGAACCTCCCCATGGTCCTGGTGACAGCATGGGCATCTGTTGATGTCTCATGGGAGGAGGTCCAGCTGGACCTGGTCGTAGGTACTGCTGATGTTGTGGTGGGAACGGAGCATGTTGTGGCGCTGCACTGATCGGTCCTCCTGCTCTTTTATGAGGGCAATCTCTCACCCAATGACCTTCTCTCCCACATACGTAGCACACTCCTTTACATACAAGACCCCCATGCCCCCCTTTATCGTTACCTCTCCCTCTGTTGGATGCACCACTTCTGCATCGTGGTGGGGGCTGATTGTACACCACCGTGGGGGCTGGTACTGCTGGATTTTGTTGCTGCTGGGCTTCTGCTGCTATCATCTGTTTCTTGGCCTGAACTTTTATATTTAATTCTCTGTCGACCTCTGCTACTTGCAGTTTCAGCAGTCGCCGCTGCATTCTCTTTATATCCTCGTCTTCTTTACTTTCTGCTCGTCTTTCCTCTATCTGCTGTTGCAAATCTTTTCTGATGCATTCTACTTCTCTTACTTCACATTTTAGTCTTCCCACCAGTTCTCCTACTTCCCTTACTCCACATCTTAGTTTTCTTACCAGTTCTCCTACTTCCTTCCTCTGCTTCTTTAATGTGAACATTATGCAGCCTAGGAGTATTCAAATGTGTGTATTAAATGTGCACGCTTGTCATCACATGAATCAAAGTCAACTCACCCTCTGTGCTGTATGGCGTGTGGCCGTTGACTCCAAAACTGGGATCCACTGCTTCACTTCCCAGATCTGGACCCACTCAACCACGCACCTTGACTAAAACAAACACAGAACTGCCAAAAGTTCAGCAGTAAATGTTAGCATACGTCTGTAGTGTAAGAGAGGTCAACGATCTCTCAAATATGTTTGCGCCGTCCGTGTCAAAATTGATTCTTAGGAACGATGTAAAATAGTAAATGTACCAAAATTAGTCAATACTGGGTATGTGAAGGAATCTCGAATCCAAAATTGAAGCTAGAATTCCGAAATCAAACTCAACATCTAAATCAGAATCACAATCACAATCCAGTTCCAAATCAGAATTCGAAAGGTTTAAAATTGGAAGTAAAATGAAATTAAGAAACAATGAATAATTAATCAATTAAATATTAAATTCAACTTTAAAATCAATAACTGTGTTCAAAGATATTCAATCAGAAATACCAATGCAAGTCAAACTGTTGAACTGCACTTACACTCTGGTCTGCACAATAATGAATCACAATTAAGTTCAAGAATTGAAGAACAACTGAAACCATTAATCTTTGTTAAAATGCTGAATTAAAACCAAAGTCAACGACTAAAGTTATAATGCTTAATTAAAACTAAGGTCAGGATATAAGCTCACAGCTCTTAGACAATGAATCTCTGAAAAATTCAGATTCTAAACACTCCGCCGAACCGGAAGTTACCCTGAAACCGAACCGGAAGTTGTCCTGTGGTTACGGATATGCTAACCGCTATGCTAACGACAAAAACGGAGCTTCTAATAAAGCATACGCACACACAAGTATCACCAAAATCCCACACTTTAATTCCACTCATACGCCTTCTGTCTCCTCTCTCAATCCAGCAGTTATTTTCTTTACAAGCACTTTTATTTTTCATACAGAGTACCGCAACACCGGAGCTACACGTAGCTAGCGTTAGCTCCTCCAGCGCGGCTACAGACCATGCAATGTTAATCATTTTAAACGTATTTCCACGCTGCTAAAACACAGACTAGTCACACGTATTATTGGACTTATTTAGTCATCATTTTAAACGTATTTCCACGCTGCTAAAACACAGACTAGTCACACGTATTATTGGACTTATTGTCCGGTTTTATTATACCTTAAATCCTCCGGTTAACAGGCTAATGGCTCCTCCAGACCTGAGTTCATCGTTACGTCTGATCACGAGTTATACACTGCCAGTGTCACCCACTCTCCTCAGTCTGTCTAGCACCACCAAAAGCCCATTATTCTCCGTCTTCTGAATCACCCACACGACCCTATATTTATCCATTCACGGCCAAACAAGCGAGAGTGTCTCTCCCGGAGCCGCAGCTTCAGAAGCTAACTCCCGCTAGCCTAGCTTTCTAAGCAGCGTATACTTCAAGACCCGAAACTCGTGGGCTAAACCCGCAAAGACTTGCACCCCTGAGCCGGAATGCCACGAAATCTCAGTCCGCCAAGTTACATACCTGCTTTAAACTAGCTATCTGCAGGCCTAACAATACTTATGTTGGGCCGAAGGAGGCTCCCAGCATGAGCAAAGCAGTTCGCCCGTTCCATAGCTTGTTTGGTTCCAATGTGGTGATTTAATTACACAGCGCTGTCTGCCTTTAATTGATTCTTAGGATCCTTATACTCTGGACTAATCCCTTAGTTCATCATGCTTCAGAAAGTAAATCGTAGCTTACCTCAGTGGAACGTGGCCTCCTCCTGGAACGTACCCACCAGCAACGCCGCGCTAGCCGTTAGCACGCTTAGCCAAGCAGACATTCCCCTAAGATCCTAGAAACTAACTCACAGATTTCATGAAACGGCTCTGCCTACCGATATTGTGGGCCCAGGATGTCTGCTTGACCAACGCCGCCTTCAGCACACACAGCGAGGCCGGTAAGCATGTCCCTTCGTGGTTTGCCAAATTTGTTGAGGTAGAAATT
Source organism: Melanostigma gelatinosum (assembly GCF_949748355.1). Taxonomy (NCBI): domain Eukaryota; kingdom Metazoa; phylum Chordata; class Actinopteri; order Perciformes; family Zoarcidae; genus Melanostigma; species Melanostigma gelatinosum. The sequence continues at coordinate 16,618,618 of NC_136642.1, read as the reverse complement.
TTACCTCATAACAAAGAGAAGGCCGGAGCCATGTGGCCGGCTTGTGCCGTCGACACACACGCTGCAATAATAACGCTACCAAAACTGGTGTACAATTATAAGGAATTTAATTCCACTGATGTAAGTACATTTACAGTTACACATTGGAGTATATACTCCTATGACATATTAAAATAATAAAACCCCATTTGCAAAAACCTCACTCGGCTCCTCCGGTGTAAACACGTCTGTCGTCCGGGGGCCATCACAGAACAAGAGCGAGGAAAAAAGACTTTCAAATTAAACCTCCCACATCTGTTCGAAACACCTCCTCCTCCGTTTATCCCGATTCCTATTGGCTAACTTCCAGGAGCGTATTCACTTGTCTGGCTCTGAGTTTATTATCACATTCAATGACTGTCAGTTACGTTTTAAACCCTTCTATAATAATCCTTCAAAATGAAAGTTATACTTCTGCAACTTGGCAGAAGTTTCATGCTTCTGCATGTTTATGTTTATGTTTATCTTAATTATGCATTCTCAAAACCCTTATGATTATGACTAACTATGAATTATTAATTATGAATTATTAAACACTTTTATTATATCTACTAACTACAGTTTTTTACTCAAATTTCTTACATTCACCACCTTTGTATGTGCCAACACATTGCCACAAATCCTCAGCTGTCTGTCGTGAAAGTGGCTGAAGTGCGGCCCATGGTATGATTTGGTTTGAAATGTCTGTTGATTTTATACACTGTCATCCCTCTCCACATCCATAGAAAGAGTGGAGCCAACAGTTACTGAAAGGTTTAAGGTTTTGTTTTAAGAGCTACTATTTGTGATACAATGCTGAACCTTAACAAAATGAACGCACTTTTCTGGTCAGAGGCAGACACTCCCGTCTGAACCCTAGGCACTTCATTTCATTTATATTATGTGGTGGTTCAGTCTTTAATCTCTAAATTGTGTGTATTGTGGAAATAGCCATTTAACCTAGTCACAGTAATGGAGGTTGCATTAGAGCGCACTCAACCAAAATCTTTCTATCTGCCTTTCATAGTCCCAAGGTTGTACCGCCACAAATGAGAAAGAAAAGGATATTGTTGTTGCTCGTCTAAAAACACTTTTCCTAGTTCACTTAGTAGATCTGACTTGAATAGGGAAATAGAGATGGGCTGGGGGGGAAAAAATGATTTTTAAGAAATCTAAGTGCGTGCTTTGTTGAAATTTTTTTTTTCTCCTTTTATAATAAAATATATGCTCTCTCGCTCCCTCTTCCTCACTCACACTGCTTTCTCAAAGTGACACAGTGTGTGCTGTAATTGCTTGTTGATTGCTTCCATTTGTTGGGCCAAAGGCATCAGCCTGTGTGTTATTCACACACATCAATACAGACAGGTTCACACATACACACACACACACACAGCAGCGGGCCAGAGGAAACCAGCATGCTATGTGACTGACATCTGAATGGAGGGGCAGTGTGTGGGGAGGGACAGAGAAAGGAATGAGGGAGAGGTGTTAGGGCCTGTGTTGCTAAATGGTTTCCTAGTCAGGAGTGTGAATTTGTCCTGATTCAGTCAATAGGCCTCCAATTCAGCCTGGCTCATTTGAAAAGGTGTGTTTTTGTGTGCGTATTACCTTCTATATTCTGAAGCTGCTTGGCTGGCTCACTGGATTCTCTCCCTTGTCTAAAATAAAAATCAACCATACGGTATATAGGGTACACTAACGTATATCATCTTGTGCTAATAGGAGGTCTAGCAACAACTTGTATTGACTGAAGTGTGAAAATAGCTGAAATTACTTCTCATTTATTGGTCAAATGGCTTTATTGATATATCCAACATCAGGCAATGTTCAACTACAATACAATATGTGGGACCAGAAGAGATTCAGATGTTCTTCTATTGTTTTGTCATTTTAGTGTGAAGAGCTTCTCATGAATGACCTGTAAATGCATTCTTTGTATCCAGCTGATGGATAGTTGGAGACTTGTTTGGGTTTTTTCTCACTTCACTGCTTCTTACTTCTACTGAAAGCTGTTGAGTCAGTTATTATCTGTCCTCTGTATTATGTACCTTTCTGTTGGCCCAGTGGAACTAAGACTACTTGCACAACCTTAACACTCATTACTGCTGAAGTGTCCACCATAGTGTTTATTTACAATGGGAGTGCGCAAATTTAACGCTATGCTATGAATGAGTGCTTTACCCAAAGTGCTTTGGGTAAAGCACTTTGCTTGTCACTGTTACTTTTACCCAGCCGTCCAATCCCAGTGGAGGAAGGGGGCGGGGGACAAAGATCCTACCACAAGGACGTGATTATTATGAGTATGTTGTGGTCGTATTTTGTATGTTATGCTTTAGTCTTTCCTGTAAACCAGACGCAACCAAAGCCTCTCAGCTGAATTCGCCTCCAAAAGGCGACCAAGCGCTCCCAGCTGGCCGTTTTTAGAAGAGAGCCTTATTAACAAGGGGTCATCCTTCATAAAGGCCATTCTGTACCAGCACTGCTCGGCATCACCACAGCTAATACGACAGGATGTGTGCTCTGTGCGTCCTTTTGTTTGTGCCTGTGTCTGTGCAAGTACAGCATGCATATTGCATATGTTTGCCGTGATTGTGTGAGTTGTTTCAATGTTTTGCCTTCCATATGGACCTCAGTGTGGGAGCATGCAAATGTTGGAATATATGTGTTTTTACGTATGCATGTATGCAGGCTTATCAACGCGAGTAATTGTTTGTCTGTGCCTGATTGCTGAACATAGCCTGTCATTAGAAATATTACAAGCCTGATTCAAAGAAACCCACAACAATCTATATGGAAATTCAGACGCATAATTTCAGGCTACAGGCTGAAACTTCCTCACTCCTATGCTGTTTAGGGATCTCAGCTTCATCCCTGGAAGAGAGAGACCTGGGTACAGAAAGAGTTATTTAGTGTGTAAATGTCACCTGTGATTTAATACTGGCGATTGGATGCACCTCTCTCCTTTAAATCTCAGTTTATCACATTATCCCACATCCACAGTCCCACAGACAGAGGACTAACACAGCCAGTCTGTGTAGGATGGATCACTGTGACTAACTACACCAGTTGCTTTGGTAGTTACTTTAGCTTCTCATTTAACAAGCTGTGGAATGCTTATCTTCCATTGTAAATTACATGTTAACACCGTTTGAAACATTGTGTTTACTTATTGGTTTTATTTGGAAGTTGCAGAGATTTTATCTTGAGCAATGTATGTTTACACCTTTCCCACTCGTCCAAAGAAAATCTTAGTGTTTTTTGTCTGGTATATCTCAAAAGGCACCATTGTACAAAATGTGTGTAAAGCCTTAGAAGCATGTTCTAAACTGCTTATTTCCATTGTGTTATCCTGTTCTTCCATTTATTACCTACAGATTTATTTGTCAAAAGAAAATTAACAATTCAGTTTTGCTGTTAAATCTTTCTTTGCAAACAATCCCAGTTTCCATTTAAAAAACGGAACCAAAGTTGTGCTTCCTGACCAACCCAGTCTGTTCGTCAAGGATCCATTTTTTATTTTTCCTGAAAAGTGTATTTTTTACAGAGACGCGGTTGCTGCAATGCCACTGAAATTGCATGAGTTGTTAAACCCAACAATGCACACAAAAAAAAACACACACCCAACACTTCCCTAAATAAAGAGGTTTTGTGCCAGAGTTTGGTCGACCCATCGATCTCTTCATCGGGCTAATAAAATCAGTCTGACTTTTCACTCCACATCTGCCTTCTATCTTTAAAGGCAGCAATCACGCACGCACATGAGCCCAGACAGAGCTCCATAGTGACTGTGTGGATACTAGTGCGTTTGCACTTGGGTTGGGTTTTCAAGAACCGGTCCAGAATATGGAACCGGTGGAAAATGCAAAAGAGCACAGAATCTATAATTCATGAAAAGATTCCTGAAAAATGAAGGTTGCACACGTTAACTTGTAACAAACTTATTTTGTCATTTTTATGATTGAAATAATATGCCATGATTTCGGTCACACCAACGATGATGTCCTGATTTACATATGGATAATTGTTCTGTTTGCTTTCTTGAACTGATTTATTTAGCACCACAAGCAAAACAAACACATTTAACCAATTTAAAGGTATATCTGCCATTTATATTTGGTGCGATTTATCAATCTAGATTGTTTTTGGTGTGAGTTGCCGAGTTTTGGAGGTATCGGACGTAGAGATGTCTGCCTTCTCTCGGATATACTGGGACTACACCGCACTTGGCTTGTGGTGCTTAAAGCAGCAAAAAAATCATCTCAATAACTCAACAGCAATATCTCTCATATCCAGATATGAGTCTGTTACTCAAATGTATTATCAACTCGCACCAAAACAATCTTGATTGACAAGTAGCACCTCAGTTAAGATTTATTTTGGGGTGAACTGTCCGTTTAGGTGATCTGAAAAAAATACTGACTTTCTGTAAGTAAACATGAGTTTTACGGTAAAGTTTTATGTGAGCAAGTTATTTGATGTCCTACCTTAAGGGGCCTAATGGTGGTTTCTTGTGTGCATGTAAACACAGTCCAAGACTTGGAGAATAAGTAACTTTACACTCGGGACACAAACACATGTTTTAAAACAAACACACACTACTGCAAAGGCTTTATTCTCATTATAACCGAGTTACAAAAACTGGGGCACAGTAGGGGGTGAAAGTGATATATTAACAGACTGCAGGCGGTGTGTGTGTGTGTGTGTGAGAGAGGAAGAAAGAATTTAGAGTTGAAACGAAAAGCGTGACAGCGAGTGTGTTTATTGTGCTTTTTAGCAGTGTTATGTTCCTTGTATGCGTTTGTGTGACAGGGATTATTCCCAAGTTGTCTTCTCCTAAAATCTTTGAGAAACTTATACGGTATTTATTTTTATCTACAAATAGTATTTCCATTGTTTTCAGCCCTTTGCCGGATGCTTGATGTGACAGCATTGATTCGTACTCTAGAGGCTAATTTGTGGTTCAACACCAGGCGACTGTACTGCAGGTGTGTATGCAGGGCAGAGGCTGCTGCTGTTGCTTTCTGAACATGAAACTAACTGTATTGGTCTGTTTCAAATCTTCAACTACGTTAACCTCTTTACTGGTCTCACAGACTATTTTCTGTTCTGAAATGTTTGGTCTTCAGTAATAATTGACAATTATTTTTGCTTTTTTTTTTTTTATAACTCAAATACATTTGTATGTTCCAGAGGATTTTCCACGAGGATGTTATCATTTTGAAACAGACAAAGTACGGCACAAACAAACAAAAGCATCCCTGCCAGAAATGTTTCAGTGGTCTCTAGATTTACTCCACCAATAACACCACTGCACAACCATAAATCTGCTGTTGACGTCTGATCAATAATCCAGCTTTATGTGTACACAACAACATTTAGGTGCAAACATAAAACCGCAGTCAACCATGCTGGAGCTTAAAATGACAAAACAGCATATCTGTATCTGAAATCAATCCGATAGTTATTGTTTAGTGGAGAGAAAGCGAGTAAGTCATCACTGTACTGGTATGATATTTATGAATGGATTAACTACATATCATTTGTAACTTTTAGCAATGACTGCCTTGTGTGACTTCAGATTTTATCTTTCTTCTCATTTTCAGAGTTGAATGTAGGCTACTGTAACTGTTCACGAGGCATCTGAAAATACCTATTCCTCTGGCCTTTAATTGTTGAGACTTGTTCCCCCTTTAGCTACAGTGTTTTGATTGTAACAGCTTGTTTTCTGCACGAGGATGTCTGCTGTTTTGTCAATGTCACGTTGCTACAGTAGCACTGCTGTAAGAGTTATGTGAGAGGACCAACGTCATTACTCACTTCTCTCTCTCTCTCTCACGCTCACTCTCTCTCACTCTCTCAAAACACCCTGGACAGGTTTGGAAAATAAAGGAGAGAATAACTGAAAGATAAATCCACACATTGAAGGAGAGAAAGTGAGACAAAAGAACCGAAACAATCACCTCAAAAGAATGAGCGGAATATTTATGGACTCAAATTGGAGAAAAGAAAACAAAGACCCTTTTTAAGTGTGACACCTAGTCACATTGGTGGCCATGGTTTTCATTTTTGGTTGTAATCTTTGGGGGAGTCATCGCTCAATGTGTTGCGTATAGATTAGTGTTTTTGTTGGTGTGCTGAAGGCCGGTTAATTGGCTGTTTGAGGCTAATAAATGGCTATAATTAACGGGTGTCATTAGTTGAGGCAGGGATGGATAAACTGTGGCAAACCAGCCATGGGAAAACAATGGAATAGAATGTGGTCAAAGTCACCTGGTACTTTTGTTCATCGGGGGGTTTTGATTAAATGGGTAGCAAGGTAAGTCTTCCTGTTGAGACGGAGGTCCCCACCTGCTTGATTGCTGTAAGACACATCTGATGATAGCACCTATGAATGGACTTAAATATGACTTTAGTATTTGTTGTTATTTATCCGTCTTTTTTAGGCTGACACAAATCTATTATGATACATCATAGAGTATTACTGTCGGTCAAACTGATGAGAATTTCATGCGTATGTTTAAAAATTCTTACACAACCCACCCTTTTGAATTACACGAAGGCCTATAGTTAAGCATAATTGAGGGTTTGGTAGCTTGAGTGACAGGTGGAGCCTAATTCTGAATCCTAACTTGATCATGTTTTATCTAGCCAATGGTTAAAACTATTGCTTTTTGCAAGAACGATTGACTGGGTACATGTTGATGGCCTAAACAGTTAACGCCTTAGTTATATCCTTTTTAATTGGTGCACATTTACATCACAGTGTAGTGTAGAATGGCATCACTGTAGAACTGTATATTCTGTATAACAAGCTTTGACCAAGGTGTCCGCTTGTGTTGAAGATGTATCGACGGCGCGTTGCAATAAAACATGCTGTGGTGAAAAGACACACACAGGATATAGGTAGTGGAAAGCAGATGTGCCTATCAATCTAAGGAGCAGTCAAAGGGTTTCCCCACTGATGTTGAAGTTTGCAGTAAGCCAGTGAGAGCAGATGATGGTCTGATGGTTATTTATTCTTTAGCGTTGTCTCCGCAGCCCTCCTATTTGTTATTTATTCTCTTTTCACCTTCAGAAGTCTCTACATTTTTGGTGATTGGATGAAAAGACTTAATCTGCTGTCTCGATTGATGGAAACCCTAAACCTGTGCTCTCTCATCTCTCCCATCTTTACCAGTCTGCCATTTCTTGCTGTCTCATCTTTTTCTCACTTCGCTCCTCTTTCTTCTTTCTTCCTTTAGCCTTCACTGCTGCTCATCTCTGAGTGTTGAAACATAAGAGAGCCCAGACTTGTTAAGGCGAGTAATGGTTGTTTGAAGTCTTGCCAGTGAAAAAGTGGACTTTAAGCCCATTAAACGGCAGAAAAGCACCAGGGATTTTCTCTTTCTTTTGACTACGGCAGCTTGTTCTTTTAAAAAGGTGAATGGACACAGGTGAGCCTCAAATGTTTGTCTATTTCGTCGTCACAGCTATTTGGTGGGTGCACACCAATAGTGCTATTATAACCAGAGTAAGGTAATGAAGGGTTTTAATACATTTGCCTTCTTTGCTCTCTGATCTGGTGGTTTAACTGTTCTATGCGTATCTGTGCGGCCCGAGTGTATTTGGCTCTGCCTGTGTTCTCTATCACCAAAATTATTCTTTCCTTTAACCCTCAAATTCATATTTTTTCACTACTTAATCGATACTGCAGTCCAAACTGTAATTTGTATTACAGGGCTGGAAATAACTGCTGTCAGATAAGCCATTCTATGACTCTCTGTGGCTTCACCGCTGGTTGTAGTGAGCATTGTTGCATTTAAAAAAAGTAAATAATCTGCATTTTGATTAGTAACTAAACTTCCAAAAACTCCAGTGGTCACTTAATTGGGGAGAAGCATTGGTCGTTTCCTTTCTGTAAGTGAAAGAAGTTCCTGGTCAGTCATTAGGGGACTTTATAAAAAAAAAACCTACGTAGGATTCATGCTAAGTTATTTGCGTACGCCCAAAGCAAGCTGAAATATTAAGTGAAATTAGATTTGAGGTTTGAGTTGGTTTATGTCTTTTACAATTGAAAAGTGCTTATAGTTACGGCTTACTAGTATGCGCACAAATAACACTACTGGTTTGACTGTTTATGATAAAGATATATAAGTATATATCATTTTAAAGTAGTGGTGCAACGGATCATACAACTTGTATCACGGATCAGAGTCACAGATCGGATCAGCACAAAAGAAAAAAGGGAGCAAATATAATTTTTGAGATCCCCGATCATGTTCTTTTACTTTGTTAGTCATCTATCGTGTTATTTTTCTTCATATAAACACACAATTCAAATGATAAGGAAATAAAAGATTGTACTTTTATTGAATAAAATAAATCTTGTCATTGGTAGTTTTAATTATAAGCTGCTTAGAGCTAGTGTAAACAGCTCATCATTTCCTCTCTAATATCTATTTAACTGGATTTATTCAAGTTTCTCACCAACACTACATTTTACAAGATTACATGTAAACACCATGATAGCGTTATTTACCTTCGCCCAATACTCATTTTCACTGAACAGATCCAGTAACTGAACGGAACCTTTCTTCGTTAGCCGTTAGCGGTGCTGCTAACGTTACTAGCTCTCCTCCGGTCAATTTAAACACAGATTGTTTACAATGTAACATTATCAGAGATAAGCATGAATGCCGATGTCCTGATCGCATATTTTACTGAATGTTGGCGGATCGTCAGTAGAACTTTATTTCACACTGTGATGGTTCACGTTAAACTGTGTCATTAATCCGTGAGGGGTGTGTCTCCATACGGATCGACAGCGGCCCGTTACATCACTAGTTGACAGTAACGTGTGATATGAAGTGAAATGTGCGAAAAGCATCATTATATGTGTAATGATGCCTCTCGAATATAATTTCTACGGTCTGGCTTCAATTCACCTCACCATCTGTGTCGCCAATTTCCCGAGTTTCCCAGGACTGGAGTTTCTTCACTCAACATTTTCCTCTCTTTGGTTACTCTCTTTACCTAATCAGCATTATAATTTGCATAAATCAACTGTCGTAAACGTAGCAGACCCATTTTTAATTAAAATGACCTGGACTTTCTCCCCTTCTGTCTTTAAGTCTCTCTTCCATCGACTGCATCTCTATCTGTCACGTATGTCTGTCATAGTGTTCAAATAAGTCCAGCTTTGAAGGGAAGAAGCCGTGCCCTGAGGGCTCGTCAGACAACGTGATGACATGATGCTTCTGTTGAAAGAAAGCAGGGAAGATCAAATGCTAAATGGCCGTGTGTGTGTGTGTGTGCGTGCACGTGCGCGCGTGCGTGTGTTTTCTTTTCTAAATCTTGTTTGAAGTCTTTCCAAGTGGTTTGAATGTTAGGATATTTCCACGAAATGTAGATTCAGTGTGCTTATTTATTAGCATGTTGAATAAACAGAAGGAAACAAAATAGATGAACGAAATAGCACAACATTTGGTAATAGTTTGTTCTAATAGTCAACTCTGTAACGCAGAGCAAAAAATACAGGTCTGTAAAAACATAAATTCCATGCCTTAAATAACTTTGATATTTTCTGAAGTTGAACAGCCTGCTGTGCTCAATCAGGGAACAGGCTGATTTGACAGGGAAGCTCGGTTTTTGTTTGATTAATGTGTTGGTCTTTGATACAGTTCTGCAAATCATCCAACCAGATTCTAAAAAGCTTAGGAGTTGCTCTCTAAATCTGCAGATATACATGCTATGCATATATTTATTCAGGAGAGAACATGACTATGCCCTCCTTTAAACAGCACCCATTGGTAAATGATTACGGTACACAACTGTAAGAAAACGTATTTAGACAGATGAAAAATGTTCACATAGAAGACTGAAGTAGAGTAACACAGTATTTATTAGAACACACATGCAGTGCATTATGTGCATTCATAACATATTAGATAATGTCTTGCTTTAACAGGTTTTCTCGAACCCACAATTCCACGGGGTCATGGTGGCTCCTTGCTGAATCTGTTTATGCCGGTGATTCCCCCGGCATTTGGCCTCAATTCCCATAAATAATTAGCTTTTATTTATACATACACTATCCGTGTAGCTTAAGATGTGTCTTGTGTGTGTTTGTCCTCGCTGTCTCTCTCACAGACCTTTCATTTCCTCAGAGATTGAATGACTCATTCGACAAGAGGGCCCGACTATAGAGAGATGTAAACTAAAAGAGAGAAAGATTAACAGGCCATGCAGTTCATGTCGGAAGCAGATCTGTGTGAACGCCTGTCATAGATGGAGAATGGCAAAAGATAGAAACGAAAGAGAGAAGAGACAACAAATAAAGAGAGGCAGACCACTTTCAGCCATCTCCTCTCATGCAGAAGGGATGTGCTGCCTTGAGCACAATCTTTTCCAGGAACTCCAGCATAAACAAATTCAGTCAAAGTATCCCTACAGCTCTTTGTGTGTGCGTATCTGGAGATGTTTGTGCATCTGTTTGTGTGTGTGTACCTAAATCTGTGTCTGTTCAACCCCTATATGATTTGGGTTGTGTGTGTGAGTCAGTGTGTGTGTGTGTATCCGGTGTCTGTATCGCTGTGCGTGTGGTTGATGTGCCTTTGACACAAGGCCGTGCCTTTCCACGCACATGTGTGTGAGTATTTAGTGCGTTTTTTGACTGCTGTACTCTGAGGCAGTATGTGTACAAGTCACTGCGAGGCCACATTGTAATCACATTGTTTGGAGAGTGTTTTCCCATCAGGACAACACATGTAGTGACAACAACTCCTCAAGCTGACGTTGAGCTACGGCACAACCGGCGCATTTAATTCCCCATCGGCAACTACAGTGAAGACTATAGGATAACTGTGTGTCCTCTGATAAGTGTGTTACCTGCTACACATGCATGATAATTCATTGAAGTATTAAAGGCACTGTTGGCTGCTGACTGTGGGGTAAAGTGTCCGTTGTGTTTGGCTTGTTGATAATGTGAATTAACTTTATTTGTGGAGTTTATAAGTATGCTTTTGAGCTCTTCCTGTTTGTGTACCCAACGTAGCGTATATACAATGTGAATAACCTTAGTTTGCATTGACAACTAGTGCTTAAGGCCTTTGTTGAGGATGTGTGGCTCATTTATTTCATGTATATGAAGACGTAGCCGTGCTTGAAATCCCAGTGCATTGTTGCTGAACTGCTGTTGCACTTTTGTCTTCATACTGTTGCTAAACAATATACACAACTGGCTCCCCTTGTGCCTTAGCTACTATTTCTATTGATATGCCTGGCTGTGCATCAGTATAGCTTACACATGATTGTTTGCCACGTTCCTCCTGTGAAATTGCGTCAAGGTAAGTGTGTGTTTTCTATTGTATTTTTTTGTAAACCCACTGCTTTATTGAAATGAGACAAATGTCTTTGAAAATGTCTTTGTTTGCATTGTTATGTTGTTTTCACTGCTATAACAGTCTACATACCAGAAGGTGGAACATCTCTCAGTGCAAGTAGTTTGTGATGATACAATTGTACTTTTTGTCTCCCTTTGGCCCAGAACTCTGCCTACACTAAAGTTGTACCCGATAGGCCGCATACAGCTGTGCTCCGGGCTCTTACAGAGCACATAGTGTGTTATGGGTTTCCTTGTTCACATCATTTTTATTATTTGGTTTCAGGCTTTAGGAAAAAGTCAAAAGTCATTCAGTGGCTGCACTAGTTTGCCAGAATATGATGTGATAGGATAGCTTATTTCATGAGTAAATAACTCTTTGCAGAGTGGTGCATGGAATGCCTCTGGCCTTTATTGAGGACACACGTTGTTTATGCATCTAATGTACCATATACGAGTGAATAACCTTTACTGGCTAGTATGGATTGAATTGAGAACTGTGTGGAGGACATAGGCTAGCTTATTAATCGAATGTGGTATGGAATCATTTTCATTTGCTTTGACCCGTTCATGGGTAAATGGCTGTTGACATTAGAGCATGACAGTGTGTGCCCATTAGCAGGCAAAACCGCCATAGGCTTTTATTGGGTACATACAGTATGCTTGTTTATGTATCAAGTGCACCACAGGCCAATATGCCAGTTGATATGTGTGTTGTTTTTTTTATCCGGTGCCTATTTACAGACATGCGTCGAGGCAAACATGGATTTGCTTTGACAAACGAGATCGCAGCAGCCTCTCAAGGCATTAAAAGGTCATTGATATTGTTTCAAACTGCACGAGGTGCAGTGAAAGACAATCATGCACACAGGTTTCCATATATATGTCATAGGGACATTTGATTACAAGTCTTTCATGCATTAACTTTCCCTGCATGTCATGTGTCACAGTGTTGTCATGTCCTGTGTCTCTGTGTAATCAGTTGTGTGTTGTACCTCAAAATACGTTTTGCATTCGCTCTGATTCACAGAGAAACAGGCTGAGATGTATTAAGATGCTATTATCGTCGACTGCCGCTGATTGTGACCGCATGCTCAGCTGTGGCTGGCTGAGGCTCAAGTCTGTGTCATTGCAGCTAGAAACTTAGCAGAGTAATCACAATCCAGCTACCGTAGCTGTCTCCATAGCATCTAGATTCAACCACAGATACAGCCGTAGTCCAATCAATAACCACATTCACAGCCACAGCATCAGCTGTCAGCCCTTTGAGAAGAGTAATGAGCCGTACATGCATCGTTTAAATCGTCTCCCTGAACTGGACTGGACCAGAACATCACATTGAATTATGCTCTCTACTTAGTACAGTGTTTTTACTGTTACTTTCAATGTTTGCATCAATAAAGAGTAGCTTTGAATTCATACAGATTGCATGGGTCCTTTACTAAAGTAAGTAAAGACTAAAAACATCTCAAGTATGCAGTGAGGTTGTTCACGCAGGAAAACAATGAGCTTACAACTAATCTACATATAATCATGATGATTACATTAAGTGCATGCATTGCTGTTTGAGACGATATTTAAAAACCGTTATGAAAGACAAAGACACTGAATTTGTTCCCAACTGCATGAAGCTGTTGTGCAAATATTGGCATACTTTTGCAGCACAATGGATAAAATGACAGAAAACACAAATATTTTAGCACACAGTCATTGTTTTACAAACATGTATGTAATGATTGAAATGAATCTACGTTTTATTTTCACTATCCATGCAACTCTAATTGGACCCTCCCCTCAAAGCCAGCCCTGCCCCATTGATGGTTGTGTGTATTTTCACCAGACGGTATGCAGCCTGACTTTTAGCTATGAGCAGAATGGTAGTGGCAAAAATTACTTTGCTTCTTGACATGTCATAGAACAGTAAAAAAAAAAAGCTGCCTCTCGCAGCAACAAAATGCTAGACTTAACATATTTGTGTATGTTTTTGTTTGTAAGTGCATTAAATGTCTTTCTGTGTGGTTATGTTCTGTGTGTGTCTATGGGTTTGTTTTAATGAGTAAGGTAGCTCCAAGTTTCCGTGTACAAATTAGCTGGGCCCTCTGTGACAAAAATAGAGGTGCTTGCGTGTGTTTGTCAGAGGTGATGAATATAGAGGGTCCATCTCTATACGTTATTTTGGATGAACCTTCAAAACCTGCTCAATCCCCAGCCGTGTGGCTTGTCGCACACATGAAAACACACACACACACCGGCCACTCAGCCTTGCCACTCAGCCATATGCCACCCAAGGGCCTGGCATCTGCTGCAACAAAAACACACAGTAACAAGAGACACACGCTGAAGTAATCACTTTTTCTATGCTGCACACAAATACATTTGGATACACGCACACATGTCTCATATAAAAGCACACACTCTGCTGTGTAAAGCACTCGTCCTTTACCTGCCGTTTTAAAAGCTCAAAAGCGCAGACGGTTAAGAGCAGATACACTGAGTGATGTGAAAAGTGAGTTGCAGTAGTCAATGCGTGAAGAGATAAATGTGTGTATGATCATCTATAATTCAGGTGTTGATACTACAGATCTCAGTTTACTGATATTTCTTAGATGGAAGAAACATGACCTGGACAGCTGCTTAACATGAGGGTCAAACGACATGGATCGATCAAAGAAAATCCCAAGATTGCGCAGGTTGCAATGGGCAGCAGAGGAGAGTGGACTAACAATCTGCCTGATCATGGGGACAAACTCCTCTGGAGCAATAACTAGGACCTCCGTCTTAGAGTCGTTGAGTTGCAGGCAGTTTTCTGCCGTCCAGTCTCTGATGGCATTGACACAGTCCAGGAGCCTCGTTAATGTGAAGGCCTCGCTGGGTTTGAATGACGTCATGGTCTACAGTGTCAAACGCAGAACTTAGGTCCAGAGGAACTAACACAGAGCAGTCACCTGCATCAGCACACATGAGAATGTCATTTGAAAACCTCAGGAGAGCGGTTTCAGTAGAGTGTTGCTTACGAAACCCAGACTGGAACTTGTCATACATGTTGTGCCTCTCCAGTGCAGCAGTAAGTTGTTTGGCCACCACTTTTTCTAAAATTTGACAAGAAAGGCAGTTTTGATATGGGCCTGTAGTTCATGGGCAAAGCTGGATCTAAGTTAGGTTTCTTTAATATGGGCTGGATAGTGGCATGTTTGAAATAGGAAGGGACAATTCCTGTAGATAATGAGGTATTGACAATAGATGTTACTGCAGGGCCAATAGTTAGCAGAACTTTCTTAAATAGAGAGGATGGAATTATATCCAGAGGGCAAGATGATGGCTTTGTCATGCAGCAGACAAACACACATGTCTGAACACATGCAGAGTCACATTCAGAGTTGTGAACACACAAACACATCGGCTGGTATAATGCATATTCAAATGATGTTAAAGCCATTTAGATCGGCCCCTTATTTGCATCTGTGCCATTAGCTGACAATGAGAGCTGGCTCGGCCTGCCAACATACCCCCTGCCTCACCTACACACACTACTTGAATTTGCATTTTGTATATCATGTATCTGTGCTGGATATTCACACTCATTCACCGACTGCTTTCCTCACATTTATGTATCTCTGGCATGGTCTTAAATACTGTAGGTTATTGATATTTGCATGCAGTATCGACACATACGGCAGCCGCTTTACCTATTCAAGTCCACACATCTCAATGACCATTAAAACACTAAACTCACAATAACACTTTCAGTACAACCATCAGACACTTATTGCAACACACTAAGCGGCGGTTTGAAGTGGTTTGTTGGAACAGGAAACAACATTTGTGTTTGAGTGTGTCCTGGGTTTTAGCTACATGTGTGATTTACTGGTCTTGAGTGAATGCTGAGGGATTGAGCTTTTTGTCTCTCCGTCTGCTTCTGATGACTGTTGCTTTGAATGACACAGCTGTGCACTAGCAGGCTAGCCTCTTAGAGCTCGGTCTGATTACTACCTGCTCCCTTTGATTAATGTTCATTATGTCTGAGTGTGTGTGTGTGTGTGTGTGTGTGTGTGTGTGTGTGTGCGCTCTCGGAGTCAATTCAAACTGCCCACCACCCTTCCACCACCATAAATCAATCAACACCATTGAAGTGCTAATATCGGCCCCTTTGTGAGCCATTTGCGCATTCAAGCCTCATCTTGCCGGAGCCAATCTGACTTATACTAATGACGAGGAGTTTTGACATCGATAATTAGATTTTTTTTTCTGAGTGGATTTCTGTAGATATTTAAATAATTGTCACGCTCATTTTTTCATCTTTGTATTGAACAACTGAATGGAAAGTATGAATCAAGGATTCAGTGAGATAGTAGCTGGATGCTCGTCTGTCACACCACCGGGTGTTCCAGTATCACTCTGGTGATTGGTCAACAGTGTGTGTTTGAATTGGATGAATTAGACACAAGCCAGAGTGATATATGGTAATACCTTGGTTATTGATGTTTGCTGGAGTTGGACAGAGTAAAGGACATTGTTACTAATATTTCCTCGGATTTGTACTCATCTTCACTTTCTGCCTAATATCTTTTGAATGCCTTATATCTACAGTATATACAGCAGAAATTCAAATAATGCAAACCTCAAATCTTTTCAATCTATGTATGCTAAATATAAGTGAAGCCAGGCCAACTGCTGGATGATATTAGAAAAAATCCCACGTGTCCGGTCTGTGAATGTGCAAATCTGAAGTTGATTAAGTTAGAATCTACCAACCGGCCCTGTGTGTGCACTTCAGCTCTTGTTGGTCCATATAGCCTTTCTCCGTCTTTCTTTCCATGTGGAAAAGACCAATAGGAGACGTCCCGTGTGTCTGTATTCTCTCCAACTGTCCAAACCCATTCTCTGTATCTCTGACACACACATACACCCGTACATAGCCTGCATATCGCCCATACGTTGGCCAGTAAGCACGCATACATCAGTGTGTGGCAACCAAACAGCCATATTACATTGATCTCCCCTCAACCTAGAAAGAAAGGGATATTTTAGCAAATTACATAATCATGACAGTAGATCATTCTTCACATGATTTGATGGGAGACCACCCTCTGAAGACGACCTTTTCATGGTGCCAGTTTCCGATGTGCACATTGTCTGCGCGTCGGTTATTACGTGCATAGCCTTTATGTCACATTGCTCGTCTCTCTGACACATAAATAGATTTGTACATCAGCCTTCACCTGATGCTATACTCACACACTGTCCGTACACACACAAACATATCAGTGTTGGTTTGTCAACTCTTTCAGACCCTGGGGCCAATAAACCGACCTCCTACATTCATCTTTGCTTTTTTTGCTGTTCACTCAGTCTATCACTCACATAAACACATTAGTGACATGCTGTATTTGTTTTGCAACTGCCACAATATGTGTACTATTTCACTTCAAGAGCGTATTCAACCTATGGTGCATTTATGTTGCTGTGAGAGCATGTAAAGGTTTAAGTAAAGTAAACTGCTTCAGCATATATTGTGTTGCCACCTGTATACTTTGAGTATAAAGCTTTTGGGTTACATTTACATTAGCAAGATGAATCCAGTGCATGCACCACTTTCCTGTAAGTGCAGTGCATCAAGGATTGCCTTTGAAGGGAAGGATGGCCAGACCGTATTAAATTCAGTGTAAAATAGCTCTTACGGTACAGTAGGATTAATAATACAATATACACTTTAAAATATGGATCAAAGCTTGTAAATACTTTCAGGTTTATAGTATTTTTTTAGATAATGATGATGCATTGTGAAGGTTGCATCTTGGCTGGCAACCTCAGAATGAAAAGTTATTTTTGGGATGGTTCTATATAAAGATATTTTGAAGATATATATATATTTTTTTGTGGCATTTTTGCCTTCATTTGACAGAAACAGTGTACATGGTGGGAGAGAGACGGGTATGTCATGCAAAGAATTCCAAAGGCTGGAATCAAACCCGGGACGCTGCGGTAACGTAGCGTGCACTGTCACCGCTCTCGGGCATGGCCGTATATTTAAGCGGGACAGACCTTTTGACAGGGGTGCCAAGCGTAAGTGAGAGTAAGGAAATCATGTCTAAACGACAAGCTGTGTAGTCCACATGTGACACATCGTACCTCAACTCAGCTTTGTTTTTATACCAAAGTAATTTACAACAAAGACAGACAAACAGAACAAAAGAAAGGAGACAAACCCAAGAATAAAAGTAAAACAGCGTAAAGAAAGAGAAATGTTAGAGAGGAAGTTGAAGCCGATCTAGCGCGGTAAAGATATGCATATCGTGGGGTTATCTCAGAGGGATCACTGGGGGTGGTTGATACATGAAATCGAATGAATGAGCTTCTGTCCGTCTGTTATATGATACTTGCTGAACTTGTGAATTAAAGTTAGCATACTGTCTATACCAGTAATAGCCCACGGCTTTGTAGCGTTAACTCTTCTACTTTTCTTCCTGTCACTTCTCCCGATAGGAATGTAACATTTCAACAGTGTCCCTTTCCTTGCATCAAGATTTCCTGTCAGCATTTCTCATTCTGCGTCCTCTCTGTACCATATAGTCACAGCAACCACAGAGTGGCTGTGTCCCACGATGGCTCGTCTGCATTCCGACTACTTTTCAAACTGTGTTTCTTATTTTCCCCGGGAGTAAACACAACATATGTACTTATATCTCTCTGTCACTACTTTCACTTCTGAACATAGTTCCTGGTGCTACAATAAATTCTGAACCTGACCTCATTACATTTAGCACAAATAGTTTTCAAGTGCTGGATCCCAAGACAGTAGTGGTTTACCAGGGCTTACTTTCAAAAAAGCGTGAAAAGCGTGTTCAAATTTAGACAATAAGAAATCTCAGTTAGTGTGGAAGAAGGAAACTTTGGAGCAAATTATTAGACCATTAAATCTCTTTAAAGCAACTCACAATTACCTTATCTTCACAATGTTACAAATGATGATCCTGATTGAAAGGGCTTGTGTGTTTCTGATCACTTCATTGCTGTTTTGCGTGTTTGAATGCACATTCCAACCCATTCCTCATGTCTGCCTCCTTCCGTTCCACAGATCTCCCTGTCTCACCTGTGGTTACTGTCTAATAGAGAAAAAGTACAAAAGGAAGAAATCAAATGCATAAAGAAAATCAAATCTTATTTTTCTTCCTTTCTATATGTCCTGGGTTCATCTGTTGTTTTCTTGTCCTTGGGTCCCCGAGTTAGTCTGAGAGAAAAAACCAGCGTAGTACTTGACAGTCCATCCGTGTACCACTTCAGGATGGACCATCAGTGGGACATATAAAGAGCACACTGAGCCATGCACGCGCACACAAATACACCCCGACACACAATCGTGAGGCCATGAGGGGAGAATCAAAATGTGGAATGTCCAAGAGCGAACACTACATCACAGAATACTTCA
This sequence comes from Melanostigma gelatinosum, assembly GCF_949748355.1. Lineage (NCBI taxonomy): Eukaryota > Metazoa > Chordata > Actinopteri > Perciformes > Zoarcidae > Melanostigma > Melanostigma gelatinosum. Next base: position 16,599,815 of record NC_136642.1, on the reverse strand, counting down.
ACCTCCTGTCGGGGTTCTGTACGCACAAGAGAGAGAAGAGATGGCCGTCTGTGGACGATGATAGTTATTAAGGGCATCCTTGGCATCGGTTGACATGGACTGAGCTCATTCGTTTCTTGTGACAAAAGAGTGCTACGGTGATGTGAAAAACAAAAATGCAACAAGTACAAGCAAACCTGTTTAGAAAACCATATACTTGTGCTAAATTCGACATTCAAAGCATTCATTTAGTATTATCTATGTAAAGATATAGTGTGTATATATAATGTCTACCTGACCACAGAAGGAAGTCGCTCTCCCTCTGTGTGTGTTGTTATCTGAGCCTCTCTGTTCTTTTTTGAACATAGACAGGCCGGCCGCACGTGTTTTTAGTGCATGTTAGTGCATGTTAGTGTGCCCCACTGGCTGATTCACGGCCCCCGCTTTGCACTGCGCTCATACGGCCGTACCAGCTGATACCGGCGTTGTCACGGAAGCCTAGCACCCACCCTCCGGTTCCCCCTCAGGTAAACACTCGAGCTCTGTCACCCTTAAGACCCTTTACGCAGTTTACAAGCAAATTCAAAATTGACTGGATACTATGAACCCGATGTAGACTTTAAATGTAGTTTACATGATGCACATTCAGTAGCCAGTTTATTAGGTACACCTCACTGAAAGTAATGTAGTCGACCCTCAATATCAATGGGGTGGACAAAATATCAGAACCACCTCGTTGTTGCATTGGTTGTCTGTCCATCCACTATCCACACTACTGTTTACATGCCACATGTATTCGCTGACTGTCGGCATTGGAGACTGCAAGAGGCAGAGTTCGACACAAACAACTGATCACATCTGTATATTTGCAACTACTTCCTATCTTTACATTTGTTTGAAAGTGTACCACCTTTTACATTTGGAAAGACGGTTGTATTCTGTTACAGCGACAGGCCGATGCTTTTTCACTCTCTTTTCCTCTCGGCAGCGCACACAATTCTCTATCTTATCAGTTTTCCAAACCAAATTTGCAATCGCTTTTATCACCGTTTTATTTGGTTTTGCACGATTTCTAAAAGTCCGAAGAAAAGGAGCAAGGAGGCCAAGATAGTACATGCATCAAAGGTCATGAGGCGGCTTTTAACCCAATCAAGCATAAGGAGTGCATGATCCCCGCCTTATCCCACACAGCCACCAGGACGGCCTTGCAGCTCATGTTTTTTTTCTCCCTTATCAAAACACATGCATGCATTTCTGTCATTCTTACAGGACGACTGGAGGGCTGGCCTTGAACAGCAATCAGACGCATTTGCTAGATATGCCTCTCTATGCATGTATGATTTGTTGTGTCTTCAGGTGTGGCCTCCAGTGATAATCACACTGCTATTGCCAAGGCATTAGTTTCAGCTGCAATTATAGATCAATGTGGATGTATAGATGTGTGCATTACACATGCATTTTCTTACACTTTCTCTTGTCTTACACACAGATACACACATGAATTACACACGTCAAGGCCTCCCCCGGCCCACGGGGGACACAACGGACAATCAGTCTGACAATTACAGCTGAGCTCTGATTGATGCTGCAGTTGCGAACACACACACAATTTCAGACACAGACGCTGTAATGCCAAGGGCTTGATCCCCACACACACACACACACACACTCTGTCAAACAAGCACCTCAGTGGATGAATAAATAAAGGAGTATGGAATGTTTTTACGATTTCTAATCACTCTGGCTGCGTGAGATATGATATCAATTTTAACCAGAGGAAAGAGACACATGATCAATGCTTAACAGTATAGAGCTGTCATCAAAAGAAAAGGTGATGTAGGTCAAAGGGCATTGGTCTGTCCGGAGGCGAGGGCTGCTTTATCTCCTGTAGGCGACATACACGTTTTTTATTGTTTCTTTCTTTTGCGGCCGGGCAGGTGTCTGTAGGATGATTTCTGTGTATCACCAATATGAAGTCATTTTGTCCAGTTCATATTTCTACTCATTGTATTAATCAATGTAAGAGAACTTCAAATATTGACGAGGAGTTAGAACGTGCAACATGATTGTCAGCTGATTGATGTCCAGATATATACGAGCACTTTCTTATTTCTGCTTTCAGGTATACGTTTCGCATCATGTGTATTTGGTGTTAGTGGGATTGTGTTTTTGTGTGTGTGCATGTCATGTTTTTTGTAACGAATATTTCGGAGGCTTTCATTCCGTGTTTTCTGCCATGTCTCTATTTTGATGGGATTCATTCCAGCATCTGAGACACTAAACAGGCTACTGTCGTGTGTGTGTGTGTGTGTGTGTGTGTGTGTGTGTGTGTGTGTGTGTGTGTGTGTGTGTGTGTGTGTGTGTGTGTGTGTGTGTGTGTGTGTGTGTGTGTGTGTGTGTGTGTGTGTGTGTGTGTGTGTGTGTGTGTGTGTGTGTGTCCTTTGACAAACTAGATCTGTCACTGGTGGCAGAACAGACTTTCTCTTCTGTTGGATAGCTGTCTGATTTTGTGTTGCTGTGCCGACATACAGTATGTTTTGAGTTCATAGATTCAGTAATGTCAAGGAGCAGCACTAGTATCATGATCTTTAGTTTGTAAAAATAGAAATGCATGAATCAGCTTTATCATGATTCTTTACTCCTTTTCTCAATTTTTCTCTCTTTTCTCTTTATTCCTTTTGTTAAACTTAGTCAGTTTTTTACAATTAGCTGCAATGTAATGTATCCATCTTTATACAGTGTTAATTTAACATCCATATTGGATTAACAGTAAAGTGATTGTGTGGTGGTAACTTCTGGTTTGGCCTACAAAAATATTTCATTAATATTAATAAGCATCTTGCTGATGAATTGTTATGGTCCAGAGTGGTAGTTAAAACATGACGATACAATCCCTGTAACATCTGTTCACCAAACATTAAAAGCCTTGAAAACTACACTGGCGATAATGTGAATTGTGCTACTTGTGTCGGCCCTCAGTCAGGTCAAGAACGTGACTTTCACAGAATGAAAGTGCTCTGCAGAACACGGTGGACTTGTGCGCACTGTGCTGTGTTAGAGACGAGGTTAAGAGATTTTCTAAAATAAGCGTACGATCACAAAGACAGGGAAGTGCTATAGATTGGGTTTGGAGTTTGTTTGTGTGAACAGACTGACTTTATGTTGCAAATTTCAATGTATATTCACATTTGCAGAAGAAGTATGTACATACATACATTCACGGATACACTTGCCATTTGCCCGGTGGATGGATTTCCAGCTGGTTAAACATAACAAATCATGTTTTAATGTGTTCTCTCTCTCTCACCCACACATTTACATTCTGTTACCACTGATATTTCTAACCCATTGCTTCTCAAAGTGTAGTTTATTTTCCGAAGCTTAAAACCATTCATATCAGTACTTTATTTAGTGCAGCCAGCGAGTCAGAGGACCCGTTTCCTTGGACATATTACAGTAGAATGTAAACCTGATACCTGACAAGTATTGGAAACAAAGATATGAGATGATTGGTCTACGCCGCTTTGCAGAGGCCAAAGATTTGAAAAGTACTCGGACAACTCAAGTATTTAAAGAGTTAATGGAGTACGTTCATCTTTCCTATTTGCTTCGACATTTTCTTTTAACCTTCTTCAAATCCATCCTTTCATCCTTTCTAAATGTCTCATGTTGTTAGTGTAATACTCTGTGTCAAGTTTATGTTCAGGGCTTGTTCCAAACAATTCATTTGTACAACTTTGATCTGTGTTGATTTTACATTCGTCCCCACAAACATTTAACCAAAGCCACCCTTAATCCCCTCAGTCTTTGTGGCAAACAAATGCCTCTTTTACTTTGTTTTTTTGACTTTGAGGGTAAAACAAAATACCCAAACCAACAGGGAAGCTTTTTTCTTCCTCTTTCAAGAAGCTTATTCAAAGAGAACCTGCAAAAGATCAGCGCATCTCTCTTTGGCCCTCTAAAATCACTCCCTGCAACGATTGTTTAGCAGGCAACAAAACAAAATCTCTCTACAAGGGGCTACAGAAGTGTGTGTGTGTGTGTGTGTGTGTGTGTGTGTGTGTGTGTGTGTGTGTGTGTGTGTGTGTGTGTGTGTGTGTGTGTGTGTGTGTGTGTGTGTGTGTGTGTGTGTGTGTGTGTGTGTGTGTGTGCGCGTGCGTGCGTGTGATTTGTGAGCAAGAAAGCATCATATTCCACCATCTGTGTGTGTGTTTGCATGATACGGTCGAGTGAAAGTGTACGTATGGAATGACAGGAGTGATGAGCGTGAACAATGAGTTTAATAAATAGATGAAGACACAAAAATGATTCGGTCCGAGTAAGTAAGAGTAACGCATAAATGTACAATGACTGGGAGGATTGTAGCTCTGGTGTGTATTGGTCAAACACTGGTGAACTGTACTGATGATGACAAGCGGAACATTGTTTGGGGGGGGGGGTTACTACTGTAACAAGTGGAGTTATCTGAGGTCTCTATCCTCACTACAATGATCGACTCGTTGGATAACATTTTATGAATCATTTATTCATGTTTATATACCACTTGAATGAATGTCAACCAGGGGTACCACTGATTGTTGTGTTAAGTTATGTAGTTATGTCACAGAATAATTAAGTGTGTGGTGATTACAGCTATGGAGCAAGATCTGAGGATACCTCTGACCAACGAGAACCAAGTTCATTTCAGAGCAGGCGCCATCATTGTTGCTTTGATTGGTATCGCACTGTACAGCCGCGGACACGTTGAATTATTATCTTCATACATTGTCTATAATATTACTATCTATACAGAATATCGCATCCTTAGGTGAGGATTTAGTGTGAGCTTTAAAGGGAGTGAGCATGTAATACACCACGTTGTTTCAGAAAAGGGTCAGATAGTGTATTGCGTCCTCATTGTAGGTACACGTCTTTGGTACTGGGCGTTAACATGTGGCTGCCATTGTATTAAGATCACAGTCGTGCTGTAAATTCGTTGATATACTACCTTTACTGTCTTTCTTTGTTCAGTATTGTCATATTGATGGGCAGGTGTGTAATCAGCGTATTTGTAGTCTTCATTTGTTGTTTGTTTCCTTTGACACTGACTATTCGCTCCTTATAATTAATCCCATGCAACAGTCTGGCTGTTTAGTAGTCTGGTTAGAAACATAATCCAGTTCCATGCTTAAAAAAGAAGAAAAGGCAGGGATGCAATTTAGTATGGCGTCTGAGTGAATTGCTCCTTTTTGTTTGTGACGCAGATGAGAATGTTGACTACTATTCAAATCCACAGTTCTCTCATTATCCCTGTTGTGATGTGGATTAATGATCAATTAAACTCATGATCCCACAAATCTGTCGTGGATCAGCTGTGTACCACGGGACGTTATTCTCTCTGATGGCGAAGTAAATAACCGTCTCTCTGTGCAAAGACGTACACATACACGGCTTGTTTGGTATTCTGTGACGTTTTTCAATAACTGGAGTAAATACGAATCTAAATGCAGACTCTCACACCCAGATATGCAAGCAAAGACCAGCCGTCACAAGCAGAGACCAACACATCATACACTGCATACAAATGCATACGCATAGCTCGTGGTGTGGTGCACATGAGTGTGTGCAGCTCATGAACTTTTCATTTAGTGCATTCACTATGTTGTCATATGAGAGGTTTATGCTTGGTTGTGTTCATGCATGATCATACTCTTTTTCCACAGTTCAATCAACATATTAGGATAAACCTTAATCCCAGATCATTGCTCCTCGCTGGTTGTTTCGGGGTGGATTAGGTTTAATTCAGTCAGGCAGATCCATACAGATTCACATCGTACACATGTAGCTTTCAGTTCATCCAGATCTCTCTTCTGGTGCAAAGTGTAAAACTGAAAACTAAATAACTTTAAGAGGCTTTGGTGAGGTGACACCCCCCCCCCCCCCCCCTTGTACTGTACCCACATTTTAAAGGAGAGTGGGAATCTTTCAACTTAAAAAAAATGAAACAGAATGATAAAATGTTGAGAGGCGAATCCTTAACAATGTAAATGTTTTTATAAGCCAAACATCCTTTTTTCCTTTAATATATGTACAATGCTGTGAACATTGTCTTTGGCTCATGTGCTTAGGATTTTAGCCTCACGGCAGAGACATCTGCCTTCAATCCAAAGGAGCAAACAAAAGGGCCCAAATCAAATGATCGCCATCCAACAATAATGTTCAAAGGATGTTTTTTTTCCACCCTCTTTTTCTGAAAATTGCTCTGTTTGCAGGAAACAGTGATTTATTTGGTCTCTTTTTAAGTCTGTCAGCATGCCTGTGCAGGTGCTGCCTGTTGGAACAAACACGCACGCGCACACACACACACACAGAGTAAAATCAGTAAAGAAAGAAAGTAAGGCGAGAGGGAATTCTAGTGGAAGGAAGTGAGGTATGAACAACAAAGAAAATGCGGGAAGGAGGGAAGAAAAGAGCACAGAAGATGGGTGTCTGCAAAAATGGAAAGACCCTGAGCAATGTGTCGGAGCCGTGACTTCTAAGGCTCTGACATATTGCTACAGACATGATCAGTCAGCACATTTTTTACAGTACGGGGCTCATCACTGACGGTTAAAATGCAAATACTGCCTATTGAGCCTACAGAACAACTACATGTTGCTGCTATATTAAACCCAGGTGGTTTGTGATGGACTGCTGGCCGGGATAAACTTTCTGTGGCGGTTCCTCACATGACAAGATTATTGCCATGTTTTTATAAGCCAGCATGCAGTGTTTTTAATGTGCTAAATACACCCAAAAGTAATTGTTCATCAATCCAGACACTTCAGCGGACGCATTAGACCATCCACAGAAATATAAAATGAATGTGGACCCTCCATGATTACAGTCAAATATTTGTCAAAAATGAATTGTCAAGATACTCGTCCATGGGGGACAAATGAAAAATAAAAGATATTTACTTTCTCAGTCAATCCGAAGGTGGCTTTATTCATGCCTGCAGTACTTTGTACAAAAAAATATCTTCTCGTCTTTGAGTCGACAACATTCTTCATAGTTTCCCATACTAAATATCTTGATTGGGAGGCCGTGTTGTAGTGTTTGATTTTCTGATTTCCTGAACAGTCTGTTCTCTTTTAATTGTATCCTGCGTAGCCGTTCTTTTTTGTAAGGAACTGAATGTAACAGTAATCACTATCCTCTCAGCAAAAGCGCTGAAAGCGAAGTGTCTCCAGAACCTTGAGATTGTAATTAAATGTTGAACTGCACCAACAGAAAACATGAAAGTGCAAAACTTTGATTGAATTGAGATCTTGATGAATGGAAGCATATTGTGTGACTGAGGCAGCTTGCTGCTGTTGAATTGAAACCGAACGAGATATTCCAGCCTGGATAACAAAAGCAGTGTAGCCTTGCTTGTGAAGGTGCAGGAGATACTCCTATTGTACATCAACTAAGTTCAGCATTTTGTGTTTGTGTACGGTCACATTACATCAACAATGTGTGTCAGCAGATGGAATGAGTAGATCTGTTTCAATGTGCAATGAAAGAAGGTTGTTCTGTCCGCTCAGTTAAAGCAAATAACCCTCATTTCTAACACGTTTCTAGCAGAGTTCTAGAAGAAGAATATTCAGCAAAAATGTGAAGTCCTTGAAGTAAATCAGAAAAAAAACATGTTTTTAAGTGAATATGCATCCTTCCTAACTCACAAGCTCATCACCAGCAAGAAACAGACTAAATCAAACCAAAAGAGATGCAGAGACTGAGAAGAAAGTAGAAAAGATGATTTGCAGGGATATTAATCCTGCTTTCATAGGTTACAGTCAGCATATGACTGAGGACACACACACACAGATGGCCACGTCTATAGATGAAAACACATTTGCACAACTGCTGCATGAAGGGCTGATGTTTCATCAGTCAATAATCGTGTATGTGTTTGATTTTGTGTTCTCTCTCTGTCTCCCACTCTCCGTGTAGGTCGGGGAGAGGCAACATGTGTTGGTGACGGAGGAGTCGTTTGATGCTCAATACTATGTGTCTCACAACAAGTTCTACGAACAGGTAAGATCATTGTTTTGCTTTGTTCATCAAACTTATAATCAAGCTGAGTTGCACTGGCTGGTATGATGTCAAAATCTGCTGAAGAAAGATTCAGCGGGCTGGATGTTTGTTGACACTTTGGCATCCTAAAGATGAATCCTAAAATAGTTCAGTTGGCCCACAGACTCTATCCACCATCGAACACGTACAGTGAAAAGCAGTCAATGAATCTGTATTTGATGAAAATGTTCCCGTATGTGAAGCTAATCCAACCCTCCCTCATTTTCACACTTAGTAAATCAGGTCATAAGCTTTGCTTTGCATGTGACAGAGTACTCACAGCAGGTGTCAGAAGCTTAAGCATGTATTGACTAAAGTAGGTTAGCTTTAACATCTCACACACACACACACACACACACACACACACCCTGCGGTGGTCATGAGTGCATTTGGCTGCTGATAGCGGCAGTACTTTTTGCTTCTTTTTTTTACAGTTTTAAAATTAAGGTCAGCCCTAAAGACATGCACATTCCATCCTACACACACATACAGCTGTTCACATACACACACATCCGCATGGCTTCAAAGGCCCTCGACCTGTGAAAAATTCACTTGAAGACATCTTCAAATAAATCAATTTCCTCCTGCTTTAACCATCATCAGAAACATGTTTGAAGTTATGCTTTTTATTAGCAGGCAGGGCAGGGGATGGTAATAATTTTTCCTCCCCTCCACTTTCCTCTCCTCCTCCTTTGCACCTCCTTCTGCGGGCTATAAACTTAAGTTACAAGTGTCACTGGGTTCATGTGTGTGTTGTGACGTGCCGACTCCTCCATGCATGTGTGCGTATATATGCAGGCATGTGTGTCAGTTGACTTTACTCAAGAGGAAAGCACGTTGATATGTTTGATGTTTTCCCTTTTTTTTTGGGACAAAGTATTTGGCATGTACTCCTAAATCACATTCTGACTTGAAAAAAGAACATGAAAACACGACGTACCAATATGTTCTTGAATCTGTCCCCCCAAGGGATACACCCCCGTATCATGTATGCTGCATGTCTACACTCACAGGACACAGACACATACACACACATACACTACATACACATACACTACATACACATACACTACATACACACGAGGGTGTATACGCACTGCAGAGGTCTGACTCACATCTCAAGTTGTATTTTGATAACGTCCTGTTATTTTTCCTCACTTGTGTATATATATATATTAATATTATTCTCCATATCGTTGTTTTTTTTGCGCTGTAATGCGATCACACTTGAACATTAGAGTTTAATCAACACTGTATATCACTCTGGATAACAGCATCCCAAAGATTTAACAGCAAAGGAAGAATAAAGGGAAAGTAGGAAAGTGGTGTTACAGCAAATAAATAGAGAAGTAATAACATAGAGATATATACAACTGGTGTAAGAATAGATAATAGCTGCGGGTCTAGTTTATATGTAAACAGTGTACACCAACATAATATATACTAAAGTTAAGTTATAATCGTTTTTGTTTGTATTGATATAACAAAATATAAATATAATATGGTATATGATGTGGTAAGACAGTACAATATATTTACATAGTATTGTATGGTTTTAGATACAGTGTAAGATGCAATACAATGGTAGTAATAATAATAATTATAATATAATATACTTTTACATATAATATAGTATAATAAGAGAAAGAGAAGAGCAAAACATTGAAGAGTTCAGTTAGGAGGATTGGGCGGTTAATAGCGAAATATGAGGAAGTCAAGGATCAGGAAATGAAAACAGTAGTGGGAGCAGAGACAAGGGACCGAAGGAGGTGGGGGGGGGGGGGTGTGGGTGTAGTGAAGTGGGGAACACGGTAGAGAGGTGCGAGTGTGAACAAATAGCCTAGTTTCACTTTTACACCATCGGATGGATATCTGTCCTGACGGGTATAATAGGCACCCGACCCACCTGTCTGTGTGTGTGTGTGTGTGTGTGTGGTTCAGTGAGGAAGTCGGGCGGGGGGGTTCCAATGTAATCGGACAAGCTCTTTCATCATTTAATCACCCTGTAATGGGCCTCAAATGACCCTCACCTTCACACACACACACTCACTTACCTTCCTCCCCCACAGCCCTGCTGTTTTACCTCTCTGCTCTCTCTCTGGTTGCTGGCTACCAACAAACACAGAGTGTCGAGCAGCAGGTGTGTTGATTAGGCAGGTGTGGCGCTGGCTGCGTGTCTGCCTGGGCCGATCTCCGATCATATTCCACCATCTGGATGAAGACTGACAGATTAACACTGAGCCAGGCTTACTCCTGCCGTCACAGCAGTAGCACTCCCTCCACCAGTTCACAAGCTAGTCTCTGCCCAGTCAGTATCTTAGCCCTGCAGAGTCGTAGACAGACCACCAGGTGATCTGAGTCAGCAAGCAACCGCCCTGCTGAAGTGAACTTGGGCAAGACAATGAATCCTCAGCAGCTCCATGGTTTCTGTTCTACACCTGATCTTAGGTCTAATGAATGCTCCCATTATTATCGCCATTATTAAATTATTACACGCTGTCTTTATGTGTCTTTACTTCTATAACAGTTTCCAGTGACAGACCATGAAGGCTCAGCCGTGTTCAGAAAGGATAACATCACTTTTCAAGCCTTAGGGTCTCGTATTCACAAATGAAGCCTTTTACTTTCACTTGGGAAATAGAATAAGTTATATGATGCGATCAAAGAAAACCTTTACTTTAGTGCCAACTACTGTTTTAAATCCCCCCCGATAATCACAGCACCAATCGAGTGGGATTGAATCTGAAGGAAGAGTTTGCGGAAAGAAGTAAATCATTCCTCTAACACAGTGATTTTCAACCGGTGTGCCGCGGCACACTAGTGTGCCGCGAGAGATCGTCAGGTGTGCCGTGGGAAATTTTCTAATATCACCTAATTAACCATTGTCGGGTGTCTGTGCTGTAATAAAGTGTCGCAGATAATGTAATACTCTTCTATGGCAGTGGGTGGCAGCAGAGGGATTTAAATACCTGTAAAGACAATAGAGTTAGTGCTGCGCGACACGTGACAGTGACAGTTTGGGATCAAAGCAAGACGAGCAAGTGACAGTGATGAAAAACAAAAAAAGGTGACAGTGATGGAGAAGTTTTTGAGAAGGGAAAATGCAAATGCCGAACAGGGCCCTGGACAAAATTCTGACCCAGATGAAGGCCCAAGTATGAGTGGTCGACAAAAGAAAAAAGACAAGACGGTGAGCTCGAGGCAATACAGCGAAAGCTATCTTTCATTTGGATTTACGTTCACCGGGGATGCAACGGCCCCGAGTCCGCTGTGCTTGGTGTGTGGTGAGAAGCTATCCAATAGCGCCATGGTGCCAAGCAAGCTTAAACGCCATCTCCAAACGAAACACCCTTCCGTTCAAAACAAGTCGATGGACTATTTTGTACGCTTACGTACAAACAATGAGAAACAGGCAACTGTTTTGAGAAAAACCACAAAGGTAAACGAGAGAGCCCTCAAAGCTAGCTACCTTGTTGCTGAACTCGTAGCTAAAACAAAAAAGTCCCACACCGTGGCAGAAACATGAATACTGCCAGCTTGTAAAGCCATTGTGAATGAGATGCTCGGCCCTGACGCGGCCAAAGAGATCGCTAAAGTGCCTCTCTCAGATAACACAATTGCCAGACGTATTGATGACATGTCTGCGGACATAGAAACTGTTGTTTTTGGAAAAGATGCGCATCAGTAAGAAATTTGCCTTGCAACTTGATGAGTCGACGGATATTAGTGGAGATTGTCAGCTCTTGGCCAACGTGCGTTTTGTGGATGGAGAAGCCATTAGAGAGAACTTCCTATTTTGCAAGGCACTGCCAGAAAAATCAACAGGAGATGAAATATTTCCGGTCACGTCGGAATATCTTGACAAAAGCGGGCTTACGTGGGAAAACTGCACAGGTGTCTGCACTGATGGAGCCGCAGCCATGGTCGGGCGCATCAAAGGCTTCGTAAGTAGGGTCAAAGAAAGAAACCCAGCTGTTACTGTTACGCACTGTTTTTTGCACCGTGAGGCCCTCGTTGCAAAGACCTTACCAGCAGATCTAGGTCCTGTGTTGGATGATGTTGTGCGCTTAGTGAACTTTGTGAAGACGCGACCTTTGAAATCTCGCTTATTTGCGTCTCTGTGTGAGGAAATGGGAGCGGAACATAAAGTGTTATTGCTCCACACGGAGGTCCGGTGGCTGTCGCGCGGCAAAAGTGCTGGCCCGTGTGTATGAGCTCCGAGAGGAACTTAAAGTGTTTCTGACAGACGAGAGGCCCGATTTCTCAAAGCTGCTTGCAAGTGATCAGTGGTGTGCAAAGCTGGCATACCTGGCTGATATATTTCATCATCTGAATGAACTGAACACACGGATGCAAGGCCGAAATGAAAACCTGCTTACAAGCACTGACAAAATGAACGGATTCCGTTTAAAGGTGCAGCTCTGGCAACAACATGTGCAGCGTGGCAACCTTGAGATGTTCCCACTCACCGAGAAACTGCAGGATGGCAACACTGCTGCAATGTGCGAGGTGATTGGCAAACATTTGAAAACTCTGGAGGAGAAGTTGTCATTTTATTTCTCTTCAGCCTTCACAGAATGCCTTGACTGGGTTAGGGACCCATACAGCTCAGCATCCGTTGCTGGAAATGACATGACTTTAAAGGAGCAAGAGGAACTCATTGAACTGAAACAAGATCGTGGTTTAAAGCTAAACTTTGCTGATCTTCCTTTGGACAGTTTTTGGTTAGCTGTTGCCAAGGAGTTCCCCATTCTGGCCAACAAAGCTATTTTGACATTGCTCCCGTTTTCAACCACATATCTGTGTGAGCTGAGCTTCTCAAGCTTGACAGCGATAAAAACTAAAAACAGAGAGAGACTGAGAGCTGTTGAGGAAGAGCTTCGTGTGTGTCTTTCTACCATTCCTGCCAGGATATCCATGTTGTGTTCATCGAAACAGGCCCAGGTTTCACACTAAGTGAGTACAAATACATTTAGAAACTATATTATTAACTATATGTATTATATGTACTGTGTTAGTGTCTTTTTGTGTCATTTTGGTTGGTGGTGTGCCCCAGGATTTTGTAAATGTAAAAAGTGTGCCGCGGCTCAAAAAAGGTTGAAAATCACTGCTCTAACAGCTGTGAACGGCATCTATCATTGTAAATCTGTCAACGGTGTGGTTAGGTTGAAAATTGTTTTTGGAAGGAAAAGCATTAGATCTTTATTCTTACCGGCGTCGGTAAGCCATTAAGAACAAATTCCGTTTCACACGAGGCCGTAATTATAACTCTTTGTTTTCTTTTCCTTCCTGCTGAGATTTATAGTTGCCATGGTGAAATAATAAGACAAACCAGCAAAATCCCAATGGTTTATCTCGCAGCTGTTGGCGTAGTTTTTCACCTTGAGGGCTTCTATAAATGGAACTGAGAACACTCAGCCCCGGGTTTGTCTGTAAGCGGGCAGGGACCGGCTAAATAACAATGTGGGAGAGCAGTTTTAGAGCGGCAGTCAATTGAAAATGTAATCGACAGATGTGGTGAAATATGCAGAGGGTTGATTATTTGTTGGAACGGAAGGTGATGTAGGTGGGTCTTTCTAGTTGAATAACAAGTGAATGAGCAAGTTGCTGAATATACGTCACCTCTGGTCACTAAGGTACTGAATGAAATCCCACATTTTGAATCATGATTCATTGTGGTTCTTTTTGACGGTGATACAAATGTGCAGTGGTGTCAGTTATGATGTGTGGCTCTTTGTTTTGCAGGTGCTGGTGCCTAAGAGGGCTGAGTTCAAAGGGAAGATGATTGAGGTGGACATCTACGAGGCAGGAAAACACTTCCTGAAAGGCCGACCGACAGAAGAGAGTAAGCCCTTCACTCCCTCCATTGCCAAACCACTTCAGAAGGGAGAGGTGTCCGGCCTGATGCAGGTAAACGCACACAAATACAGTTCAATGCATGCCTCGAGTCACGTCATTTTCCAATTAAATGCTGCAGTTCAGTACATCAAAGTAAATGTGCACAAACAGATTTATGCATGTAAGCACAGTCATCGCTTCATGGCTGTGCCACAAAATATGAAGTCAACTGTACTTCCGTAGCAAACAGTTTAAAATAGCGTTGACCGGGTGATTGACATAAAACAAAAGGAACAGCACAACATTATGTTTGAAACTGAACCTGACCTGGAGATCAACCTGAAGGGGCTAAATACAAGATTGGAAGCATTTCTATTGCCTCCCAACGGCTCTCAACATGGCAGCGGCTGAGCAGGCAGCTCGCAGCTAACAGCGGTAACATTGCAAACAACGGCGACGGTAATGACGGAGCTAACCGTGTTTTCCTGAGGGGGAACCGGAGGGTGAGTGCTACGCATCTGGACAGATTTATCAGCTGTAACTGGCGAATGAGTAGTGCAGAGCAGCAGCCATGAGACAGCCAATGGAGCACGCTCACATGCACTGGGCCTGGCTGTGTCAACAAAGCCAGGAGAAGCTCAGATTACCACACACACACACACACACACACAGGGAGAGTGACTTCAATCTCTGCTCAGGTAGACATTACTCTGCTCTATCTTTATATGGCAAAGAGTTGTTTGCTGCTATGTCAATGCTCTGATTATAGCATTTAGAACTTTAAATGTCAGGAACAAATAGAACTACCAGTAAAACATGAGCTAAAAGAGTATATGGGAACGAGAAAGGAAAGAGAGTAATGCTGGTACACAGGTTAAAACACCTTTTCAACTCGAGGCCATCTTGCGTTGGGATCACACCAGCCGTGACTCTACATCGTGCCAGGGGAATAAAGTGGCAGGTTCCAAAGTACTGTTTGTGACCAAGACGATCTGACCTCTTGATGCATGTTCCATGGTCAGATACAGAGACGACAGATCACAAGGTGCGATACACTGTGTTGTGAAGTCCATTCAATGCAATTTGATTCAGCTGCAAACTTATAATAATTAATGCAAGATTACATTATTTTACACAAAAGAAAGTAAATAAGTTTTAAGTAACTGGGATGGATTTTTCGTTGGGTTTTGTTAAGTTCGACATCAATCTTAATTTAGTTTCTGAGCGCATATTGTTGTAAATAAAACAGAATATGACTTCTGTGGTGCTCTATCGATGAAGCCATATTGGTATACTAATAAGTTATTTTATCTTAAATGAATTCGTGAAGATTTCAGTGCTATATTTAGCAACTTTAAATCAGTTACCCATGTAGTGTGTGTATGAGCGTGTCTACCAGATGTGTTCTGGTCTTTTTTAGGTAATGAGAGGACCTTTCTGTCAAGCCCTCACACTGTGTTCTTTCCTTATCCAAACTATAAAAGCTGTATTTACAACGGCTTTTCAAATTTTGTTCAGTCAGCAAATGAATTAGGTGTGTGTGTGTGTGTGTGTGTGCGTGCGTGCGTGTGTGTGTGTCCACATTTTTAATCCATTCTCACTGCAGTTTGTGGAAAAGCCCCAGTGTATCAGGCGTGAGATAAGTAATTTAAGATAAGCTGGAGCTGGCTAAACTGTCCTCTGCCTTCTTTTCCACACACACACACACACACACACACACACACACACACACACACACACACACACACACACACACACACACATGTTAATGTATCTGTTTCACTGCATGTTATTTTTCACTCCGACTAGCTGTAGCTTATAGCTCAGGACATGGAGCCACAGAGCAGAATATGATACACTTTCTAATTTCACACTCCATCAGCCTTTACTGAGAGAGAGAGAGAGAGAGAGAGAGAGAGAGAGAGAGAGAGAGATAAAAATGAGATAAAAAGACAAACGGTCTCACAACAAGCCAAGCGGTACGTCACTCAGCACTGAAAAGTTCAGCTGTGGGGACAAGACCTTGTAAAATGAGTTGCCTCATAAAGTCTGCAGCACATCCAATACACACACTTGCATTTGTTTCCCCACTCACACTCCTTTAACATTCTTCGACATCCTTACACAACACGCTCAGGCTGCAATATTATTTGGGTTGATGCAACCACGCATGCACTCTCTCAGACACACACACACACACTCTTCAGACTGTAATGCACAATGTCTGTACTATAAATACCTTTGTCTGATAAATGTCCTGATATCAAGAGGAAAATGGAGGTACGGTCATCATTTCCACCCTTAATGTGCTCCAGAAGAGAATTTAAGTAGATATCTGGACTTACTTTGTTCACTCTTTTTATAATGACAATAGCCGGATAGGACACATAATCACTCTGTCTGTTTAACACCCTGTGGAGATGAGATGCAGTGTGTGTTGAAATACAGTGGTGTATCAGGATTTGCAAAAAATGAATGCTCGTCTCTGCTTTCCACAGCATATTGTCAATTAGCATATTGTTATATTAAGTGATCTCCAGTGATGCTGCTGATGATCTGTAATCCATAGTCCTTGACCAGCATTGTCAGCTCTTAATGACACCAGAGTGCCACTGGAGCACAGAGCTCACAGATAAGTGACCGAATGGCTTGGAAACAAAGCAGTATTTGCAACACCGACACACTTATTGTACAGCCCTCTGGTATGTGTGATGTCCTTGACACCCGTGTGTCCAGCATTTATTATTATAAGTGAACTGGTCTGATTGACAGTATGCATGCACACATGCATTTAGTTATATCTGACACTAGCATACTAATGTACATACACACACACACACACACACACTGGTGGCTGGCCTGTACAGATTGAAGACCATCTATTTCCTACGAGTCTCTGCGTGAATCCACCACACACTGAGCTGAATGTGAGATGAATGAATGATTAGGGAAAGGCAGAGAGATGCTCTGTAATTACAGGCTTTTGGCGGAGAGCGAGAGAAAAACATAGGAATAAAGGACCAGGAGAGAGGGAGAGATTGCGTGATGAGGTGCATGATAGCTGAGTAGCTGATAGGAGGACAGGGTCCGAGCTTTGTTTCGTTTCATCGAAGATGCAGAGGAGCGTCGTAAGAGAGTGAGAACGAGAGAGTGGTAGATAAGTGGGTGATTGGATAGGCAGAGGAACCCACTAAGGTCTGAAATATCCATTTGTCGAAAACGAAAAGTGAGAGATCTATCATTTCTGAGTTGGCGAGAGAGAGAGAGAGAGAGAGAGATGATTGCACACCATCCAGCATCCATGCTGATGTGTGTGGGAATGAAGCAACACTGCCGGATGGATGGATGGATGGATGGATGGATGGATGGATTGATAGAGTGACATGTGAAAGCTTGTGTGGACGGCTGTGGACCGATGGACTTGAAAGAGGACAGATATAGTTGAATGTATGGCTGTGAGACGTGATGGCTTGGATGCACACAGCTGATGGATGAGGAGATGAATGGATGTGTGAATGTATTGCAGGTACAGACATTATGGATGGATGGATGAGTAGTGAGGATGGATTCATGGTGATCTCATGGCACACTGCTCTTTGTCTGTGTGCAGCCCAAGATCATGCCTTTGTCCGGTGCGACATGTTCATTAAAAGGCTTTGGTGTTTTTGCCATTCCATGAAACAAGACCAAGGTTTTAGAGGGAGAGAGAAATTAGCTTTTATTGACATGAATGACATCTCTTCTTCTGTTTCTCTTTCTTACCCGCTCTCTATCTCTCCGGCTGTCAGCCCATCATTCACAGAAACAGCACTTTCAGCAAAAGTGGGAGGATGGTAATGAGTCTTTTAGTGGGACACAATAGCAAAGAAAGCACTCAACAGCATGGCGGAGGAAAGAAAAATAGAAAGTATCTTCACCAGTCCTCATCCTCAGATGAAATTAAATGATAGAAGACGAGGGGGTATGTTGGAGAGGCCAGAAAATGAAACAAGAGTGAAAGAGAGAGCAGGAGACAGAAAAGCAGCTTGAGTGCCACCCAATGATCAGTTCTTTTCACGGCATACTTTCTCAAGGAGACCGAGAGAACAGGAGAAAGAGAAGAAAACGGCTCTGCCCCTTTCACCAGACAGCAAATTGACAGTTGGTATGAAAGAAAAAGGAGTGAGCCGGGCAGGGAATACGAGTAGTGAACAATGCCCCTCCATGACGACAAATTGACAGAAAAACAAAAAAAAAATGGAGGTGAATGGACGAATCTCAGCTCGTGTATACAATTTCATTTTCCCTTTCTCTGGGGCTTGTATTCATGGTCTCCCCAGCCTTCCTTGTGGATTTCTTTCTTTTTCATCATATCTCTGTTTTTCTTTTCTTTCATTGCTTTTTTCTTTGTGTTTGTGTCCCGTGTCATGATTTCATTATTTATCCTCTTTCCTCCCTTCACCTCTTGCTCCTCTGTCCTCGCAATTCTGTTTTTAATCAGTTCATCCATCTCGTGTGTGTGTGTGTATACAGTATTTGACTTGTTTGCCATGAATGGGTAGAAAAATATAAAAACACTGCGTGGAAAGTGTTCAATTTATAATTGTATCTTTGTATATTCTGGTACAGGCTGAGTGGGAGGGATTGCTGGTATTTTGCATCATAGTGCTTCCAGAACATTTACACAGACACACACTACAGGTTCATTGGTAAAATCGAAGATTTTACGCACACACACACACACACATTGATCCTTGTACACACACACACGTACACAACCACGCCGGTGTGCGTGGCAGACTCCTACTAGCCGCAGGCTATACGAGACACTGGCTGTGTTCACACCATCGTCATGTAGACAGAACACACACACGTCTAACACAAACATATACGCACACACAGGCACCAAAATCAAACGAAAATCTGCATTTCACGCCAAACAATTGAACCGCTCTGTCTTGACATGCAACTGTTGTGGGTTGTTGCTTTGATGTTGCGTTATGCACAAATCATGTTGTCATCTCTATTGTCAGGAAAAGAACAAAGCTAATCAGAGATCATGCTGTCTCTTCTAGACCAGATACAGTAAATCCTCTCAAATCCATTGTTGTTTTGTATGATTTAACATGTCAAAAGGTTTTGCTTGGCCTTTGCATGACTTTGTTTACTCTAATGGCAAAGGATTAGTTTTGCCTTCAAAGCAGCAGCTATTTCCAGCATTTGGTTGAGCATGTCACATGGTACTGCATGGCCTGCATGTTGTGTGTACGTGAAGACCCAAAGCCACACTAACAAAGGAATGAATGTTAAGCCATCAAATATTAGTCTATTTTCAGAATTCTTACCTAACACGTCAAATGGCATTACGCAGTAGTCTGTTTTGTTTATTTCAAATGTCAGGGTGTTTTAAATACCCCTTGCTCTGGGTTTGCTTTTAAACCACAGACAGAAGATGTAAATAACAAAGCACTTAACCAAAAGCTGTTGGAAGAAAACAAAACCAGATGTTTAGTTATTTAGCAATCATGTTTTTTTTGGCCTTTTCTTCCGCGTTATTGTAAAAATAGACTTTTTCCTCGTGACCATTCTCCTGAGCGAAGTCCTTCAGCTTTTGAGTCACCCACGGCTTTGTATTTTATTTCAAATTATACCAATCTCTTAAGATAAACACGCTGTCTCAACAGAATTACAGCTGGACTCTTCCTGAAGAACGTCTCAGCAGTTTATTCCTGTTATTGCAATAGTATTTGATTGAAAGAGGAAAATCATATTTTATTTACAATATGGAAAACAGAGTTCTTCCAACACTAATAATGTAAAAAGTGTATCACGCAGCTTGAAGTGGCCTTTTCCAATCAACCTGTCAGTCACCTGAGTTCTCAGCCATTGGGTTACCTGCTAACCACTCACACATGTACCCTAAGGTGTAGTTGCTTTAGGCTCAGGGCTTCAGCATCCTTTCCCTTCAGATAGTTGGGGAAGCAGCTGTGAAGAAGACGATGAGAGAAGATATGCTCTTTGGATTACTCGAGGCATTTCCCTGTGCTAATGTGTGACTGAATAAGGCCCACCTGTACAGGTTCGGTAGAAGTTCTGCTCTCCCTTTATCTCCACATCCAGCCAGCCGTTTAGTGTAAGCTTTTACTTTGCAACAGTGTTCAGTCTTTAATCATGCTAATGGAATTGATAACAATAGTTTACAGGGGTGATTGTCTTTGCTCACTTACATTTTTTTCAGTGTTGGGATACACCTGAGAAATATAATCTTCCCTCTTTAATTCCAAACTCAGGAAAACACCTTGCTACTTAATCACCTGAGACACATTACCTGGAATCACTCCCAGGACACAGATTGTTGGCAAACTGCTTTAAACAGCAAGTTACTGAGAACGTAATGGTGTATTGGATGACGTCAAATTAAATCTGAAATATGACTTTGGTTGTCTTACAACCGCCTCAGGCCTCTTCCCCTCTTTGCCCTCAGGCAAAGATACGACCGAGTAAGTGGCAAGAGTAATTGGTATATTACACTGACCTTTTTCTTGTCCACCGTGTGTGTGTGTGTGTGTGTGTGTGTGTGTGTGTGTGTGTGTGTGTGTGTGTGTGTGTGCGCACACGTTAATTCCATTTTAGGTCTGTTCAGCTTTTTCCCTTGCCTGTCTGAAAGCATCTGCTGTCTGTCATAGTACCATGTCATGTGTTTGAAACATACATTCACACCTAACACCTCGTACACACATGTAGTTAACTGTAGCTGTAAACCTATTTGCGAGGACAAGGCTTGATACGTGTGTGTGTGGAGTATAAAGTATACTTGCTTATGTCTGTTAGTCAGGTGTATAGATAAGCATGATATGCACTGTAATATACAAAATGCGTGCATCAAGTACAAGATCTAAACTGTGTGTGTGTGTGTGTGTGTGTGTGTGTGTGTGTGTGTGTGTGTGTGTGTGTGTGTGTGTGTGTGTGTGTGTGTGTGTGTGTGTGTGTGTGTGTGTGTGTGTGTGTGTGTGTGTGTGTGTGTGTGTGTGAGAGAGAGAGAGAGAGAGAGAGGGGGAGTTACATTTACTCAGTTTGATGCCTATATAAAGCACCTGTCTGTCAGCTGGGTTGTGCTGCTGGTTTGGTGATGCTCTGGTGCGTTTACCAGATGGCAGCAGAGGAAGCGGTGAGTGGAGCAGGGACACTGGTGTCTTAAATGATGTTTAGGGTTTTTCATATGCAGGTATTGTGAAGTGAAGGTGGTTCTTCTGTCCTTATGGTTTTGGGTGTTGTCGACAGTACAGCGATTCGTGTAGGTTGGGGATTTAGTGTCGCTACCAAATCTTTTTAGATGGAGTAGGAAACATCTTTTGAGTGTTGATGATGGTTATCAATCACATTAAAGGTACTACTGTATATGCTGTGATATGCACGTCTTATGTGTGTCTATGTCATCTAATACATGTATATGGGGCACAACCACTGCTGACGCTGTCAGCACTTCGCTATAGCCCTGGAAACATCACAGATCCATATATATATATATATATATATATATATATATATATATATATATATATATATATATATATATATATATATATATATATATATATATATATATATATATATATATATATATATATATATATACTTATGACCATGTGATATTTCAGTTATTCTTTTTTAATAAATCTGCAAATATTTCTACATTTCTGTTTTTTTCTGTCAAGATGGGGTGCTGAGTGTACATTAATGAGAAATAAAATGAACTTTTTTGATTTTAGCAAATGGCTGCTATGAAACAAAGAGTGAAAAATTGAAAGGGGTCTGAATACTTTCCGTACCCACTGTATGTCTCCCTCTCCAGCTGCTTTATGGTAGATAGAACTGGTGATATTGATTTCCATTCCCATGGTCGACAGACACCAGCGGATGCACTGTTGTGTTTATTGCATCTGTTGACTTGGCTGTAATTTTGCACTTTCTGTTGCGTATAGGGAGAAAATAGAGCCAGCACAAGCCGCACCTCTGTAGTGAATTTAATGAATATGATTTGCTGTGATATATATGTATATAGTGATGTGTGCCGATGTAAACTTGTGTTGTGTGTGCATACACATGTGTAGTTTTACCCACATACACCGAGAGTTTCACAGTAGCGCGGATGGAGGAAACATGACACAAGTTCCCCACTGAGCCTCATTACTCTTTTTGAGTTCCAACAAAGACATTTATCTGTTTCAGAAATATTACTTGTAATCACTCTTAATTTCTCTCCCATCCGTCTGTGTTGAAAATGCAGCTGCAGCTCATTGTGATTGTCACTATGGCTTTGTCAAATCACCCGTGACTAAGGAGCCTGTTACAGTATCTGTTTGGGCACGTACACTCTCTCACACACACACACACACACACACACACACACACACACACACCACTTCCATGGTCTCTGTGTCTCGAGCGACGCTGACAGCTGGTGAGGATCATGTGAGAAATGTGACCACTGTGTATTGTGCTTTCTGGCTCTCGTGATGCGTTGGTGTGTGTCACTGTGTGTATCTTTGTGTGAATATGCCAGTGTGTTGGCGGAGGCTGCACCAGACAGATTTTTCTTTAAAAAAAAAAAAGGTGCATGCGTGGAATTGGAGCAAGAGTTTTTAAGACACAGAGAGATGTTTGAGAGTCCCAGACCTCGAGGGAAAAGGGTCTCGCTGTGCTAGCCAGTCTGTCCCCCTAGTGTAGCGTTAGATGCTTTTCAGGAGGATTATTTTTGCTCTACTGCTGTGAGCAGAGACAGAAATTCTCCACCACAGGCCTACACGTACAAACACACTTACTCACAAATGCCAGCTCTTCCTCTCTTTCTCACAGACAAATGCACAAACTCAGCACGCCAGCTAGCAGGTGGTGAACTATCATTGAAAGCCACATCTCTCATCTTTTCCTTTCCGTTTTTCTCTTCTCTCCTCCCCTCTCCCCCACTGTGCTGACACGCACCTACTGCCACTTGGATTTTCACTTATCCTCCCTACTTCTAATAGATTTTAGACTGTGCTATTCAGTCTCTCGCCTGGCGCCCTGTTGTGAGAGGGCACCTGCAGAGAGACTGATAAAGAGATGGATAGGAAGGAAGGCAGCACACTTGGCCTGTCGATGTAGAGAAGTATAATGGTATTTCACCAGCCCTTTGCTCTGAATATATTTCTCTTTTTGTTTCCATAAAATAATAATTTAACTTGCTCCTGTTCTTACTTCTTACTCACGTAAGCAGGACATGGCATTTGCCCTACTCAGTGAATTTCATTGAAGTCTTTACAGGAATTATTTCTCATTCACATATTCCTGTTATGAATGAACCAACTTTTCTCTCTCTTTATTCTTACACTGTCAGTTCATTAATCCTTTAATGAAGAAGCCAACGTTTAAAAGCCGTACAGTGTAACCTCGGGGAAGAGTACTTTTTGATTAAATGTTGTTGTTGCTGATGAGATTGGATCAGTGATTTGAACTCGTGACAGAAGCACCTGTATTCATTCTGATCACATGTTTACAGTTAAGAGGCTCACGAGTAGCACACATGCACCCTTATTGTTTTTCAAGCGTCAAAAGAGCGTATCAGTTTCGCCATTAGAGAGTCCACCGATGATCCTCACAGTAGTGGATACATCAGCCAGACCGCTGTTAGTGATTCTCCCTCCACCTATTGTCTGAAGTTACTGTGAGTGACTTTTAGATGCATCACGTAGGCGTTGCTGGTCACAGTATCCATCCTCCATTGTGTGTGGTAACAGAGGAAAGCATTCAGCCACAGTGGCGAGGAGAAGAGTGGGTGGCGAGGTAGCATTCACAACGATCCGAGAGGACGGGGGGGGGCAGGAGTAATGTGTAGGATAGTGAGGCAGAGTACAGATGCTGTGCAGCTGCTCAGACACACGGCCATGTGCACGCAACAGTGTAGGCGAGCACCAACTCTGTTACATGCATATACAAACGATAGGCCTGTATACAAGCATGTGTTTGTACTTTGACGACATCTGTCGCGCTTTTATGCTGCATTCACGTGCAATCAGGCAGATAGTAGACGGCAGACCGGATATCATTTATTAAGGGAGCGAGAGGAGGATGAAATGAGTTGAGGCTGGCAGGAAATAACGGCATCGGCATCCTAAGTTGAAATGTCATTTTTTGTTTTTCCTTTTGCGAGTTTTTCTGTCTTCTCATAAAAACTTCTTCACTAAATAAGATGGCAAACTGATACACAACATGCACAGCCAGTGATGGGCAATGGTAAACAGAATTCCTCAAGTTGGCTAAGCTTCCTACATGGGGGGGAAAAAAGGATGGAGGATGAAAAAGAAAATGGCCAGACCTGTCATTGGCGATCCATAGAGAGAGAAAATAAAAAACAGACGAGACAGAAGGTCGGTAAACAAGACTTAATGGAGATACTTGAGGGGGGGGGGGAGAGAGCGTTCGGAGTCTATCTGCCTATGGTAAATATCAAAGCCAAACCTCATTCAGCTATCCCTAGTGAACTTGATTAAAGGTTATTCTGGAAGGCCGCCCCACATAAACTACCTTCGTGCTGATATGGAACTTTACCAACTGTCACGCAGGAGGAGACGTACATTGTTTGGTTTTTTTATGTTTGACCATTGCCGACATGCCAAACACACAAACAGCAGTACCACAGTCTCAGCCGAACTTCGCTCTACTTACATTGCAGGCTGACTCTTGTTTTTTCACTTCTCCCGAGCTCACATACATAACTCCATCACAGTGCACCTTCCTCAACATCAGCTTGATTCAATAGACAGCACTCTGTAATAATTGGATCACTAGAGAACTGCATTAGCTGCTTTACACAGAGATAATGGCACGGTAATTGAAATGCACTCATTTGCATAAGCAAATGGCTGGCTTCATGAATGCTTCCAACCACAAACTATCCAAATGAGCAGTGAATTTAAAATTGTGTGAATTATTGTTTCTGTAATTTCCGAATGAAACAGAGTTGTAGAGAGAGAGATAGGGAAGTGGAAGACATGCTAAGGCCCTGTAATTCCCCTTTGCTCGCCTAAATGATGGTGCTACATCCTGATGTCAGGTGGCATCAATATATGTATTTGTGATAATGATCAGCAGCAATGATCCATGACGGATAGTCATGCACCGCCGCACCTAAATGGCTATTTTATGAAGAACCTGAGTAGATTGTGATTTGGTTGACAAATGTGGCAAAATAAACTTCAGATATTTGTTTTTTTTAACAACTGAATTTGGTCCTTCTCTTCCTCTTCCTGCACGGACATTTATCTTTTTCTCCTGCTCAGTTCTTGTCAGCATCGCTCTTTCCTGTCCTGTCACTGTCACATCCCGTCAGTTATGGATGTCTTTTTAATGGTCCAACACATTAGGACCAAACAGAACTCACTGATTACAGACATTTCATTCGCTGGATCACTGGCCACTCTGCTGTCAGGTCTCGCTGTTTGATTTGTGACTGTGGCCAGCTGATTTAATCTAAACACGATCCCTTAATTATGAATTATGGACAGAGCTTGTGCTACGAGCTGCAACGAACTCTGTGTCCAAAAGTGTGTGGGAGAATGGCGGGGCCTTTGTGTGCAATGCTGTGTGTTTGCGCGCGTCGGAGGAACATTCACATTCAGCTCTACTCACCAGCAGGTTCAGATCTTCCACCTCTACAACAGGAAGTAGTACGCGCTGAACATGGTGGCCTTCTTTACAAGAGAATTTGTGCTGTTTTAATTGAAATAGCTCATTTTTAACCACCAAAAGATTTGTATTCATGATCTCTGTAAGTGGACATTATCTGAAATGTAACAGATTCATTTTCTTGATGAGCAGGGAGACCGGACTGAGACCCTCATATAATTAAACATGTTGTTATTACACGTGAATATTACGCGTCGAAAAATGCGACGCAATTTTTCTAAGCTTTCTCACCCAATAAAGGTGCCAACCAATCACATTGTGTGGAATGTACACTACTGTGTGCAACAACACAGAGGCTCCGAACCAAGACTGCAAACGGAATTACTCCTTTCAACACCGACAAAGGCAGCGCATATCAAATCCACTCCTTCTCTTCTTACCTTTCACAATAAAAGCCCAAGACTAAACTCAATAGCATAGCTTACAGTAGCTTAGGCTGTACAACAATTGAGAGGTTGCTGTGAGTCAATATGATGAAAAATACTCAAAACCTTTTATTTTATTTAGAGTTGCAACTGTTTTAAATTTGCATCGCTGCTGGTATGAATAGTTTCAATGTGAAATAGGCGAGTATTTTACATTTTTGTGTTGTTTATTCGTAGCAACCCTGGTGTGAAAAGGCCTTTAGGGGGAAATAAATAAAGGACGCATCAAAATATCTACCTGTCTCTAACTCTGTCTGATTCAATTGTTTTTCTGTTTGTTTGCCTCCACAGCAACCGATTGCCAATGGCATCCAAGATCCTGCTTCATCTATGCCTTCTTCATCCGTTCTGTTGATCGGCTCTCACAGTCTGGACAGGGAAGTGCTGAAGAAGCTGGGAATCGGGCTCACTCTGGCAGCAGCCATCCTGGCCTTCATCATAGAGAAACTGTACTGATGGAGCAACTGCAGACTAGAAGAGGACTGTGCAGAAGGGAGAGGACGTATGTTTGAAGCGGGTGAACACAGCGACATATCGTTAGATCCCTTACGACAGACATACTGCTCATGCTCTTCAATGTTGAATGAACCCGAAGAAGAAGAGAAAGTGAGATTGACGATAACGCGTCGGTAACGCCGACACAGTTAGTTGAGAGGACTTGATATTGGTGTTTTCTGCCATTGAAGGAGGAATAACCCCATGGGCAATGACAGGCCTAGCAGACACTTTTTATACAATTATTGGTTTCAAATAACACCGAGTTACACTCAATTTTAATTGGAATCTATTTCAAGTATCATATTCTGTCTCATATGAGAGGATGATGAATGTGACTTTACAGCATGCCGAGTTGTAGTGTGATTCTCCAGCATCTTTGTTTTTTGTTGTTTTAAAGTGGGCTGAAGTGCTGAGAATGTGGATTTCCAAATATTGTATGTTATAAAGTCGTCCATCCTTGTTTTGATAGATTGAATTGTGCTTACTTTGTCGTATGTCTCATTTTATTCTGTGTAAAGAGCTACATCATAATTTGGTATCCTTCCCTTTAAAGTATTTGAATAAGAGTCACTGACGGTATATTTCCAGATCTTCATCACAAACTTCTTTCATCCTGTTTTTATTCTTTTGTTAAAGTGGTTTTGTTTCATTTTATGTTTTTTGCCTCACACATCAAAGTCAAATGGAATTAGTTGACGTCTTAACTTCTCTGATTAGTTACAATGTAACAGTTGGCCAGGTGGACAATGCTGAGCGCTCTGATTGATGGTCATTACAGATCCACCATCACCGCACGCTCAATGCGATTTATTTCATCTGCATGTGATGATCTGCACCCGGGCCACCTGTCAGGCTTGTTTCATACCTTCTCCCTTACGGTGCCTGTGGTGGTGTCTAGCTGATATCCACGTCAGCCATTTCTGCCGATGACGGCAAATGTATCCAAAACATTGCTGGACATCACTCGAGGTGAAGGTGGACCTTTTTTCTCTTCCTTGTATTTCAGGTGAACTGACCCTGTAAACTTGTGGTGTATACATAGTCTGAGTCATTATTGAGACAGAAGTATATTTTAGTTTGAACTGTTGAATAAAGGGCAAAACGCAATTTGTCACGTGTGAAATTGCGTGTTGATTGATCGACTAATTTAATTATTAAGTTTATTAAACGAGTTTTCATGACATGAAAACCTCTTTATATAAGTCCTTTACAGTGTATATGGGAGAGTGCCATGTCTCTTTACAGCACTGTGTATCGTTGACTTGTTGTCATGCATACAGTCCGTTTGTCTTCCTCTCTCATGGCTTTCTGTTTTGCAGTACAACAGTCCCAACATGTGCTCTGATATTTCCGACAGTTAATAATTCATCCCCCAATTTATGTGTCTCATCGCACTGGCACGTGTCTCCGTCAGTATGTCTGCAACTTTGTCTTTGTACTCATGCCCTGCATATATTTCCAGTCACAAGTGTCGCTTTCGGCTCATTTGTGAGCTTGTTTCTATGTCAGAAGGTGTGCGTGTGTGTGCGTGTCTGTACGTGCTTGTGCTCTGATGTAGTGTCTGTAGTTTCCTCCAATGCTTAATTTAGCAGAAAGCCAGCATGTGTGCATCAGTGTGTGTGTGTGTGTGTGTGTGGTTCAGAAGTGACAGGAGTCATCACTCTCATTCAGAAAGCATGTCACACATTCTGTTGACACATGCATGCACCCTAATAATAATAATAATAATGTATTTTATTTTTTTTAATCTCAGAGTGCCACAGAGCCAGTACATAGTAAAAAGCATAGTTAAAACATAAAAAATAAAACTATAATAAAATAAAACTGACTTTTCTTTCCTGATGCAAATGATGCACGTTAAGCGAAGTTGCACACAGGCAGCAAAGCTTTATATTACCTGATCAAATGAAGCGTGTCTCACACACAGACACAGACACACTAGCTTTGTATGATGTGAGCAAATGATGCGTGTAGCTATGAAGCTTGTTACATCCATCCAGCAGTGCCCTATATTATTCTGCAGCTATCCATACTGTGAGACAGTTCTTTTGATGCTTTGTAAGCACATTTCCTCACTGTGTATGTCTGTTACACTGCATTGTTCTCTAATGAAATATGGATGCAACGACACCCTTTATGTTTTGGGAGATCATCACTTACTATGAAATATCGAAGCGGGAACCAGCGAAAGGAGATCATTATTCACTTCACATCACTCACTTCACTTGTTTCTAATAAAAGCAAGAGTTTCTGAATTCTTGTCTTAGTTGCAGCTGTTGTCAATTTGTTATCGCCACTGTGACGTCCTTTTGATGTGAAGCGGAGCAACTTTGGACACAAGACGAATGCGAGGGAGGTTGAACATGAATGCGGTTGCCCGTGTCATTTCTCATTTCTTTCAGTGATTTAAGTGTTTAAAATGCTGAGTGGTTTGGCTTGCATCACAACACAGGCACTGTTACTCAAGGAAGGGAGCCGATGTAGGCTTAGCGTACAACGTAGTAAAGTATCTCAGAATGAATCATGGTTTTATTTTGAAAGTGATATTGCTATTTGATGTTGACTGATGTCAGCTGTCGATCAATCGAAGGTCTTTTTGAACTATATTGACTGAAGGAAATTTAGATTGTATAAAAATGCATAAACCAGCATTACAAGAGTAATGCTGAAGAAAAGCAGACGAGTCTGACACATTCAAAAAAAAAATAAAGATATATTCTGCCTTTTCAAATGTAGAAGAGCTGCTATATGTCGTTCCCGTACAGTCCAAATTGTTTTCTCTAACAATAATTGTGCCTGTTACAATATCTTTGTGATGTTTATGCTCTGATGATTTATTTGTGAAAACTAGAACTGCCGCCTGGCGGTTGTATGCCTCCGTCAACCAGTCGTGTTACAGTTTACATACATGTTCGTTCTAAATGTCATCGCTTCATCCTCGTATCCAATTAGACGTTTGACAACCACCAAATTCTAATCAGTTCAACCATGAGTGCAAGTGTACGTTGGTGCCATATTTGAAGAACTTCGCTCAAGGAGTTCCTGAGATGTTGAGCTCGCTGACAACCTTGATGACCTGCTCTAAAACCCTGAACCACAGGATGGAACCAAAAGAGACATTAATCAATCTGTCGATGGAAAAATGCACTTATGAGTGATCAACCTTTCTTAAACCCAACGTCAACATGAGCTTCCCCAATATTTGTGATGCTGGCTATTGATGCAATGTAAGAACTTTAGGAAATCTCACTAAAATGTTGAAAAAGCTCTCCGTAGTGTGATCCCTTCACAACTCATCTCAATCCAAATTTAGTTCAGGAAACACAATTAACTTTCCATCAAATTTCACAGGAGATGAGTTCTGTTAAAATAGAGGCTTTGTCAAATATTCACCAACTACACATCCGTCATTGGTCGACCATTGAATTGATGCCAACAACTGGCATGAGTGCAGCTAATGCAGAGAGTCGTCGTGACGTGTTCGAGTCGCTGACGGAGCTTCTCATTAGCCGCCATCTGAGGCTGTGTGACCTTTTCATTTCTGCCGAACGAAGTCTGCGTCCGCCACAGAGCCAACATCGCCGAAACTCCTGCTTGTGTTTTCCCTCTGGATATTTTTACATTGGAGAACACATGAACTAAAAAGGGAGTGTTTGGATTCAAATCTTGAATACCAATTCATACTAAGATTTTGACATGTTGCAATAAAACAAATAACACATAGTCCTCAATGTCCCACTTGGAAAGAAACCACTTTCCTAATTCTCCTTCCATTATTACACAGTTCCCATTTGCCCTCGACTGCACTGAACAGTATAGCAGGAATATTGTGCACATCTGTATTTGTCTGTATGTAGTTTGCATATACCATACTCTACATGGCGTAATGTAGAATTCTTAAGTGAGTATGAATCAGTGCTTTTTGTGCATCAACTTCTCTTCTACTGTGTCATATTACACTTTTCCTTTTCTCGTATGTATATTTTCTGTCCCGTTCTTATCGACACTTCTCATCTGTCGGTAATCCGACAAACCTTTGACAAACAGAGAGCAGGGTATGCTTACCCAACCTTTACACGCTAGCTGACCAAGATCTGTGTGAGATCGGAGCGTTGCAGAATGAAAATAGCTGGGAGCTTGTAATACAGCGTATCCTGGCACACCTTCACCATTACTTTATTAACTCCCTTTTCAGAAGAACATCTGCCATATGTCATGTTTAGCTCAATTCTGAGCACCTTGTAAATATAAGTTTAGGAAATAATCTGAGCTGTTTGTATTTTTGGACTGCAGCAGTACAAATGATGTTTATGTAATGGCACTAGAACCAGCTGTAAATGTAACTGTCGGTGAACTCGGTGCTATAAAGGGCAGTGTACTCGTGCTGTAAATTGAGGAGGCAGCTGGACAGACAGCGATTGCGAAATATCTGCAGTTCAGCGGTAACCTAAAATTTGTGAACAATAAAAGCTTTTAATTCCCTGCAACGAGGCTCAAGAACAATTGGTGGATGCAAATGCAAACCCACATGGGTGTGACCAATTAATTTTTGCAATTTTGGTGACCAACATGCTTTGCTGCTTTCTGTCTCAACCCCCCGTCTCACTCTGCCTTTCCATTTCTATAGGCTGAGGTCTGTTCACTGTGGGCTAAGCACTTCAGTGCCTTCTGGAACCGAGGGGAAAATGACTTGGCAAGCATATCCATTCCTAATCATATGTATGTGTGTGTGTGAGAGTGTGTGTGTGTGTGTGTGTGTGTGTGTGTGTGTGTATACATACATGAGTCTTCATGCCAGCTTCGTCCAAGCGTTTAGTTTGGTGGCCCTTGTGCCTGCATTCAGTGATTGCTGTGTTTTATCTACACGCACACACACACGTGCGCACACACACCCCGTTGTTGCTGCAAAGCAAACTGGGAATTCACAGTCTGCCGTGCGAGGGAAAGATTGGCTCTACTGAGTGTCTTGGTGGCTTGCCAGTTCTATTTTGGTGTGTATGTCTGTGTGGTTTTTTGCCTGTGTGTGTGTGTGTGTGTTTGATGGGCTTATACATCTGTGACTGAGCGGTTAAGGGTGTTTGTGTGTTTGTATTCACCAGTGGGACGAGGGAGCAAAGTCAATATTTTAGTTCGACAGCAGCATTGTTCTTGAAAGCTCTTTAATGATCACGCAGAGACATGGCAGCGCTGCGATATTACTTGGTGTTGAAAGTTGTTATTGGTTTACGATCTGTTTAGCGTTAGGAAAATGCTCGCTTTAAGGTTTCTTGGAACGCCATTAGTGTATCGTTTGCATAAACGAGTGAATTCAATCGTTAACTTCTCAAAATCCCACGTGAGAAGTTCTGTGGAGGATCTGTCAGGGTTCATGAACACCAAATGGAAAGATTTTCATGAAACTCTTGAACTTTGCAAAGTCTCCGTTCAGAGAGTGGTTCATTCAGACGGCAAGAAGAAATGTTGCCGGGCACACAAGTCACATTTAAGAAGTGTCAAAGAGGTAACTGTGAAAGGAAACTTCAGCCATTATTGCAATGAAAGACATTCAGCAGCTTTTTCTTGATAATCCATCGGAGTCGTTCTGTCCCGATACTTTTCATCCAACAGTGGAAATGTGCTTCTAGTTGAACAAGAATCACAAACGAAAGTGTGAAGTCACCTCAACGTCTCGTGGCTCTTTCGCTTGATTCGATTTGAGTACTTCAGATGGCAACCATGACACTTTTAATGACGTTGTCATGGAAATAACTGTGCATTGGATGCGACTCCCAAGGGCTGCTTTGTTGCCATGGTGAAGTGTTCCTGTGGCGTTGTCCACACGTGAAGCAATGCTCATTTACATAACTGCATTGTTAACGTTTAATGGCAACCTTCTCACATGTACAAAAGGAGATTTATTATCAAAGTCTGGGTCAGGCTCTTGTGTTTCCAGAGTGCTCCTACCTGATCATATACTGTACAGGTTCCATGTACAATCTATTGTGAAAACATCACACATGTGGGCAGCTAGAGGTGAGCAAAATCAATCGTCTGCATCTTTGACCAGAGATGAGGCTGCTCCCCAGAGTACTGCACAAGTTCCTTCAGCCTAACCAGCCTATCCATCACAATGAAGGATGTAAATACGACTGATGAGTGATTCTAATCATCAGATCAAACTCTTTCTCTCTCTCTCTCACTAAAGAGCAAGTCATTTAACACACACAGAGACCCTTTTATTTAGCCATGCTAGCTGGATGGCATGGTCACTGTTACTCCACCACTGTCGGCTGAAATGAAATAGCTCAACAGCTGTGGGCTGGATTGCTTACAGGCATCTATTGTCGCCAGAAGATGCTTCCAGCTGACCTTTTTCAGCCATTTCCTGACTTTTTGCATGATTTCTGTGAAATGTCTCGACAACTATTGAATGGATTGCCATAGAAGTAGGTCGATATGTTCATGGTGCCAAGAGGAGGAATCCTAATGGCTTTGGTTATCTCCTAGCGAGGGAACCACCTGTAGGTCATAGTTTTAATCCAGTGACAATCTCAACATCTACTCCACAGACTGGTAGAAAATGTAATATTACAGCTACTGAATGGATTGCCATGAAATATGTGATTTGTACATTTCTTTAACGACACCCTGATCAGCCTCAGCTGTACTTTGTATTTAGTGCTAATTAGTGAATGTCAGCATGCAAACACGCTGAACGACAGTGACTGCAGTAACGCGTTGTCGTGAGCATGTTAGCATGCTGCCGTTTGTCTTCAGTAAACAGTACTGCTACGCTTTAGCCGTCCTCACAGAGCTGCTAGCGTGGTTGTTGGACTCTTAGTCTTGTTAAACCTCATACAACTCACCCGAAAACAATCATAGTAACAGTAATCTATTGAAAACTGCTGCTCCTACTCTGTGCAAGTATATTTCCCCCTCTACTTAAATGTGTATAAAGATTTGACACAACCTACTTGTAATTAAAGGCAGCATTCATTCCCGATGCTGCCTGATGGTCAATTACGCCCCCTCTGATATCGTGACATGACCTTGTCATAAAATCCTTAGAACGTAGGAAGAAATCAATGGAAAGTCATGTTTGGACTTCGGAACGAGGCTGTCGACTGATGTTTGATGGAATTATGAAGACCGACGCTCACACACACACACACACTCAGGGTAAGCAGGTCCTGTAAATGATGGTGGAACTAATCTATTGGCTGCTAATTAGAAATGAGCGATCGGGAAGGAAGAAGAAGAGACGTGAGCGTGAGAGGGGAGGGCATTATTATGAGACAGAGCCATAAAAGAGCACGCAAGAGACACGAGAGCTCAGACCTCTGACTGCTTCCTCCCAAGACTGACAAATGACAACCAGCACTGATTAAAGCCCGTCACACTGTTTGAACCACATCACAGTCAAACATGGATGAAATGTGCTTCTTTGATTTTTAGGCTGAACGATTCAAGTGGTGATAACTTGCATCATGTCTCAAATTTAACTTCAAAAGCATCATGTGAAAACCTTACAAGGAATGCATTGTTTCCTTCTCAAGGCCCACTTCAAATCTAAACAGCACGAACTGTATAAACAGACCTTTGCAAAGGACTGTTCTCCTGAAAGCTCGTGTACATGTTGGTGCTGCAGAGACAAACTAGACCTTGCGAGTTGCGTGCATGCATCGCTAATTAGTGTTGAGAAGTGACTCGACCGCTGACAAACAATGCCTGAAAATAGGCCCCGCCATTATTCTGCGCGTGCATGACTACTTTTTGCTTCAGATTTATTCAAAAACGTATTTTAGTTGTTGGTTGAGGGGAAACTTGAGACATCCATAACACCAACCATGCCTTTCTGGTTTGAAAGTGAACAGGAAAGACCTCTGACAGCCCAGAGTGTGGTGTGTTTGTCCAGTGAGGGGAAAGGTTTCTGTTTATGTCTGAGTGAAAGGAAGAACTGTCAATCACTTATTCCGCAGCCTTCTTAAAATAAGCTCTCAAACTAATTCATCTGAGATGCTGCCAGGCCACAATGAGTGAAATGAAATTATGAGCTGGCTTTGCCAGTGTAAATATGAAACAGCTTTTCAAAGCTCTTTTCCAAGCTATTATAACAGTATTTTCCAGTAGAATAATCATGTATTTTAATCAAGTGTTAGAGCATGTATTGGAGATTTTGCCCCGTCAGACCATTGAAATGAACGGAGCATTTCATGGAAAAAAACTTCACCATGTGATTGAAAAACAAGACTGAATCAATTCTGCACCAATTTGAAAATATTTCAGTGCCAACCTCAAATTTGACAGCAAGCCATATTTCGACATGTATTTAATAATGGTATGTTTGCTTTTGCTGGGATAAACCAATGGCAGTAAACGTGAATACATTCATGATACCTGAGGGATCAGCCCCTCTGTAGCTCATCAACTTCCCAAATGTACAGCTTTGCATCTGTGTGACCGTTCCCCTCTCAGACTCTCCAGTCCTCCCTGATCTCCTCTGCCTCACTAGGTCTCTCCCATGACAGTGACATCATGACCAAAAAGTCACTGACTGTCTGATGCACGGCGGCATCTGTAACTTATTGAGCGAAACGCAGCATGTTGCATGACAGCGCTCCAGCAGCAGGCCATCATTTCTTTCTCTCCCCCTCTTCCTGTGCTTGAACATCATTCATCTTCCTCTTCCTGGTTGTTTTTTCTCCCACTTTGCTACATTTTACATCTTTCTTCCTCTCGCTCATCTGTCTCTATCTCTCTTGCATCACTTTATTCCTCATTTTCTTGTCAGTTTTATTTTTAGGTGTAAACCTGCGTTTTTCCACATTCGTGCACCCAGGTCGTTTTAGTAGAGACATCTGTGCACAGTTATTAAAACACCTGAACAACAACATGAACACCACTATATCTCTTCTCCTTGCCCTCTTTTCACTTCGCAACAAAACAAACTGCACATCACAGCCAACATCTGGCAAGGAGCGGAACGGACAGTCCTGCTGACCAAATCCTTATTTTATGGCCCCAACATTGTCAAAAAAACAACATAAATATACGTTAATGACAACAGATGTGCTGTATAATCTGTAAATATCGGTTAAAAAATCTCTCCGTTAGCCCCACACACAAAGCACGTTTTCAGATTCACACTGCAGGTGATTTTGGGGGAAGACCAATGCTCTTTAAGTCTGGACAAAGAGCTGATATGGAGAGAAAAGGACGTGTTCCCAAATTGAACATGCGTAATGTGGATGCACTCTAAGAAACAGAGGAGCTTACCTGCCCTCATCCGCTGTGAAGAGCCAGCCACACAAATGTGTGCACACAGTCATATACCTAAAGTACTTTTACTGTAAAGACCTGATAAGAGGGAGCTGTTACTTAATAAGCACCTCTTCACCCTTAGTGTGCGTGTGTGTGTGTGCGCGTGTGTGTGTGTGTGTGTGTGTGTGTCTGAGTGGGAGAGTAGAGCTGTCACAGGTTAGAAATGACTTAATATCACAACTAATTACACACACATAAAAGCCTTTCATGCCTGTTTTTGCCTTCTGCTTTGGAAGATTTTTCTCTTTGTTTCCGAGTTGAATGCAGCTTTTGCTGACAGTTACCGTGGCAGCCAGGCGGTCTCTGCCGACACGTTGCAAACAACAATCACACGTACGGAGCTGAGAAGTAAGTCACAGGGCAGCCTCGCAGCGAGAGGAGTCAGAAATAAGAAATGAACAAAAGAAGGAAAATAATAATGGCATTCAAGTGCCCTTAAGACATTCTCATCTCATTTTTGTGTCATGGGGGTTTTCACCCCGTGGTATGTTTTCACCTCTTGTATCACTCGCTCTCTCCTCCTTGTTCATTTCCTCTTTGCTTTCTTCCTCCTTCCCCTGCTCTTTTTTTTTCTCGTCGCTCTCCTGGCCGCCCTTCTTCTTTCTTGACAGCTCCAGTTAATTTAATGTCAGCTCTGCCAGCTCGCCTCATCACTGTGAGACAAACAGATCGGAGCACAGCAGAGTGTGAAGGCGAGGAAGAGGAAGAGGATCGGCACAGGCAGAAAGCAGAAGAGAGAGGTGAGAACGGAATACAAGTAAATTAAAACAAGTAACAAGTAAACAATCAATGAATCAATAAACGGACAACAAAGGTAAAAAGAACTGGCTGGCTGGCAGAACTGGTACTTGAGAGTTTGCACTCAGCTCTCCCACAATCCTTTGCCTTTTACAGAAGAGGCAATTACAATTTCACAGGTTGAAATTAAAATCCCCCGTGGTATGTGTGTGTATGTATTCCTGTGTGTGTGTGTGTGTGTGTGTGTGTGTGTGTGTACTCCATGAGATAGAGCAGGCTGTCAAAGTGATTTCAAGCTGTTTATAGCCTAAGCTCACACAATGGATCCTCGTGCAGCAAAAGGAGGAAAGGAATCTAAATCCCCCCTACATCCTTTAAAAAAGAAAACTAATTCCTTGAATATTAATTGCCTGGCTTGACGATCGGCTTATTTGTTTGTGATGAGGCTGCAAAAGAAAAGTACCCATAATCCCTGTATTTTTCTCTCCCTCTCTCTCATGCTGTCTGTCGGCATTCATCTCTTTTTGCCCCTTTCCTTTGCTCTCTTTAAATCGTCTCCCTCTATCTTCTATCATCCTCTTTCTCGGAGCATGTTAGTCATCTGTAGATTTCTTTTTTTCTGAGGCAAATAGAGGACCGTCTTTGAGATGTTGTAGCAGCGTGTATCTAACTTCTAGTATCTCACTTCTGGTCCTGCTTTATTTACATCCCTCAGGATTTATGGCCCACGTCAGGTTTCATTTGCAAGCCCCAGAGTGCAACTTGATTTATTCCCATTATAATTGTATCTCCACTTTCCAGTTCCTCTCTCAGATTCGTTACAGCACACTGTGTAGGCTACAAGCGCCAGATAATCTCCCTGAGTGTTTGTATGAGCCATCAGCGTTTACAGGGTATCAACCTTTATCCATCCGGGGAAAGTCAACTGAGCACACTTGGTTTTATTACAGCAACACGATGGTTCACATTAACTGCCGAGTGTGGCCCCTTACTTTGAAGTCCACTGAAGTCTGAACGCCTTGCTCAAGGGCACTGAATCTGTGGCTAGGGAAGGAGGGACTAGCACAGAGAGGGGAACGAGACTCAAACTCACATTTGACTCCACAATTTGGTTTATTTGAGACTTCAATTGATTTATAAAGACTTTAGCTGTGGGGACTTAAAGGAGGCGGACGTGTGGATGTGCTTCTGCATCAGCGAAGGCTCAGGCTTGGGGCTGAAACTCCATCATGCTGAGAGTAAGCACGCCCTTTGTGTTTGTGTGTAAATATGCTTCTTGATGTCAATGTGACTTTTTAGTCATTAGCATAGCAATGCCCCATGTTGCATTTCAGAATTTAAATCAGTCAGCATGTCACACATGTCCTACACATCATATTTAAGATAATCTGATTCACTTAGATATTAAACTGGAAGCGCACACAAGTTATAGTTGAGGCTTGAATTAAGACTTGACGCTGATGATGTACTTGATGTGGATTTCTGTATTTATTTCAGAACTTTTTGCTCAAAACCGGAGTTCTGGGTGTGTGAGCGCTGCAAAGTGGAGTTGCATGATCAAGCCGGGTGCATATAGTCTTTGGCAGTTGCATTACCAACAAGATTTTTTTGTCGCACTTCATTTGTGTGAATTGGACACTTGGTTTGCTTTTGCACATCTTAAACAGATTCAATGCCATGAACAGCCCATGGACGTGTTTTCTCACAGACAGTCGCTCGAACGACATGTCCGCCTCCATGTGTGTGGAGCGTGTCTGCGTATGTGTCACAGATCAGACTCATCAGGAACTCAAACTGATTCACTTATCTGTCTTCTGTCTCTGGACATGAAGGCAGTGGTTGTGGTATGCATCTTGGGATAAAAGCTAATTTGTCACTCAAGTTGAAGCATTTCCAACTTCAGCAGACATCTCTACAGGTGTAGGTGAATCTCCATATCTGACTAAACTTTGTATACATTCATGCCACCTCTAAATTTCAATTTACACCTGCATCTGAATGCAATCGAGATGAGCAAAGCCTGCGCGACCCCCAGCGATCGCAGCACACCGCATGCCAAATTAGATTTGTGTCCGACGTGCTCCGACGTCATGCACACGTGGCCAAAGATAACGTCACGACACCGAGGCGGCCGCAGTTGCTCTCCATCGACTGCAAGACCCAGGGCTTGATGGGAAGCGCCTGGCAGTCACCCGCTCAAAGGGCTAATTGGCAGTTTTGGCAACAAACACGTTTTGTAGTTAGCCCAAATTTTCTGTGTAATTGCAATATTTGATGCTAGCTTGTAGGATTTTAACCTCGTGTTGTGCAATGAAAGTTTAATCCGTCAACAAACATATCTTGTGTGGTTGAAAATGATAACGGTAAAGGTTATTTATATCGCACTTACAAAGTGTTTTACATGGCAGACATAAAAAGTATAGAATACAATACCAGATATACACCATTTCCACATGAATATATACATATGTATATGTCATGCTGAAGAAGGCTTGAAACGATAGAGACTATAAATTCCATAAACTCATGTTTGCGACGTTTACTGAGGTGATAAATCAAGTGATAGGGTCACTTTCACATAGACTTCTATATAATTGGACTTTTCAGCAACCAGAGGAGTGGTGAACAGCAGATAGGAGCAGAGCGATTACAGAATGCTTCGAGCAGCGAGTGGAAATTGCTGCCGCTCCTCTCCACTTACTTGTCTCTCTCTGCTTTACATTGACATGGGACTTGAGCACGGTTGACTAGCTCCCACCTCTCCTCATTGACTTTCATCTACATTTTTTTTAAAGCGGTCCTCAGGAAGCAGTTAAAGCCCTCTTCTCCAACCTGTAGGGCTCTTTGGCACAGTGAATGTCACAGCGATGGAATCAGGGATGCCCTGCTGAAGGACATTCTCTCTCCTTTTCGGTCTATTGTGCTGCAATACAGATGGATGATTGTTTTCAAAAGCCACTTTCCAAAAGAGTCCGGTAAATATGTGGCGAGAACCTTTACATTTTGGAAAATTGTTGATGGCGACGCGTGTCAACCTTCCAAATGTTATTCAGAGCAGCTCATACCTCCTGTTGACTGTGAGACTTACTGATGGTTCTGATGTGGTTTAATACGTGAGCAGCACTTTGGGAAATCATGCTCTACTGTCTGATCATTTATTTAGATTTCCACCATCTGCTACACCAGTCTCACCCCATGGGACCTGTAATGTAGTAACAACTACTAAATGCATTGGTCGGCAAATTTGATCAAATTCTGCACTTCTTGGTCCAAATTCTCACAGTTACAATCGTTTTTAGAGCCCACAATCCCTGCAGAAATATAATCTAAACACTCCCAGAAGATGTGGTAGCCTCCAAACCGCATCAAGTACGACAACATCTCCCAATGTTGTGTTAAGTGAGATTGCAGTACTTGTGCTAAATTAGTTTTTGCACAGTGTTCATGTACAAACCCAGCTGAGCGGGGCTGACTTTGCAGAGGACAGGGTTATGGATAACATGCTTTACCCAGCATGGGATGTTGTGGAAAATGGCTCTATAGTTCCCCACCCTCTCTCTCTCTTTTTCTCTCTCTCTCTTTCTCTCTCCCCCTCTTTCTAGCTGAGCAATATCGTTAAATATTAATCTATTAGATGCTGCACGATTAGAAACAGCACATCTTGCTGACCTGTGCTTTCTGCTTTCATGCTCTTCTGCAGTACGTGTCTATGTGTATGCGTGTGCGTATGCTCGGTAGTTTTAAAGGCATTAAAGTGTGAAAGCGGCTCTAAATTGCTCTTAAATTGCTCTGGGGAGGGGTTAGGTGGATGCTCCGCAGGGCTAATGGAGGGAGCATCACTCTTTCATGTAGAACAAGAAACTGCAGTCATAGGTATAGAACAATCTACGTTCTGCATGTATACATATGCACAAACAAAAGACACACACACTGCTTTCCCCATCGTCTCCGCCAGACTGATCATCATCATCCTCCTCCTCCTCCTCCTCCTCCTCCTCCTCCTCCTCCTCCTGCCCACATCTTTTTGATACTCGTAACTTAAATCTTCTTCTACTTCTCATCGGTATGAAAGGAAAGAACTTGATTTGTCCTCCCCTCTCTTTCTCTCACATTGCCCCCACCCCCGCTTTTTTTTATTTTTTTTATCTGTCTCCCGTCCCAGTCAGGTTTAATCCTGTTAGTCACGGTAGATATATGGGGTCCTGCTTACGCTCTTTGACTCTCTTCCAGAGAGACATTCCCCAGAGAGACCCTTTGGATTCAGTTGCACACACACACACACACGGCGCACGTAAGCACACACTGCAGCAGAGACACATGCGTATACATACATTGGATATCCCCACTTTCAACATTGTGTATGTCTGGATCCAAAATAAAAGCTAGGGGTTTGGAGAACCACAGGAGGAACTGGTGGCTCCATTTAAATTACATTATAGAGTAGATTATGCTGTGCATTATGCTGCCTTTAGACCACATATCCATATACTTTGTCTCTTGACTGCGTCTTTGATGCATGAAATGAAACACTCACCCAGTAACAATCAACGTGACCACTATCTCACAGTTGTGAAACCATCTTAAGTACTGTAGCCTATATCCCTTTCCATCTCTATTTCTTTTCAGTCGTTTCCTTTTTTTTAATATTCTCTGATCAGAAACGATTTTCCTGCAACAAACCTGGTACCTGGTAAAGTGGTATCTGCCACTTTAAGACATTGAATCTGTTCTGTGTGATATTTCATCCAAGCACTGAAACAGCAGAAGCGATCCCACAGTAGATTGATGTTTTCATGTCAGCCCACTGAGATGTTAAGATTACTCCCTTATTCCCTGAGATTACTGCACCGTACCAGATCATTAACCCGAGATTTCTCCAGTGTGTTGGTGCTCTGCTATGAGACGTTTCACATATGAGGATGTACAGTCCATGTCTTTGCAGTTTCTGTCCTTTTTCATAATTGAAGAGGAGGAGGTAGATCAACTTTCAACCACCACACATTTTAGGTTGTCAGGTTATTGACACCCAAACTGTTAAAGCATGCCTGTGAAAACGTCCAGCTCTGGAGGTCATGTTTAGTAGACTATGCTGACCTTTGAACCTCAGTCCACTTATTGTAACATTATTGTAACGTTAAAAGTTAAATATACTTCCACAGATTTTCTGTTTCATTCATTATGCCCTTCTTTATCTGTCTTTTTTGTATTTCTTTCTATATTTTAGTCTTTCCTTCCTTCCCACCTATCTGTCGCTCATGTTTTCAGGAGGGGCCCGTTGTCTGCCTCATGGACCAACAGCAGAGGTCTGTCTGTTTGTGTGTGTGTGTGTGTGTGTGTTCACATGGGCCCCATTCTGATTCAGGCCTCGTCTGTGGGCCCCCCTCTCGTTTTAATTAAACAGCAGATGCACTACCCCTTGTCCCGTCTGCCATCCCCTTTTGTATGTGTGTGTGTGTGTGCGCGCGCGTGTGCGCGCGCGTGTGCATTTGTCTTGTTTCGATCCCTCGCCATGTGCCAGTTTAAAGCCATATTGTACCCAGGACTGTTAGTGTCATCCGTATGGAAGATGAATTAGTAGGCAGGAGGGAGAAAGGGAGCCAGTTCTTCAAATACACACACATATTCATATGTAAAAACAGTCACACACAAACACTTGGCCGGGTTGTGCAGCATGCTCTATATGTATCAGGATATAAATGAGAAAATACTTGCATGATGCTGGCCTAGAATACAGATTCATGTTTTTTACTATCACTATAACAGGTTCTTAAAAGACTAAATGCCTGTGTGTGTGTGTGTGTGTGTGTGTGTGTGTGTGTGTGTGTGTGTGTGTGTGTGTGTGTGTGTGTGTGCGCGTGCGTACGTGTTTCAGGGAGAGAGAAAGAGACCAGACTGTAAATAAATATAGCCAGTGTGAGCAGTTGCCGCCTATTGCATCATTTAACAAATTGAGTCCGCTAAAGACAACTCAATGAATGTGTTAGAGACCGGACACAAATGGACAAAAACAGATTTTTACAGGGAGCAAAAAAAAAAGTTGTAAGGAAATGTCCATCTATACATGTATATTACATGTCATGTATTCTCTCTCTGGTGAAAGGAACATTTATGAACAATGGTTGCGTTGACTTCAAGCTCTACTCAGTAAAAATAAGAATAGGAGCAAAGACAGATTATGAAACTATCAGGATAGTTGTTGAAGTGTAATCTTGTAAAATGTGTTTTTTGACGAGAAACTAGAGGAAATACAGTTGTTTAAAGGAGAT
Source organism: Melanostigma gelatinosum (assembly GCF_949748355.1). Lineage (NCBI taxonomy): Eukaryota > Metazoa > Chordata > Actinopteri > Perciformes > Zoarcidae > Melanostigma > Melanostigma gelatinosum. The sequence goes on along the minus strand of NC_136642.1, from coordinate 16,556,989 downwards.
GTTTTCACAGCCAAATCAAATAGATAGAGAGAGAATTATAGCCTGTTTAGCTTCCTAACACTAGCTCAAAGCAGCGTATAATACACAATTAAAACTACTTATGCCAAGATATGTTTTTATCAAACAACATTTTCTCTTTGTGTGTTTAGTCACAAACAGGATGAATGGTACAGGTAGCTACTGCGGGGTGTGTGTGTGTGTGTGAGGGTGTGTGAGAGCGAATGTGTGTTTATGTGCATTAGTTGAGGGCGAGAGTGAAACCTGGTTGATGTAACAAAATGGTAATGGAATGTTGTTTTGGTACATGTGGTGCCCTTTTCCAAATATGCTGTATTGTGCCCACAATCTCTCTCTCTCTCTGTCTGTCTCACACACACACACACACACACACACACACACACACACACACATGCACACACACACACACACGCACACAATTTTAGGCATAGGGCCCATGTTGCTACCCAGAGATTTGGCGAGTAACTCAACCCAGAATCTATGTGTATACCGGTAAGTGTGTGTTGCCAGAGCATTACAGCATCTCCATTTCCCTCAGCCAACCAAATCACAGAAACGAATGTTGCTCTAGTTGGTTTCTTTTTTTTTTTTTGTACACACTGAGGATATAACGTATAGCAAAGACAATGTAAACAAAATAATTAAACAATCTTGGAAGCTGTGAAAAATATTCCATTACATTCGCTGATACTGGAGAAAGCTTTTTTTGGATATGTGCTCAAATGTGAAGAAAATCAATGCACAACCAAAGTATTACTTAATAAAAAAACCTGTGATCTCTTTCTCTCTCACTCTCTCTCTCTCACACACACACACACACACACACACACACACACACACACACACACACACACACACACACACACACACACACACACACACACACACACATGTACATACTCTTAGCCCTCTCTGCTCCTCTCAGCTCCTTCTCCTATGGATCTTTTGATGCCTCCCATGCTTCGGATCAATAGACCGACTGTCTTCCCTGTTGGATTGCACACGGATCCGTTGTTGAAACAGGGCCAGTGGCAAGTCTGCCAGGAATGCACACACATACACAGAAAGCAGAGGCTGACTAGAGACTACACTGTGATATATTGACAAGATAGGATTCTGCTGGATGAACCCTGACCTACTGAAAACCAATATGACTGCAGATTGACCGGGGGGGAAGTGATCCCATTGGCAGATTCAATTCAAATTTTGATTTATTGACTTTCTTTGGGGTCCGTCTGTGTGTGTGTATGTGTGTATATGTGTGTGTGTGTGTGTTCAGGGAAAATTTAGATCATTAACCCTTTGCTTCTCTCAGATTAAAATGCATATTTAAATTGTCAGAATTGCCAAAAATGAAGATCTTATTTTATCCCTAAAAAACAACTTTACTCCACTTTATGAGCTCTACTATGATGAAGCTTGCTTACAGACCATTTCAACTTCACAACATAAACATTCCAAATGGGCCACTTAGCATTTCCTGTTGCAATGTCTGTTCATGCAGTAGCCTTTCGCTGACATTCATAGTCCTGAAATTGAATCTCTCTTCCACCTGTTCAATGTCGCCTGTCAATATTGTATGTCTGTGTGTACTCTTTCACCGGTTGTTGATAGTGTCCACACAGTAAGAAGAAAATGCAATGTTCAGCCACAAAACTCACAATATGACACGATAACATCTCCATACGGAAGCCACAGGCTGCAGAACCCAATCAATAAAGAAAAATCCAATCACACCTCAATCAATGCCAAAGGCAAATATGTCATAAATAATTGATAAAAAAAATGGATGAAATGATGCAAACAATGTGAAGAAAATGTTCGGTTTTAATCTGTACACTAGTTAAGCGCTGGTTGACCCATGCAGGGTCAGGACGGGTCAAAAAAAGTTACAAAGCAAGTTATTCATGAGCAGTAAATCACTGCATGTCATATCGTCATAGAGTATTGAACAATGTTATCGCACAGCGCTGATTTTCCTCATCGTGGAGGCCTAATCACAATCATCTTTCCTATCCTTCCTCTGCATAGCGAGGCTTCTTGTGAAATCCACTTGGTATGATCTGTTTGCTGTATTTATTAGAGGGCAAGAGACACAACCTGACTCACAGCGTGATACCTTTGATAAATAATTACAATCCTAACAGGATTTAGGAAAGTAGCTGGAAGGAATTTCTATTTTAGATAACCTTCTATCCATCTGCACACACACACACACACATAAAATCATCGGCAAGCCAATTAGAATCATATGATTTCATAAGGAGTGGGTGATGATGTTTATTGTTTAGGCTAAGTGTTAATGATTGTGTCTCATTAAGGGAAAATAGCGTGGGTTAATATATCGGTCCCTGAGTGTGAGTTAATTCTTCATATCCGTGAGCGCATAACCCATATTGTTCATATCTAATATTTCAAGTTTACATATTTAGTGACATCTGTAATGATTTATTCATAGGGCCTGCAGTTCACCACCACACATGACAAAAGAGAAAAAAACAAGAATATTACACTCAAGGGTAAATGACATGCATTTTTATAAAAGATGTTAAATGAATGGAATTCAAATGAAGCCCGATATTATAAAATGCAGAAATAAAAGTGATTCAATCTCTCTTTCCTGTGTAGCGGTTGTATGTAATTGTTGAATAATAAAAATCTAAAATTGCTGTTTTTCTCTATGTGAAAAAAACATCTGTGCTTTGCATGTCTTTCATGCGTTTCAGATGTTGCATAACGAATTGTTTCAACAGCTCTGCAACCATTACAGAATCCTCTGCATTGAGTGGCCTGCCTACAGGCTAACAGACTGCGCAGTCCAAGAAAATTGGATGTAAAATGTGCTTTTGGACCCTCTAACCACATTACTGAGTTGAATCAAAGGCAAGAGATTGCCTCTGATACCCAGAAGACGCATATTTCACAATATTGTTACAAGGCTTAGTATTCAGCCAAGCGAAGAATAGAGCTTTGGATACACTGCCATTTGAAAACTAAAGCGGTTTGGTCTTTGGCAGAGTAAAAGTATTTATTCTTGCCCCACTGGCAGCCAGTACACCTTGGCCATTATTGCTTTCTTTTTATTCTATGATTCACACATTATATTATGTGTCAAAAGAGATCCAATTGAGACACAGTATTGCCTGAACAAGCAACAATGGTAGTCATAAGTGACAAAACCCCTGACAATAAGTCAAACCATTGACAGGCCAAGAGCTGATTTTATGAACATCTGCCCCACATTGTGCTCCTTTTAAGGAAGCAGTTTGAGAGTGAACATGCCAAACATACTTCCATTGTTTATCTGGTATATTGTGCACCAGATGACTCTTAATCGAATGGCACATGCTGGTAAATGGTATATGGACTTGTACTTGATTGCCTTTCTAGTCTTCCAACCACTCAATGCGCTTTAATACTACACGTCATTCACTCATTAACACCCATCAACGCCAAAGGCAATTAAGTCATAAACACCCATTCATACACTGATGTAAGGTTCAACCTGACCATCAGGACTAACTAACCTTTCGTAACGTAACATTCACACACCGTAGGCACAGCCGAGCAATTTGGGGCGTCTTGCCCAAAGACACATCCACAAGAGCTTGGGATCGAACCACTGATCTTCTGATGGAAGGACGATGCTCTACCTCTGAGCCACAGCAGCCCAGCTGACCAGGGAGATGCCATGTTCTGAAGATGGTGTGAAGTTTAGTGTTACTCACTAAAATCTGCATTCAGAACCACACTGGTCACACACAGGCCATTTAAATAAGAAAACATCAAGGGAATGGAAGTGAAAGATAAGCCTCTCCATATTTGAAGATCCACTTGTTTATTTGACATCTCCTGCATGGTAGATTGCACACTACACAGAGTTTGTGTGATTGACTACCAATTGGCAACAACATGGCGGACTTTGTCACGTTTTTTGACTTTTGAGTTCAGGCGCTTATGCTGTTTATATTCTAAATCGTGTATGAATTAAGGCAGGGATTAGATATCATCTCTTATTTCTAATATTTTCCATTTCTTCTTGTCTATGTGACTTTTTCATGTTGCATTACTGTAGCCCTGCTGTAAAGAGGTCTTTGCTCCCTCCTGCATTCAAAGATCTTTATCACGTTAAGACATTTGAAAAAAATGTCATATACCATCTGTAAGCCGCCTCAAATATGGGCCATCTACCTTTACAACCTTTCTGTCGATATATGAAATCTTAATGTGATCTCAAATGGCAGTTGACATTATTTATCTGGAAGCAATCAATAGATGATGTCTAAATGCAGAACTTTGAATTACAAGAGCTACACTTTAGCCTCTTGGAGTATAAAGTCACCATGGTGGGCGTGGGGGAGATTTCATACATAAAATTACTTTTATCTTTTATATCTGCACTTCCACATTTTTTCTCCTCTTGCTCCACATGATCTTTAAAGAAAAATGTTACCTTACTTCTTGATGGGCCACATCTATTTCCATTTCTATTTGCCAAAATCAATGTGTGATTTAGCCTTTTCAAATCGTGAGATTCAACACTCGTGCCCTCACAGAGAGGGAAATGTTTCCTTTCCCTTTTCGTGCACTCTGCTTGTATTCACCAAACACAAATGGTAATAATATCCACAAATACTGTGGACTTCAATACGCCTTTTTTTTTTGCTGGAAAACCAGGACTATTATAGAGTTGCACTTGATCAGAGCAATAATAACCCGAGAGACAGAGCAGAGCAATTAGAAAGGAGGGCCAGGGGAACTGAGCTCAATTTTACCAGGAAGATACAAACATGAGGATTTTGGGACCTACAATCTCACTTAGTTGCAGAACTAATCTATGCTCTCTGACCCCACCAGTGACTGTCAAAACCTCAAAAGGCATTTTGCTTGATTAAAGCAAGGAAACAAGAAAAACACACTTCAAAGTGTTGTGGGTGTCAAATTTGTTGAAGACTTGAAAGGCCTGCATATTAAAATATATTGTGTCCTGCTAATGCCAAGAACACTCTTACATTTACATCGGGGTAGGTGATCCAATTTGATCTCCTGCTTGAAAAAAACCCTCAAAGCAGTTGTTTTGGAAAATGATATTCATGAAAAGCAGTGAAAAACAGAGTTGCACTTGATCAGAGTAATGATGACCCTGCAGGCAGAGCAGAGCAATTAAAGGAGAGTCCAGGGGAGAGATGAGAACTATTAACAGCCACAGAGGACCTTCTCTCCCCCCGCTTCTCTCTCTCTCTCTCTCTCTCTCTCTCTCTCTCTCTCTCTCTCTCTCTCTCTCTCTCTCTCTCTCTTCTCTCTCTCTCTCTCTCTCTCTCTCTCTCTCTCTCTCTCTCTCTCTCTCTCTCTCTCTCTCTCTCTCTCTCTCTCTCTCTCTCTCTCTCTCTCTCTCTCTCTCTCTCTCTCTCTCTCTCTCTCTCTCTCTCTCAGCAGAGGCTCGCGAAGCCATACACTGATGAAAACATTGCTGGAAATACTGAAAAAGCACTAATTACAAAGAGAGGGGGGCTGTGAGGGAGGGAAGGAGAGATCCCCTGTGCTTCAGAGACATTTCCTGTCCCAATTTAATATGTTGCATCAGTTATTTTTGATCTGCTGTTTCTTGCATAAAGTTGTACATTTTTACATCAAGTCGCAATTCGACAGGGTTCGCCCATTGAACCCAGTCCAAGACAAGTAAACTGGAACGAAACGGGAAACTTGACGAAGATGTGACTGTGTAGTAGGATGTTCTCAAAATGCCTCATTGTCCCTGAAATAATGGCCACGGGTGTCTTCTGTAAGCTAATGTCTAATTATTATGAATCATTGGATTTGTTGCGGCTGAGAAAATACTAAGTGATAATTTTATGTGGCACAAACAGATTTTTTTCTGGTTTGTCTGATAATAGAGAGAAGGGGGGATAAGACAACAAACAAGAATCATTCTATAACGGGGAATATTTTTGGTGCCGTTAAAATAAATGATTTCCTTTTTATTCTGATTTGTAGCACCACAAAACTGCTGAGAAGATATACAAACAGGAATATAGAGGAATATACATTTCTTGCTGTCCCAGCTGAGTTTGCACAGGAAGCTGTGAGCAGGACTGCTTACAGGTGAAGAATGAGCGTTCCCTCTAAGAAAAACAAGAGTCCAACCTTGGTTCCACAGGTCAGTGCAGTTAGTTCAGAAAGCTACAGAGAATTCTAAATTGCCTGTGAAAGAAAGGTTAACTCAACAGGGTCAAGCATCAGCAATATTTAAAATGTCACTGATAGGATGAGGGGTCATTCCTAGAGAGTATGTGTGTGTGTGTGAGTGTGTTTGCTCAGGAGCAACCACGGCAGTGGTAGAGAGGAACTATCATGGCCTGGCCTTAAAGTCACGTTTAATTGGTGTATTCCCTCAAGTAAATAAAAAAGGTGACATTTTCTCTTCGTGCCTGGACTGGAATGTTAAAAACCGATGGGCCGAGGTCCCTGAAATGTCAAGGAGGAATAATTTCCACCACATACTCAGCCAGCTTTTGTGCCTTGCCCCTGCACCGCTCAGGGAGACTCCGAAAGGTCAACTGCACATCAGTGTCTAAATCCATGCTATTCATCATCTGGCATGGCTCTGTGGCCGGCTTGAGGCCAGTACGCCATGAATTACCTGCTGCAACATCAAAACGCTCTCATGTAACCATTCAGACATTTCAGGCCTCAAAGCATCTTAACAGAAGCAGCGTACTTGTCCATTGGCTCGCAATGAAATGATTTCAAAGACCATGAAATGTTGGAAGTGTCTGCTTTCCCTCTCTTCTATTGGCCTCTGTCTCTCGGTGCGTTTAATGGCATATTAGATAATGCTAATAAAAGCCAGACTGATCATGTTTGATGCATTCATTGACAAGGATTTGTCAGCACTGTTTTCTCTCTAAAGGGGACTTACCATTCCCCCTAAACCCTTCCTTGTTTTAGGATTTATGACTTACGGTTACGTAGGCTGACGCATGAAGTGGAGGCTTTCTCAACCTTTGATGTCTGTGTTGAGGAGGTTGATAATCTATGTGGATTGCGAAATACTTCTTTTGTATAACGTGTATAAATCAAAACTGAGTAGCCAGTGTACCAATCATGTGATAGACTCATCAACGCAGTTTGGAGTTCATGTTTAAAGCCACAGCACAATATAATGCAGGGTGTCAGATTAAAATGTCAGTGTCGATGGAAGGCAGAGGAAAAAACAAGAGATCAAGGGAAAACAGAGCAGAAGAGAGCGACCATGAAATTCAACACTGGAATTGTGTCACTGTAAGCACCTTGCAGCAGGTTCATTTTTAGTCTTTGGCTGTGCCAAGCACTGTGATATACCACAGAAAACTAGGAGGATTTTAGGAGGCGGACAAAACAAAAACCAAAAAAAAGAAATAACTGATTGGAAAACACATCCAACTCCTGACTGAGTCAAAACTCCATTGATGCTGCTGGGCAATGCAAACAACCCAATTAGAGAAGCCTTTGCGGCAGAGCCTGAATTTTAAAAGCAATAAACAATCAGGCAGATAGACAGCCCCCAAAATTATATACACACACTAGAGGTCTATTATCTCATCTCCCAGTTAACAAGCAAGTGCTTGATGAACAAACAAGAGGCCTAACAAGTTCTGATTGTTTAACGATGGGTTGCATTAGGGGAAGAGTTTTAGGCTGATGATTTATTCCAATCTGAAGGGTACGATCTGGGTGCCATCAGTGGATCACCATTCAATTTGCAGCAATGACACTTCTAACACATGCATTTTGAATTATGTTATTCTGGTCAGAATACTCACGGAAATTATACACCCAAATGCGACCTTAATGTCGCCATGTAGGGATCCACAATTTAACAGGTAGGGTGGGATTTCCTCCTCATACTAGTACACATAGTAGCCCTGGATACACTGTATATGGGAAAGGTTATGGTGTGGTGAAGTACAGATAAAGCAGCAAGTGGAATAGCATACACACCTTCACATCTATACACACTCTGATCATCCTGAAGTGAAAAGACGGCTGTCATTGAGAAGCTTGTAAGTGTGAAGTGTAGCTTCTGAAGCTCCTCCGTGCTCTTTCTTCCCTCTTGTTCTGCAGTTTACCATCAAACAGCCCGGTGACCATAGAGGAGGCCATTGGGATGAAAGAGAGACAGAAAGGGATGCCTTCGGGCATTTCCACCACTCCCATCTACTTCATGGACGTCAGTCATGTTCAGACAGCCAAGACAAATGCTGTATGTGATGGTTTGAAGAGCGCCGCCAACCTGGAGACGACGCAGGGTATCGTTCAGCCATTTCCCAAACAAATTATGACAATTAACTGTACGATTTAAAATAGCAGAAGTCACATTATGAGGTCCTTTTAGTTTGGAGGTCTCAATTAAAGCACCTCTTGAAGAATGGATTTCATACTAAAATATGAATTATGTATGTGTGTCTAAAGGAACAGACCATTTTAAGCTCATTTACTCTGAGTTGTTTCGTAGTATATTGAGCTGACAAGTGGCTGCTTACTCACCAGTTACTTACATAATAAGACAAGTCAAGTGTTCCTTGCCTATTCAAAATGTCCGTCCTTTTCAATCTGCCCATTTGCACACGTAGTTGTCACTAAAATGGCAATCTTAAGCATTTGCTGCTGTGCCATGAATCTAAATTTAATGATTTTTGTTCTTTGTTCTGTTGTTTTCGATCGTACCATTTAATATATGTAGGCCAGTTGGTGTAATCACAACCTCATGTTTTTGTTTTCTGTCAACATGAAAGTAAAAACTATCTTGACGAGATAGAAATAAGTCGGTTTTGTAATGTCGGTGACGATATCGCAGCAAAGCGTTAGAGGAGAGAAAGAAAAAAGCGACATATTGTGGGTTGTAGGAGTTATGCCTTACTGCTCTGGTAGTACAAATTCATCATGTTCGTCACAACTGGAGGATGATGTTTTTAATTGCTACAACCTTCAGTGGCACCGAAGCCTGGCCTTGAGGGACCAGGCAGAATACGTCTGTGTGTGTGTGTGTGTGTGTGTGTGTGTGTATCTGTGCATAAATGTGTTTGAACACACGGTGGCTCTACTGCAATCAGGATAATTGTAGACGAGCTGTTTGTGTGTTGTGTGAGTATCCAGCTTCTTAGTGAAGCAGAGTAAAGGGATGTTAAGATGTTTAATTAATAGCTACAGATAGACCTCATCTCATAAGTCTGTCATAGAAATCTGCCCATAACCTTGTGTTATATAAAACCTATTTCAGTTCAAATGTTGTCTATTTTAAAAAAAGTTACATTTTAGTGAGAGAATCAGAAGGAAATGCAGAGGAAGAAGATGTGCGTACATTGTGCACTTGTGACTTAATAAAAGAGACCTGACAGATGGGGTGTTCACATTCCGTGTTTCTTCTGCCCTCAAATCCACGGTTGTCAGTGTACAGTGGCAGGAGACACACTCAAAAGTGACACGACACACAAGAGTTCCCAAGCGCATATTTTTTCAGGGCGCAGCAGATGTGCCCTCGAGAATAAAACGGTTCGCACCGCACGTGACGTGACGAGCGGCAACCAATCGCAGGAGAGAGATATCTTTTCTTTCTTACATGAATAACAATCTATGGTAAATATATGGAGAATTTAATCATTTTAATGCGGCTAAAATGATTAATGATTCACGGCCTACAGCTTTATGATATAACTTCGTAAAGTTTGACTTGCTTCGCCCTTTCCGTTCAAGCACGTCACAACACACGGCTGAAAGGTCAGACAGACTGACACAGACAAATCAAGTAGTAAAGCTATACTGTGAGGGATTTACGGTGCTGGAAATACACTTATCTTTGTTTTGACTTTGTTTGGTTCAGTCAGTGGGGCTTACTGCTAACTTACCACAACTTCAGCATCGTTGTCATCGCAGTGCACGTGTTTCGGTTGCTTAGTAACAGCAAGCGTGACAGGAGCGCAACCTCCCCGAGCACTTTGGATAAGAGGATGAAAGCGACACGGCTGGCGTTTTCCACGCGTTTTTAGAAACATGTGAACGGCCCCGTAAACACTATTCTTCTCTCCATTACTGCACGGCTTTCCTCTCCACACACATCAGGGCCCCTCACTCATGAAACCCACCTCTCTTTCTCTCTCTCACACACACACACACACACACACACGCACACACACACACACACACGCACACTTGCCCCCTTTACTAATGAACCCAACCTCAAACACATTTGCATCTCTCTAAATTAGCTTGATTATTTCAGGGTAATTAGCATAAGCGTATGGAAATTAAATTGGCTATAGTGGCGCGGTGGCTTCAAGGTGTTTTTCCATGTGATGTGGGGGTAATGGGCTGCATTTGATGATTTCTTACAAGATTTGTGTTCATCCGGTGTTGTGTAAGGCTGAGGTGTTTTTAGATCCCGGAAGGGGGACAAAAAGGTCTCGCAAATCAGATAGAAACTTCACTGAATAACATTCAATATGAATTAAAATGCAAGATAGTCGTAGCAAATTGAGTGATTGGATGGAAAAAGACTCAGGATTGAACGTTTATCTAAGAGTGTTATCTTCGACCAGACATAAAAGACATTCGGGTGCTTCGGTTGAAGCAAAATAAAAGAAGTTGAACTGCCAGCAAACTCTGCGAATATTTTTAGCCGGAAGACCATGAGTTCATAAGAAAAAGTTTGACGATAGACTTACTGAATGAAGTAATGCACTCATTTCTTTTTAACCCTCCTTTTACTTTTGGGGTCAATTTGACCCCATTCAATGTTTAACGTCTTTAAATAAATAATTGACATCATTTTTTTTGCTTCATATTTAATGACTTTTCCTAATTTAACGGGGACAACTGGGTAAACATAAAATTAACATGATGATATGTTTTCAATGTCCTGTACACATTTGGGTTTGGTGTTGGGTGGAGCTGGTGCTACTGTGAGAGCCTGTGAGTGCTATAAAAGCTTGGTGCTTTGGGTGGTCTCTCTTTCTGCTCTCTCTCTCAACTGAAAATGTCTTCTAAAGAAAGATATTCTGTCAGTGAGGTGTTGTCACAGCTCTTTGACCATGAAAGTGACATAGAGGAGGAGAATGTCTCTGAGACAGAGGATGATGTTGAGAAGGACCCTGATTATGAGGCATCCTCCTCTGATGAGAATGAGACACTCATTGTTGACCCTCCTGTTGTCTCTCAACCACCAGCAAACACTCTACCTTCCAAAAATGGAAAGTTATTGTGGTCCGTCTCCCCACTTGAACAACAGGGTAGACTTAGTGCTTCTAATGTCATCAAAATGGTTCCAGGTCCCACCAGATACGCTGTCAGCCATGTCCAAGACATACAATCAGCATTTGAGCTCTTCATAACACCATCAATTGAAAAGGATATACTTGAGATGACAAATTTAGAGGGCAGGCGTGTGTATGGGAAGAGTTGGAAAGACTTGGATGTGACCGACTTGCAAGCCTACATTGGGTTGCTCATTTGGCAGGAGTGTACAAGTCAAAAGGCGAAGCAACAGCAAGCCTTTGGGCTGCTGACACTGGAAGGGCAATATTTCCAGCCACCATGTCTCTAAACACCTTCCATGTTTTCTCACGTGTCATACGCTTTGATGACAGAGAAACAAGGCAGGGCCGACGAGAGCGTGACAAACTTGCAGCAATACGGGATGTATGGGACAAGTGGGTTCAACGATTACCCTTTCTTTATAATCCAGGCCCCTACGTGACTGTGGATGAATGTCTGGTTGCATTTCGTGGACGCTGTCCCTTCAGACAATACATTCCGAGCAAACCGGCCAAATATGGAATCAAAATATGGGCAGCATGTGATGCACAGTCTAGCTATGCTTGGAATATGCAGGTGTACACTGGTAAATCCCCTGGAGAAGCGCCTGAAAAAAATCAGGGCATGAGGGTGGTACTTGACATGGCTGAAGGACTGAATGGTCACAACATTACATGTGATCATTTTTTCACATGGTACGCCCTGGGTGAAGAACTTCTCAAAAGCAAGATTACCATGTTGGGGACAGTGAGAAAAAACAAGCCGGAGCTTCCCACTGAGCTGCTTTTGATGAAGAACAGGAAGGTAACATCTTCAATTTTTGCCTTTACTGACAAAGCCACTGTCGTCTCCTACTGCCCCAAGAAAGGGAAACATGTCCTGCTGATGATCACCATGCACAAAGATGCTGTCCTGAGCACCAGAGAAGACAAAAAACCACAAATGGTCTTGGACTACAACGAGACAAAGGGAGGTGTTGATAACCTGGACAAGGTTACAGCCACATACAGCTGCCGACGCATGACTGCCCGTTGGCCCCTTTTCTTCAACATCATTGATGTGGGCGCCTACAATGCCTTTGTAATATGGAGGGAAATGAACAAGGACTGGAACAGCGGAAAACTGAGTCAAAGGAGGATTTTCCTGGAGCAACTGGGTTACGCGTTTGGTGAAACCTCATATCGAGAGACGACGGTGCCTTACGAGAGCATCAACAGCTGCTGCAACCGTTGTGAAGGACATCCAAACAGAGACATACACCCAAACTCCTCTAGTGGTTCAAACTGGAGGCAAGAAACGTGGCAGGTGCCAGGTCTGTCCCAACAGAAATAACTCCAAGACCAGCAACACCTGTGTGAAATGCAAGAAATACATCTGCAAGGAACATGCATGCACTCTCTGCACATCATGTGTACAGTAGTGCAAACAACAGGCTGGAATGTACCTTCTGGTGGCCTGAAGGAAAAATAACATACTGTTCATATTCTGTCAGTTCGTATTCTGTCAAACTAATTTTAGTGACCATGTAACTTTGTTTTTTACTATCTCGCACATACATATTTGCATTAGTAGCATAGAACAATCCCTGATGCACACATGTCTTTTTTTACAGTTTTTTTTTGCATATACAGAAGTGTTATGTGTTCTTTACTGATGTTCTGATGATGATGATGTTCTTTAAAAAAAATAAAATCCTTAAAAATTTTGGAAATTGGTTTTGTTTTTCCTGGGGTCAAATTGACCCCGAACATAACGAATGTTACTAGTCTTAATAACAGAAATAGTTTTTCATTCCAAACTTTACAGATAACAAAAATATGTACTTAGAGATAATATAAAGCCATTAAAACACCAACAAATTATCTCTTTTAAATGATATGTCAATCAGTGAGATTTTATTCTGATCTGCATATTTCTCCATAGTCGCTTAACAGGTATTCCCGGATGTTTAAGGGGGTGGGTGTCTTTTTTAAAAAAATTGAATGCGCTATTTAGGTAGTCAACAAACAAGCAAAAAGTTCCTAATACATAAACTTGGAGAAAAATTTGAATTATGATCATTTTCTGGAGGTTGAAATTGCTGGGGTCAAATTGACCCCAATAGTAAAAGATGTTAGTAAATTTGAAGGTAACAGGACGGTTAATGTGTTTAGAGTTAAGAAGCAGTGTGTCATCTTCCTTTATCGTTACCCATGATGCCCTCTGGTTCTACTCATCTACAGTAATAGGGGCCAGAAATCCCTCATACACTAATAACCCAACCATGGATTATTAATTAATATGTTCAAAGTACTCGCTCTGATTCTAACCCCCCGACCACCAATACGGCTAATGTGAACCCTGTGAACCTCTATTCTCTGATGCTCACAAAAAGCAGCGCTTGATGAAAGGGAAATGGTATTATTTTTAAGTTTCTTTCTTTTTTTCTACACAATTTAGAGTGCTCACAGGTCATGTTAAGTGGCCATGTAATTAGAGATATGTTTCTGAGATGTGCATACATGTACATGTTTTAAGAGGATGATGGAAATCTAATTAAGTTAATGGTGCCATGCCAGAGGCAGGGCATCCAGTGTCTTGCTCAAGGACACATCAAAAAGAATCAGCGTTTAAGATTTTTTCCCCCTGTTAGTGAGTTGACAATGATCTTGAATGCAAAATTTTTGCACAAAAATTAGGAATGATGACATGAAGGACCCGTGAAAGCAAATGGTTTATGTCAACATCCTGTGAAAACATTTAGTGGAGTGAGTCAAGTTTTTACAAAATCCTTTCATACCTAAAAGTCTAAATTGGTAATTTGTCAGTATTTTCAAAACACTTGTAAAAGCAACTAACATGAGTATGTTCTGTGGTCTAGCAAAGTTTAAGCCCTGAAGAATAGGCGACTAAAACCATTTTGTATCAGGAGAGATTGCCTTATTGACATTAAATCCTTAACTACTAAACTAAACTGTAAAATAGATTGTTTCTCATCGCCTTCCAAACTGACACATGAGCATTCTCGTATCTGATCTTACACGTTGTTGGTCAGAAACAAGAAACTAACAGCAGTCTGTGTCCAAGTACTTAGTTGATTCATCCATCCACTCTAACCCCCGCCGTACAAGGCTTTTGGTCCATGTCATAATCCAGTGAATCAAACAATGCTTAGGAACTATCACATCAACACAATGTTGTGATAAAACAGTGGTCAAGAGGGCGAGAAAGCCCCGGGCCATGCAGTCCGATTTTACACTCACATTTACAAAGAAATCTACACATTCTCCACATTTTCCCTTGGGAGCGTATTCATTTACAGTGAAATATACATGAGGAAAACTTCAATCATGGCTCATTGGCTCTCTCTTCCTCCGGCTCTCTAACACACAGGCACAAACATGCTTGCCTGCACACAGATATCACTGATGTATGATACCGCACGGTGCTATATATTGGGGGTAATGATAACATTTATGAGCGTGATACTTTTTCACAGAGCAGTGCATTAGGTTATTGATGAGTCTCACTGTGTACCATTACTTATGAATGAGAAGAGGGCGAAAGAGAAGAGAGATAGAGATGAGAAGGTATGGATGTTACAGCCCCCATCACTTGAACTATATTTCATCAAAGCTCACAGCTGGAGACTCTGCTTGTCATGGACAGGGCGCACAGGGCTTTCTTAACTCAAGGTCTACTTCTTTTTTTCTCAACTCTGGGGTTACGTTCATTAGTTTTCTGATTGATTTGATAGTCTACGGTAGTGCGAGACCAGAGAGAGGAGAACAGAGAGGAAGGAACTGGCATACGACAAAACCTTTGAACTGGATCAACACTTGTATGCTTCAAAACAAACAGGCTTTTTCATTCACTACAATGATAACCATTGTAAAGCTGTAGCCATTAAAGGAAATAAAAAAAAATTCACCTGTTATGATTCGCAAGCGGTGGCACTCTTACACTTGTTAACAAGATGCTTACATTTAAAATCTGCATAAAAACCATGCATTAGCAGAAAAAAAGAGTTCTGCTGTTTTTCATCTTGAGGCTTCATAAATCATTGTTGGACAGATAAGTGGAATATATATCTAGACTTAGGCGTCTTGTTCTATCTCGCTTTTGAAACAAGAGAAATGCAATTAACCACAGCAAAGTCACAGCTAATTGGAAAAAAAAAAGTATTTTTATGTATTCCATATCAGTGTGGCTGCATAGTACATGTGAAGTTAATCACAACGTCTACTTGTTAATTCACTTTGATGAAAGGAGGAGGGGGTAAAGACGGGGAGAGATACAGTACAGTGTGTGGACAAGATAACCCATAGAAGTATTTAACAAAAGAAGCAGAAACAGAAAGGGAAAGAAAGGACGGATGAAAGCATGTACAGTATACGAACAATACAAAATATGTTACTTCTCTTTCTGCTTCTTCAACCAATTCATTCACAGTGATTAATTGTCACTAAAATGTGTGTTTTTTACACTCCGGGAACGGACATGGAGTGGAAAAAAACCAGGTAATGTTGCGAGAAAGATGTCAGGAAAAAAAAAAAAAAAAAAGGTTTGGGTCAGTGCGGCACCATGGAAACAAACACAACGATGGAGCACACAAACCCGAGGGAGAGATTCATTGAATGTTGTTTTTAGATTGGTCTCAAATAACATCTGTGCCACTAAATACTTGCTGCAACAACAGATTAATGCCTTCAATGTCAATCACATACAGATAGCTGTAGATATCAGCAAATGAGGTTGTCATGGACTGATGGCGGCTGAGCTTAGAGCATGCTTTTGGTAATAGAAGTGAAGTAAAGAGAAAAATGGAACGCAAATGCAAATGAGCTATTGATTATGCACCAGCGTTCCTCTATCAAGTAAAAACATGAAAAATAAACAGTAAAACACAAGTCTTTGCACTGACAATGCTGTTAATAACAGATGCTTTTTGATTTCATAACCATTTAGGATGGAACAATGAAAGTGATTATGGCTATATTTCAACATACACAAATCAATGAGTAGAAGAAGACAACAGGGAGCAACATTCAAGTAAAGACATGTTAAATCTAACTGTCAGACTTATGTTTGTAACAGGAATAACAAGGCAATGATATACAGGCAAGAAGTAGGAAAATACTTTTTACACATTAATACGTTAATTACAAAGATGACTGAACTAAATCAAACTGGTGTGAATCAAATTCTGGTTATTTGAAGAAAAAAATAGTGATTGACGTTTGTGTATTCACTCATCAACTGTGCTTCCTTTAATCAAATATACCGCATGCAATAATATCTACATTTACATTATAAAAAGTATTGTAATTAAAAAGAAACTTGATGTTATCTATTGCGTCTGTTTGCAGTGGCTTGGCGTCTTTATTAGGTCGAGGTTGTATGTTTGAATAGCAGTAAGGAAATAACTTAGTGGGGCTTTCCTTTCATTACATTTTCATCAAACTCAGATCCGTATTCCTTTTGAGACTCAAGCAATGTTGATTCCATCCGAGAGTAATGCTCATTTTTTCCTGAGTGTATATTCTCATTACGTCTGATGGAAAGGCCTTGCCTGTAAAATCCATGCTACTGCATCTCAAGCAGAACCTCAATAAATGCTCTGCTTTCAATAGCCAAGGTATTTCATCACTTTCTTTTAGATGACCATGGACACATCTCACAGCCTTCCTTTAAGCCAGAGGCTTTTAGCTTCAAGGAAACCTCTAACTGACTCTGTACAGTGTGATGGCAAAAACTGGCATTCAGGTTTGTTCACTTCCATAAGAGATTCAAAGATTAATGGCTTCCATAAATACTAATACTATTCTGTTAACATCGATTAAAACACCTTTGATAGCTGTTCATTGAGTGAGTAATTCAAAATAAAACAAAGCTTTTTCCTCCCATGTTCATTTGCCAGAGAGCCATGCTATCTACTATCTACAGTAGTCAAGGCGTCCAAACATGGACTTCAAACTATATGCCTGGTTTCAAAAGTTCAAGAATATGAAAAGAGAAAAAAAATAAGCCCTCTTTTAGCCTAATTGCTGTCAGTGGGAAGTAAATAGTTATTAACGCATAGCAGCAAGCAGGGATTTCAAACCGGGAGGGAGGTGGGAGGAGAAGGTTGGAGAAAGAGGGAGGAACACGTCAGGAGAGAATGAGACAGATGAAGGGTGAGAGAAAGGAGAAATGGGAAAGGGTGAAAAAGCAGAGTGAGAGAGAAAGCGGGCATCACTCCTGAATGACAAGACCGCTTGCATTTTAGGATTCCCGGCTCTAAAACAATTCTTTCATGTTCTCCCTCTATCCCCCTGCCTTCTTATTTATCTGTCTCTCCTATCCACCCGCCTCCACACACAGGAGTCACTCGTATCCCCCGACCCCCCCCCCCCCCCCAATCTCAGTTTCTCTCTCTTTTTCTCTTTCCTTCAATTTTTTTTTTCTTCTTTGAATAATTGAATGCAGCAGGGGAGAGTGGAAGTGCCTTTATTTTGTGTGTGTTTGCGCTTTAAACAGAATGCTTAATGATTGCCGATGGGAGAGAGACTGCATTAATCCCATTTATGTTGAGACCTTTTAGATGTACTGACACCCGTGGCAGACAGGCATGGCCCTGGCACTGTGTGTGTGTGTGTGTGTGTGGGGGGGGGGGGGGGCTCGTTCACCACATGCACACAAATGATCCCCCATCACATCTGTGGGAAGAGAGAGAGAGAGAGAGAGAGAGCGAGAGAGAGACAAAATACCAGCTCTGTGCATATACCTCCACCCTCGATCAAGGCGAGGCCTTTGGGGCATCCCCCCCCCCCCCTTGCCCAGTTGATTTGAAAAGCCTTTTGAAATTCACATTTTTTCAAAGTACATGTATTTCATACAATTTCTGCATTTCCACAAATATGAAAAGAGCTTCGAAAACTTGCATCCGAAGGAGGCACATGTCATTGAATATAGCATCGTTTTAAAATGTTTTTCTCATGCGCAGTGTTTCTCTTCAGGGGTGGGCAAAAGAGAGAAGTCAAGGATGGTTCAATTAGCAGTACTGGGAATTCTTTTTAATTTTAGTTTCAATGATGATTTACTGCTGTTCTTAAATGTATAATTTCTTTCGACGAATCATACACATGCACGAGATGAATCTTTAGGGCTTGCAGTGCTTGAGATGAGCTTAATTACAGATTGGAGGGTTTTACATAGACAGCTGTGACATCATCACAGATAGAAATGGAAATGAATCGTGCTTCATTAATACAACTGCAATAAAGTGAATGTCTTTGAAGGACAAACATCTTTGCTCTCAGCAATCAAGTGTAGTTTAGCACTTCAGTCTTTTGCATGTTTCTGATACATGTGGGCCTGTTTTTAAAGGGACGTGTACGTCTGCTCTCTGAAAGCAGAATGTACGTGGTGCCACATCTTGGATTACACATAGCATCATCATCTGTTGAATTTTAGATCAACTACTTGTGCTCTCCAACTTTATTACACTTGATTACACAGCTTAAGTCCGATGTATCATAAACCACATGTATGAGGATGAAAATTATACAACAAATATGTTTCGAGAATGAAGGCAGTAAATATGCGGTGTTCCTATACACCATGTATTGGAGCCACCTAAAAGCATCACTTAGTCCATTTATTTACCCTATTTATTGGCACATCTAAAGGCCTTGCTCTAATACCTCACATATTCATCTTTATATTCAAAATGTAGTCTCCCTCATTAATCCATCATCTGTCTGCTGCAGCACTTTCTAAAAACTATTTCACAGCTTTGCAGCTGCGCTCACCAGCAGAGCGATAGCACAGAGGTCTCTGGCAGTGCTCTTTGAATCTACTTTATATTTAGTCTCATTCAGTGTTTGCCTCCGGTATTGCTTGATGAATTTCTGAGCATATGGCACATTCCTCTGCAGATGAGCATATGGCAGCACAGAATTTAGAATTAGCTTAAATTCAAGAAAGAAAGAAGAGAACGAAGAAAACAGTGTTGGTTCTCTTTCCCACCTCCCTCCCTCCCTCTCTTGCTCTCCCCTCCTCTCCATCCATCTGTCATTTCCCATAGATGCTGGGAAAGTGAAAACAGGGAGTGAAAAAAACAAGTGAAACATCTGATGAAACCCACGATGGTGTGCTGGAGCTGATAGCCTGTACACTGTGGCCACTTTGTGTGTGCGTGTGACCACGTGCATGTGTGCACAGAGTCTGCGTGTTTTGTGTTCACGCAAACAAGCACGAGGAAGGATATAATTAATGGACTTGTGATCGTGTCCCACCGCACACGTTTGTGTTGAGGTTTTAATGAGATTTGGAGTGCAGCACTATTTAGATTGTCAATATTATATTCTAAAAAGGAGTTTTCATCTCGATTGCAGTGCGTACGTGAGAGAGTGAGATAGATAATGTTTATACTGCGTATACTAAACGATAATACATAAAGTTTTCTTTCTTTCTTTTTCTGATTCCTCACAGTTAACAATAACTAGTTTCATTCCGTCTTGCGTATCGCTACGTTCTTGTGCATACATTGTAATATTTACTCTCATCAAATCTTCATTAAAATGAAATGGAGAGAGAAAAGAGAAGTAGAGAGAAAATGTTTACAATTATATCACTCAATGCTCTGATTGAGCCAGTGCACTGCCAACGTTATTATTCGTTTACGTCTATTGACTCCATGATCAAATGACACTTCGTAGTGGGAAAACTTTGATGCTATGGTTATGGTTATGATGCACTAGGGCTGGGTATCTCTATACGGTATGAAATTACCCTGTACCAAGTAATATCAAACAATACCTTCAATGGAGTCTTTAAGACCAGATCGAGAAAAAAATAAGTATTTTATATCATCTTGCTTGCAGCATTCTTCGAATGAATGCGACGTGTGATTGCCCCACTATCTCAGCAGTTACAGTCAAAGGATTGCCTGCCTGCACACGGCTCTGAAGAAGGAGATGTCCGAGCCAGCCTCTAGCAGCTAACAGTGCTAACAACTGCAACAGTGTTGACAGAGGTAACAGTTTGAACCTGTGGGGGAACTGGAGGGAGGGCATTGCGCTTCCGCAACAACGGGGTCCCGCCAACCTGGGTCGGGGGAAATGCTGTGTGAGCGCTGTGCAGTGCGGCAGGATTAACGAGCCAGTAGGGCAAACACACACAGCTTCCGTCAACTGTTAATGGAAGCTGTGTGTGTTTCAACATGATGGGTATCGATGAAGTACTTTTTTAAACGAAACCCAACCCTAATGGCCACTCTACAATGTAAAACTACTGTGAGGGATTTACGGTGCTGGATTCCATTCATCTTTGTTTTTTTAGTCAGTGAGGCTTACTGCTAAATTTCTGCAACCTCATCTGCGATGCTAATTCATATATAATAAGGCCTATTGAACGGGATACTGTTGTAATAGTCGAGGTGTTGGTAACTGGCAGCATAGTTTGTGATCTCAGAATCTCATCCTAAAATACACAAATCTGTTTCTGTTGCTTGCTACTGGTGTGCAAGCCCTGTCCGTGGCATCATTGTGTGAAATTGTATGTTGAGATGCGTTTGCATAATAAATAACTGAGCTAAATATCTGGACTTGTGTTAACACAAAACTACCTGCAACAGTCGAGGAGCGAGTACTGCATACTGTGTGTGTGATGTTAAAGTACGGACTGTGGCGACGGGCACATTAATAGGAAAACCTTAATTTCAGAGCACTCTCACTGAAAAGTCAAGCATGTTGATATTATATTCTTCTCATCTTTTAAAAAGAGAAACGTGTGCGCAGGGACTTTATCTGTTGTTATTGAAACCACTTGTTGGACAGTGAATTAATGTGTTCGGATTCCGATCATATTGGGCTCTTCGATTCATTTTTCTGTGTTTTCATTTCAAATGTGAGTGGGTACGTTTGCTCAAAAGATTTGTGCTTTATCTCGTAGTGTGGCTTCACATTGCCACTTTTAATAATCACCACGGCCTCTGAACGTACGAGACACTGGTTTTAAACTGCTCGTAGGAAGAATGAAGATATGAGTCTGTCCATTCTTGTTTAAAATCTCTGGTTTCGCTGTCAGCTTTCCTCTTTTTGGGGAACGCCATGTGAAATAACGACTCACGTACTATTCCGACTGTTCGGCCTCTGGTCCAGTTACTCCCGTCTGTTTGTATCTCACTCAAGCCGCGATGCTTATCGGAATACACGCATTTGATTGGCCGAGTAGCATCACGTGATATGATTTACAACGCATGTAATTGGTTGGTGTGCTTCCTGGACCGCTGAACGAGTGCCGTAAAGGCTAGAAAAGTTGCGCCTGTTCAAATGGAAGCGCTCCGTCAAAACTTTGAATTCCCAATTATCTGTTGGTTATAGTTCCGGGGTCCAGATACGACGGTGTCTGGGTCCGGATCCGGACCGCGGTCTGCCAATCAGTGACCCCTGTACTAGGGTTTGAAGTACATTTGAGCTATTCCTTTTAAATTATTGTGAGAAACTTCTTCTATAATAGTTTGTTGTGACAAATTCCAAACTGGTTGAAAAATCCATCATGGAGGTACTTAAGCACTAAACATATGGTTATTGTAATATATAAAATTATATATTCTACCCTTTTCTTAAACCAGCCTCCAAATGTAATTTATTTAATTTAAATCATGGGCTGAAGTGTTGGCAAACGATCAACGTACAGCTTTTTTGTTTGTTTTTTTACCACAGAATCCTGGGAGTGCTTGTTTGGTAGGGCACAGTAAACTGAAATTGTCCATTTCGCCCATCCCAGCTTATTACAACAATTATTGTCACAGAACCTTTCAAACAGAGCCGCAATTCAAGTTTTTACAGTGAAGAAATGCATAAGAATATTTGAAAACTCATGAAGAGTGAAGCTGCAAGCAGCTATGAACAGGCCCTCACACCTTCCCACACATCGGGGGTTCTGGCGGGATGCCAGGCGACGTAGCCGGGCACAACGAAACAGGAAGTCTGCAGAGAGCAATGGTGCCTCCCGGCTGTCCTGTCCAGGCCAGGCACAATGGAGCCTGATTCCCCAGCCCCTGTGCGGTCTAAAGAAGTCTCCCTACGTGAGGGAAGGAGGACCACCTCAGTATCCGTTTGAGTATGTCGACTTTGAAAAACCTGTTTGTATCCTGACCAGCATGACTCATTGGTTCACTTTCCTCTTTTCTCGTTAACCCACATTTTCTCTAATATGCTTTACAGGTGCCCGTTTTACTCCTGTTAAAATGAGATGTAATCTCAATCTGCATTGATCTCCACACTGGAAGTATGATGTTGCACTGTCTAATATAATAGGATGGTGAAATTTCAAAATGCCTCATGGTGGGGAATTGAATAGAAAGAGAAAACATGTAAGAAAATATCATTAAACAATACAAACTGTTGTATGGATTGTGCTTCTCTATCCTGAGGTCATTCTTCTGTCAGCTGCCTGCTTTTGATTTTGTGATAAACTTTTGCACATGTGAGCTTGTAGCACAGAAATACACAGAATAGCCCTTTTCCAACCTGACAGGAAAGGAAGGTGGGGAAAGAGAGGCTATAAATTAGACACACCTGTGAGCTGGGGGAAGGGAAAAAATAAAAAATCAACGAGCCAAAGCTGCATGGAGGAGAACCAAGAGAGGAGTGAGAGTTTTTAATGGAGTTACTGAAAGTATGATTCAGTTTCTGGACCTGTTAAGCTTAAAATAAGAAAATGTTGAAGAAGACTAAACTAAATCGGAGCAGCAAGGATCCATGAACCGACTGAATACACGGAGCTTTCTTTGAGGATCAGGTCTTACTGGAGGTGTGCTGATCCCAGGAGCAGGTGGTGGACAAAGAATCGTGTTCCGCTACAGCTTGGACCAGTTTGAGGCCTCCTTTAATTCGGGGATTCATCAAGATAAGTCCCTTTAACATGAAACTCTCCAGGCTTCTCCTTCTTCTTCTCCTAGCACACTCTGAAATAAACTGAACGGAACTGAAATGAACTGCCATATATTCCCTTAGCTTGGAACGGAACTACACACACACACACACACACACACACAAACACACCTGGAGTCTCATTACTCTCTTACTCATTCATTTGTATTACTCAAAGGACATTTGATTTCTGTACCTGGACTCGGTCATGTGGTGTATTTGATTTAATGAATCTGTTTTTAGAAAGAAATGATCTGATTTGATTTATGATTTTTGAGTAAAATATACCGGTAATTGACTTCAATGAAATACATTAATTGGTTGACTTTTGCTTACCTTGCATTTTGTAGCCGGGTTAGCAGTCGGGTTAGTTCTCTCTCCAACTGTTCGCAGTGATATTTGTTTATTAAATTGACCGGGTGGAATTTCTATTATTCTGATGTCTGGAGCCCAGCATGTATTTGGAATAGTTGTGAGAGAAATCTACGCTACGAGCTTCAAGTATAATGTCTACATTCTTTGGGGAGTTTGTATTTTTTTGTTTTAATCCAATATTACCACTTCTGGCCTTAGACCCCTATATCAGGAACATTGCAAATGACATTAAGATTGCTGTTATGCAGATGAAGTTAGGCTCATAATGTCATTACCGCAGACATTGCTTTTACATAAACATCATATATGTTGTTCTCTTTTCATGCCTGACACCCTACACTGATTACTCATACTCAGTCTGAAGAGTGATTCTTTTAAATAGACCAGAAGACTGTGTGTGTGTGTGTGTGTGTGTGTGTGTGTGTGTGCTTTGAAATCAACTTCATGCTAATCCTGTTCCACGCCTTGACAGTCTTAGTGAGAACAATTAGCATAACTAGCTAGTGGCGTGACCAACAGTGGTCTGTGTCGTTCATGTACAGTATGTGTGTACATGTGAGAACAGAGCTTTAAAGAGACAGAACGTCAGTCTTCTCCCTCGTTAGCTCTTTCGCTCTGTCTTAGTTGGAAGTAGGCCTCTGCCTGCTGCCCAAGTCTCATTTACACCTCCCGAGGTGTGGGATCTGGGAGACTACCACACACACACACAAACGCACACACACACACACACACACGAGACTGTTTCTCAACCATATGGTTGAGAGAAGGTGCTTGACTTGTGACTTGATCTGGCATAAAGTCCCCGCCTTCACTTTCTCTCATTTATCCTTTGTAGTTTTGCAGTTGTTCATTTTACAGAAAAGAGAAACAATGTGGGAAGAGAGACAGACAGATGGATGGATTGATAGACAGGAACCAGAAACGGGACATTTATGTCTCACTTTATTTGTTTCCCTCTCTTTCCATTTCTCCCATCTCCTATTTGCTCTTGCTTGTTTGTTTATAACATGGAGCGTAACTCCCAGCAGAGCACTAGAGGCGGGCAGAGCGGAAACACAGGCACACAAATGGTCTACCTCATAGCTGCTGCTGGCACCACGCCATCCTGTCTGGGCCTGTCTATGTGTAGGGGGCGAGCTGTCTGCCCTCATCAGTGCCAACATGCCGCCTATATGTACGCCGCTATGTGTGCGCGCGCGCTCAGCCCTTTACCGATAGTGACCATGCAGGGACAACAAAGCTCATTACACTGGTGACCCGAACCCCATTTTATATGCGTATACACACAGATAAATATATAGGCATGGGGATATTTTTACATACATGCAGGTGGATGCAAATGTGCGGGGACACAAATCTAGCACATTTTACAGTATTCAGCATAATGCTGCTGTACCGTGCAGCAAGCCTTGACGATGTTCATGCACTTACTGTACAAACTGTGCATTGAAAGAAATGTTAGACCTCATTTGAATTGCTCCTAAAGCTTTGCATATGTTATTTTGTACATGCTGAGAAGGAAAATAGATAAACTAAATATCACCATAACAAGCCTAAAAGCACCTCATGTGTTAAGTCATTTGACCTGAGATGTTTCAAACAGAATGCTATATTTTCCTGTTACAAGCCGAGAGGCTCATGAATAAACCACACAAACAGTGCTTTTCAGGTAAGCAAAGTGTCAGCTTTGTAAATAGGCTGCATTCATGACCATGAGAGAAGTACATTCACAAGGTTTTCTGAACGATGCTTTTAGTTTCGGAGCACAATAAACGGTGGACAACTTATGCGCATAATAGGACAGTCTTAGCTGTGTCCTGAGACCATAAGCAGCAACATATTTCATGAATAAGAGCAGTGACCTCGGACTGGAGATGTTTAGCTTTTTGTATTGAGATCAAGCCTAACAGAAAACTCCCATTGGAAATAGCTTTGCACTGCATGTCCATGTGGTAAGATAAAATCAAAGATTGAGTCACATTTCCCACTAGGGAAATTTGATCTTAAATATCTGCAAATGAAAGACAATCTCTTACAAAGCTGGATTTGAATTGGAAGCAGATTGGAGTCGATGAAATGCTTTTTGAGCTTTTAAACCTAAATGTACATCTTTCTTCCCATTCAGCTTCTGTACAGCAGTTGCACATGTCCAGTCAGTTTAGTAGTGCTCTAGCAGTTTTTATAGCATTCATACATCAAGCTTACCTACAGGAGAGTTCTGTCCAATTATGGGGGCTTGCATGCTTACCTAACAGGTAATGTCAGTTTCACTTAGAACTAGGTCTCAATAGTTACATCGGAGTTTACTTCTTATTTGTTTGAGTTTGTTTTTCCAGACTGCGGAGGGTCTGGGATTAATAAAAACCTAAATGTCTATTCTTTTTTTTTTTTTTTTTAAAGCCATGAGCTGTCAAACTCCAAAGCCCTGTAGGGGCAATTGCCCTTCTCCCTTATCATGACTGGCATTTGCACATTCCACTGACACATCGGTCCTTGCTGGCATTTGCCTATGAGGCAGAAGGGCAGTGTCATACACACGCATGCACCCATGGACACGCATACACGGACACAACATACTAAGGCTTGAGTGTGCAAGTGTGCACGCTCGCGCAGGTACACACACACACAGGTAGAATGCAGCCTACATGCATGAAAATATATATATTTTTTGCCTTTGTCGTTTCCATGTGTGTATGTCTGTGAGCATGAGATGCAGGGTCTCCTCATCCCAGAGGCAGCGATGCTGGGAAGTGTGGGAGCCGACAGTGAGCGCGCTCAGTAGGTCCCCTGAGCCACGGAACACTGATCTTTATGTCAGCTCAGAGAAATGAAATCACCCTTTTCTCAGTCAGCCATTATGTGTGTGTGTGCGCACACGCATGACAAAAGCAATGAGGAGACTAGAGGACTCGGCCTTGCTTTGACTGTCACTTTGTTATAAGTCACTGCTTTTATGCTGTCTGCATGCTCTCTCCGTTTGAGCTCTTGCCATCTCTGCAGTCTCTTTTATCCATGTCTCTGGTTTCCTCACTGCAACTGTCTCCCATCTCTATCAATACATTCCGTGGTTCTGCTATTGAAGGAGGACCTCTTAGTGTACAATACACCAAAAGGGGCTTTTCGATATTACGGCAGGTGTTTGTGCACACATACACCTCTCCCTCAAGTTCTATGCATGTTGTCTGGTTACAACTTGATGCTCTAATCACCGTTTACAGGTGTTTGATCTCAAAACACATGGGAAGGATCCGAGAATCGCAGATCCAGCCACCTTGCAGGCATCGGTTTCTTGTGAGCCTGACTCTGGGTATGGTTAAGGCAAACATACTGCCTTTGTTGCCATCAGTCCATTTACTGCAACATCAAAATAATGTGGAACAAGATTGCAGCCATCTTTTCTAGTTAAAAAAAAAAAGAAGTGACTTTCACGCACAAATGTATCCATCCATGCATCCGATCTACTTCCTCTCCACATAATGAGACTGTTTTTCTCGCTCCAGCCCATTACCCTTTGGGCATTTAGTGGGAACTGTTTAGTTCACCTCTAGTGAATACAGCGACAGTTCTCTTTCATTATTCAGCAAAGCGTGGTCTCATCTCAGTAAGGCGTGAACTCTGACTCCATTGACCTGACATTAAACCCACCAACTCTTGCATGTCACTGATGTAGGGGGCATCAATATTCAGCCTTCACTAAGACAGTCAATAATCAACATTCAGCCATCAACGGAACAATCTGAACCCAGACTGGGCAAAGTGGGAAGATCTGGTATACAGTTAGATTCTCATCAATTTCAGCAAATTGTCGTGTGGAGGATAAAAAAAACACATTTTCTTTAAGCTTGTAAGGATTACAGATACTAGAACCCAAAAGCACAACTCGGAGACAAGATTCAGGTATAGGTTTCTTTACTTGGTAAAGGCAGGGTCAACCCGGGAGGTCAGTCCAACAGGCAAACAAATCCAACAAGGGGCAGGCAAAAATCCAAGGTCGAGAAAACAGGCAGACAGGGTCGGAACAGGCAGATCAGAATAGTACGATGTATAACACTGGAGAGCTTGGCAGAGACACACAAGACAACTGGCAGAGAACAAGTGCAAGTGAAGGGACCTAAACAGTGAGGGCTAATGAGGGAATGGGCTGCAGGTGAGATGGGTGTGGAGGACCAGGTGAGGGGAATGAGAGATGATTGGGTGTGCGTGGTAGGATCTGAAATGACACGAGAGTTAGTCAAATAAGCAGACAGGATGAAAATAAACTAATATTAAGGGTGTGACAAAGCTCAGTAATTCCTGTTTAGGTTTTCAGTTTTTTTTACACACTTCCCATATGTTTAGCCACATAGTCAGCATTATCACTTTGTTAGTAAGAGTTATGTACACAGTATAAGCCTACCACTCTAAATTATATATTGAGCTTCATTGTTTTATTATATCCATTTGTATGGCCGTTTTACTCCAATCTGTTTGTCCAGTAGCTGCAGCAATGACCGGATTTGTTTACAATAATGTTTGATCGCATCTCATGTTGCATTTTAAAGGGTTAGGAACACATGTTGCTCAGTGTGTCTGGAGCAGAAAGGTAGAGCAAAATGTGTCAAAATTGTCATCTACCCTTTTAAAACTGTGCATCAAATTTAATTTAGCCATGTGATAATGCTTTTAATTTGATGATACAGTTATCAGAGATATGACTACACAAGTTCTGCAGTAGATTCTATTGAACATGAAGACAAAATTCTGATTCTTTTCATCTGATTTTGCTCTGTGACAGACAGACCTCTTAAAAAAAGCCAACATCGTTCACCCTCCATGCAAAAACAACTCTCTGTCCTTTCCAACGCATCCAGAAATGTCAATTAACAGCGCTGTCCTTCATTTGAATATTTGTTGGAATGCTGTTAAGCATTCCAACTATTGTTCTTCGAATCTTTATTGTTGGAATGCTGTTAAGCCACTGTGTCCACAATCTTCACTCTTCATGCATAATTTCTGGATGTCGAAGTAGCTAATATTGTCCTTGTCGTAGAAAAATTACTGTGGAATCCCACAGATTTCCACATTTGACACGGAAGCCGTTAATTGAGAGGAAAACCAACTTTCTGCTCCATAGAGACCAATATTAAATTTTGCTTCAAAAACATCTTCCACAGAACACTGTACCCCATTTCTATATTTTCCCCCCCTCCTCCACCCCCCCCCCACACACACACGCCATTTTAAAATAAAAGCCCCACAGAATGAATCATAACTGAAATGCTTGTGATGAGCCTGCCATTTAATAACCGGTTTGTGTTTATCTAACATTATGATTCTGTCTCCTCTCCCCTTCTCCCCCACACCCCACACCCCATTTCAAAATAAAAGCCCCAGAGTGAATTCTAACTGAACTGCTTGTGATGAAGCCTGCCATTTAATAACCTCTGTTTATGTGTCAAACATGATGATTATGTCTCCTCTCCCCTCCCTCCCCCACCCAGCCCCACCCTTTCAAAATAAAAGCCTCATGGATTAACTGTATTTAAACGTTTAGCTCAAAATTAGGCTTTTTTGTTGAAATAATGAATGCTCTTACTAATACTGCAACAACTACTACTACTGCTAATATTTCGAGTATTACTACTACTCCTACTACTACTACTTCAACTTTTGCTGTTGCTACTATTACTACTACTGCTACTGCTATTACTGCTACCATAAATATAATTACTACCACTACTGCTATTACTACCACTACCACCACTATTATTACTTGTACCACAACTGCTAATACTGCTATTCCTGCTACTACCAGAACTAATAACCAGTACTAATACTACTACAGCTATTAGTACGACTGCTACTAGTACTACTACGACTGCTACTTCAACAACTGACTTTACTATTACTACTACCACTACTTATTATACGACTACTACTGTTATATAAAATACTACGAACACTACTACAGCTATTACTACGACTACTGATACTACTACTTCTACGACTTCTTCTAATTACTAATACTTCGACTACAACTTCTACTACTACTACTACTGCTACTACAAATATCACTACTGCTACAGCTAGTACTTATTCAAATGCTACTAATACTTATACTGCTAATAATACTTCCACTACAACTTCGACTACTACTACAACAAATATCACTACCGCTGGAATTCTTTTAAGCTACAGAAACCGTTCGAATATCAAAATGTTCAGCTCTTTCAGGAGAGGGGTGATATGACTTCATATTTGTAATCTTTCAACTTTTAGAATTATTAAGCTTTTTGCAATTTAAAAAAAATTGGATATCTATTTTCAGCAATGTTTTTGAGATTCATTTCAGCTTTCAGCATTCCAACGCATTTTCAGCAGGAAATGCATTTTCTAGTTCTGATTATCATGCAGCTCCTGGTCTTACATATTCAAAACGGGGTTCTCAATCCAATTAAACGGGCAATGTGCTGTAAAGGCGTGGGCAAACATAATTGAAGGCAGAGCTTAGGATGACAAACAAGAGCAATCTGAGGGAGATGGAAAACCCCTTGCTGCGAAGTTAATGGAAGACTGTGTGATGATCACTGATGGAGCAGTGTGTGTCTGTGTGTGTGTGTGTCTGTGTGTGTGTGTGTGTGTGTGTGTGTGTGTGTGTGTCTGGGAGAGAGACAAATAGAGATAAAGGGAAGTGTGACTATAGGGGAATAAAACAGCAATATGGAATCCTGAGCATAAGGTAAGAAAAGGAAATCAGCCTGAGAGCATGTTTGCGCAGATGTGTATGCTTGCAGAGGCACGATGTGCGTCAATTAGCCCTTTGCTTGTACAGCACTTGATGTCACTGCTCTGTGTGTGCAGGTCGAAGAGACTCGCCGTATTTTATTTGAAATTTAGATATGCAAGCTACACAGATGCAGGCAGTAATTAATGTAATAACATTTTATTTAGAACACACTGAACAAACAATTTAAAATCAGGAACAAAAAAGCAATTAAAGTAACTCTGTTATCCAGAGAGAATGTTATTTGAAAAGAATGTTTAATTGTCTTTCTAAAAACAGCCAAGAGTCACAGGTGCCCTTTAGTCCTGCAATCAATGCATTGTGTATGTAAGACGGGGTAAGAAAACGATATGCATCCTGTGGAAACATTTTTCAAATCAGAGTTTATGCAATTATTTGTTTGTGTCTGTAATCGTATGTGAGCGCCTTCATCTGCCCTTGGTTCAAAACCCAATCAGTGTCTTTAAAAGCCGTGCTCCGGAGCGGCCTGACGCTGTTCTGTCAGACTGTCTGTCTGATGAATGCCTCGCGTCCCACCGGCTCGCTAAATATGCGCAGTGAAATGAGTTGAAACACGGTCCTTAATTAAAAAGTGGAGACCCACGAAGATGTGATTAAAGCAACGCTCAGCGGATTATAGTGACTAAAGCGTCTCTGAAGGCACAGAGAAAAAGAGAGAGGGGGCATCAGAGAGTAAAATGAGTGAGTGATCAAGGCACCACTTTCTGTCTTTTTACTATCATATTTTCTCTTCCTTTACACACACTCACACAAAGCAAGAGCTTGTGTTTCACTGCCATTCCCTGTTTCGGGCTTCAGGCCTCATTTAAAGCAACTTCCTACCATACTGAAAATGAGATGTTGCACTTCTGTCTCCATCTCACCCACCTCATGTAACTAGAGCAGATACACTCTGGTTCAGATAAGGTTTAGAATTTCTCAGTGCTCACTGTTAAGAATAAAACAATAACATGATTGTTTTTTTCTTACAGGATGGACATACAGTTACTAGCTGCCTGAGGCTGTAAGAGCATTTCTGTGATGGTGTGATCTGCACTGTAGGGTGATTAAATGTATTATGTCCTTTTCATGTGAGTCAGCACTCAGACAGTAATGACTCAGGTCCTATTTATGGATGCTGCATTGTTAAGCAGCTATAATGATGCCTTATTAATAATGTAAGGTTTATTATGGAAAAATTCTCTTTCCTTCTCTATGTTCCCTACATATTTTTTGTTGTTCTGACTAATTACAGCGGGACATCTTTCATCAGAAGCGATATAATAAAGACAGAAGAGCATTATATGCTTTATTCAGTTTCATCTGATTTGCTTATACTTTTAAAATACTTTTATTTTGATAGAATATTTCATACACTTGACCTTTTGATGACATTTGAGGACTGTTTCCCTCCTGTAATCGTGGAAAACCATTCAGAAAACAAAAGTAAATGGAGCTGCATTACTAGTAAGAGTGCAGTATGAAACCATTATCCATGCTCCCAATTTAAGCTAAAGGATGAGGCACAAATTATCCTTTTTCCGACATAGAAGGAAATAAAGGACATTTCCAAAGAAAAAGCAAAGGTTGGAGAACAGCACGTACCCAACTTTTACCATCTCATATTAAGGCTTATCTTTCTAATCAATCTTCTTCCTCTGGCCCCATTCTCCAGGATGACCTGCAGTATGTATGCAAATGTACATTTGCATACATACTGCATACATACAATAATCCAACATCAGGTTTCTTAGTGTATGGATGTCAGTTCTGATATTAATCAAATCCCTTTGCACGCTATCAGCATGCTAAGTGGGGTAGTGTTAGATACCACAGAGATAGATAGACACCGCTTTCTGGAGATAATCTCTTTAACATCAGTATGATGAAAGGCTGCATCTCATATCCATAAGATCCGTGATGCAGTGGCTCTTTTATTGAATCTCTCCTGAATGAAAGGGGTGTAGGCAGAGAGAATGGAGGAGGAAAGGAATAAAGAAGGAATTAAAAAAATATATACACACGACACTCCAACTAGCAAAGAAATGTCCTCAACAACTACCCCATGGACAGAAGCCTCGACAAAGTTGTCTCCACCAGAGGAGACCAGACAAAAAGCAGCCAACGGACACCCATTGGCTGTGCTAGTGGCAAAAGAATGTGTCCCGGGCAGCAGCAGACAAGCAGCAGCTGCAGAATGGACATCTACTACAATGAAAGCAGAGGCTGGTCTGTCTGAATTCGACTGCCCTTTCCAGCCCGAGGATTTTAAGTTTCCGACGAGGTGCTTTGGAACAGAAACTTTTACCCTCCCATCCAAACCAGGCTGATCTGAAAATCTGTCGTGGCTACATTATGTGAAAGATAGTGATTTTGTTGTGCGCTTTTCATGTGTCACAGCAATGTAGAAAAAAAACCTCCTGGTGAAGACAGTGCCAGACTTGACAGCCCTTTTGTTAAGGGTGGTGGATTTACAGACTGGCTCAAAGTCATCCAAAGATTCATGGAACAGAAAAAATAAATGAAGGACAATGAGAAGCCTGAAACCGCAATCAGATTGGATGAATGGAGTGGATGGATGGATAGATGAAGTAGTATTTGCTTATCTCATAATTATTTTTCAGTGAGATGCAAGTAAAGCGTTCTGCAGTCAGAAAAGGAGAAATCTTCAGGTCTCTTTATGAAAGTCAATTTCAGTCCATCAGTCCAAACGGGGCAAGTCAGAAGAAAGTGTTGTTCCATGCTGCACCATAATGATGCAGCACAGCCTGAAAACACACCCTGTGTCTTCTTACACCCGCCTTTCTCACTCATCGACATCAAAAACGTGATCCCTCACATGCACACACTACCTGTTTCCCAACCCCCATATCTCCCACTAACACTAACTGATTAACAACCTCTGCAGGTCTTTCTCAATCCCTCAACCCCCCCCCCCACACACACACACACATCCTGTCGTACTACACCCTGTCCATCTCTTTTTAATATTTGCACATCAATTATGTGGCTCATCTGTGGATATATCCCTCTTAAACAGACGCCATGTATTGAACAAACTCATTGCATGTCTGCATGTGTTGTTTGGATGGGGGGTACCTCAATGCTGGGAATAAACTGACCCGAACAGATTGTCTTGAACTGGGTTAAGGCCTTACATATATTGGCTCTCAAGCTTGATTGAGACAGATCTCGAGGTTATGAATTAAATGGCCATTGACACAAATATAAAATGTGATCTGCAAATGTCAAACTGAGCTCAGTGAAGAAAAGAGTTTCAACCTCAGGTTTGTTTTGGCTCGTCTATCGTCATTCTCACTCTGTGAGCCACCAACAAAACTGATTGAAACCATTTTCCATGCCAGATGTAATACGGACAATTCCAGCTCCAGAAAGTACTAATATCTTCCATCTCTCTAAAAATCGATACAATAATTATTCAGTTCATTTGTTGTATTCCCTCCTTTAAGGCAGTTGTGTTTTCATTCCCATGTGTGTTAGCAGGACTACATCACAGATATCAATACAGAAAACGAGTGAAATACGTATCGAATACTTTTTGGTGAAAAATTTGTCACCATTTTATAATTCTTACAAAAACACAATTTCATCAATAGGCCTGTGCATATATTGACATAGTCTCTAACCGTTAGTGCATATCTAAATCATTATATATATATATATATATATATATATATGCATGAATAATGTACATCTAAATAAGTTCTTAATCATTTACTAACACTTCTTAATCATTTACTAACACTTTATAAATGTTTTTAATCACCTACAACTCCTTAATAATTGGTTTGTGTGTATATATGTGTGTATGTGTATATATATAAATACTTCATTTACAAATGGGAAATCCATCATTTATAAAGTATGAAAACACAATCACGAAACACACAATAGACAAGCTTATTAATCAAGAATAAAACATTTATAACTGTTATGAACTGTATTCTAATAAGTGTTAATGTAGGAACAATGCTTTATAAATGATGAATTAAGTGTTTACTCACACTTAACTAATGCTTCATAGTGTGTAGTTATTATAAATTGTTACCATAATTAGCTTAATAATAAGTGTTTAACCATTAACTGATTATAAGAATTTGGACCGATTGATGCCATCAGTTAAACAGTTAAAGGAAAAAATAAATCTGAGCAATACAACCCTGTCCAACTGAAAGGTCACTTTGGATGAGCCTGAAATGCCAAAGATGTTGCTAACATTGGGGCTAACACCCTTCACTTTAATCATCAGGTGGCTTGGGTCCTGAGGAGTTGTAGCATGTATTCACCGTCAAACTGCACGGACACTGCACTGCTACGTTCACAGTTACCATCGTGGCTACTAACTCTCCCAGACGGGGGAACTGAGGACTGCCTGTTTTTGCGCATATACACTGCAGCTGGCGATAAATAATGGATTTACCGTGTTTGTGGCTATCATTGCACCAGGGCGGCTTGTTAGGCACTTTAACCACAGCGCGAATCTTGTTGGTTAACGGTTAACGAGGGTCGGCTATCAGTCAGAAAAAAAAAAAAATCATCCAAATAAGCATCCCTAGAAGTAGCATTACTTTCCCCCCGAATGTGTTCACTTGCTGTCTTTTCACTTGCTGTCAGCACTGGAGTACTCTAGCTCCCCTTAGCAGAGCATTCGTTAATTCCTTAATTAGACCTTTACAGTGGGCCGCTCTCCTGACTTGTCATCTGACTTATGCCGTCATATGCACTGCTGGAAAAACATCCAATGTTGAAAAGGTCACGGTGCCATCGCAACTGAGCAAGTGAGAGTTTGCAGCTGTAATGCACAGACATAATAGTCACCGTCTGTCCTGGAATCTGCCAGCGTGACACACAGTCTCTACTCGTTCTCTCTCTGTGACTGCAGCTGCAAAGCGCCATCTTAACAGCAGATCTGATTGAGACAGCGGTTCATCACAAGTTGATAAATTATTACCGCGGTATGTACGAGACATTTATTAATCATAATATGAATATGAATCGATATCTGCTTTATGCTCCAACTGATTGCACTTAGGCCGACATATCAGTGGCCTTTTGGTGCCCCTGTTATTATTTTTTTGGTCAGTATAAAGAGCTGGATCTTCTCGTTGACTGTCAACGGAGGATATTTAAGCTAAGGACCCGTTAACCCACAAAATTGTACAGATAATACAGTATAATCCTGTCTTTAACAGCCAGATGTGTAAAAACTCTTTCACATGTAGGGCACCAGTCTGCAGCAGCTTCTACTCATTCTAGTCCTGAGGTTCTGCTTTACAAAAACTAAATTGCGGGAGTCACTTGTGAGGTTTATTTATTTTACAAGACCACTGTGGGCTGTGAATTGAAAGCGGTTTTACGAAAGTGTTTTGTTTTCAATCTCCTTAAAGGGATTACAGTATAACACAGTGTCACATTTTCTTTAAATTTCTAATTGTCTAATCTTGATTCCAGAAGACCTGCCTGCTATTCAGAAATCCTGGAACACATCTGCATTTCACATACTCTGTCCCACAGTCCCAGTTTAATATACCTTTCTCTGCACATAAATGGCCACTATAAAGTTTATAGCAACACACTTCTCTCTTACAGTACATACACTCACACGCAATTTCCGTCCACTTGCTGATTATCTCTGGAGTCAGCCTGGAGGTGGAAGAATAATGATCATAAAAATGTCATCATGCATCAGAGAGAGAGAGAGAGAGAGAGAGAGAGAGAGAGAGAGAGAGAGAGAGAGAGAGAGAGAGAGAGAGAGAGAGAGAGAGAGAGAGAGAGAGAGAGAGAGAGAGAGAGAGAGAGAGAGAGAGAGAGAGAGAGAGAGAGAGAGAGAGAGAGAGAGAGAGAGAGAGAGAGAGAGAGAGAGAGAGAGAGAGAGAGAGAGAGAGAGATCAGGGCTTTCCATTTGGTAAAAGGCTTTTTCAAGGGTTATGCCAAGAATACGAAAGACAGACACAATTAATGTCCGTGTAATTGAGAGGCTTGGAGAGGTAGAAATGCTGTTTTGTCTAAATATAAGAGCTGGGGATGTGTGTGCACAACATCGAGGCAGCGGAGGTGAGACGGAGGGACAAAAAATACTTAAGAGGCAGGAAGTTAGCAGGGGTGTCAACGCAGAGGGCTGTGAGAACACCACAACCACCTGATGAGGTGTCTAACTCCTACGCACACACACACAGCTGTGTGACATGCTGTCAATGACTGTTTTTTTTCTTCTTCTCATAATGGAAACCTGGTTCCTCTCTTCTTGATACTGTGACCTTGTTAAAAGATGGTGGAGTAGAGAGGATGAGATTCTTTTTTTCCCCCGTCAGATGCCCCCCCGTCAGGTTCTTTTTTTCTGTAGATGCACTATACTTCTAATGGAAAGTACTGATGTGGGTCAATTGTTCAGTCACGGTTCCTCTGCTATGCGGAAAGACGGCGTTCTTATGAACCAGACACGACTTGTGTGTCGACTACACTGCGAGAAGCTGCTTGGGTCGCTCCTTTTTCACTCGGGGGCGTTGCTGCCTGGTGTTATTTACATGTTCAAAGCAAAGGCAACACATTGCATGATATCGACACAACGTGCCACAAAGCTGGCTTACTAGCAATGGTATGTAACTTGGCATTAGAGTTTATGAGGGGCTGTCAATGCCACATTCCATTTCGATTGTTGACTGGGCTAAATTTGGAAAAGCAGGGCCTATGTATTGCCTCTCAACGTCTCAACACATTCATTCTCTGCTCAGATAGACATTACTCCACGATACCTTTACTGTCGTTACAAATACTTGTTTAAGGCTATATTATTACTCTAAATAATGTATGGAGAAACTTTAAGCAATCGAGATTCAGAAAAATAAAAAAAAAGTAACTGCCATCAAAATATGAATTGGTTATTCACTGTTTTGCATGCGAGGAGATTTGATTTTCCTTGAGTTCAACAAGTTGAGACAAAAATATGTGTATTGGGTTCTCCCGTTTCTTTCCCCCACCTCTAACAGAGCTAGCAGTCCGGTAATAAAAAGAGAAATATAATCTCCTCCAATAAAGAGGCCCTCTGTTGGGGGAGTGAGGGCAGATGTGTGTTCGACTCGGGTGACTGTGGATCAGAAGCTAGAGCGGGTCGTCCCTATCGGTAGATCTGCGGTTCGATCCCCCAAATTGCTGTGCCTTTGGTGTGTGAGTAGTTAGTCCTGATGGGCAGGTGACATATTGCATGGTAGCCCGTCCCATTAGTGTATGAATGGGTGAATGACATGTAGTGTAAAAGCACTTTGAGTGCTCGGAAGACTACAAAAGGCGCAATACAAGTCTATTTACCATTCATCAATCTGCAAAATTACACAGAGCAGCAAAAAAATCAAGTGTGGGAAACGAACCAAGTCGCTTTTTACCTGAGATGTCAGCACGTGCGTTGAATACTTCAGATGCAATCTTAACTAAATATGATATTCTTTTGTATGTTGCTGGGCTCATAAGTCCCTGTGTGAGCACATGCTCAGCTATGACTTGAGATGATGAGGGGGGGGGGGGGTGAGCGTGGAATATGACCAGGAGGAAAACTAGGATTAGAGAGGAGAGCTTTCATGAGTAAAACTACCCCTCTTTCTTTCATACATCTCACTCTCCATCCCTCTTATTTCTCTCCAGCTCCCCTCCTTCATCCCCACTTCCTTCCTGGCTGGCGGTACAATAAATACATTGAGCTAAATGTAAGATCAGAAATGAATTTATCTGCCTGACGCGCTCCCCGCGACAATTTACAGAGCAATATGTAACTGTTTGAAGTATGAGGTGGCACGAGGTGGTGGCTAACACAATCTTATCAAACCAGAGAGGGCTGGCTGGAGAATGGAAGCAGGCCTCCCCAGTCTGTTGGATATTATTCACTCTTGATGGCTTCAAGAGCTTTATCAGCATGCCAGAAATACTGAGTAACTGAGTAAATCCTGTTTCTGTTTCTGCCTTTACACACAGACGTTCTTACACATAAATACACATGTTTGCATGTGTTGCCCAGTTCAAACACACACGCTTGGACTCACAAAGTCCCACGCTGCCATACATATACTTTTGTATGCAGCCACTTGCCTATTAAGCCTCCTACCGTAGACAGAATTGGAATGGACATACAATCACAGACACACTGCCTGTCAACCTCCTACAGCCACAGACACACACACACACATACACACACACACACACGCGCACACACACACACACACACACACACAGGCATTGGATTGGTCCCAGCGCCTGCCATCTGCGTGTGTTTGTATGTTGGCCTATTGTACCAGGGAATGTGTTATATTAATGTGTGAAAGTGAATGAATGGGTGTTGAAATGAGTCTTTTGATATTTGGAAAGTACAGAAGGTCAGGCTGTTACATGCTGTCAGGGCCAACGTTCTTTCTTTGAAGAAAGTTTAGACTGAAGTTTGTACTCAAAGTGCAACTTGGAGTTAAAATCACTAAAAGTGAATGTTTTTTGATTCAAAACAGGAAAGCAAAAAATAAAAAACCCTTACCTGTACGATGGTCATTCGTGTTGGGGCGATGTTGTTGTGACTTCTTTAAAACACGTTTTTCGATGGTAATGGCAAAAGGAGGCCGACTTATTCCAGAATGGTTTTCTTCTGTGTTCGGAGGCCTTCAACATTAATAGAAAAACAACGTAAAGATCAAAGCTGTAGACACTTTTAGAACAGCTCAAATGTGTGAAAACATTGAATTCTTTCAAAGATGTAACCCACCGATTTTTTTACAAACTGATATATTACAACAATTTAATCAATTTCAGAGTCTTTATCAATAGAAAAGACACTCAACACAAAAGGAGTACAGGCTTTGAAATCATTTAAATGCAATTCAAACCGGTAGCTTTCACGGTGATGAAATGAGAAGACTTATTGCATATATGCACGGACCTTGTTACAATGGAATTGTTGCTTGATGAATTTCAACATTGGCTGTTTTCTGTCCTTAATTGTCGGTAACTTAACAGGATGTGTAACTTGTGTCCTCCAGTGGCCGACATGATTAAAAGATGAAAAACACATGTGGAAGAGAGTTTGTGTTCCAAATTGAAAGGCTGCAATCACAAACTTGTGTTAAGCTAGAAACATACTCTGCATCAAGAAATATGTATACAGTCTATAGCATCACCCGCACCATGATGCAGCTTCCTGGACCTTTTAAAAAAACAATTGGGTTTGCTTTCAGAAAATCTCTGGAACTTTATGGTCTAAAACACTCACTTTAAACGGCCTCAGCTACGTCACCATTGTAACTTTGAAACGATCGGTGCGTTTGTTTTGCTTTCAGAAT
Source organism: Melanostigma gelatinosum (assembly GCF_949748355.1). Classification (NCBI taxonomy): domain Eukaryota; kingdom Metazoa; phylum Chordata; class Actinopteri; order Perciformes; family Zoarcidae; genus Melanostigma; species Melanostigma gelatinosum. Next base: position 16,517,312 of record NC_136642.1, on the reverse strand, counting down.
ATTTGTAACCCAGCATGGAACAACAGCGTTTTATTAGTGACTTTATGAACCTAATAAATACAACAATGAAAGTCCGTGTTGATTATTTATCCATGTATCCGTGATGAGAGTATAGTTGTTGTCGTTTGTGAGTTTGTGTTTGCGAGAGTTCGTGTTCCCTCTCACATATATTATTGACCCATTTATTTTGAGAAATATTATATGGACATGAGTTGAATTCAATCGCCATCAGGAATAATGAAGGACCTATACCTACCTTGACATCATCATCATTGACATTATGGCAATTTGTGTATTTGTTGTCTGACTGCACTGGGCTGTGAGAACTTATTCATCCAACATTTTATCTTTGGTTATTTGATGCCGATATGAAGCTTTGTATGCTCATGATATGTTTTCTTTTGTGCATGTAATGGTTTCACAGGTTTACAAAGGTTCCTGCCACGGTTTTGATTTTGGCAGGTTTTAAATTGTGACTGGGCTGGAAACTGTCAATCTGATCTGGCAACATTGCTTGCAGCTTGTATCTCTAGCTGATCTCTACCCTCTACACTTGGAGGAAGGTGGCAGTTGCCACATCTGTGTGACATCTTTCTATGCTAATTTGAATGCAGTGTGTGAATTACTTCGGATTAAGGTTCTAGTGATAAAAACCATGAATAAAGTTCAAGCTGAGGTATATTTTTATCATCTTGAATTTGGAAAGAGGAACTTTCATTTTGTGTTGATTTTGGCAGTGCCGGGGTAAAAAGCAGTGGTGTTGCTGAGCACCAGAGTCCCTTTAGAAAACCTCTAATTTGACTGCAGCAGGTTCTGACAGTCTGCCCCGCTCAGTCCAGGTTCTCCCATGCCTCCCTTCCCTTCAGTGAGCCCAGCAATATGGGCTGAGCCTCCAGCAGCGTGGTGTCGGATCCAAGCGGAAACCGGCGGAGCAGCGAAGCAGAGCTCTGCTCCTAGCCGGATGAGGAGGAGGAGGAGACACTGCTGCCGGGTGCGGAGCTCTATCTCCTGCCGGAGCAGGGAATGCGGAGCGGGTACTAGATGTGCTCGGCCTTCCGCATCGGCTTTGGGTCTTACAGATGACGTCACATATTATGATTGGCAGTATATGGGAGAGACTAAACTGACTTATCCTGCGTCTGATTGGCTTTACCCTTCCAGGTGTACACTGTGCCGCGTCGTTAAGACTAGACGTTACGAGCTAGATCCTGACAGATAAAGTGATACATTAGATGTTTTTCCCAACTGGCAAAAGTGTGGGTGCAGGCTCTTATCAATAACTCTTTGGCACTATCATGTTTTAAAAATGTGTTTTGAGTTTGGACAGAGCTTTCAGTTCGAAATCATTACTGGAGTAATGTTGGTGTGATCTGTGAAACCTTAATTAAACCGTTTACACAGGTTGTCACTGTGTACACAGGGGCACACTGTTACAATGGTCGGTATGTAAAGTCAGCATTTTATCAGAATCAGAATAGCTGACATTAAATGTTACTGCTGCAGGGGCAAGAATTTATCAAGTACATCTTTTATTTACAGGTACATTTTGGTCACTTGAGGCAGACATTACATTGCACCTGTATAGTGTACAGAGCCAAAGGGCCCAATCCTTTACCCCGTTTTGCCATGAATGCTGATGAGCTATTTCTTCCGTTCTTTATGTTAGGGTGAACTCTGCCCTTAAGAGTGGTGTGGTCAAAGCAGTCTTTTTGAATGCGTTCCTTCCTGTATAAAGCATTTTTACATTAATCTTTAAGCAGATAAAATCTTTTCTATTTCAACGTTTTCTGTGCAACATATTTAGGGTCAGACATTTTCTTTGAAATAAATTACACCAGAAGCATTGCAGTGCAACCTTTCACCTTTTTCACTGAAGGAGAAATATCGGATTCAAATATGCACTGGACAAATATAGTATTAACGCGCACACCACATGCTGGATGAAGGAATAAAGGTTTCCAGTAAACCCTGACTTGTCTTCGACCTACACTTGGGGTTCATTTATTTCTGCAGAGAAGACTGAACAGCTTTATGTGCCTATCTATCATGGCCATGTGTTTAAATGTGATTTCACACAGCAAAAATCCATACATTAAGTCCAGGCAGGACACAACATGTGGTGCAAGAAAAATGCACAGTATGGTGCAAACCCTTTCAATGCATGGAGATGGTTTTGATCACTTAATGCTTGTGAAAATACACACAAGCTTTAAAATGCTGGGCTGTCACAGTGGTTGACCTGAGTGGTTGACTCACAGTAAAGATAGTAAAAATAGGGCACAAGCATTTTATATTTTTTTTAAGAGGGGTTCAATGACTGAAACGCCTTACAATATAATGCAAAAATAACATAACATGAAAGAATATGCCCACATTTCCAACACCTCTCAAATCAATGGGACACAATACTCGTTACTAATGAAGGGTACATAAACTGGATTACATTAGAATTATGTGCCATCGATGTTTGTGGACAATCAAATGGCTTGTTTGTGGCCACTGAAGTAGTGGCTTTAAGGATAAAGGTGAAGCTGTCGTTCATTCCCCAGTTAAGTTCTCTAATGTCTCAAGGGAATTTCAAATTACCCTCATGGCTAAGTTAATTTCACCAACCCCAGTTTTGTGGAGAGCATGCCACTAGCACCAGCTATATCAGCCTGCAAATGGCGCATGCAACATGTCATCGCACTCAACAATAAATCTCAGCGAGGTCATGGGGCTGCAGATATTGATGGCCCAGATCAGCTGACACAAAAGTCAAAGTGTTATTGATTGGTGTACTTATTTCTGTCTGTCCTGCACTGCTCTTTTCCTCAAAGCAAGACATCATGCTACAAACTAACGTGGACATAAGCAAGGTAGCAATTCAGTTCTACCAATAAGCGACAGCAATGAGAGGATTGTTTTGCGTTAAGCCTGATTGTAGTGTTTTTTGCATTACACATCCCAGAGATCAGCCGTGAAACGTTTTTTCCACTAAACATGACTTTTCTTCTGAGTGTGTTAACACTCATTTATGTGAAAATGGTAACGTCACTTTAATGATGATAAATCCACAGACTACTTTAAAATGTACGTTCCCTTGGGTTCCTCCATTTGATTTTTTATTTTTTTATGGGAATGACCTCACAGTCTTATTCAAGACATACATACAGGCATACATTCCCACAGACATGCACATACAGTACATACGCAGAAACAACTGTAAATACAAGTACAGTGTTCATGCAAACACTTAATCTCTCTCTCACACACTCTCTCTTTGTCACACACACACACACACACACACACACAGTAGAAGGCTTATTTGAGGTTATTATGGGATATTAGTTTGGCTTGGGAAATGACAGGGCTTTGCACGAATGCTGCCGTTGCATAGCAACCGAGGTCATTTTCAGCTAACACTGCTTCATTTTATGTGACAGAAATGGAGAAAGAAACAGGGGAAAAAAACATGGGGGAAAATGTAACAAGAGTATGTTTATCTTGTTAAAAAATATATGTACAATTGTGGGCTTGGATTTAGCTTGTTTAGAATAATTAATTGAACAGATGTTAAAAATACAATATAAAGATGTAATACAGGATCATTACTGTGGATGACTTTATTGTTGGTGTTAGCTATTGATTGTACTAACAAATGATAGGATCGTTGCACATTAAAAAAGTGTAACTTATATTAAACATGGGTCCTTTATTTCCTCTCAAAAAGAGGGAGTTTTTAAAATATTACCGAAATACTTTTCTCATAAATCTCCCTCGGTAGCAAAACATTTGAGAGAAATTGCCATCATGATCTGTGACATTCTGAATCTGAATTTTATTAGATTAAAAATAACTAGAAAAAGTATTTCCTGCTGAAAATGCGTTGGAATGCTGAAAGCTGAAATTAATTGTGAAAAAATTGCTGAAAATTAAGAAATGGGAGACTATCTGTCTGAAAAATGTTGAAGCCCGAAAGCATTTAAACTGCACTGCTGAAAAACCTTCCCGTTGAAATGTCTAACTATGGTGTCTGTAGCTGAAAGTATGAGGAAGAAGATGGCTTTGAAAGTTGAAGTATAACAGGATTTGAAGATTTTCTCCATAGAGATCCCATTCAAAAGAAAATTGCAAAAAGCTTAATTCAAAAAGTTTAAATATTACAAATATGAAAAGTCAAAGCACCCCTCTCCTGAAAGAGCTGAACATTTTGATATTTGAACAATTTCTGTAGCTTAAACAAATTTCAGAAGTAGTGATATTTGTAGTAATAGTAGTAGCTTTTGAAGTTGTATTTTAAGTAGAAGTATTATTAGTAGTAGAAGTATTAGTAGCATAAGAATAAGTAGTAGTGGTGATATTTGTAATAGTAGTAGTAGAAGTCGTAGTTGTAGTAGAAGTATCATTAGTAGTAGAAGTATTAGTATTTAGAAGAAGTAGTAGCCTAGTATCAGTAGTAGTAGTAATAGCTGTAGTAGTGGTCGTAGTATTTAATGTAACAGTAGTAGTAGTAGTAGTAGTAGTAGTAGTAGTAGTAGTCGTAAAAGTAATGGCAGTATTTGAAGTAGAAGTAGAAGTAGTAGCAGCAGTAGTAGTAGTAATACTATAAATATTAGCAGCAGTAGTAGTTGTCACAGTGTTAGTAAGAGCATTCATTATTTCAACAAAAAAGCCAAATTTTGAGCTTAATGTTTACATACAGTTAATCCATGGGGCTTTTATTTTGAAAGGGACTGGGTGGGGGAGGGAGGGGGAGAGGAGAGGAGACATAATCATCATGTTTGACACACATAAACAGAGGTTATTAAATGACAGGCTTCATCACAAGCAGTTCAGTTAGAATTCACTCTCTGGGGCTTTTATTTTGAAATGGGGTGTGGGGTGTGGGGGAGAAGGGGAGAGGAGACAGAATCATAATGTTAGATAAACACAAACCGGTTATTAAATGACAGGCTCATCACAAGCATTTCAGTTAGGATTCATTCTGTGGGGCTTTTATTTTAAAATGGCGTGTGTGTGTGTGTGTGTGGGGGGGGGGGGTGGAGGAGGGGGGAAAGACCTCTAAAGATCCCTAAGACCTGAATGACTGTATGAGAGAGACACAGAGAGAGGGAGAGGAGTGTATGTGCGCGTGAGTCTGTGTGTTTATCAACATCACTAATTGGCTCAATCGCGAACACCTGTGTGCCTGAAGCCATTTCATGGAGATAAAACAGGGAAACATCTCTCAAACAAATCATCAAAACTCCCATAACTGTAGCTCCTATTGCTCCGATATTAATAATTGAGAGGAAGAATGAGTTGAAGAACAGATCCTGTAAAAATTGTGTCTGTAGTGTAAAAAATGTGGCTTACCTGGCGATCTAGAAATGGGGTACCGTGTTCTGTGGAAGATGTTTTTGAAGAAAAATTTAACATTGGTCTCTATGGAGCAGAAAGTTGGTTTTCCTCTCAATTAACGGCTTCTGTGTCAAATGTGTAAATCTGTGGGATTCCACAGTAATTTTTCTACGACAAGGACAATATTAGCTACTTCTACATCCAGAAATTATGCATGAAGAATGAAGGTCGTGGACACAGTGGCAAAACACAAATGTTTTTTTCACAAGAATCTCAAGCTGCTCTTCACTCTAGCGGTGACATCACGCACTCTAAGCTGCGCAATACACACCCATTGTAAAGTCAGAAAAGGGCTGAAAAATCATAAAAGTTAAATTGCTGCAGTTCAAAAAGTTTAAAAGATATCAAAAAGCTGAATCAAGTTGGCAATAGTTAAGGGTTTTCTCAACATTTGAAAGTTGAAATGGTGTCTGTAGCTGAAAGTATGAGGAAGTTGAAGGATTTGAAAGTTGAAGAAGTTTACGAGGATTTGAAAATATTCTCCATAGAGATACCATTCAAAAATAAAGTTGCTAAAAGGTTAATAATTCAAATAGTTTAAAGGTTAGAAATAGAAAAAACCATAGCAGAGATTAGCTGAAGGAGCTGAGCTCATTCCAACAATAAAGAAACAGGATAACAATAGTTGGAATGCTTAACAGCATTCCAACTATAATAAGACAATAGGAATAAGCATCCCAAATGTCATACATGAGCGCTACCAGCTACTTCTTGGATGGATGGAGAAAGAGTGATAGGAATGAGAAAAAGAGGTAGAGAGTGAAAAATAGAGATATAGAAGGGGTGTGGGTCTAAGGAAAGGGAGAACTATTGCTGTATTGCTGTAGTGGCAGATAAGTGTTTTTCTGGTGGGGCAGATTAAAAGACTACAATTTCCCGATGAATATATTAACATTTTATGAGGCGAATCGGGGACTGGCAATCTCTCCCCTTGCATAAATAATGAGCTGGTTTAATATGACTGCCTGGTTGGGGGTCTCCCCTGACACGTGTGAAATTGAATGGGATGTTGTGTGTGTGTGCGTGTATTTGCAGCATGTGTGTAAATGTGAGGAAAAATGTGTGTGTTCAGTGGAGGGGGGATAAGGATGTGTGTAGGGGTGTTGGCTGGAGGTGCATGTGTGTGTCTGCATTTGGATGTGTGTTTGGTATTGGCTCTTGGTGTGTGTGCGTAGGCAGGATGCTAATGACTGAGTCACTGGCATTGCACCAGGACATTACACACATGTACAGACACATGTACACAGGGGTACACAAGCACCTTGTTGATATGCACAATTAAAAGCTTTTCAGCTGCAAATTAGACTGTACAAAGCTTTCCAGATTGTATTTGCATGAATGTTTAAAGGGGTGCTCCAGCAGTACCGATGAGACTCTCGTGTCCAGTGGCGCAATCCATGATGTCACAGCCAACCTTTGAAAAATGCATGCAAACCAATGATTTATGACCTAGCAGAGTCGCATCTAGGGTCTGGACTTCTGTGTATATATTTATCATTTTGTCTTTATTGTCTATATTCAGATAAAATCATGAATACAAACTCGGAAAGAAATAGGGTACACTGAAAATCATATAAGTATAAAAATGCTGACAATACATAATGGATGGTGGTTTCTTGGTGTATGTTACCACTGAAAAATGTACCGTTACTTGTCTTTGAGACACTTGCTAATTGACTCTATTTTACTCCTCTGCCCCTGACATTCAGTTCTTTATTTGGCTGAAAGCTGTAGCTGAGAAATGCAAGCATCGCAGTTAATAGCAATGAAGCAGCGACCGACGAAAAACATGCAGTAAGTGAAAAGAAAAAAATACAAGAAGACAAACAGACGCAAAAAAATAATAACACACAACAAGACAACAGGGAATTTATGTTTTTTAACTGGACCCACTGACACAAGTTAGATTGTGAGTTGAAGAACAGCAACAATATAATGCTAAGGGTTATGTACAAGTGGTGCAATGCGAGGGCAGTGCTGTATAAAAATGGATGGAAAATATCTTAAAGGGTTGAAAGGAAAGATGGTTTCAGAAGGAATTTTCATAAACATTTTTAGAGACATGTATCTGTTGTCTTCAGATAGATAAGCTGTAGCCCAAAAGGGGAAACTTTGCTGAATCATAATTTATTTGTGGGGAATAAAAGTAATATTTCAATGTCAATCAGCAGTAAATAGCATCTTTCTTTGACAACCTCTTTCGCTCTTCTTTTCTGTCTCCACTCTTTGTCCCTCTCTCTCATCCATCCCTTGCTCTGACTCTCTGAGTTGGGGTCTAATGTACGGATCAGCTCATAGGGGACAAGAGATGGAAAGAATGTGGCATAAAGTATGTAAGGACAAGGTGAGATTACAGACTTTCCGACTGCAATATGTAACCCCTGCATGTGTTTGCCCTCTAAGGTGAAAAAACGTCTGTGGCAAAGTTGGGGAAGTTTGAGTGGAACCCTACGGATTATTTAAAACAGCCACTGCAAAACCTGGAAAATGTGCCAGCTAGCTGAGTGTGAAAGTAGTGGGTATAAATTGATTTAGATGCGTGAAAATACAAACAGTGTGAATTGCATCGCTTCCAGTCCGCTGGCGCTGTTCAGAATGGACTTTGTTGGCACATGTGCAACCCAAAAAGTATGAACAAGTCGCCAACCATCAGTTTTTTGCATTTTACAATATTGTTTTAACTAACTCTGCATGGCTCTGAATTAAGGAAAGAGAGACAAGAGAAACTGATATGAGGAGAAAGGAGTCCACGATAAGTAAAGTAATGAAAGACTGAGAAATGTTAATGAGAACAGCGTTAACACAAAATACGGGTGACTTAATTGTACCCTTGTGATGAAGATGTCGAGGTATCTTTCCCCTACAGACAAGTTGATGAAACATGGTCGAGCCTTTTCAGAGCATTTCACAGAGCCTGGCATTAGCCATGCTACGAGCAGCCATCTCTTATTCCCTTAACTCTCTGTGTTACTTTAGCCCACAGCTCCCAGACTCTATTAAAGCTCTGAATTTTTACGCCGGCTTCCCTAGAGCGTGGCAGATTAGCGGGAAAGGGTCAAGCAAAGTTCACCGATACAGGACAATTTGGGGGTGGGCGGGCCTGGGGTGGCAGTGGGGGAGACAGAGGAGGGAGAAATACATAGAGAGAGAGCAGAAGCAAAAGCGGGAGAACAGTCGGAAACGAGATCTTTCACCTTGCCTCAACATGATGAAATATCCCAAGACATCAGTAACTGATCCAGCATAAAGGTTAGGCTATTATTAGGGTGTGTGTGTGTGTGTGTGTGTGTGTGTGTGTGTGTGTGTGTGTGTGTGTGTGTGTGTGTGTGTGTGTAGGTGTGTGTGTGTGTGTGTGTGTGTGTGTGTGTGTGTGTGTGTGAACACACATCAACATGCAGATGTTAAAGTTTTTACCTTGCCAGGGAAAGGAAGTTGTAGCCCTGTGCAATACAGAGGAGAGCAGAGTGGCTGTGACCCACTGTGGTGCAGTATGAATGCTATGCCCCCTGAGACGTGTGGAAACATGGAGAAACAGCTCAAAGTAGAACATGAACTTGACAGGTCATTAATAACATGTAACTCTGCCTTCATGCTGTGAGCGACTTGGTTGAAGGGTCACTCTATTCTGATGGGTGGTGGGCAGCGCCAGCGAGTCTGCATATTGTAGCGGAGGTCCGACAGATCGTGTATATTTCACCGCTGCAGTGCTTTGATAGGATGCAAAACAAGTCGCAAGCGGGTAGCATTCATTCAAATCAGAAAATACAAATGGTAAACTTGCCTTGAAGTAATGTATGTTACCATTTCGTATGTGTAATCCTGTAGTCTTTCAAATAGGTTGCATAGATATGGGAAGCGTAATCGTCTCTGCCATGTTGCTGTTGCCAGAAACATGTTCAGTGGAACTAAAAGGCAAAGGTAGTACAGAAAAAAGGACTTTATTTTCAGTGTAATCACCTGTTTTCTGCTATATATATTTATTTTAGTTTTCAACCACATTTACTGCCTTCTACAGTGAATGAAGCTATTGTAATCATTGTCAAATGTGTGAAGGCTATACAGTCACCGTGAGTCAACAAGATGAGCCTCATAATAATCCTTTTTGTCTTGCATTGCAAGCAGGTAGGACCATTAGTTGCTTAAAGATTAATAAACACTTTCATTTGGTAGAATATCTGCTCCTTAGGGTGCCAATGAGTTTGTGACAGTGCAAGATTCAGCGAATCCCCCATAGAGCTGTATACAACTGATTTGGAAATATATCTTAAGTTCAGTCAACAGAACCAAATGCTCAGCACAAAAGGAAGTTGGGGTACTGGCTGCTTTACACCTGAATACGTTTGGATGTTACTCCTCAGCTGGTAGCCGAGCAGCTGATGAATGAGCACAACTTCGATGCTCTGCCTGAAATATATCCTCCATTTGTGGTGGTTAGAAGTTGCATGAAGGGGATGGTAAATGTAGAAAAGACTCAAACACCCAAAACACTGGAATAGATCTTTTGGATCTGACAGACATGTAGTTGCTCCTAGAAAGTGTCAGGCTTACAAGTGCTGCTGCTTTCACTTGCATACGAACTACTCTCCAAACAACAATGTATTGTGTTTAAAATGGAATAACTCCTAGATCCAAATCCAATATAAGGCCACTTTCCCTAACCTCAGCCATATTTCAGCAATCAGCCTGATAAGCAGCACTATGGTAACAAGACCATCTGTTTCCATAGAGGGCCTGTCTCTTCTGATATAGTGTACACACACACACACACAGTCACCCCACCCAGCTCAATTTCCCCAACCTTGTGTCTCTCTCTTACACACACACACACACACACACACCTAAATGCTGCTCGATCAAGAGGCACACTGGGAATTCCTTTTTTGACGCTCCAAAGCGTGCCGATGGGAGTATTCACACACACATAGTCAAGGAGAGGTGTGATCGTATAGAACTTGAGCGCATACAGACACACACACACGCAGACGTACACTCGTCTTTGCAGGTCAATCGTGTCCCCTGGAAAGATGTCTGACACTGTGACTTACACGCGCACACAGTCAGCCACTTGTTTCACATATATGATCGTCCGGATTGGGGTTTTCCCAGAGCTAGGGATCCTGGGGGATTACTGACACAACTGATTGCCTGCTACCCCTCCTGTAATGAAGAAGAACAGCAGTGAACCAAAGAAAAAGGACTGAAACAGAATGTTCTCTCATACATCTGCTCTCCTCTCCTTTGTTAAATTCTGTATTTATCCACCCTTTGGCTCTTTATCATTGAATCGTCTTGCATTGCTTTGTTCTATTCTTTTCCTTATTGTCCTCTCCTCTCTGATCATTATCTTACCCAACCGCATCTCGCGCACATCTTTACTTACAAGAGTTGCCGCAGTGCAAGACGGGGATAGATGATTTTGTGAATATGTACTTTTGTCTAATTTGCATTGAAAAACAAAAAATTTGAAAAGGAGTTAAAAATAGAATCACATAACCAAGTTGACAAGATGATCAGAAGAGCTCACAAGTTTACACCAGTCACTACTTTGAGGCGTCATCACCTGTAGCTGAGTTCAAGGTTTAAATTCATTGAATTGATTTTGCACTAGCATGAGTTGTATTACCCACATTGTTTTCAGTTATTCAAGATGAAGAACTCAAATTCCATATATCCAGACGGAGTGCTTGCTGTAATCTAGATTGCATATACATTTAGCTCATAGGTCTATAAAACTGGCTCTATCTTAATGTAAGTGACTGAGACACGGGCACAACAGTTAGTTTTCTCTTTATACGATTAGGTGAGGTAACTCAAATGTTTCCCGTGATAAGAGGTAAAACCCTGCAGTGAGAAAGAACGACACACTTTGTGAATGTAGTTAAGATGAAACTTGCCACAGAAGATGACCTCAGTGAACCTGCCACCCACACATGTAAATGATCATGGTGTTTGTTTGGTTTAAATTCGTTTGGTTTGTACTTTGCTGCAGTGTACCCACAAGCATGCAGATTTGTCTCCCCTCTCACCTGTCAACATACAGTGCTTCTACGTCTTCTCTCAGGAATAAGCCAAAGTGCTTACCTGGCTGTATGCCCTCCCTCTGTGTGCATATGTGTCTTTAGGTCAGATTCCACATCATTAATGAATGGTATACTGAATGTGTGCAGGCCCTTCGCGTGCTGATACTCTGCTCGTGGCCCCAGGACACAACGTGTCAGTGTGTCGCTATATTTACACTTTTTCTGCTAATAAGAAGCGTTGAAAGAACACAGACATGGCTTGTTCACAGGCAAACACACACACGCCCATAAGAGAAAAATAAATACATTCATCAACCGTCTACCTGCCTGCATGCTTACACACCAGCATGCACACACACCCACGCACAAACAAACAAAGTCACTCACAAGTGGATTCAGTAACCAGTAGCGTTTATTGTGGGACGCATTGTGCAAATATTAGGTACAACTTTAAGCTACAATAGAGAATTTCAAATCATTAAATAAGTCTATTAACTTACTATTTTTTTTTAAAGCCCGTATTTGTTTGTATTGGGCCAAAATGCTTTCAAAGCAGAATGCAGTTCAGAAGTTCCAGGACACAAGAATGCAGCAGTTAGATCAGTTCAACTGAACTTCAGTGAACAAACAGACCCGTAACGTGTCTCACACTGTTGATAATGTTGACACAACTTGATGTGTGTGTGTGTGTGTGTGTGTGCATTTTTGTGCTCTCTCTTTGTCTGTTCACACAACATAATGTGTGTGTGAGTCACTTGAGTCAGCGGTTTACAGCTGGTTTGACCTGTCTGTTACATGAAACCTGCTCCTCACCTTCTGGAATAGAGAGACTGCTGCAGAAAACAATAACAAAGAGTGATGTCTCTCGAGTACAGAGCATCAAAACTTTCAAGTGACATGTTTCATGTTCGTTGCATAATATCTCACAAATGCTTTTGCATTAGTGGCATACCGGTTTAAAATATGGTGAATGTTTTGTTCGGAAAGCAACAAAAACATAAAAAAGAATAAATCTATTTCAGTCAAGGACGTAATATGCTTTCAGCAATTTCACAATTACAGTTGTTATGGGGCATTCATGACACATGATGAAAGAGTTGCTTTAATCTTGTCAGGATACGGAAATGCTTTCACTGTCAAACTGCTTTTATTCTTGTCTTAATGTGCAGCAGGATAAGGACAAAAACATCACGAACAAAATCAGCATGTTGTCAAATCATTTTTAATTGATTGCATTTTTTCACGGCTCTGGAGACAGGTACTTGGTACAATTCTTCTCATTTATCCATTAAAAAACGAATTGATCAAATTATATGACAGCAAGGAGATTGCAATTGGCTGTGCTCGGTTGTCTGCAGAATAGACCAAACAACCACTTACCACACTGTGATTTAGCACTCACCTCATTGGAAGCATTGACTGTTAATTGAATACAAATTGTATTAAAAATGGCTTAATATAATAACCTGAGAGATGTTGTTCTTGTGCTCTGTTGAATGAAGGAAATTAAGTTACAAGACCATAGTAAGAAAGTAAAATAATCATTATTTTTGTTCCCCAGTTTAATATGTCAGACGTCACTAGGATCTAAGTGACCGTCGCTGTTGTTGTTGATAATCACAACGTTTTGTTACACAGCAGATGTAGGTCTTTCACAAATATAACTGGGAAAAATCGCAAGACAGCAGAGGGAGATCTGTGAACAGTTACACGACACAAAAGCATGAAGAGGTTCCCCTTTTGAATACCTCTGTTGTTACTTTGTATATGTTTGGGAAGATCGTTTTCTAGGTTTTGGGGCTTGAATTATTCCCTCAAAAGCTGTAGTGCAGTCCAAGATACAATTTTCTTTTGAACATACTTTAAAGACCATGTCTGAAGCAAAGCACTGCCAAGCGACCACCTTGTATTTTTTTTAAAAGTCAGCTTTTCAGAAATGGAAAAGAAATACAGATAAAGCTGACAAACATGCATTTTTCTCCAACATTATACAGCTGACATTGAAAAGGCTGCAACGGGAAGGAAAAAAACCTGCATCCCCTATTCACTGAGAAAATGTCATATAGAAAATTACTTTGCAAGGAACAACGCAGAGACACAAGGTGAGGATGCCAGAAAAAAGAAATACAGTGCTAGAGTACCTCACTCACGCCATTCCACTAATAGATGCCATTCATTTTAAGAGGCACAAAGCAGAGTGCATTCACCATCTTCTACAAAGTCCTGCAGAGAACCTCCAATTTTGCAGCACTTTCTGGACAGCAATTGACAGCTGGAATTGTTTGCCATGTACTCTTTACAATGGGAACAAGCCCAACCACTGATAATGCACTATATAGTGTTGAAGTAACTCCAGTTATGAAGCTTTTCTTCACTCTATCCATGATTGTTAGACATTTAGAAACCAGGCTTCTATAAGATATAAGTGAGAAGAACAGTGGAAGACATGTTAATGCATACAAATAGTGCAGAATTCTGACACACGGAAAGACAGCAAACACCATACACAAACGGATGTGATTCACTGTAAGTGGCTTAAAGCAAGGGATGCGCTATGTAGTTGCCATTTACAAATAATGGACCTGTCGTATGATGTGGGAAGACGGCAGTGTGCATTGTGGGGGATGCTACTAGTTCATTGGATGCATGTTTATGTAAAGGTCAACCTTATTATGTTGATCTAGAAAGAGCACAGTGGCCTAAACAAGCTTGTCAACCATGGCCAGCAAGTATCTGTCAGGGTTACAGTGAGCGGGGGGCTGAGTTATGGTGATGTAGGCTACTACAGTGCTACAAAAAGAGGAAATAGCACTCCATTTAAAACTTCACATCATTTCCTGATGTGAGACTGGAGACGTGGAGGCAGGGCAAAGCGTGCGCTGCCCTGACCACGGAGAGCAGGCGTGAATACCTGTGAACTGACGAATATAAAGCGCTTGCTCAGACATATCTCCTTAACATTTGGACACCATCAATTTGCAGGAGGTACTAATAACTATCAACGAATAATAATTCATAACTTTCTGTCGGAAAATGTATATGAATGTTAATGCTCACCTGTGGATACGTTAACTGTATGTTTAATGTATTTATGTGATGGTTTAGTAGTAGCAGTTTGCGCTGCCTGTGTGGTTGCTTGCATGTTGGTGTTGGCCACTGTGTTCATCTGATACCAATATGCATGCAATGTAATGACATCCCTCACATTACACTCCCAACAAAACGTTAGGGCATTCAAATATTATTCCAACAGCAATATGTGCCTTAGCGATTAAAAGGTAAAATCCAAATAATCAGTGGTCTGTGAAAAAGGTGCATAAGCAAAACCAGTATGATGCTGGTATCATGAATGCATGTTTACATTTTTGTCATTTCAATAATTTCTTTAAAAACGTGAAATATTATTTCTCTGATATTATCTCGGTATTTATCTTTATTTGAATGTATTTTAAATGTTGTACATTTCAAAATGAAAACAGCAATAATATCAATGATTTGTGAAATTATATTTCTTCATGGAAAGCTGGTAAATGAATGCTGCAAAGATTCAGAAATAAAAGGTGCTACAAAGACAGACATTTCTCTTCTTTAAGACTTTAAGGAAACATAGGATTCTGATCAAGCTTATTCAAGAAGGTGAAAGCAGCGTAATTCTGTCTCATGAATAATTAATGTCTTACCCCTCTCCACCCTTGATTTCCCTGACAGGTGCCTGTGTGTCCTCTTCCATTACCCATGTCATTTCCTCTCCTTCAACTGCAATCCCCTCTCACGTCCTCAACATTGATCCCTGAGGACCGACATGCAAGTGGAGGGAAGGGATGGAGTGTGAAGGAGGGTGAGGGAAATAGTAAGAAAGGGGGGCGAAAGCTAGAAGCAGACAAGGTGATGGAGAAAGAAAGGTAACAGCGAGCGATAACATCTTCAATATTTGGACTTGTATGCAAAAATTTACATTTACAGACAATACCCCCAGGAAGAAAGCTGTGCCATCTCTAACTTAGTCCTAAACCTTGATGTAGGACACAGTATAAAAGCCATCCAGCCAGATGGACAAATGCTTAGCAAGCAGCCAGTCACACTTGGATTTACCACCTTACCAACCGATATACGTTCAGCTAGCAAAAGCTGTGAGGACCAGCTTGTAAGCCACCAGCTTTCAGAGAGACAGCTTTCCATCCAAAAGGCAATCGGATAGATGTGAAGCCGAGCTCACCAGACAGGTTCGCAGACAGACAGAGCTGCTGCTGCTGCTTTGCTGCTGTTCTTCCCCTTCAGTGACGCTTAATAACAGCATCAGCAAGACAAAGTAATCCACCGTAAAAATACTGTTAGAGCTACCCAGAGATAGATATATGCTGACAGAGGAGGAGAAGGAGGACAGAGATAAATGGGGATGGGGAGGTGTTATGGGGCGGTTGGACATGGAGGAAAGAGGGTTAAAGAATGGGATGCAGAGAGGGAGAGAAAGGGAGGGGGACAAGTGGAGGAGAGAGGGAGCAATGGGAGATGAAGAGACAAAGGAAACAGAGCTTGTAGAGGAGGATGAGGAGCCAGAGAAAAAGCAACAAAAGTGTGAAAAGTGACGATCCACAATGATTATTTCTCTGCCTGTTTGCGTGCCCTCGAATGGGGTTAAACCACAGGCAGCTGCATTCCTCCAGACACCTCAGACAATGGTTGATTAATGGCACGAGATGGGGAGGGGAAACCAGTAGAATAGCAGGTAAAAAGAGCGAGGAGACATGGGAAGAGGAAGGGAGCAAAAGAGGCAAGGACTGAATGTACAAAAGCGAAAAAGGCGGGATGGACGGAGTAAGAAATGGATGCTCCCGGTCGAGGATCAGCTTCCTTTTTCTGCCACTACTCTTTTCGGTTCCTCTTTGTATCTGTATCTCTAAATTCTCTCATTTTCCTCTTTCTTTCCTGCTGTCTCATCCTTTCACTCTGTTTGTGCTGGCTCTCAATTCCTCTCTCTCTCGCTCTCTCTCTCTCTCTCTCTCTCTCTCTCTCTCTCCCTCTCCCTCTCCCTCTCCCTCACTCTGTCTCTGACTCCAGACAGTGTTGAATGTAGGTCACCCAGTCTGGAAGCTCCCCTCTCTCTCCCTCCATTCATTCATTCCACTGGTCTCTGCCTCTCCTTCTCCTCGACTGGTGCTGCGATTTCTCCGGGCTGGGTGCCGGTTGCTGGACAGCTCGCCTAGCTGGATACCGCTGTGCTGGATATGATTTATGTTTCATATGGAGAGGGCAGAATCTTCCAAATTGCAAGGCCCGGCTGCATCTATATCCTGGAGTGAGAGATGGCGATGGTGATTTCCATCGCTTTATCAGCGGTAGCACGCAGGTGGAGACAGAGGATGGTCAGAGAACAAGGGGGTCATCTACTGCAAGAGTGTTTCCTAAGAAGAGCAGGGAGAAACCTTTGCCATCGCTCCTGCCTTCTCAACCCCATCCAAAAAAGCCCATTGGAACATTGCATGTTCGCTTGCTTCCACAAATCCACCACATAGGTCCAAATTTCCTTTTCTTTCTTCCCACTTTGCGTGTGTCTCTTTTTTGGCTGGCAGGTTGAGTTGTGAATATTCCTTTCATAATGCCGATACTCCAGATCTCTTCGAAAAAAACTTTCGATACAAGACAGGAAAGCAAAAAACCCTGAAATATCTGCTGGATTTTACAGCAGCTCTCCGTTATAAAAATACGAAATACCGCCGTGCTGTCTTGCTTTTGCTCGCTCCTCGTCTGTTCCCTTCCAAAAAATATGGGAGTGGAGTAGAGAAGAGAGTGTGTGAGTGTGTGTCTGCTTCCCCTGCCTGCCGCAGTGCAGAGCGACTGGCTTGGAGAAGTGAGGGAGGCAAAACGCAGACTGTTGCTAACTCTGTGGTGGCAGACTGGCAGAAAGTGTGTGTGTGTGTGTGTGTGTGTGTAGCTGGCTGGCTGGCCGGCTGCAGTGTTGTACTACAGCAATCAGCCGAGGCCATCAATCAACTATCAATCACTGTCTCCTGCAGTATTTTGTCCTAACAAATAGATGTGTGTATTTGTGGGGGTGTAGAAGTGCATGCCGACATACCACACACACACACACACACACACACACACACACCTATACACACACACACACACACACACACACACGCGTATCAATAGTCTCAAATACTAATCCCAACTATCAAGAATCTCGTTCAGTCATTATTTCTATCGGTCTGAATACCTTCCAGATGTGAAATCTCAGGGTTTGTCAGCTGTCCTGACAGAAGTCCTCTTAATTGTTAAATTCATGACTCAAGTGATGAAAGCAGAGCAACCTGGAGAGTGTATAAGGAGACCAGGTGTTCATCGTGCAACTTAGCCTGGTTCAGATGCAGATGTTACTTTATTTCAGCAGATGCTTCTTTATTCGTAGTCATTGATACGCACTGAGTTATTCTACAGATGAACGCCTAAACACCATACAGAGGTGTTTGAATCTGACCAAGAGTAAACATGTATGTGTATATTACATACAATATATATATATATATATATTCAACTTCATTTTGTCAGCTTTATGAACCTTTAGAGAACCAAGAGTAACATTTGGTAATCTACATAATCTTGGTGGCAACTGTGCAATTCTAAAATAACCTTGTTTCTAAAAGATGGAAAGAGCTCTCTTTAAGAATCAATATGTCTGCCATCTCATCTGTGTGTAATAACAGGAAATTGCTTCACCCTTGATTCTGAAGTGTTCAACATGAAAAGATGGACAGAAAGCAAGACACTGAGGACAAAGCCACACACCGACCACGGAGAGAGAGCCTGTTATTTCCCGCTCATCTCCCGTCTCTTCCTCAGCTTCTCAGAGGAAAGAGTGTTTACATTTTCCACTTGTCATCGGTCTGACTTTGTTTGAGCAAGAATTTGTCCCATTTGGATCATAATCATATCATCTATATACTAGTTTACTGTAGAACACTTTTCCCAGTTTGATATCACCTATTTATTTAACAATACAACAGTTAAAAAAAAAATATATATATATATATATATTACAAAGGTGTATACAATATCAGACATAATTATGGTAATAACGTATAACTTCTTTTTTTTTTTTTTATCTCTCTTCCAGACCAGCACATTTGACTTTCCACTGCTTATTACTCAGATTCAGCTCTTCCTCCTTTACACTCAGCATGGCCAAAGTCTGCAGAGGTGCCTCTGTGCGAGCATCTCTCTTTTTAGTGACTTTCATGACCCTGGTCTCCTTTTATTCCACTATCTATTCAAACCGGCTCAGCTTCTTTTCCCACCTGTCTTGCACTGAGTTTAGCTTTGTGGCCCGCTCAAGCTCAACCTGTCTTCTTCAAAGGCTGCTCCCATCCTATGATTGTCCTCCTTCCAGGCAGCACCGAGCTTGTCATTTTCGGCCATCACAACGTGCAGTCTGTTCTGAAGGCAGGCTGTTCCTTCTATGTTGTGTTGAGCATGTTTGCTCTTTTGTCTTTGGTTCTCTGTGTCCAAATATTTCAAATCAACTTTTAGCCTCTACCCTATACACATAATTCTAGGACTTTCTTCCTGCACTCTGTCAAATTGTTCTTGTTAGTTTTCTAAAGTCTTGTCAAACTTGTTCATATCCCTGTTTCTCTGTAAACTCTTGTTTTGCGGCCCTCCTCTCTGCTCAGATCTGGGAAGGTTCCCACTGTGTGCCTTCAGGGCTGCTGTTTCTGAAGCCAGCATTGGGTCTTCTTCAGTGAAAGGGAAGCCTTGTCTGAGGTGTGTGCACACCTGAGAGGGGAGGCACCTCTGCATTTGGGGCTCGTTTCCAGGAAAACAACCAACATACTGCACCACAAGTGTTTTCTCAGGGCAGAAGATAATCAGACAGCTGGAGGGTGCTTCAGTGGTCTAAACAGCTACAGACTAAGGCTCAGTCCACCCACTGGTAACACATGGCCTTCAGCTTTCAGACTTATACAGAGAAAACGACATCTTAGTTTTTAAATGCTTCAGGCTTTAGATGTACAATTCATTCATTTTTATTAACAGATGTTTTGTGATCATGTTTGCATCCAAAAAAATGAAAATGCAGGAAATGTCTGGAAGTGGATCTTGGCGTATTGTATTTACCAAATATCAACTGTTATCGGTGTCCTCCCCTTTTCCCCCTGATTCCTGTTGATGAAGGTTGGGTCTCTGAATGTGCTCTGATCATCTATGATCTCTATCACTGCTCATATTAACTTCCCTTTTTTCACATCAATGTGTGGAATCCAATACTGGCTTAATCCAACCAAACTTGTCCCTCACTATGGGCTACTACTGAATTTAAACGAGGCTGAATCACTATCTAGTACTGTACTGAAAAGCAAAACAGACATACGAGGGCACCGATATAACAAAAAAATATTTCAAATCAAACCTTGCTGATTGTACCGGAGAGCAAACATTACAAAAGAGAGAAGGATATTAGAGAAGGAAACACACGGCTAACTACAGCAGTGTGATATCACAGAGACCAAGATATATCTTTCACCTGATGAAGACTGAGGAAATGTAAACACAAGTGGCAACCGCTTTAGAGCCCCCCCCCCCCCCCCCCTCTGACTTCATCGGTCTATGTGGCTCTCAGTGCCTTTTTTTCATTCCCACCTCTCCCTCTGTCTCTGTCACTCACGCTACACGTCGTCAGCCACATCCACTGCCTGCCAGGTGTGAAGAGGGAGATGGCAGTCAGTAATTGGTGAGAAAGCACGTTGTCACTCTGCTGGATAGAGGATAAATTGCATCCAATATGTTTCTAATATGTTGGAAGACAGAGAATAGAAATCATACTTGTTACAGAAAGACAAACAAAACTACATGCAATGCCTTCTTATTTTTTTATAATTAAAAAAAAACTGCTCATTTAGAAATAATGACAGACAACCAAAGTATTTGCTAGCATGACAAGCAACAGCTATCTACAAATTACAAAGGATACGAATTTTATATTCTATTGAAATCATCTGAGATCTGCCAGAGACATTGCTTTTATACATATTGCATAATATTCATTCTCTGCTCAGGTATACTATATCTTTACAAATAGTTGCTGCTATATTAATGCTCTGACTATCATTTAGAAAACATTTAAATCAAATGTTCGAAAATCGATTGAAACTCTTAACTTTTATATTTAATACATTTTTTAGGATTAAATTAAATTGCAAACAAAAGCTTGAGGAGTAATGTTCATTGAAGGATGAAGCACTGTAAACTACATTTTGTTTCCAGTGTCCAAGGAGTGGAGGGTCGTGCAAACTGTCATATCTGGTGTTTTTGAATTGTTTTGATTCTCTGGTGAGGTGATCTGGTTCCTATTAACTCAGGCACCACCAAAACATGATTTTTAAAGTTCAGTATTGTTTTATCTTTTTTCAAAACACTGGTGCGATGAGGCACATTTCCTGCAGCATCTGTGAACAGGTCTTAGTTCTGTGGACTGCCTCTAACTTCTCTCAGACTTGGGACTCTTCTTCAGGCATTTCCTCTCCTCAGCCAATTCAGGAGCTTCTTTTAACCCGAGATGTTTTGAGAGTATGGCCCCCAATCTATTCTGTATCTTTGACAGCGACACATGTCACGGAAATGTCAACAAAGGCAAAACAATAGAGCTTTGTAACACCAACACTCATTAAAAATGCACAGCAATGTTATTGAGATTTTGCATCCTGCTAGTAGCTGGACAGACTGCAGCATCAAAATAATGAATACATTGTCACAACCTCAGCAATCAACACATTCTCTTATCACTGTGAACTGCATGAACAAGTCATACGAATGACTGTTGTTTAATCCACAACTAAGTCGTTTTCAACTTCTGCTCTCTTTCATTCCCTTGCTTTCCTCGGTCTCTGTCTTTTTCTCTTTCTTTCTCTACTTCCACCCTTCCCCTCTCCTTTGACCCTGACCCTGATAGTGACTGACCGCACCATCAAGCCCCTGAAAGAGCAGAGCTCAACCTTCATTATGGCAAAACGATCTGTGTGGGAGTGTTTTACCTGACTTGTGGGGACATAAATCTGATTACACATTGTCCCATTGTGGGGGCTCACCTCACAAAAAGCACGTCACCAAAACTTAAATCCTCACATTTTAGGGTGAAGACTTGGTTTAAGGTTAGGGTAAGGGTCAGGATTAGACTGGCAGCAGTTAGTGTTTGGGTAATTCTCCAGGAAATTAATAAGTCAATGTAATGTCCCCAAAAGTTATGAAAACACGACTGTGTGCGAGTACGCGACTGTCATTTATTCTCGAAAGGAGGTGGTGAATCTCAAGAGATCAAGAACCATGCACACATGCTGCCACCTCATCACCTGAGGTTCACTCCTGGGACCCTTTCATGTGTGTCATCCATGCAGTCTGCCTGGGGTGGGTTAGGAGGTGTCTCAAGAGAGTTATGACACCGACACACACACACACACACACACACACACACACACACACAAGCTCCCAGGAGTAAAGGTTGGAGGAGACAAGGTGACACCATATGTCTCTGATACCTGGTTACTGTCAGAGCTCGGTGACAACTGGTCACCTCTGACTGGACACACACACACATTTATATGTAAATACACACAGATGAGCATTCACAGAAATACAGACTTGACACATCTGTCCACCCACACAAATACAAACACACATGAATGTGCAGATGAACTCAGGTATATGCATGCAGAGGCGCACACATCCCACTGTTCACACATTCACTTCTGATTTGAGTCACTCCACAACCTCGCATGGTGGATTAAAGCAGTCTCTGCGGTGACCAGTCACCTGCTGCAATGACGGAGAACATGGTGTCTCACAATGCCAAATGTCATAAGAACTTTAATATGCATGAGCCACATGAAGTGTGTAGCATTGTTAACTCTCAGAATGACAGCGAGAGAATTATTCAACGTGAGCCTTTTACACCCTGTTCACAATTGCATTGAGTCAATCTTTTAGGATCAAACTTTCAGTTATAAACTGTTCAAATGTAATTCGGGGTAACTGTGCTGAAAACGTTCTATCCATACATACAACTCACATATACCAGCATTGGACACAATATCATTACCATTCTAATGGAAGACATTATGACAAACCACTAAGTTACAAACCTGTGAAAAGCTATAAGCTATTCAAAATTGAATTAATTTTCTCAGAAATAGTCTAATAAAATGAAATCAATTTTATTTACATAGCCCAATTACACAAATCACTGATAAGCCTCAGGAAGCTTTACAATCTGTACAGCATATGACACCCTCCGACCTTTTTGACACTCACATCGGAGGACAAACTCCCCAAACAAACGCCTCTAACGGGGGATACAAATGAAGAACTCTCAGGAAGAGCAGCTGAGGAGGGATCCCACTCCCAGGACGAAAAGACTCTCAGTAGATATTGCGTGCACAGAATAGACCAACAAATCAAAATTCTAATACAGACACCATATGTGTAAATAATACACAATATGAACATATATATGCAAAAAGATATATCCAGGAGGATGTCGACCTCCTCTCCTCCATGTAGCTTAGAAAGAGGACAGGTTACATAAACATACGTAGAAGAAGCAGAATATTTAAGTGTCTTAAATATGTGCTGTTGTTATGCTTATTGAATGTGTTGCTGTGCCACCCTGGGTCCAGCTCTTCACAGAAATATAGATTGTCTATTTAAAATGACCAAAAAGCACAATTTGGGGCAACAAATGTATAATTAACACTTTAATAATATTCAAACTTTTCTACAGTGATGCTAAAACTTTGTTTAAGACTTTTCACGAAATATGGTCATTATATATTCAGCAGCGCATTTGTACATATTTTTGTAAGGAACCAATTCAACTGTTATCATATGACGTCATAACATTGTGCAAATATAAATCAAATGTGTAAATGCAGTGATCATGCATAATGGATTGTCACACATTTACTTGCTGTGTGTGTGTGTGTGTGTGTGTGTGTGTGTGTGTGTGTGTGTGTGTGTGTGTGTGTGTGTGTGTGTGTGTGTGTGTGTGTGTGTGTGTGTGTGTGTGTGTGTGTGTGTGTGTGTGTGTATTCCACTCACTCACTGCCTTGGTATAGTTTAGCCCCTCAGCCTGTATTTGCACTCACCTCCAGAAACAACCTTGAAATGCGACAGATGTTCAAATTCACCTTGCTGAACTTCACAAATCAAAGCTACCACTAATAATGAGCTCTTGTCAGTTGAGAAAGAGGACAGATTGTGGGGGTAAAATAAGAATACACACACACACACACACACCACCAATCATTAACAGCTAAGCTAGGGTCACACTTTGCAGCTGCTCTTTCTGGATAAGATAAGAGTTTGACTGCTGAGAGTGTGTGTGTGTGTGATCTTTTGTGTGTACTTATGTCTGCATCTTTGTCTGTATCTGTGGCTGAAAACACCTGTTCAAACAAAGCTTTAGAAATACGACAGAATAAATACATTTCATACAGTAACCAGCCATCTGTCTGTTACAGGGTTGTAAAAGACTGTGTTGTTAACATTTACTTTGATGACAGTAAAAATATAATCAATCAAAGAGCTTCATTGTATGTGCTTTAGTTTAGTGATACATGCTGTGGGCCCTATTGTTATGTGAAGGCATAATGTTTTCATGAGGTCGAGTATTTTTTCCCCCCCTTCGCCTCAAACACGAAGCAGGGAGTTATCCAATCGCCCATTGCAATTTTGGTGTCAGTGTTTTGCATCCACCTGGTTAACAGTGTACTTTGCACAGTATTGTGGCTTTTTTTTTCCATTGGTGAAGATGTATCCACATATACCTCCATCCTTAAATAACATGAGCCCCTTTATTACATTTTATTATACTGTCGTAAACCAGTACATACTTCTAATTGCACACACACACAGACTTATAATTCTGACCCGCATTTTTAATCTTCCTTTATAAATGTCTTCTCTTTCCGCTGATTAAATCCCTTTACAATCACTAAAGAGGGAGGTATGTGGTCCACCTGCACTCTCTCATTTGAGTGACAAGCTTTGACAAACACCAAATCCGCTGGTTATCTTATGCGAGACCAACAGCAAAAATAACCAGTGAAGATAATCAGGAGTGTTAAAGACGGTGACATCCTTGGGATGCATGGCAACACTCATTCAATCAGTTGCATTCAAAAACCCTGAGACAACAAACAAAGCTTTTCTCGTTTCTTTGCATTACTCACACCCCGTACAGTCCATTCCCACCAATCCCAACAGCACAACACCGGCTGAGCAGAGGCAACCACTGTACGTGTTTACTTGCTTTTGACGTTCTGACTAAGCTCGTGCCTGAAGCGTCATATTTTTAATTGCAATAGAGGTCGACCTGCTGTGGCTGTGATTAACAGCATGATCTAGCAGAATCATAATTGGTAATATAAATATGTTTTTTTGTGATGGCTGTCAAGTAAACGGGCAAACATTTCCCTTTTAACGTATCACTTCTAGTCCGTTTTTTCATCAAACAGTGTTCAATCATCTTTATCTTTCTTGCATGTTTTTCCTTTTTATCTTCTATTTTACTTCTGTCTGAATTTAACCCACGTCTTCAAAAAAGTTGACTTGTTAAGGTCAACGTCTTTTGTCATGCATCAGCTACTTCAAAGTTCTAGCAGGCTAAACTCAAACCAGGGTTTGTGACAGCCGGTCAATACACCACTCCATCAATATTTAATATGGGAAGACTTTAAGTTTTCATGAAACTGACTGGATGTACTCTGAGTGGGTGGCTGACCATATGGTGTCAGCGTTCTGAATAACAGATGACCTCAGATCGGATTTATCTTGAGAGGGAGACGGGGAGAGAAAAGAAAGCGAGATGGGGTGCTTTGGCAACACTGTTCATCTAATATTCATGCCAATAAAACAAGCTGAGCTAAACTGAAGCGAGAGAGCTGAAGAGAGCAGACACAGAGGAGTGAATGAGAGACGGGTGAGAAGAGAGAGTACAGCGGGAAGATAGTGAGAGGGATCAGAGAGGGAGCAAGACTTCCTGCTATACCGCAGCCTGCATAAGAACAGAGAGATCGAGTTCCTTGCCAAAATAAAACAAACAGACCAAGAGTTTGACACACTCTCAGACCAAAACAAAATTCAATATTTATTTGGAGAAAAACTGACATTGTTGTGGAAGCAACAAAATATGTCCCAGCCTGAGGAAAAACGATGAAACTGGACTGAGCTCCAACAAGATGTGCCCCCTCCTTTTGATTTGATGTCTTCTCTTCTACAGTCCTCACCATCTTTACCTTTATCTGTTCATCGATTTCTCATCTTAATATTTAAATGATTCTATTTTTTAACGATTTGTTCAAACTAACTCTTTGTATGTTGTTCAGTAATTTCGTGTAGTATGGTGTATGTGCAGTGTAGTGTATAATGACTAGTGTCTGGTGTCTAAACTAAACTATTTTGAAGTTGGGAGGGAGAGAGCAAGAGAAGTAGTTCGTAAAGTGAAGTATGGGGGTGGGGAGGATGTAGAGAGAGAGAGAGAGAGAGAGGATATACAAAGAGAGGGAGAAGAGAGGGGAGTGCACCCAAAAGAACACCTGTTGAGATTAGGGTTGGCACGCGACCCACTCCAACTCGCGTGGCAGCTGCACCTCACTGGAACAATGGCAGTAAAAGAGAGAGAGGGAGAGAGAGAGAGAGAAAGCAAGAGAGGAAAGTTTGAATGCACTACTTATCCTTTCAGGTCGTGTGTGTGTGTGTATCTTGGTGTGTGTGTGTGTGGTATGCTAATGTGTGCACTAAGAGAGGGAGGGAGACACAGAGAGAAAGACAGAGAAGTATGGGCAGCCAAGAAAAAAAGACATGTGTATTCAAGTTAACTATGAAGCCAAAACTAGGTGAAAGGTCTTCTTTATCTTTGGGTTGTGGAGAAGAAAGAACAGAATAGAGGACACCTGCTCAAGGTACTGAATAAGGTGTTTGCTTAAAAAGTCCACCAGCTGTCACTCGAGGTGCACTGAGTTACTGAGAGTTTGTTGGATGAGATTAAAAAAAAAACTAGGAAAAAGCAGATGTACTATTTGGATGTCTTTCCTTTAATTGTGTACAGTATATTTTTAAACCTAAAAAGACGATTTAAAGTGCTCTCTCCTGAAGGCTAAGTCCTGTCCAATCGAGGCACGCCCGCTTCTACACAGCATACACTTATACATATATAGCATTTTCCTGCAGTTGCTTATTAAAATGGCATTGAGGAGCGGTGTGAGTTTATGAGTTAACATTCTTATTTCCATTGCAGTTCTGCTCCATGAACACACAAATTGGAGCCCAATTACCCATTGCTTTACTTGGATGCACTGCAGATATGAGGCCATATTGAATATAATTGTACGCAGTGAAATGCATCCAGTAACACTGGTGACTATACTTTCATACTAATTTCCCAGTGGTGATCCAAGTCATCTCTGACCATCTATCTCATTCACCTCCCCCCCCCACACACACACACACACACAGACCCATTTCCAATTCATTTTCATGTGCAGAAGAAACGTGTGCTCTCTTCATAGTGCTTAAAATCTCTTTTATTTCACTGCATGTCATTACATTCATACTTTGCTCTAACAACACACACACACACACACACACACACACACACACACACACACACACACACACACACACACACACACACACACACACACACACACACACGGCATCGCTGTGATGCCTCTCTATCGCACAGAGACATTATGTAATTCACCCCTGGTTCTGGATGCTCGGTCTGAACTCTGTTACCTTTCCTAAATGTTCTGCAACACAGGCGAGTCCTCTCCGGCTCTGCGACGCCATCTAGCGGCCATCCGCAATGCCGCCTCTATCTGGCGTGTGTCTGCTTGCGTCCCTTCTCATCTCTCTTCTTTTTTTTTGGACTCGTGGCTGATTTAAAAGTGAAATGCATTCGTCATTATTTTGTTGGGGGTACTGCATGCGACCCGAAGAAGCAAAGTTCGACTGGTGTTTACTACACAATGGTGTTTGTTAACACTTATTATTTCCAAAAGCAGGAAGTAGAAACGATGATGACAATAACTCTTATAGTGTAAAGTTGGCATTTCAGGCTAAGAAATGTTTTGATTTTGCATGTCACCAAGACTGAGAATTTTTTTTGAATAAAGTTTGATAGGCAATGCTGCTCATGATGATGATTGTGTTGTTTATTGTGTTCATTATATATTTTATCCACAACTTCTATCTTGTTTGTTGTAAATTGAACATAACTTTATCCGTGCGTAAAATGCGCATTGTCGTGCAATTTTCTATCACGCGCTCTCGTTTGTGTCACTCCACGGAAAACGACACTCGATGTCAGTTCAGAGTGTCTGAACTGACACGCTCGCAGAGACAATCTGCACACATCGCCGCCTGCTTTTCTTCGCCTCCTTCTCTTTTCTCTGTCTGGTGTGCTGGAGAGGGTTGGTTCGATGTGTGTTATGTGACAAAGGACCGCCCAACCCCGAATCATAGAGAGGGAGGGGGGGGGGGGGGGGAGCGCTTGGTTTGGAGTCTTTTCTCACACCAGTTTAACGATCATGATGTGTCCAAGAGACGTTTGTGAAGCGCTCAATAAGAGACGCTCAACTGTTGAACATGGTGTTGTTTCACAATGTGTCGCTGATGCAAGACCTGTCAGCGAGCACCTGTAGGCAGACAATCACCAATTAAAAACAATCAATGGCAGCAATTAGTAAAGGTCAACTTTTTAATTTAAGTGAACAATATTATTATTATCACTATTATTCTATCATCATTCCACACATTATAGGTAGT
The DNA here is from genome assembly GCF_949748355.1 of Melanostigma gelatinosum. NCBI lineage: Eukaryota > Metazoa > Chordata > Actinopteri > Perciformes > Zoarcidae > Melanostigma > Melanostigma gelatinosum. Next base: position 16,489,092 of record NC_136642.1, on the reverse strand, counting down.
GCATCAGCTGCATTGCACTAGCAAGTGTTCTGGCTCCAGATATTCTCTCTCTTCAGTAATAGGTGTGCGCCATTCATAACAACAACACACAAAATGAGATAAGTGTTACATCGAGGGTGTATTTATTTTATTCTGTATTACCCAGGCAACATAGTCATACAAACTGTGCTCAGCATTAAAGGTTCCATATGGTAACGCATACTTTGCTTCCTATATAGCTGTATGTTAATGATATACACATGGACCGGTGGTAGGAGGGTAAAAAAGGGGTTCCATAACATAAGCCAGTGTCTCTTTAAAAAAAACTGAAGTTTCTTGTTGTATTCTGGAATGAGGTCAGACACGAGGCTTCTCATTGCACGCGCTGATTATTATTAGATTCCATTTTTGACCAATCAGCGGATAGTGGGCGTGGGTTTAGCTCAAAGGCAGGGTAGTGACAGCGTCCCATTGGTGGATTTTTATCGCCGTTGTATGTCTGGGAAGGGATAAATACCAGCAAGTGGGGCCGGGACTGGAGGGCTGCTTGAAACTCGACTGCAGTTTTGCAGATGGAAGGCGGACTGTGTAACTCTCGGTTCCTTTTTGTCCTCCCCAGCATGCATGGCTTTTGTTTCTAGGAGAGGGGACGGAGCTGATGCAGAGAAAAGCACTTACCTTACAGACTTGGGAGCCCTTTGTAAGTGGAGCGCACAGTGTGGCACCCAGTCTGCGCTCAGCCGCTGCATATACTATGTTCACTCACCAAACGGCTGAATTGATTTTATAACACAGAAGCGAGAGACTGAGAGACAGATAACAGGGTACTCATTGGAGAGCGGGCTATACTGTCCGCGTTGTTATCATCTACAGAAACTGGAAATTAAACCTTTTTTCTTCTTTTTTTTTTTTACACATCTAGCCTTTTAAGGCTACACTGGACTGAACTGTTCGAGTTTACTGCACATCTCAGGAGTGAATTCTTCCTTTGCGCTTTTTTGACTCAAACTGTGAAGAGGGGGAGAAAAGAGCTGAGTTTGCTGTAAAGTGAATCGGAGGAGAGAGGGAGAGAGACAGAGCAAACGACACTGCTCTCCCTCTGTGTGTGTGTTAGGCAGCATGGTGCAGAAAATGAGCCACACAGAGAGCACCGCCGAGGCGCTGTCCTTTTTCGCCGGAGATTCCAGCTCCGATTCCGGGGCGTGCATGGATCTGGACCCGGCCGCCTCGCCTCTCTCCCCGGCTTCTTCGACCGCCGGGGACAAGCTGGGAGAGAACCCGGCATGGTGTAAAACGCCCAGCGGCCACATCAAGAGACCCATGAACGCGTTTATGGTGTGGTCGCAGATCGAGAGGAGGAAGATCATGGAGCAGTCCCCCGACATGCACAACGCAGAGATCTCCAAGAGGCTGGGGAAGCGGTGGAAGCTTCTCAGAGACAGCGACAAGATCCCCTTCATCAGAGAGGCGGAGCGGCTCAGGCTCAAGCACATGGCGGACTACCCCGACTACAAGTACCGGCCGAGGAAGAAGGTGAAATCAAGCGCCTCCAAGCCTGGCAGTAACGGGGACAAGGGAGATAAACTCAACAGTAGCTCAAACAACACCAGCACTAAGACATCCTCATCTTCCAGGAAGAATGGATCCAAATCACCCAGCAGCAGCAAACTCCACAAATCACTTTTCGGGAGCAGCAGCAGTAGCACCAAAGCATCACCGTTTGCCTCTGAGCACACATCAGAGCACCACAACTCCCTCTACAAGTCCAAGTCTGTCTCCTCGGCAGCCAAGCAGATACCGGACGGCAAGAAGCCCAAGCGGGTGTACGTCTTCGGCAGCAGCGGGGCCAACTTGAGCGTCAGCCCCGCGTCCTCTGTTGTGGTCCCGGCCAGCCCGACGCTCAGCAGCTCGGCGGACTCCAGCGACCCGCTCAGCCTGTACGAGGACGCGGCCAGCGGCAGGGAGGAGGGGGCCGACTCCCCCGGCAGCGGCGGCAGCCTGGGCGGGTCTTCTGAGCGCAACGGCGGGCACACATACAGCAGTCGGCGGGCTTCCTCGCCGACTCCCTCCGGCTCCCACTCCTCCGCCTCGTCCCACTCGTCCGCCTCCTCTTCCTCGGAGGATGAAGAGTTCGAGGACGACTTGCTCGACATTAACCCGAGCCCCAGCTTTGACAGCATGTCGATGGGCAGCTTTGGCTCCTCGGTGCTGGACAGGGACTTGGATTTGAACTTTGAGTCCGGCTCCGGTGGCTCCCACTTCGAGTTCCCCGACTACTGCACGCCCGAAGTCAGCGAAATGATCTCCGGGGACTGGCTTGAGTCCACCATCTCCAACTTGGTGTTCACATACTGAGTAAGCAAAATGCAAAATGCAAAATGCAACAAAAAAAAAAGAAAACACGACAGATAATGATGTCCCGCGAGCTACAATACGACCACAAACAGAAACGGCAGTTCCTGGTAGAGGGGGCGTAATAGTTTGTGTTATAACTAGCCTACTACAGACTAGTAAAAACCCACTGAAACTAGTCCCGTCTCGTCCAAATAGGCAAGAGCTGCAACTCCGTGGGAAGCTAAACTTTAAAGCGAATAACTCGCTTTGCGTGCTTTTCTGTGGATGTGTGGACTGGGGACTTGATTCAACCAACACGAGGAGAGACAATGATGGACTGGCTCGGTTTCCTGACAGTGAAACGCTCGGCCCCGAACTGTTTTTGAACTGAACAACTTAACTGTGATTGATTTGCACGTTATGCGGTCCGCCGTTCACTGAATCAATGTTGTTGCTGATTTAAAAAAAAAAAGAAGAAAAAAAAGGGACATTTCACAACTTTTTACCAACCGCCAAGTGAACTTCACCACTAAAAAGGTACAGAAATAGGACTGTCGTGCGACATTTTTTTTAATTGTGGTGTGTCACCGAGAGGGATTTTTAATGGAACCGAGGTGGGTTGATGTTTTTTTAAAAGTCGAATATTTTTCTCAAAAGCAAAAAACATGTTAAGCATGATAGCCTACTTTGTTCCTATCTTGTGCTGAGATTTTCTGTGAGACTGTCGAGCATTTTAAAACTAGTATTAGGGTTATTTAAATGGATAGGTGGCGCTCGCTTTCGGTTCTTCTCTTTAAAAAAAAAAAAAAAAAAAGACATTGAAATAATCACCAGCTGTTGTAATTTTTCGAACTTCAGGATTCAAACGCAACTTCAAATCTGTGCTGAACTTTATACACGTGTTCTCTACTATTCAGGACCAAAATTCTTTGATTTCAGATGATAGCTATAGAGAAATCCTCACCGATTCTTTTTTTTCCATCCTCTGAGCTTTGTTTTGTACATGTATTCAGATGCCATTTTATATGGGATGTTGTATTTATATACTGGGCCAAGCATTTTCGACTTGATCATTTTTTTTATTTCTTGTATACATGATCTAGTCCTGTTTTTTTTCTTACACGGTTGTTTGTCAGTATGTCTGTCGGTCACATTTCCTTCTCAGGCGAAGGGCTAGAGTTTTCAAAACACAACTTTTGATTTCATTTTATATTTAAATGGACACACTTTTTGGACACTTAAAAGAGAGGAAACAGTTTGATTATTTTCTCAGTGTATTTTTGTACAAATCTATATAGAAAATGGGGGAGTCAACAATCTGTTTGTGTAGCCTGCTAATACAGCTGTATTGGATTTCCTAATGTTAATACCCTGGCAGGCTGGTTTTCATGCTGCCTTCAAGTGGTCATGGTAAGCTCGTACTTATGATTTTGTATCGCCTGTTCAGATGCTTTTGTAGAGACAGCCAGCAAAATAGACCTTATATCACTGTGGTGCCTATTGTTTGTTTTAAGAAATTAAAGGCACCGAGGTATTTTTTACTTGCGTGACCCAACCAGAGGAGATCATATTAATCAGGTGTGTTATTGGTGTTTTAATTCACAAATTTGGCAAACTTTCTTTAACTTTTACCAGGACATACTGACAAGACTTCTTTCATGTCCAATTTCGAACATCCATCATTGTCAGTACAGGCATGCTATACTTAACCACGCAGTTAAAGGATGCAATTACGATTTTTCCGACAGCACTTGAACGCAGCACCAGCCTTTGTATCTGCCTACCTTCTACGTTTACAGTGCCAGTCTGCAGGCTCCTTAAAGATACAAGAATGCATTATTTCTAGAGGCTATTCCTGTGGACCATGTGGGTTTAACAGCATCACTATCTTAAGCAGCCACTTGTTTGTTTTTTTGCATTTCCCTTCAGATAACTTGCCTTTGACAACAAATGAGGAGATTGTAGCTTTAAATTTGACATGTTTCTTGATGTTTTCATTAATTGATGTCACATTTGCCAATCAACCTCCTGATTGAACAGGCTATAAATACAGCAAGCAAACAACAAGGATGATAACATCAAGCATATTCAAATTTCGGACTTGAGTTCCGCAACACCTACTTGTTCTGCGTTTCTCATTGTATTTGAATATATAATCTTTTGTACTTGTCAGCTAACTATTAGCTAATAATTGTTTTAGTATCTTTATGGCATGGTGAATAGCATTTGTATTTCAGATTCAGGTTATTAGCTGTTGTGTTTTTCAGAAAAAAAAGGAAAAATGAGGAAAAAACTATGAAACGTGAACTCGATCTTTGTATATTTGACTGTATCATAAAGCAAAAAGATTGTGTGTTTATGTACGTTGTTGCTATCGAGGACAGGCACTGTCTAGAACTGCTATCTTTTACACATCCTTACTTACATTTAAGGTGGTCAGTTCAGGACTTTTTTTTATATATATATGAAAGCATTTTTAAATATATTGACTTTATTTTTCATCCATCCTGTGCAATATGCTGTGTAGAATTATCATTTATTGTCTCTAATCATGCCATAAACAAAGGAACCACCCTTTTTTTGAGACTCAGAGAAAGGGGGGAACTCATGCCAGCTAAATTGTGTCCATTCACTGCCTGTCAGATTGTTGATATAAACTTGTGTACAGAACTTTTTCAAGGAAGGAAATAAATATCAGCTGGAACTGAAACTCTACAACTCTTTCTTGATTCTTTTTATCTCTCTTTGACTCTTTCAAGAGGATGTACAAGGGTATAATTCAAAGCAAGAGCACCCAGGCCTATCAAAGCTATAACTTACCACGGCACCTGCCTTTTTAAAACCTTACTATATGGATTAGTTCTAAAAAAGTGGTTACCATGGGCGGAGAGACATTGCATTTGAGAAATCCAAAATAGTTTGACCACATACTGCATCCCGAACAATAACCACCTACTTCTTTAGAGTGAAGCAAGCAATATTGTTGAGACTGCAGTGTGAAAAGTTCACATTTGTTTATTTAAATGACATTTTGCAAACCTCTCCATCGATGGAAAAAGGGACTATGTTTCACATTAATTGAGTAGCTATTGTCCATGTCTGCACATCCGTCTTAAGACTGTTTTGTACACAATGTTTTCTACATTGAGTGTGAATGGCCCACAGATGGACCACCAAGCTTTTGGAACGCTCACAAAAAAGCACACACACACTTACAGCACTTTTATTCCCAGTTACGCTGCAATAGGCAGGACTGATTTTCAGAGTTTTATAGCAGGCTCCCCCCTCTATCGACTTGCATGGTCTTGATTCTGTAAAGCCGTTGGGAAGCTTACAACCGCACCCCGGAGGCAAGAAATAGATGCATTTATATAGACTCAGATGGAGCAAATCAATAAGATTATTTTAACCCTATCGTGACACATTCGATAGGTTTTCATGTTAAGCCCCCATAAGGCTTAAGTCGATATCATGCATTCAAAATGAATCTTAGGGAGTGTTGATCTGAGACCTGGATGTCCCATACTGACAATTATATGGTCACAACCCATGAGATAGTTTAGGACTGTACACAAATTCCAATCCCAACAACACTGAGGCACATTCATTAACCCGTACCTCAGGTTATCCTTTGGTTTGAGGATATGTATCTTTACAAAATACCAAACAAATGACCACATTATTAATAGCATTACCATCACATGCATCTTTATAAGTCTGCAACATAATAATGACTAACAATGGATGCATGGACAGATATAAGTTTCCGCCTTGATATTTTACAAAAACATTACTGTTTAAAAGATGATACATGACATACACCTGCAGATATAGATGTGTACTGCCTGCATCCTTTGTCACATCATCCTCTGGATAGTCAATACACATCGACTCATCTTAAGCCTAGAACCCAACATGAAAGGCTAACCCATCCTGACCTGCTGGAGCTTCAGAGGAGACGGCTACTATTAACACATCTGTGCATCGTTCAGGTAGTGTATCCATTCACCTAGCGGCCACATTAAACAGACTATGAAGTGATGAAGGTGAGCAGTTTCCCACCATCCCATCACCTACAGCACTGTTCCATTACTAACGTGCTTCTTGAGTAGCCAATTATGTTGCCTGCTTAGGTTTGTCTAATTGCCTAAAATGTATTCCTGCAGAAGAATAAAATGTTGCTCATTTACAACATTAATAAAATCTGAACACATACCAGGGTCACTTTAATTGGCCAAATGATAAGGAATAGCTGTAATAAAGGGCTGTTTATTGGAGAAAAGACAATCATCAGTTCAAAAGGTAAATCGTCTTGGGCTTCATCCCCGGAAAACTGATAATATTTTATTCCAGCCCGTTGTGCTGTATGCTGGCTGTCTGGTGTTCAGACGGTCATGATTTCCCTTCCCCCTCTTCCAGACAGACCCTTATCGTGGGGGGAAGGGCTGGTTTAGCAGCAGTCAGCCAAGGGCCCTCCAGCATAGCTGACGAGCATGTCTGTCTGTCTACGGTCTGTGTGTGTGTGTGTGTGTGTGTGTGTGTTTGTACATGTGGTTGAAATTCTATGCGTACAATTGAACCACATGAAATGGCTATCCCTGTAGTAGGACCAGGCACTGTGTGTCTACCTCACACAGATAGATCCTTTTTCTTATTGTTGTATAAAACAACAAAGTACCAATGTAGCATCAAGGAATCTTCAGCATGCAGTTTGAACCTCGCAGTACATACTTGTTATGTGGGACTTCCTTGAAGCAATACTTTAGCAACATTTTTATTTGATTCTATTGCACAATAGCGTAATTAGGTGTGTGAAATTACAGGTGCCATAGCTGTTACTGTATTTGACGATATGCCATTATGTGTGGCATAAACGCCAGAGGTTGTTTCAGTTCATAGAGCTATGCGTTTTCTAATGCTGTAATTGGATGCCAAATTAAATGAAGATAGCAAGACTTGTGCTATATTATGTAATGTATGTAACAAGCCAGTATCATTTAAATAAGCACCCTTGTGCATTCCAGATTAGTTTAATTGCTTGTGTGTAATGAGTAGGTAACAAGACTTTTAGTATGTACTTCATGAAAAATGCTTTATCAGGTTAAAATCAGCATATACAATATTATGCACAGGACCTATAGCCTCACGTCATGAGTTCTGATTCACGGTAACAGGAAGACAGGAGAGGAGATAAGTCCACGAAACAAAACATGTCTGCATGTTATACAGTACGTTCAACATTTAGTAGCATGCTTGCAGATGTAGGGGAAATACAGTGAGTGTGCACTTGTGCATTAATCCATAAGTGATTTTATGAAGCTGCTACTAAGCCCTTGCAACATCACACCAGTATGCAGATTTAAGCATTTATTCCGAGTTGAATTGGCTGTGTGTAACCACTGATTTTACAAAGAATGTAAACACTGTTAATATTGCTTCATTTTTTTTTAACACCCTGATGATAAATATGTATCATTCAAGGAGATATCTTCAGCATGTGGGGGAATCTTGCAAATTTTTCTAAAAGCCCCAGCACTTCCATGTGTGTGTGTGTGTGTGTGTGTGTTAAACTCCTCTAAGCTGTATGTAGCCTGCTCAGTGTGCAGTCTCATGCCTGGCTCAGCTGACTCCGAAGTGGGAGATATGCAGGCAGCAGCCAGGGCAGAGCAGAGCGGAGCAGAACGTTCTGACTGCTGGAGTCAGTGGCCCAGTAAAACCACAGCAGGAGGATAAGAGCTCCGCCGGAGGGGGGGTGAGAGGCATGACTGTATCTCTATGTCTGCCTGTCTGTGTAGGTAGCTGATCTACACTCAGCCCAGAGGGGCTGGATGGTGGAGTGGATTAGGTGATGGTAGGGGTTTGACTATTTCTCCCCTCTGTGGTAAAAACAAATTATATGTATTTTTGTTGTTTTGTACTGCATAACACCACGTGTTGAGTTTTTCTCTTGTTTTCAATTCACACAGCAGTTGCATTCCTTTTTATTATTTATATCCATCTGTCTGGCGTGTGAATGGAGGACACAGTGGACACAGTCTGTTCTCTTTAGTTGTCTCGTCTCCACCTGACTGGCTCTGACAATCTAGCTGCATGTTCCCGTAGGCTCGCGTTGACTTGCAAACAGAAACCTCAACCAAACTGGAACTCACAGAGAAGTTTCTGTTTGTTTGGCTGTTTTTTTTCAAGACCCAGCCGGTTGTCGGTGAGAGTGGTTCCTGTGTGCCTTTCTACCGTGTTTCTGCCAAGAGATGAAAGAACCTGTCCGTCTGTTGGAAGCGTGTGCAGTATAACAGGCAGGACCACATTTTGATCTGCCTGCTGACATGTATGTCTGTGTGTGTGGGTCTAATGACTGTTATTACGTTATTATGTATTTGCATGCCTGTTGTGTGTCTGGTTGATTCATTTCTTAGACTTGTTGACAGGCAGTGGTCAGACACAGTTATGACTTCATCTTCTCTCTTCCCTGCCTCCCCTGCTAACAAACACGGGCAAAACGCCACCACCACTGCCACCACTGACTCCATCACCAACGGCATCTTCTGCTACTTTTCTCATTTTGTGTTTCTATAAACCTGGGAATGATCTTGCTGAAACGTAATCCACAGGGCTTTGTCTAAAAAAGAAAACACTGATGCGTATAGAAGTAGTTTGACCACATGTGTGCAAAAACCTAAAGATTGCCTGGTGTCTTTAGTTTAATTAACCAAACATTTGTAATCAAGTTTGCCTTTGCAATTGGCATTAGGTGTTCATAATAGACTGGACTGATAATAAAGCTGAGTAATAATTCAAGTCTAGTTTATAAAACGACCAAATTTGCATGCATATGGAATCAAACAATTAATCCTGTTCTATAATTAAATAAGGGGTGTACAATTAAGTACTTTGATGATGATAGTTTGATGCCAAACTATCACTGTAACATGTAAAATAAATAAAAGGTCTAGAATCAACAAGATGAATGAGACGTTTGCACTTTGTGCATTACATTACAACAAGACCTTTTTTGTTTGTTTGTCCCTTTGTTTGTTCCCCTGCTGCTGCCCAGACACAATGTTTCAGGCGGTGGAGGAAAGCTTTTGTCAGTCAGTCTTGCTATGTGTAGGCTACACTTGACACTGAGAAAACAGACAAGAAACAATGAAGCAAAGAGTGTGACTGATTTATGTGTTTAAGTGAAGAGAGTGAGAGAAAGAGAGTTCTCAAACTGGGGAAACCTGCAGGATGCAAGGGTGAGTACACAATGTGAAAATAATGAATGAAATAAAATGGATTGAATAAAGATCAATACATATTTCATGGCAGAGAGACAGATACTTGACTGACTTAAAACAATAAACTGAGTAAACTGATCAAGTTAAGTTGGTGGGTTTCAAAAAATCAATCAATCTAATCTGACAGTTAGTAATAAGACATATCCACCGGCTGTCTGCACTGTTTTGTGCATACAGTTGTTTGACTTTGAGAGGGCGGGACTCTTTGGAGAGCGAAATGAACTAGGCGCGGCCAAAAGGAGCCCCATCCATCTATCACACGTGTAGACAAAGGGGGACTCCACAACACAAAGCTAGATGTGCCCTCTCAAACTTTTTCCACGACGCATGGACAGGCGCGCAGAGCAAACCGCCTCCAGGTGAGTTGCTTTTTGCCTTCACTTGCACCCGCGGTGTGATTTTCGAATTTATTTGCAGTTAAAAGTTGCTGATGTAGTTGGTGCGTCAGCGCTCAAACTTGAGCACAAAGCAGGAGAGAGAGGGAGAGAGACACAGAGAATCAGGAGCAGCGGGGAGAGAGAGCGCGAGAGGAGCGGTCCCCTTTTCCTTTGTCTGATGCGGGGCGCTTTGATGAGAGAACTTGAGGGGATGCTCAGGCACGCATCTTCATAACGCTCACTAATACTCAATATATAATACTTAGAATGTATTGTCAGTGAGCGTTAGCGGAGGTGAGATGGGGTTTGTGCTGCTGCCGTATTTGTGTCTCTTGGGGATGTTGCGACGCAGCAGACAAAGCAACTGCCTGTCAGAAGTTTGCGGAGAAAAGGACATTTTACGCACGCTGTAAAACGGACAAAGTGACAAGTATTAGTTGATAAATAGTTTGTAGCTAGTTTCCCCCCACCCTGCAGTAGTTTTATGACAGTGGTGGTTCGTGGTCTTGCGAAGTTGCCAGTGCACTGAGGGAATTCAGAACAATGCAATCAGGTGTAAAGTCTCTAAGAAACTAAAGTGACAGAATTAAACCTGTTGCACGAATAAGGAACATATTTGGAGGTAAAAAGATGAACACAAAGTATATTCGTCTCAAAAATCACTAAGTAACTTATAGTTGATTGGAAACAGCGCAACAGGTATAAGTCGCTGCAGCTTCTTTGTTACAGTAAAGGCTCCTTTGTTCTCGGTCCATACAAAGAAAACCAGCAGAAAGGAGCGCAAATCCACAAGGAAGCAACTTTTTTTAAAGGCTTGAAATGATTTTCACGAGATCAAAAATATTTTGAATTTAGTTTTTTAATCTCCAAAGTGTAGAATAAGCTTGTGTTTTCCTTTTTATTTTAAATATGTAAAACTCGCCAGAGCACGCATAAATAGGCCTAGTTACTATCTACGGAAGCTTTGTTTGAAACTTTCATCTTGGTTTTTTATTAGGTGTCTAAAACACAACATATGTAGTTTACATTCTTTTTTATTAAGTTTCTTCATCATGTGAAGGTGTGGCCAAACAACTTGTTTGACTTTGCTGCATTCCATAGTAGCCCTACCCTAAAACTTTTTATTAGGCAGCGTAAGACACTTTGCACTGACAGGAATCATTTGTTATATGAAACAAAATGAGTTTAGCGTTCGGCAAAATATTTGGTTTTGGATATGTTTGTTTTTCCAACTTTTTCCAGCTCATACCAACTATTACACAGCACAGCCTGACACACCTGTGTTAATAATTGGTTCAACATAATTTCACAAAGAATCACTTCATTTTCTTTTTTTTTTCTCATACCAGTTTTAAGAAATGAGCTAATTTGTTGTACTTATATGCTTCCCATTTTTTTTTCTTGATTCCTCTGGGATCTGTCCTTAGGTGGATTTTAACACCAGATTAACCAGCAAAGCGTTTCTCTCCAGTTGGAGGTTAAGGAAAGGAAAATATGTGGAAATCACATGGAAGATGTACGGAGTCACCTATCAAGCGGCTTTTGAGACGCAGAGGAGGATTAAGAGACTGTGCAGTTTTCTTTTGGAGAAGGTGAAGACTCATCTCATAAGGATTTAAACCTCAGGAGCAGCAGTGCCAGGCGGGATGCATTTTAGGCACGCTTGGAAATCTGAAACTCATGGAGGCACTTTAAAGGATTATAAAAACTGTGTAGTGTGTCTCTCCACAAGACAGCATCCCAGCCCAATGTCACTGGGAGAACAGGATATTGCATCTAGGATCCTCCTCGGCCCTCAACATGGTAGGTGATATCACTTCGTACTGGGATGTAGCACTTGTTCAAACCCTTGTTTGTAGGGCTGCCTTGCTCAGTTGGAAACGAGCACCAGCAAACCTCCCAAAGACACACACAACACCAACATTTATTCCCCAATTTCAGTCGAGGCTGAATTGCCCCAATATGTGACTATGTATGGTACCCTTGTCATATTTTATATGGCAAAGTTGATTTCAGTGTAAGTAAAAATCAGGATAAAGTTTTATAAAAAAAATGAGCATTCCTAAACAACCATTATATTATATCATTCCAGTCACTCGCCATTGTTTGCCAGATATTAAGTCAATATAAGCAGTTAGGACAACAATCAGGATACAAATATAAATGTTCATACCACAGCCGGGGCTTTTGTAAACGGAAGCCACAATTGGACGGGTTGACTTTTCACACTTGCCGTATACAGAGACACATTTGCCCTAAAGCACCTCATGAACACTATTTACTGCACGCTATAGTGTAATTATTAGACAATTGAATTTTGACACTGTAGTTAATGATAGATCATAATTATGCATATTTCTCACCACTACTACATTGACCTCTGTTTTTAATTTGACAAGATCGCATACATTTTCCTGACTGATACAACATTGTATGCAATTTCATTGTGTTTAAAGTTTCTCTTTCAGCAGACTTGCCTTACCCAGTGTTGTCTGTTTGGCTTAACTAATCTGTTCATAATCACTTCTCCTGTGTCACATGACATCTGATGGGTGGTACAGTTGACCCCAGTCAAGAGACATGTCAGCTCAAAGTCCTTTAGTCCACTGAGGGGACGGAACCAGGGAGAATGATCTGTAGAATGAGTTACATTTGTATTTGTGCCCGTTTTTATGAAGCAGTTCATTTCGGCAAACCTGTTAAAACAGTCATGAGAGATGCAGGCAGCCCTTTTAACCTGTGCTTGAACAATATGTGGGTGTGAGAACGACTCACTAATCAATGATGTCATTTAGAGCCAATGAGAGCGCACAGTGGTACTCGTCGGCATCCAAGCTCCGCCTCTGGCCTGTGTGCATGGCAGCCCACATGGTCCTGCAGCATCACATTGTCGCCATGCTGCAGAGATACAGAGATGTTGACATGTGGCAAGAGAGTTTATGCAGTGCATTTCATGTCGAAATCACACTTCTCTTCATTTCTGCTGGAGTGACTCTTGAATTTCACTTTTCTTGCTTCATTGTTGTAAATGTAATTGTGTATGTCATCTGCACTGTTAAGCACATGTTACAGTTCAACTGTGAGCATGGTAGCTTTATATAAGAATAATACACTGTATGTGTTGAACTCTAGCTCTCGTTTAACGTGCAAATGCTCTGTAACTTAAGTCTTCTTATAGCATTTGGAGCTCTGCAACCATTCTGCCCTGCTATTTAGCCGACCTATTCTGCTGTGGATTACAAGTGTGCAGATTCAGTCCAGTACCCAGTTAATGAACTTGTGGGTAAAACAGACTCATCAGGTTTCGCATAACTAATCATTGTGACAGGCCCAGCACTGAGCTCTTAATGGGCATTGCACGGTATGGTTTCGGCTACAATACAGTATGCTCCACTGTGTGTAGCTTAATTACATTGTTTATCTGTAATGCTATTATCAAGTACAGTGCAGTTTTCATAACATTTGCCATTTGGTGGACGCTTTATGAGAGAATGCATTTCTTTTTTTGCACGGACGTCCCAGTGGGAGTTGAGCTTCTAAACCTAATCCATTGAGTTACATGGGACAACGTTTGCATAGCAATCTGTGGAATCTCCCAGCAGCATATGCACAACTCAATCTGCACCACCATAATCTCTCATCCCATCTGTATTTGCTATGACATTAATATTAAGTACTTCATTTTCTGGTGAAGTCTGATTAGGACCAAAAAGCATTATTACTGTGTTGGAGCAAAGTAGTACATTGACACCAACCCAGACATCAACGCATTCTAGTCTACGTTATTCTTTTATATTTCTGTAATGCATGGCGTGTCCGTGAGCTGGCCTGATGTCATGCAAAGTGCATTAGACTGGAATAGGCCTGCAACATTAGGCCTAGAATAACCAATCACTAGCTTCAGCTTAATTCTCTCAGACATCCTGTGGTCAGCCTCAGGAAAGTGCTCACGTTTAGTTTTACCACTCATTGCATGTAGCTTGTGGGCATTACATGAAATCACCACAATACATGTATGCGTATCACTGGTTCGATTTTCTGCTTCATCAAACAACAAAATGACAACTAATACCAGTTCAGGCCCAATCTGTTTTTGCAGCATTTGATACACATGCAACACTGTTGACCTATGACTGTACGTATTTACATTATGCTTTGTTGAATTCACACTATTTTTGCACTCCGACATATGATGTTTGATGCTGCAACACAAGCACTGATGCGTGGATCATCAAGGTGGAACAGCCGCTCTAAGAGATTTATATTTGTTATGTATGTGACAAAAACAATAGATTGAATTGATAAAGATGAGTAAACCCAAAACGGCTTTAATAATAATTTCATGTCATTTTCCTCACCAGCTCAATTTGTGTTGATGCTCCCTTTGTGCGTATACCAGCGACTCATACGGGACACTTCACTGTGGGTACAGTAATTACAGTGCAGTAAAACATTAGGCCCCCCCACCATCGCTAATCGTGACGACAGTCCTAATTCTCCTAGCTACAGGCATTGTGTGGTCATCCTGTTGCAAACTATCACAGCTTAGTGTTAGCACTCTGTGCCTGTAGCTGCGAGATAAGTTAACGGGCTCTGCTGGCATGCTAATACATACCCGCACTGGGGGGGGGGGGTGCAGGAATAAATGATTTCTTTATGACTGCGCACAAGGCAGAGCGTTTGAAGGAGGGGAGGAAGAGATAGAGAGGGAACATAGGGACATGAAGCACGGAAAAAGAGAGATGGGGTGAATGATGGGCGGCAAAGAAAGGCGGGAGAGAGAGAAAGCCAGAGAGGAGCATTGAGACGGAATGAGAGGGGATAGGTTGAAAGAGAGAGGAAAAGGATAAGATAAGAATAAGACACACAGTAAGCTTTATAGTGCTCTTTATATGTGTCCCTCTTCAGTTTATAGCAATTCTCTCACCATGACGAAGTGGGGTAGTCATTTTATGTCTGACTGTGACTGAGTTTACGGAAAACATAGTCCCCCAGAGCTTCCTTATTCTTTACAGCCAATACGACTTGTAACAGAAATGTTTTTTTCTTGCAGGTAGGTAACATTCGAAAGAGCTATGAGCTCATGCACGACAAAAGGTTTGCTTTGGCAAATAATAGCTGTGAAGATTTATTTGACAGCTTTCACCTGAAAACCATTAAGCCTGTATCCACCATGGTATGACCTTTTGAGGGATTCTGTCCTCGTTTGAAATATCCAAATCATGCAATGATAAATAGTTGGTGGATGATGTTTAATAATGGTGCAATGACTGAAATCCAACTCGAAATAGTGTTGCTTTTAGTGCGAAAAGGCAATGATTTTGATCTCGGAGGGAAGATGAGGACAGGACTTTGTCATGTAGATTGCTATTTAGTTATTTTATGTTTGGGTTTAAATGTCAATGTCTTGTTTTGTGCCACGTTGTGTGTTTTTCTGCCTGCTGCACATTTGCCCACTGGGATGTGAGTGAAGTCAAGACCGAACGGCAAACAATAGCATGGCAAATCAGTCGGGAAACAATAAAGGAATACGGCAAATCAAAATTCACTGGATGGGAGCTCACATGGCGTGTTGCGCAGCAGGCCTAACTGCCCCTGAAGATATTGCTTTCTTCTCCTCCTAGCCCAGGTGTAGATATACGGACACAATTTCCAATAAGAGCTTTAGCCAGTTGTCTGTCTATTACAGGTCAACTTATTTCCTCCATAAACGCACAGCATGTTGCTGTCTGGGGATGGACTGCTAATCCCTCTAAAGACTGGGCTTTTATGAAAGGCTAAATCTGCTCCTTATAAAACACACACACATACTAACACACACATGAAGATAGACTTGCCTGGTAGACAGACAGTCACATGTGTAAAGACAGGGTTTTCATCACAGACAAATCTGTTGTTGTCTGGTTGTTAGGAGATTAAGAAGCAAACAAACACACACTTGTCATTAGAGGATGAACGCTGGCTTGCATTCTGAAGGCACAGTGCAGTTAAGTGACACCAGTACAGCTTACCTGTAATACTGTGTAACACTGTGGTTTAATACTGTCATAAACACTCAGGAAATCATTTCGGTGAAAGCTTTTATTGTATGCACTTATTTCTGTTTTTACATGAAACTTTCAACACATCTCCTTTCAATCCCCACCAGTCCATTATTGTGCTGCCTCTTTCTCAGATTTGTTTTGTTCACCCACAATGGCTGTATTTGTCCAGCTAGTTCACAAGTGATTTCAGGGTCCTGATTAACAGTCTCTAGAAAAAGATTTCCAATCTGAGTCATGCAACTTTGTGCAGTTTGGTTCATTTGTGTCAAATGGTCCATTTGATCAACTTCACTGAGAACATGGTCATGCCTGTGACTACCAACATGAACAACTCACGTGACTAACTGACATGACAAAATGTCAACGTTCACTTTTAGTTTTCGCACGGGACACAAACGGTGGTCTCCTGGACTAAAGTCCTGTGTTTGTCTTCTTTGTGTCTGTGTGTCTTGTGTGGGAGTACGTGACCATGTCACTGCTTTTCTCCATGCACAGTTATCCCTCTGACCTTCGCGTAGCAAGAACAAACCTGTTTGAGCAAGACTACGATATGTCAAGCCTCCCACAGTGGGAGGATTAGGATAGCTGCCCATGGCTCTTGGTTTGTTGCTTTTGGTTGACCCCAACCTGCCCCGCACTAAAACGTTTGGCTCCACGCTTTTCTTCTCCTCGGATGCAGGTGTGTGGGAGGTGGGGCTGCATCTGGCTGAATTAACTGCTGTAGTATCATGCCCACATGCTATCCTTTGGACTGTTATAGCAAGTGGGCGATGCTTCCATCATACCCTGACCAATGCTGGTATTGATGTTTCATCTCCTTTGCTAGGAGTTGGAAGCGGCATAGCTGTTGCATAGAATGAACTGTCCTTGTCCTTGGTCAAAGGGCAGCTTACCTTTGCTGCCACACTTTTATACGATAGACATGTGCAATGTTTCTATTCTAACTCAGTGCTGTGCATTTTTCCAGGTTATGTATAGTTTTGAGACAGAAGGGGCTGCTTACACCTTCTTTCTACTTGTAAACAAATCTACAGTCATGTTGTGTCATCCTTTCCACATTTCTGGCAGGCAGAAAATAATGTTTCTCTGCCGTCAGACGCAGCAGTTAAAGGACAGGTGTGTAAGATAAGTGGCATCTAGCAACCAACTGAATACCCCTCCCTTTCCAAGCGTGCAGAGCTATGGTGGCCTACGGGTAACGTAAAAACACAAACAGCCCTTAGAACCAGTGTTTGTCTGTTCTGGGCTGCTGTAGCAACACATGGCGGTGCAGAGAAGAGGACCCGCTCGCTTTGTAGATGTAAACGGCTCATTCCAGGGTAAAGATGACTGCCATAAATTATTATTTCATGATATCAAGCATTTTGAAGTCCTCTTCCTTCTAACAGCTTGGAGAAAGATAAATATAATACACGTGTTTAAAGTTGATATTGTATTGGCCTAGTATAATGCTAATCCGCGGTAATGTGGCGATTTGAGAGTTCCGAGCTATTTTCCTAGAGGTGTTGCGATGAGCTGTAATCTTGTTTCGAGAAAGCTGTCAGATTATGGTGAGGTGACATATCAGTGTTAAACAGAAAGCATTTTGACTTGAATACCTCAAGTAATATCTTTGTGTGCGTTCATGCGATGATGTGCTGTATGCTTGCCACAGTTGGGGCAGTGATAGTCGAGCAAGGCAAAATATGATCTGTTGTCGAATCTTTTTCTTTTGTTTGCTGCGTAACACCTTGTCAGGACTGTGTGCTATGGTTGACTAGTACTGAATCAGATCTGTTTTGATGGAGGTACATTTGAGTTTAGCTGGATATAGTGTGATACATCAGATTATATCCCGTATCACTAGCTGAGATATCAAACTTTAAACTGCCCCGGTCTCTGCTGCACCCCTTTTTGCATTCATACAAACAACTCTACATCCAGGAATATCAGTTTTTTTAATATGAATATTACAGCGTGGGATGAAGATCTCTGCATCCTCTTGCTCATTGCTGTATCTGTCCCTTGGAAAGATGACTAATCGCATGAAGACAGCCAGTAATGGCAGCCTGACAGCACCCAGAGCTGAACAACGTGTCTACTGGACCAGGATTAGTTTGAATATGTGTGTACATGCTGCTTTAAGGCCCCAGTCTGTACCTCTAGTTTAGTAGTTTGTTTGTCTTCTGAGCTCTTGATACTGTATGCAGACTGACCATCTCAATCGTCTTCCCTTCTCAGATGCTCATTTTGCTGACATCGCGTTCATTTCAATGCTGTATGGTGGCGTAATAACATACTGTGAAATGACTAAAAACGCATCTGCATCAAAGATCTTTGTGTCTGGGAATCTTCATGTTTGGGTGTAGCATTCATAGCCATGTGATGGCTCATGTAAACTATTGGGTTTCCTGGAGGCAGATTATGCATCAGACTATGAAAGCCTTCCCGTAGGTATCTGCACTGACATGATTTCCCAGTCCAGTGCTAGGCATAATCTGAGTGCCTGGAAATGGGCTGAATAAACCCAAGTAAATGCCCCGCTCTCAATAATGTAGTACAGTACTACTTCCATGCTGGATACAGCCTGTGTGCTGGATACAGGCCCAGTTTCTTATAAAACATGGCACAACACACACTTATTTCCACTTCCAAACATCTTTGAGCAAGGTCAATAATCTTTGTACATGATAAAACAATTTTTTAAAATTGAGGCGTTTTATAAACAGTCTAAAAGATCCAGATGAGAATAAAAGATGACATATTAATAGAAGTATTTTCATATGAGGTCAGTGCGTAATCTCTGGTGGGAATGTTGCTGAATAAGACCAAGTCATGCCCTGCTCTGATTATCATGCATCTACCGGTAATTACTATGCGTCAGCCGTTAGCCATTCTGTGTTGCCAGCGCCAGCGCACAAGGTCAAATTCGTGGCACTTGTAAATGTCCTTGCTTTATAAAATTAGATTCTGACTCAAACTCTGTGTACGGTACAGTATGCGTGCCTGTGACTCGCTGACAAGCTCGGACACTGAATTTGTCGCACACACACACACACACGCGCAAGCACAGCCCACACACAGTGTTTGGTGTAGCCTGCGGCGATGTTCACAACACCTCAACATTACGCCACGGCTCTTATTAAGACGAACCAAGCAGTGCTGAATCACAGTCGACACTAATTTATTTCAGACAAGGTCAAGGCGTCATCTTCAGCGGAGAAATGAGTTGAGTGTGCATGAGTCATGCTTTCAAGTATGCATTAGTCTGTTAGCCTGCACTCTCTGACGAACAGGCAGTGTAAGCTTTCAGATCGCTATCAGCGGGTAGACTTGCAAGTGACCCTGTAATCTGTGGGCATGTGACAGTTTCTCTACTTGGAATCCAGAAAATGTCGAGTTAAAAATCTAAAATGAAACACTCCCTAAACATGTACTGTTGTCTTCATAACTAATCGTTCTAATTCAGTTCTTAAATGGACACTTTTCATGTAACTCATGTTACTGCTGGAGCTGTCTTACATTCAGGCTAATAACTCGTTAGCAGGACCAATTAGCTCTCTCTCTAAATTGAAGTGGCCCCATGTAAACACCTTAATTGTCCTAGAGGGAATTAGGACTGTTCACATGCAACTTAATTGTCCAATAATATGACTCGTTTATTTTTATTCCAAATGACCTGCCTTCACATCACTACCTCTGGCAGCCTAGAGGAACGTGACTGGCCTCGTTTTGGCTGAAATTAAAGTCAGATTAATTTGAATATTCTTTCACACACAAAGTTAATCCCTGTGCACCAGTCAAGACTACTTTGCAGTTGGGTTGGGTAGATCATCTACTTCCAGCCTCGACAGCATACATATGTGTGGGTGTGCAAGTGTTTCATGTGCATCAGTGATTCTGTGTTCATTTGTGTGCCTCTCTTTTTTTCCTGCTGTTTGTTTGTTTTGCAGTCTCTGTTGTTGTTTGTATTCAGATAGAAAGAGAGCGCTTTATCAGCTACTAAGCACGCTCTCTGATGTCCTCAGCTGTGTGTGGTAATGAGAGCTGCTGACACAGTGAACTGCGGCCACTCAGACACAAAGATATTCAGTACGAAACACCTCTCTAACGCTCTCCCCCCCCCATTTTACTCCCTGTCTTACTATCTATTTGTCATATGTGTCATCTTTCTTTTCCCCCTGCCTCCCCTTCCTCTCTGCCTCTTTATCTCTTTCTCCCGACTTAATTTTGTCTGATTTTCTCTGTCGCACACGCGCACAGTGAGATGTTGTTGTGCCACAGTAGACACAGTGAGAGCACCGAGCCAGCCTCCTCCTCAGTTCACCGGCAGTTCACTCGGCTCCACACTGACAGAAATGATGCTCGACAGAAATGCAAATTTGACAATGACAGCAACCACGCCAGCCACAAATGTCAACATTACTCCTCAAAACTTCAGGTACCAATTTGCATTCACTTGAAAGGGTAACTCCAGACTGTTAGACAAGGGTCTTTGTTGTTCTTGTCTCCGAGGAGAACTCTGTATCTTAGTGTGGTAGACTGATACTATGCTGTCATTTTGTGCTGACTCATCTGTCCCAGGAGCTTCTAAATGATCAAAAAATATAACCAGACCTTGCGAAAGCAAAGAAATATATAAAAAAAACACTGCACTAAGTGGCATCATTATTTTTTTCAAAAATAATCGTGCATTCTGGGACACACAGCATCAGTTCGAGCAGTCCCTTTCTAATGTCCTTGTGAGAACTTGGTTAATCCAACAAAGTTGACTGTTTGCTGGAGCCATCTTTTACAGCGGACGGCTGGTCACCTGACAGGCTCGTTTACAGCCATGTTTCACAGTCTCAGAGCGCAATGCTAAGAGAGTGTGGAGAAAAGACAAGTTGTCTTTGTCATGTGGAGTATTTCCTTTGTCTTTTGGACTGTGCCTTTACAAGCATGTAATAATCCCTGCTGAGTTATGCACTCTCTATCAGTCAGTGTGCATGTCTCTCTCATCATCTCAAGCTCTCACTCACACACCCTACTCGCACTACCTCCTCTGTCACCTTTCCTATCCCCTCTAGTTACACTTTGACTTTCTTCCCTCCTGCCTCGCTCTCTCACTCTGTTTCATGCTGGTCTGCATGGCTGTCTTTCAGCATTTGCACTTTAAGTTTCCTCGCTCCAATGTGGTCCGCCTGTCACAGTCGGGATGCCAGTCTGTCTTTTTCTCTCATCCTCACTTTATATCTTGATCTCTGGATGCCTTTCTGGCTGGCTGAGTGTCTGCTTCGATTTCTCTCTCGTGGTAGGTGTCTGGCTGTGTGTCTCTGTCTGCCTCTTCCTCCCACTCTGTCTGTCTGCATTGCTACATTTGAGCATAAATGTCTACTTACCAGTAATGTTTTTTTTCCTTTGCGCAACACTATAGTTTTCCAGGTACATACTCTTTTTAGCAGGTGTGCACTGCGTTCGTCACGACCTGACTGAGTCACATGGCGTTCAGCTGTGTTCACCTGATCTCTGTGAGAGTTTGCTCCTTCAGAAGGTTCCACTCCTCAGATTACCTCGTCTTGCATTGAAAAAATGCTGATTTATTACTTTTTTTTAGTTTTGGACTACCTTGTTTAACTGCACCGGTAATGCCAGAGGAAGAAGAAACCAGGATTACAGAGCTGGAAAGGGTACACCACCTAAATTAAGGATTCCAATATGTTATTTCCATGTGAACACTGCTGATGTCTCTCAAGACCATAGTAATAACATGTATGCATTTTGAAAATGGGCTTAGCTCCCCTTTAAATGTTATGGCGTCCATAGCAGATTGTAATTTTGAACATACAATTTTCAAAGTCGCAGCTTTCTGACTTTAACCGGGCTCTGTTATATGACACTTAGTAAAATATACTTGTGCTCAACATGCAGCTTCACTGCCTCTCACACGGACCGCAGCTGATCAGTTGATATGATGGAAAGAGCAGCACACTGTGAGCCGGCTTGTTTGTGTCCCTTGGTGTCCATGTGGTTATGTCCATGTGTTCAATGTATCCGCCTGTGCATCTCTGCCACTGTCTGTTTATCTACATGTCTGTTTTCTCTGCTTGTCGTCTGTTTGTACAGCAACCGCTCGCCTCTACATGTGTATGCACACACAAGTGTGCAGTTTCACCCATACTGTATGTTGAGCTGCTGAGTGTGTCCGTGTTTAAATCAGGTTTCCCAGTCAACACATCGAAGTTGTTGACATGGAATTTCCTTCCAAGTGTCCAAACCATTGGAGCCATTGTCTCAATCTGGGGAGCCATAAAACTCAATTTCGCATGGAGGCGTGATCGGTGGTGATGGGGGGGGGGGTATTTTGAAGTCCAAATGCTCTTATCTCATGCACTATTAAGCGAGGCAGTGGGGTGTGTGGGTAACGTGGTTTAGAGTCCGTCTGTCACCGCCTCAGGGTATGTTGCTTGGAGTGCACACACAGACACACTTGCAGACACACAGACACATATACACACATGAACGTACTCACATGCATAAACACACATAAAGACAGACTGTAACACACACACACACACACACAAACCTCTTTCTCTCATTCCCTCATTTACAGACACAAATATGCACACTGCCTCAGGGCTCTGTAGCTCCAGTCCTATACGCCTCGTCGCAGGTCAGAGGGGTCGACTGAGACTCTCACTTCATTAATCACATCTGGGGAGCTAGCCGCTGTTTTATGTACATGTTCAATATGCATTTACCCTTTATTCAACTTCGACTTGACGTATGGACCTAAAGCTGTCTTTTGATTATTTATTTGATCTAGGCACTGATGCAATTGAGAGAATAGTACATATGTATGGACATTTGTTACCTAATATGTGAGTTCAGTGAGATTTAGTTAAATTTAGATTTCATTCATAATCCAACAGGATTTTGTTATGAATTGATTTTGTGTAGCAGTAATTTCACACAAACTTTTTGTTTTTACTGTTTTCCTTTCATGTAAAATAAGGTAACAGAGCTTCACAAATGAATTGAATCACAGTTTATTTGTGTGTGTTTCTGTGTGTGTGTGTGTGTGTGTGACAGTGGGTACACCTGGCTGACACTGTGCTGGGGGCAGAAAGTGACAGGACTCAGTGGTAATTATCAGGTCAGTTGATCTGTTTGTCTATTTGAGTCCTTGCTGACATGCTGGACCAAGCTCATCGGCCATTCAGAGAAAAAGACAGCAGCAGATCAGTCTGATCCCGGATGCTTAAAGCAGCTGTACTCATTTTGGTAAAAAATTTGGCCTTTCAGCCCGCAAATTTCCATGAAAGCCCCTAAGCACTTAATCTTCTGTCTCAGTCGCCCTCAGGGAGATTTGTATTTCCTGTCACTTTTCATTTTATTATTCGTGTAACACAAATGAACAATTGAAAGCTTACTTTTTGTCTTTTTTTTTTCATTCCACTTTCACCAGGGCTCTGATCATATCCACACTTCAAATGACTTCAATGTAAGTTCATAGTAAATGAAAACACAGTTTGACAAATGCTTTTCTGACCTTAACGGCCATCATTCATGTAACTCAATGGCATGGGTATCTAATATCCCGAAATCAGTCACATGATCCGGGCTATGCATGATCTGAGTAAAGAAATAGACGATGGTGTAAAGGCATTAACACAGTGTTAATAGTGAGTGCCCTTTCAAGCCCATGCTGTCATCACCCACCTTAAGCCTGAGAGAGATACCTGAGAGAGGCTTTGGGAGAACAGTGCTGAGCGGTGTGAGGTGTTATCAAAATGCCTGCAGTGAAACTGATGTCACACTGTTTATTGTGCGTGTGTGCATGTGTGTGTTTTTCCCTTGACTGTTGGCCCTCCTACATGCTCGGAAATAGTAGGGGCTTTGCTGGCACGAGTGTGTGTGTGTGTGTGAGAGTGAGCGATAGGTTGGATCATTGTACTAAAAGTTAAAGATTAGCATCAGTGAGTTTACAAAAATACACTCGCTCTGTCTCTCAAATTCTCTGACTTTCATGCACACACGTGGTGCAGGATGTCAGTTGGACAGCAGGCACCAAACTAACACCCCATAGTTGTTCACTGTAGTTGGCAAACATCAGGTGTTTCTCTCACAAGGTGGCTGTTGTGTGTGTGTGTGTGTATGAGGGGGGGGAGAGAGATAGATAGATAGAGACAGGGGGAATAGAGTATTTGTGTCTCTTTGTGTGAATGCCAGGAGAAGGGATGTTTGATGTGTGTGTGTGTGTGTGTGTGTGTGCATATGTGAGTGTGGCAGTGGGTGAGGGGTGTATTTGTGTCAGCACGATCAACATGGAAGCAGGGGAGAAAGGAAGTGAAGGATGTCTGAGCATATGTGACTGTGCTGTATGTGTGTGTGGCCGGGAGTCTTTTCCATGTGGACATGTTTTATCTAAACACTATGCTAACTGTGTGTTACAGAGAGGTTTGGGGCAGGGGCACTCATAGATTGACACTGTATTAGTGGCCCCCTTGTGGTCAACACTATACAACAATTCATCCACTTGGCAAGAATATATGCAGCCGAAATGTTGCGTTACCTGCGGAGTCATTCATCAGCGATCAAGCGTTCTCTGAGTGGATCCTCTATCCTGCTGGCTTCAGTCTGAGCTCATTCAAAAACTCTGGACTTTACCCAACTAAGCCTCAAACCTTAGAATCCATTCTTCTACTTTGTTTCCAGGTTATCCAGGACTGTGTTTTTTTGGACCCTCACACAAAAGCTCTCGCGCACACTTCATGCTTTTGCTGATCGAGTGACGCAGAGAATAACAGACTGCGTGTGAAGTGCTAAGTGAGCAGAAGACTCCACGACAGCCTCTTACAGCGTTCGCCAACAGCATGTTGCCTTGGCAGGAGAACTGTCCTTTTTGCACAGCGAGTGGTACCACTGATCAAATGGGTTTGTGCGTCTGTGTATGTGTGAGTGAGACCAGTGTAGTTCCTGCTTCGTATTTCTCAGTTCGTTCTGAACAAGGAGTTAAGACTGAGGCCGTGCTCTGATGATGACAGAATAAGTGTGGTATTCGTGCATTTGTGTGTCATCACCGCTGTCTCTCTGTATTCGCGCATGTTAGTATGAGTGTGTTGCGTCCTGCTGATCACGGCAAGTTAACGGCGACATTAGAGAGGCTCCAACGAGAGTTTGTTTTGAGGTTTGTAATCAGTGTGCCATTTAAACTCATCTGACAGGTACCGAGGAGCGTGGACATCTTTGTATACACGCACACAAACACACATTGATCTTATTCCCATTACTCAAATAGCGTGAGGAGGGAAGCAAAATCTTCTGACAGACCAGTGAACTCTAAAGTGGGTTTATCAACAAAGAAGGAGGAGGAGGAGGAGGAGGAGGAGGAGGGTGAACAGTTGAAAGTAGCAATAGGGGTCTCTCTCTATTTTGGAAGTTTACCTGAGAGTGAGTTTAGGATCAAGGCCCAGCTGGCTGACTCTCAGCTGACCCAATTCCAGAGGAAAAAAAGATAGAAACACATCAATTTCAAATTTGGGGAGGTTCTAACCAAAGACTTTAGAGAGAGAGAGAGAGAGGTTGGGTTGAGAAAGAGGGGGTGGGAAGGGAGTGTCAGTAAATTGATGAGTCTTAGGGACTTTTAATCTCTGTCTTAATGTTTGTACACATCCATTTTTTTGATTCCTCCTCTTACGGTTACCTCGTTATACTTTCCAGGAAATCCAAAATGACAGAATGATAAACACGAATGAAAACAGACTTGTGCCATACAAACATTTGAGTCATCAGAATCACACGATGCCTTGTCAAATCCCATTAACAACTAAAAGAATGAACACAGTTGTGTTTTAGTCAAGACGTTGCAAGACCGCACAGTCACAGCGGTAAGACAAGGAACCAACATGGCTGCCTGTAACTGAATATGCAGCACGTGAGTTATGCCCAGCTCTCATGGTGGCTTTAATTAACCACCTTCCAGCCTCATCACAATTTCCTAATACTATCCCAAGCTCCTTTGATATGACCTGACAAGCCAGACTGTTCAATTAATTAACCCCCAAAGTTGCAATCACAGCCAAATTTTCAAGGATGTCCCGAGGCTTCTTATAACATGGATTATTTTTTATTTTTTTTACCACAGTCTTCTAAATTTGGATGAGCAGGCCTAATTAGAGTTTGGGTTTGGTTGCATAGCGTGCGTTTTTATCCAACCTTAAAGCACACCAGAGGGTCGCCTTGGTGTCTCAGCAGAATTGAGTGCATATCATCACAAGTGTTGATGTTTTTCCTGCCACTCTTCATATCATGCCATGCAAATATCATAACGTGTTTAATTAAGGAAAGCAACCTTGTGTGCAGTTCCCTCTTTTTAGCAAAAACAACACCCCGCGTTCATTGATTTTGATTATTTTTTAACCATTACTTTATTTAAATTGTAAATGCAGAAACAAGAGCGCAGTAGTCAGATTTGTACTAGTGCAGATTTGGCAATACAGCAGAGGCTTAATGTGCACATCCATCCTTCAAAAAATGTATAAAATATCCTAAGAATGATGTCATGCCTTATAAGCATCATTATGGGATGCTCTCTTGGGATGTTACTTTTCACTTACAAAGAATCTGCATTGCCAGAAGCAAAGAGCCTGAAGTTGAGCCCATTAAATGGATCAGAGTTTTCCTCAGGCCTCTTTTCAGTCCAGGAGAGTTTTATGAGGGTATATTTCACTGACTCACTGGCAGAGCTGAGCGGGGAAATCCTTCTCTTCACGGTCTAGTTGGGATGAATGATGCAAATATGCTGCTGCTGAGTCCAGACACTGACACCATCATCACACTGACCCAGAGAGAGGGAGAGAGAGGGAGGGAGAGAGAGAGAGGGAGAGGGAGAGAGAGAGAGGGAGAGGGAGAGAGAGGAAGAGAGAGAGAGAGAGAGAGAGAGAGGAAGAGAGGGAGAGAGAGAGAGAGATGTTCCATCTCATTTGTGACTTACAATTATTTTTTGTGGACTGTTTTGAAGTACGTAGTTTCCAAGACCGTTAAAGCTTTGAGCCACGCAGCCCTATGATGTGGGAAGGAAGAAGAGATATATTCCAGGACATTTGTTTGGACATGCAAGAAAGAAAGAGCGGCTTCAGATCATTTCTGAGTTATATTGTGTGTTTTCCCCTTGCTGTACTTTCCTAGATGACACACGCTGTAGCTGTTAGCATGCAAGTTCTGCTCTGGGCATCTTTTTGCTATTAAAGCAATATTTTCGGTTTATTGTATTTCTTATTTCTCTCTCATTTGTTTTTAAGTGTTTGAATCATGGGTGTGGGGATATATTTTCAATATAAGGGACTGCCCTAGACATGAGATACATGCATAGCCGTGAATGATTATAATTAACAATTTTGCATGGAAATACAGTTTTTCTCAATTGCTAAGACACATTTCTTGAAACGGTCACCCATTCTCTCAAAACTGTAAACACAAAACCTCATCTTCAAGAACTATTTACAAAACCTCTGAATCCTCTTGCAAAATGAAACTTTCGCCTCAAAACAGTTTTACCTGTGCTCAAAATCAAACACTGCTCTCAAATCACAAACAAAGTGATCAAAATAATATACACTATCAAGCAGTCAGTAAACAATACACCAATGAATAGAAAACACATTGTTCAAAACATATAGTTCTCAGGGAGAAGTCGATTTTTAATCTCAAAACAAATTTCATATGAACGAAAACATGTTCTATTACAGTCGCTCAAAATTGATCAGAAATGACTACTGTGCTTTGCTCTTTGCAATTTCTTTTGTTCTTCCTCCTCCTTGTACCCCTATTTTTACAGTACTGTACCCTGCAGCTCACAAACGTGTCCTTTGTCTCTGTGATACTGTAATTCTTGTTCTTTGTTGATATGAACCTGCAACCAGTCAAAATCTATTGAGCAGTCAGTACTGTGACCGTAACAAATAGAAAGCACGATGTTCAAGGCCATACAATTTGTTTATTGTACACTGTCGATTCCCTGGAAGTGTGTGTTGTCTTGTATCACTCGTTCCTGGATTTCTCTGAGTCGTATTACGGTAAATTATCTTGAAGGACCATGCCCACTGAGTGAATATAGCTCTCCTTCCACCTGCATGTGGCAGCCTTACAGTTCTACAAAAAGTAGATGTGCAGTTACAAAAAATATTCATGCAGTACAATACATACAGTGATGAACTTTACAAATGTCTATTGAAACAGCTGCATATAGTGTAGTACAGTCAATTTGCAATTAGAAAAATACAGTAGCATACTGTACCTGTTCTCTTCTCTGAATGTCCTTACTGTGGTGGACACAGAAAATCGGCTCAAATTGGGGTGCAGTCTAAGTCCTGCTTCCCTCATTGTCAGTCCGTGGACTATAACATGGTCTATGACTGTTGCTCGAATTTCATCAGATATTTCCACGCATTGTCTTCCTCTTCCTATTCGTCCTCCTCTTCCTCTTTCTTGCCCTCCTCCTCTTCCTCCTCGTCGCCCATCTCACATACGCACTTGTCCTCGTCCTCGTCCTCTCACATTGTTTCTTCTATCCACTCTCAGACTCTCTCTCTAAACTGCCTTATATTGGTTGTGTCACATCATTTGATACAAGTGAAATCAATTTTGAGTGATTGTGTTTAATCAATGACATGTGTTCTCTATTTGTATTTGATTGTTGCCACTTGTGTTTACCAGTATGGATGACATGTGCATTAGAGTGCAGAATGTGTTTTGAGACTGAGAATGTGTTTAGAGTTTTGCTGAAAAGTCGAAATGAGATCTGCAAATTGTGTTTTACCATGTGAAACAGTTTAAGGTATTGACAACAGACTGCACAATTAGCTGAATGAGTTCAGGCAACTGAGAATTTTGTTCAGCCAATGGGTTTTAGTGTTTTAGCAATTGAGAAATACTGTAATACTATAACAAGATATTGCATTCGTATAAATATCTTTCAAAGGATCTAAGAGTCACGTGACCCTCTCTCTCACCTATGTAGGGTTAGGACTCTACTGTTCTTGTTTGTATTCCATGTGAGCGGTGCTCGTTAACCTTTCTTAATGCGACCTGCATGTATTAATAACACTCAGCAGGAAAGGTCAATCGATGTATGTGTGCACGTGTGTGTTTGTGTAATTGTTTGTCGCAGGGAATGCTCATGCAACCTATAAGTGGCTGGGTTTAGATGGTATATGGGCTTGTCAGTGAATTGGTGAGGGTAAATTGAATTTGCTCTTAATAATTAACCAGGACTGATGGTTTGATGTTGTGGTGTGCTTATGTGTCCTGGGCTGCAGGGGGGGAAATCTTGCTAATGATATGCAGTCAAATGCATTGTGTGTCATAATGTGTGTCCTGTCTCTATGCGGTACAGTCACCGTTTGATTAAAATAGCCCCGCTCAGCCATTTTATTACAAGTGAAACAACAAAACAGCGTTCTGAGCTGCTGGTCATTCATTACATCGTTTATTTTTTTTTAATTCACTTATGAGATTAACAAGATTACAACACCTTCATTTGCGCAGAGTAACCCTGCCCACAGATGTACACACTGTATTGGGATGAATTATGTAATTGAATTCAGTTTGACCTTAAGGGACACTATAATGAATGTAAATGCGTATATCTGACCAGGTTAAAGGGTTTGAATCGATTGTCCCATTGAGATGTTGCATGCTGAGTCCAGGTTGACCTTTTTAGTGAGACAACGCTTGGAAATGTGGCTCTGAAAAACAGACCAAATACAAACAAATAGCACTTCTCATGTTGAAGATATAACGGCTTTATATTAAGACAGTACAAAATAATTAGACCAGATGATGGCTTCGACATCAAAATTATCCTTTTTACATTTATGTTTGTGTAAATAACAGACATGAGACACAACACTTAGTGAGGTGTTCGGGTGCTGGTAGGTGCGTGTCCTAACTTTGGACAAAGACATCCGTCCGTTACCACCTGCTTCTCTTCATGCTAAGCTAAGATGATTGCCTCCAGGCTTCATACTTAAGGCACAGACATGATAGTGGTACTTATCTTCTCATCTAAATCTCAGCAAAACAGCGAGCAAGCGTATTTACCAAGATGCCAAAACTATTTCCTTTAAAAAAATGACTCACAGTGAACTTTCATTGGGAAGGGATCACTTCACACTGTAGGAATGAACATTTACAGTGACCAATAACTGTGGGCACCCAAGTAAAGAACGTTCCTATCATTTCAGAGCAAACATATAAAAGCACAGCATTACTCCCTGGAGTGAACAAAAGTATGTTGCATTTGTGTATTTATGCCGTGTAGGCTCACACTGCCTAAGTAAATCTGTAGCTACAAACATTTCATATACCGAGCTTGCGAGGCCGCTCCCTGGTGTGAGCTTTGTGAGCGTGGGGAGTCGAAACACATCTGATGCCAGTCCTTGTATATCCAGTGAAGCGTGACTGTCCGCTATGAAAACCCAAGGAGGTACAACAAAGAGCGCAGTGAGTTACATGATAACAAATTGTTTCGTACAAGCGTCAGTCAAAACTGCTGCCTGCATTTTCAAATATTCACAGTTGCACCAAAATGAATAAATAATTGAAAGGGCATTCTTACGCGTGGCGTGTGGGCTTTCTGTTGTTGTTGAAAGATCTCTGTGTTCACCACATTTTGTTGTGAAATCTCAAAATGCGTGCCCTTCATTTTGTGTTTCTTTTTCAGGTCAGACAACTTTTTGCCACAAAGCAGATATAAAAAGAAATATGATGAATAATAAACCATCTTCCTTCAGTTGTATTGATTATCAGCCAGAGCAAAATGAAAAAAAAACAGTAAACAGAGCTAGAGTTCAAGACACTACACAAACGGTGTATTTGACTGTCAGCCTGTACATGGTTGACTGCCAGGTGAACGCGAATGATTCACACAACCACAGCCTCACCCTCGAGGCAAAAGCAGCACCCAAAAACTCCCACTTTCTTGCAGGTTCAAATATATTAACCAGCCAACCAGTTTGTTGTGCAGATCAGTGACTGTAGCATGTCACAGCTTAACAACAGGCACGCAAAGTTCAGCTTTCATTTAATTGCAACCCACCAAAGACCCAATTTTGGGTCCCAACCCATGATTTAGGAAAACAGCCGACACAAGCCACTGCAGATGAACATTTCATGTTTTCTCGGTGTGTGATTTCCAATCTGACTGAGGCCTGATAACGGCGACGTTGCTGTAACTCATTCCCTTAGATCCCCTGCCTCAGACTCTGCTAATCAGATTTCTCTGGTTGGGTTATTTATCATCGCCGGCTCTGACTGTGAGTGGTGCTCGGCGAATGGGTTTAGCATTCAAATCTGCTGGCGTGATGCGACGGAATCCCAACAAGAGTTGTCATTCCTGTGGCGGCGGCAGCTTCAGAGTGGCGTAAATAAGAGGGAAATGATATTGGTGAAATATGTATTCATGGCATGGTGGGTTTTACATTTGGTTAGATTTGTATTGATTTTAAAAGGTGTCAAAATGCAAAAGAGGCAGAGAGGCAGAAATTCAGGAAGAAAGAATGAAAGAAAGAGGGGAAGAAAGTTGAATATTTGTGCTTGAAATGTGATAAAACTTGCGAAGATTAAGTTGTCCATCCATGCATCCATCAACAAATAAACCACTCGTTTTTTTGCCTGCTCGTTACTTTTCAGAGGTGACAGGACAAAGAAGACTATCACGAGACACTGAATTGAGAGCCAGGAAATGAACAAATAAACTAAACAAAGCAAACTATAAAACAGAGAAGCTCTTTGACAGTGTGGTGTGGCATGCACACCAATGAGGCCATGCGGTGTTGAATGACAGTTATGGTTATAACAATAATTATAAGTCACAAAGCAACAGATGTGGGTAACTCTGTCTTCCGTCTTTTTTCACGTCTGTGTGGTAACATCATGCGGTATTTGGTCATCGGATAGGGCCTCGTGCCTTATTGTTTTATACAATCTCCAGTGATGACAGAACTGTAAATTAAAAGACAGCTGTTCGTCAGCCTCCATCTATTTTGTTATTTGGTTCTATGATATGTGGTTTAGTGTCAGGAATGTTTCTAATGTGTGATCGAAGGCCGTAAATTAACTGAGAGCACAGATAACGAGACAGTGTGCACGGGTGTGTGTCTGCGTGTGTCAGCCTCTTCAGTCTTCACTGCCCCACCACCTGCTCCATGTAAATAGCTCCATATGTGCGGAGGAAAGGCTTTATGTGGCTCATGGGAAACATCCTGGACACCCTTATCCCCTCATTGGTCATTATACTCCAGTTACAAATACTGACATCACTTCTAACACAGGGCAGAAGGAAGTTATTATTTTCTTAAACAGTGAATGTATTGTTTCCACTGAAATAAGGTAATTGTGATGATGAGGGATACTGTGAACATTTTTACTATTCCATTTCAACCTTCAACACGACGTGTATCCAAAGCTCCTAGATTTTAGATTACTGATCAATCTTATCCATTTTGGCATCATCCAAGACAAGTCTGGACATGCCACTTGATCTTGTTCAACACACACACACACACACACGGCACCAGTTGACCAGGATTGCACATCCCCATTAGCGGTTTTAAAAAACTGGTGTTACAAGTAAGTTACAGCACGTGTCCATGACCTGACTGTAAAGCGGAGCAGCCTGTTAATCTGGTAGATTTTGACACGGTGTGAATCACTTTTGTGTGGTGTGTGTGTGGTGTGTGTGGTCCAGGCATGTCACAGCTGATGTTATGTTATGATCTGTATTGTGACAAACCAACAGGATGTGCGTGTCTAGTGATGGTTAGAAAGTTAAAGTGACGTGACTTGTGTTTCACAATCTATTTAATCTTCCAACAACAACTGGTTATATTTACGGATCATAATAGATGAGCATGTGTCGAAGCAGTCTCCCTCCTTTCACCTCTACACTCTTCGGCATTTTATATTGTTTTTTTAAACCCTTTCTCCGGCCTTATCTTTTGTTTTAGTTGCAGTGTCTACTTTGCTGGATCAGATGCTTTCTCCCTTAAATCTATCACACTTACTCAGTTGCTGACATTGTTTTATCTCACTAGGATTTCATGTCATTTAAGAATCAGATATCATTTTTTCAGATTGTCTCCGTTCTCTTTATATTCATCATAACAACCATTGGCATTGATGATTATCATATCACTCTGTTAAATAACTACCATACATTACTTATCCATATAGAATGTCCTTTTCATTTTTCTAATTCAAGAGAAGCTTAAATGGCATTTCATTTCCACAGTGTAGACATTTGATCCTCCTTCACATTGATGGGTTGACGAGCCCTTGTGTTCACGTATCATTTTGAATCAGTGTCTATTTTTGTTTGTTCGTGTGTGTTTCTACACTATGTGTCTCAGCATGACTTCAAGTCTCCCACATAGCTTCACAATTACCTTTTTTCATGCTATTACTGGTAATTGGAGTACTGGGAAATCACCGTTGCAAACACACACGCACAGGCATACACACGCACACAAACAGTTGTATTTTCATTACTTTTGGGGGCATTACATTGACTGACATTCATTTCCTAAAGACTTACCCTGACCTAAGCCATAACCACCTCTTGCTTAATCCTAACCCTAACCTAAATTTAACCTCAACCTGTCCTCACAATGTGACTGTGTAAAGCCTCGGTTTCATGGTCCACGTAGAAGGGCCGTGTCTGATGGTGTCGTGTCACTTTTGCCGTGCGGACATTTGCCACTCTCGCTTATGCGGCAAGCACAAATCACACTTTATAAAATGTATGTCCCCACAAGACAGGTAAAGTACACACACACACACACACGTGAGCGACCAAGACTCTTCAGTGTTCTTAATTCTACGGTGACATTCGTTTGTATTAATCTTTTACGTTTTTTTTGTTTCTCATTTGCTGAAACTGATCCTTTGTGTATAAAGTGACACTTTGACAGCCCTGTATGTTCTGCTGTCGACAAATTGTGCAAATACATTAAAGAGCAATTGAGAAATATCATTGTTCATGCAGACGCAAAGGGGGGAATGCTAAATGAGTGAGATGAAGATTTTAATTGAATGAATGAAATGTTAATTCAATTTTACATCTTTTATTATTGAGTAAGTGGGAAGCAACTTGTCAACATTTGTCACTGGACCAAAGAGAGACGACAACTTGATGCGACATAAAAACCCTTTACAGCTTGAAGAAGTGACCAACTATAGACTATAATTAAGGACTTGATTTTTAAAGCTGTTTCCCACCTCGCAGAGATTTTTGTCCGAAAAAGTAGCACGGAAATTTACAAAAACTGATATTTGAGTTTTTCATCAAATGCAACTGCGAACATTTGTGCGTGATATAAAATATTTGGATGGACCACCATTTTCGTGGACCTGTGCATGCGGAAATATGTTAGACCAATAAAATCCTTTGTTCCGATTGATGGCACATGTCCAGACCACAGCTAGCTTGCCGCCAATATGCGGAAACGTTTTATCAATTTGGTTTCAGCCATTATTGTATGACATTATATGATACAATGGGATTGTGTGAGGACACACAGACACAGAGGAAAAAGAAAGAACTAATACAATCGTAGCCTTGGGTTTGCTTCACAGGTTGGCATATCTGAGAGGCAATGAAACAGGTTGGAAATTAGAGGTAGGTTAAATCTCTCCTCTCTTTCTGTCGGTCTGTCTCTTCCTCTGCTGTAGTTCACTTCCATCCCTTGCTCCCTTTGTGACTGATTTCCTCTCTCATCGAATGCCTGTCTTAGTTTAGAGAAGCTCTTCAATGAAAAAAACAACTTCAAGAAGTAAATGCACGCGCTGAGTGATTATCACCTGCAATCTGTCAGCAATGCAACATCGCGAAACTGAGATTTATTCATATCAAAATGTCACAAGTTCTTACTTTAATATAGATTTTGACAGACTCGTGGATGAGCATTCATCTGCTCATTTCACAGTGCGGAGTGACAGAAACGGGGACAGTGTGGGGAGACAGAAAGAGGAATATCAACTGACAAAAGTTATAAAACTCACAGTCATTTCAATTAGAATGTCAGAGAATGTCACTTTAATACAATTTCTGACAGATAAAAAACTCCCATGAGCATGAAAAAAAGAAGAAATAAGCAATAAATGCAAAAAGAGAGTTGCAAGACAGCCATTCATGAATTGCCACGATTATCACTTTAGACATGTGTTTTGGTTTGGTCAACCAGTTCCTATGGTGAACCCCCATCTTCTTTAATGTCTCTGTTGTTAGTCTCTCAACTTCAGGGTTGTATGCGTGTGTGTGTGTGTGTGAGAGAGAGAGAGGAGACGACACAAAGACAAACTGTGATTGTGGCCATGGTTGAGGCCATTCCTCTGTGTGTGTGTGTGTGTGTGTGTGTGTGTGTGTGTGTGTGTGTGTTATTTTGTGACAGAAAGCCACAGATTATTGCACATGAAATGTTATTCATACAAAGCAGCTCTGGCGTGACTATCCCCCTGCTACAGAACGCAACAGCCTATTGGAGAAACACAACAGAACAACTCTCAGTGAAAATAACAGGCTGCAAATCTCATAAGGGCGATTCTCTCTCAAACCATTCTTCATTTCTGATTTGATTTCTTTTTTTCGACGGAGATGCTTGCTGTAGTTGACAATGAAAGAGTTCCTTTAATTAAAGAAAGGATCGACATGTATGTTTGTGTAGACGGGTTACAGTGCAGTGTGACTGTGACTCTTGTGTTTCTAGAAACCCGTAAATGGAAAAAAGCCCATCGAGTGGATGCATATTTATATTGATTATGCTCTCAAGCTTTAAGCGGTGGTGCTGTTAAAATAATCTGCAGATTAGATGAGTCGTAATCTGCATAAATTCCCATTTGTTTTGCTAGTTTGCTAGTTAATTATTTAACAGATCATGTAAGGTGTTACATTCGTTGTTCTAAACATGTGAGTATAGGAGGCTAGGAATATAGTTAGCAGGAGCAGCGATAGCCAAACAGCAGACAAAGGAAAAGGAAATCGAATTCAAACAAAAAAACATACAGTAATTACCTGAAAAGTGATTCCGGGGAAGTACAGAGCAACAACATGATTGCACTGCACCAGATATTTGGCCAACCAAAGGTAAATTAGATTGCTTCTTAGGTAAGAAACATGCATAGAAAAAAACAGATGAACTCGATGGTCAGTGCTTTTTACCTCTGAATGTTGTCTCTAGCGTTCCTATCCTGCCGTTGACCTTCCCTCTCTGAACAGCACAGACACTCACAGACTCCCCTCATGGACTTATTTCCCAATCGCATATTCTTTCCTATCCACTCAATATTTCTCATATTTCTTGAAAGGTTTTATATACGGGAATCAGAGCATTGATACAGCAGCAAACAGCGACTTGCAATGTAAAGATACAGTGGAGTGATGTCGACCTAAGCAGAGAACGAGGTCGCTCTTCCTCTATGTCTGTGATCCAAGCCTCTCTGTGCTCTGTTTACGTAGCCGGGGCGGCCGCGTGCGGGTTTTTAGTGCATGTGAGTCTCTGTTGTGCCCGACTGGCTCGCGCATGGCTGCCGCGCTGCACTGTCCTGACCTACGGGGTCGTCGCAGAACTCCCGATCTTCAGTTCCTACCCCAGGTAAACACTGTTAGGTCAGCACTATTGCTGTTGATTGAGCACATTTTATGCTGCACACAAAACCATAACTTTATTTAAAGTACTTCTCTACCGATAGATCTTCTTTGACGTTAGGCCCACTGTGCCTCCTCCACCTGTGTGTGTTCTGAGTCTGTGATAACCATAAACTGTATGTAAGAAGTGGATACTGTCACTGTGACTTCACACATTGGTACGATTTTAAAGTCGCCATCTTGGCTTTTTGGAACCAAAAGTGACACGAGAGGGTGGCGCTAAGTACAACTGAACGCTGAACAAGACAGATATTTAGGCAAACAAAATGTTACACTTAACTTCCATGAACTGAAGACACGCTGTGAGAGGGTCAACGTTGTAAGACAAAAACTTCACTTTTTTCTTGATTGTTGGAAGGAATTCCCAAAGTGCAGGGAATATTGGAGATATTAACAGCTGTTATTTTATTGCAGTGAGGACACTCCCACAAACAATCAGTCCTTGTTCTCAGTTCATCACAATTCATTTCTGTTTCCTCCCTCTCCTTCATTTCTGTTTCTCTCGTTCACTCTGCCTCTC
This sequence comes from Melanostigma gelatinosum, assembly GCF_949748355.1. Taxonomy (NCBI): domain Eukaryota; kingdom Metazoa; phylum Chordata; class Actinopteri; order Perciformes; family Zoarcidae; genus Melanostigma; species Melanostigma gelatinosum. The sequence continues at coordinate 16,451,899 of NC_136642.1, read as the reverse complement.
CCTCTCTGTGTGTCTCTTGCGTCCCTTTCTTCACTCAGTGTTAGAGTTATCCTCACGTCTTGGCTCGTATTGTTTTGCTGCTTCTATCCACTTGTCTGTGTCTAAGCTGGATCTTGTTGTTTTTTTTCCTCACTTTGTTTTTCTCTTCTTCTCCTCTTTTTCCTAGTTGTGCTCTGTGATTTCTACCCTCTGCTGTTCTGGTTTTGTCTGTTTAATCTCTGTGATCTCTATGCAAGTTGTTTATAACTCCTAAATGTGCCACCTCCCTACACTGACTCATTTTCCCTGAGTAACAGTGCAGAGAGAAATGTATTCATTTTCATGGTGCTCCGGCACACTTATCTTTTGTTTCCCTCCAGATTATTATTTTATGGCAGTTCAGCTTTGTAAGATGTTATATGGTGAGAAGTAAGGTATAATGGGAAACGGGTTCCTCTGTATCCTCCCTGTGGTAATGTTTTAATGCTGTGGTTTCATGTCTTTTACTGTTTTCTCCGATTTTGAGTTTTACTGCCGTGCTGAAAGTGTTCTTAGATTTTATATCCAAACAAAAACAATCACCCTTTTTCTGAATGGTAAATTGAATAATCAGTATTTTATTGGTTAGCTCTCAGCTGCACTAAAAAAATGTAAAGAACAACCTTGCATGGCTCATTGCTCGGATGGAATTCTGGTAATACATTGGTGCAATAACAAAGGCCCAAACTGTGCAAGACATTTTCTTTTCAATAAATACGATTTAAATGTAATTTTTCCTTTTAGCAAAGTCCTTGAACAGTATCTAAAAAAGTGACAGTTGCTAAGCAACATGCAAGTTGGGTTGGCATGTTCATATTAAAAAATGTCTAATCTGGTTATATCCGTGTTTGTACATTTTAAACCAGCCGTCAGTCAAAACTACAGTCAACAAGCTGTTTTACAGCCGTGTGCATTTCCATATTGGAGTTTACGGTTCTTGAGGTGGTGGCTCAGTCTCGCTAAAATGAATAAAGCACAAGAATGGGAGCCGATCCATTTGAAGTCCCATAATTGCATGCATGGAAATGAAAAGGATTTTTCAAATTCTGATTTACTCGAGAGACATTAGATACGTGCTCTGCGGCTGTCCTCCATTTCTCGATGCATACAAGAGAAACATCTTTACTGTACAGAAATGAGCCATAATTCAGTCTCACACTATAACCTTGTACTTGAAAAAATAGAAGACAGCTGGAAGAATGGCCTCTGTTGTCTGCCTTTGACGCTTATGATGCCTTCGACTTTTTAACCCCTACTTCCATTGGATGAAAGAGTCCCCCTCGCTGTCTGTCTCCTTTTCCCATTCGCTCCCCTCTGTCTGTCATACGCGCCACCCCCCCACCTTTCTCTGTCTCATTACCCCCCCCCCCCCCCACCCCACACACACACGTATACCCACTCGCACAATGCCTTTCCCTTCTCTCTCAGTGCCTACGGTCATTTTCGGTCGGTGATTGAACTGACTGTGGAGCTTGTGTATGTGTTTGAAACAGGAGTAGTGGCAAAGAGGGAAAGATCCGGTGAAGAGGACAAGGCAATGGAGAGCAACAGGATCAGAGAGGGGGATGAGAGAGCCATGGGGAGAGAGACAGATGCGAGGGTGAAAGAGAGGGAGAATTGTACAGCTAGATATTGCCTTGATGTTGATACTGCCCCACTGACCTTCCATCCACCTGGTATCTCTTCCTTCCTCGCTGCCTCTGGTCTGCCTCTCAGTCTCGCTGAACTTCTTCCTCTATGAACCCTATGTTAGAATGATCAGAACCAATTCGTCTTTTATACTGCCACTACTGTTGCCTCATTATCTTAAGGTGGGGCAAAGGTCCTTTTTGCAACAAAACGTGCACACTAAGAGTCATGAATATGGAACTCTCTGAATATATGAATGTTTCTCTCTATGCCTCAGCTGTCGAGCATCCCCCCTTTCCTCTCCTTGTATTCCTCTCTTCCACCATGTAATTTGAGAGGGAACACAGTGAAAAAAATCCCCCAGTAGTCTGACCCACCGATGAACCTTTGCTTGCTTTGATAGATCGCTGCAACATGAGCCTTTCATATCATCGTCGAAAAAGGGGTCTCTCTCCTCCCTTTTTTTTAAGTGTGTTGTGTCTTTCAAATGGAAAAAGATCAAGTCCAGTGCCATTAACGTGCGTGATATGTGTGCCTTTGTGTGTGTTTGTCCACTTTGGTGCCATTGATGTATATGATCATTTGTGTGTCTGTATGGGGCCCATTTGTGAGATAAGGTTAGCTATAGCAGAGATAAGGGGAGCGCAGAAAGAGGATCCGTTTTGGCCGGACGTCGCGAAAGGTGTCACAGACAGTTATAATGATTCATTTGGTCGCACTTTAAACACTCCTTACTGAGAAAGTACACCCTGAAACAGACCATGCGCTCCCAACGACCTACGCATTAGAGTCAGCCTTTTTGACTGAGAGCGATTAGCCATGGTACCAAAAAAATACAAAAAATGATTTGATCACATAAAACCAATGAACTCCATTTCCTCTGAACTTTTATAGAACTTTCTTTTTACATTTCCGCTCGCAAGCACTAACAAGCACTAACATAATGCAATAATGCGATGTCAACAAAGCAAGGAGAACAACGGACTACAACACACAGAGGGGGAGTGACTTCTTTCTCTGCTCAGGTCGACATTAATCCACTATATCTTGCCTTGACAACGAGTTTGCTGCTATATTAATGCTCTCAATGTTAAATACAGCTAATTTAAAAGTACTTATGTTTCGAAATACTTTGAAAGTACAGTGAATATCAGGTACAATAAGATGTGGTTTCAAGGTGGATCTGGGAAATGTTAAACGAACTGACCCGACACCAAATGTAACCAAAAACCAAAGTTTTTCGACCAATCGACCAATTGTCTATTTCTTTTCACATTACGGTGAACTACCTGGTTATCAAAAATGTTTTTTAATCATAATTACTGAGATGCGGCAAAAAGATGAATTGAAGCATTTCCATTATTGCGACGATAAGGCCCATTATAAATCCTTGTCAGGCCAGTGTGAACATAACAGTCCTTTTGTTTGGGCACAATGAAAGGTTATGGCGATTGAGAGCGAAATGAAAGGTTATAAATGGAATTGAGTATTTCCTGCATGGGGTCATTTAGGAGGTTGAGATTATAATCATTACTGTTGTGCCTGACAAAGAGTAAAATGGGTACGGGGTCTATTGTGTAAAGGTAATGAAAAAGTAAGGACTTGACATTGCAAAGGTTCGACTTAATGGCAAGAGTGAGAAGGAAGGGAAGGAAGTGTTTGTGTGCGTAGATGGATGGGATGAATGGAGGTGGAGGGGAGGAGATGATAGAGAAAGGGGAAATGGGCGAAGATAAGAGAGAGCTGGAGGTTGAGAGCGGACTGACTGGCAGCAAGAAAAAGCTGTCCAGGTTGATTTGAGAGGTTTCAGAGGTATGAATGAAAGTAAAATGACCCAGCAGAACAAGTCAACTACAGCATCTGACTGATAAAGACATATGTTTTTCTGTGCATCTCATTGCATGTAGTCGTCTCTGTCATTGTTACATAACAGCAAACTCGCTATCTTCTACTTGGGGAATATTTTTTCCTGGTTGGGATCACATTTTGAAAAAGAAGTGCTTCTTTTATTTTGTGCAATGTGTGCAGTGTAAAAAGCAATTTAGTTCTGTGAAGGCAGTGTCCTGTCTGGAGAACAGGTCTCTCTGTCGGGGTCGACCCATTTCCACTGACAATCTGTTTGAATATTTTTCAGTTTATGTTCCATCACAGTGTCCGGGTATTCTGCCACTGTGAACTGCTTGTGTAAAGACAATTTATCTCTTGATTCCAATGACTGGTACTTTGATTTGTTTATTTTTCTGTTACAATGAGCCGCAAGAATTGACTGAGGAGATCTTCCTCACTGCTCTTTTCCTGGCAACAAAGAGATTTAATTGGAATGAAAGACTTGGGTGACTGGCGGTAATATCAATTGAAGGGTTTTTATTAAATGCTGTATGTTGTTTTTTTAAAGCTGGCTCGTTTTATTTCCAAAAGAAAATTTCTAAATCGCGGACTTATTGAAAATGCTGTCTGGTTCGCAAGCTTTTTTTTTATTTTTTTATCTTTTAGGGTCTTAACACGTTGTGTTATTGGGTTAATATTGGGTGCCTGATAATGTTTATGTTTTGAAGCTCGTCTAGTTTGTTACAGGTGGTTCAAATAGGGATTTGAAGTGATACATCCTTATACATCTTAACTGGACTTACAGAGGATTCTGCACTCAAACCCAACTATTTGCAGGTGTTGGATTGTCTCTGCTTGTCTTACAGTATTGGAGATGTGCTCATTTATCTGCTGGATTTTTTGTCATAGGATATAGCCTACACCAGAGATGTTAACCAATCAAACAATTTACAACAATTTAAAAATAGTTTTATTTTTATTTTTTCTCTAAACATGAATATGTCCATTATTTTAATAGTTCAGTATTGTATGCAAGATAACAGGTATCTTTATGCATGGCAGTGGTACTAATAGGCCATCACTCATTTTGGTTTCCACATTTACGTTTAAAATGAAAACATCTATTTGAATAGCTTGTATGCATGATTATCATGCAATTGACAGACAATGTTGATATTGGCATTGGTATCAGCTGACAAGGTGTGTTTATAAATGGCAGTGGCACGGCCACCCTACTCACTGTACCTTGCACATGTTTAAAATAAAAAAATGAATATAGGAACCTGTGTATTATTTGAATAGCTTAGTATTGAATGCACATTAAAGAGGTATACACGGTGCTAGGCCCATTTAATATAAAACACAATTTTATACAATATGTATAGTCGGGGGTCCCTGCTCCATCTCTCTATCAGGTTGGGGGTCCTTGGCCTGAAAAACGTTGAAGACCAGTACAGTGGCCAGGAAAAAAGGTACAGTGGCCAGGAAGACGAAAGTTCGCTGTTCAGATGGAACATATTGGCAGAGTAGGCCTACACAATGCTAAAATCTTTAAAGTTTTTAGAGTTCATGGCCCTTTGCCCTTTTCATGGGTCAAAAGGACATGCACCGTGGGATTGGATGTATTTATGTGTGTGTATTTTGATGTTTCTAGTGAATTGCACATCTGACATGCACTGAACCCTTAACCCCTTGCAATGCAAATCCTTTGCTCAGGACCTGCATTTCTTGGCAGGCGACTCAGGAAACCGCAATGGTGTGCGTGTGTGTAATTGCTCGGTGTGAGTAGTTTGTGTTGGTTTGGTTTGAGATAATTTTTTTGCCTTTAAAAAAATGAATTGTCAAAATATTACAATATACATCCTAATTTGAACACTGCATGAAAGAGATACTCTTATTAAACTCTTGTCTTTTGCCTAAACTGATACGTCTCTGCATTGCATACAATTCAAAGCTAGCATGAAAGAAATTGCAGTTTTGCTTATTTTTAAGTGTGATCACTGCACTACATCTGGATCGCTTATGTTCCCCTTATCCCGGCCCGCACGCTCATGAAAACATGTCAGTATTTGTCATGTGGAGAATCATTTTGAGTGGTTTCATTTTGGGATCCAACACTATGGCTTGGAAAACCTGTCTTTGTTTGTCTTCCACACATTTAAATAATTCTGTGTTTTTTTTAAATCAGGTAATCTGTTAATTGTAATAGATTACATTCTGAGAGCAATCTTCCCAGCCTCTTTCACGCTATAAATGCTTTTATGGGCCTCAGGCCTTGTACAGTATAAGTCTTTCATGTATAAGGCTTTCAGCTGTGTGTTAGCTCTGCCAATAAGACATGCTGTTTACGTAAGACTTGGCAGCTAGTCTGCAGCCTCCGCAGTAAATGGTTTGCAGCTGACTTTAACGCACAGTGGCTTTCAAACTTTTCAAAATGATTTTTGTTGCGGCCAAAACAGATTTTGCGAGGAAAGGTTACTGACCTCCACTCTGGGTGTGTGTCAGCCACCCTGTCCCATGTCTATGACTTTGGAGCTTGGGCAAGCCTTACTAAATAAATCCAAAACAATTAAAGGAGCCATTCAACCCCCCAAGCCACCTTTAAAACTGTTAGAGAGGTGTGTGAGCGCGAGTGTGTGTTTATCAGCAGTGGTGGAATCTGCTGTTCTTTTCTACCTGACATAGCGTAACCACATAGGCTCCCAGACACACACCTTGTGTTTTAACAAGATAAGCCTGCTGTGCTTGTTCTCTGTAAAATCAACAACCAATATATATCAGGAAGGGAAGTTATAATAAAGATAATAAAGGTGGACTTGTGTTTGCGTGTGTGTGTGTGTGTGTGTGTGTGGAGGGAGAGAGAGAGAGAGAGAGAGAAAGAGAGAGAAATGGAGGTAAGGAGAGAGCAAGTAGGGGAGGACTGCATTTTAATTATTTACAGCTGGGCAACTGAAACTCTCTCTCTCTCTCTAACCTATAATCCAGAGTTAGGTTATAAACACAGTTAAAGTTTCCATCTATCTTGCTCAACCTGGGTGGCCAAACTGTGTGTTTGTGCGTGTGTTTGACTATATGTCATTTTTTAGTTGTTGTTTGTGTATTTGCATCTCTTGTAGGTGAATGTCTGTCTAGTTTTGTGGCCACGCTGTGACCTGCCATGACCCAGATTGTGTTTATTCCACCGTTCAGGACTCCGATTTGATTATTTTTGTCAAAACAGAAACAAAATACATCGGAGAATAATACTTTCTGTAATGTGAACTGTTGACTACTCCCGCTGGCTCGTCCCACCACAGAGAAAAGTAGTTTAGGTGTCTCTGGCAGAAAGAATACACTGCTGATACCTCATGTGCAGTTCAACAGCCTTAAAAGAAAACACTCACATCACTAGAAATTGCAGGTTGAATGACACATAAATCAAATGGAATAAAAATACAGGGAGGGGGTGCAAACAAAAACACATTATAGTGTGTGTGATGTATCTCTGTTATCACAGTTTTCACACCTGCAGTAAAGACTTTAAGAAAGAGTAGTTCTGTATTGGATTGGCTCATAAATGAACAGACTTGCATTCACATTGTCACACGAATATCATCAGTTTGTAGGGCTTTTAAATAAATCTCATGTTTGATGTGTTGTAGCAGTAGTAATATGATGCTTTATTGATCCTTTTACTCATATTCTGTTTTTATTAAGGTCAGAGGTCAAGCTGAGCCACAGAACAGCGCCACAGCAGTTGGGACAGGCAGAGGGTGTCACAATACAACCCTGCCTTTTGCTGTTCGAACACATTATCTTTGCACGGCTCATGAATAGTTGAGATAGCGTTTTTGATTTTGTTCTCGTGCTCTGAACGCAAGTAAGATGTTGTTTGTTCGAGCCTATGATTAAATTCACCCGTCCTAATTGAGATGCTGTATTTTTTGACCCATTTCCAACTGAACTTAGAAACACTTACTGTATACCACCACAATGTTGACTCCCACCAGCAACCCAGAAGGCTTTTAGTGTCACTGCTGCATTCTTGAGTTCATTGCATTTGTCTTTCTTCGTAGTTTTGTTTCTTTTAGCAGACATCCTTTTGTTGGGGCCTTTAAGGTACTGTGTAACCCTGCAATAAATAGCCTTTGTAAACAGTTTTGCAAAATATACTTTAGTTTGTTGGAATGACACCATTCATTCACCATTGAATGACAGGTACTATGGTTCCCAGTGTCAGCTGGGCTACTGTATGCATAGCCGCTCAGTTGTTGGAGTAAGAAGCTTTGATATTTGTGCAAACCAGAGCTCAGTAAAACAGCGGGGCTGCAAAGTGTTACGGTGTCTCTAGATTACCAGCTCTTGATCAGTTTAAAAAAGAAAAAAGAAATAGTCGTAATTGCAAACGTGTTGCTGCAATCAGCCTATAAGGTCAAGATATAGGAAACCAACCTTAAATATGAAAATGTTTCAAGCTGTGTTGCAGATCCTGAGAGTTGATATGTGCATAGGCCGATTTGATCTGTTTTACATGATTGACTACATAATCTTCACATGAATAAAAGTAGTTAAAGCTGTGGGAGTCAGTTTAACTGGACAGTCAAAGAGGGAGGCAACAGGATGGTTGAGAAGTTGCTGACACCACTCTTTAGCTGCTGAGTTATAGAGAGCCTCTATATGATCTGTGGGTGGCCTGAAATGCTTCTGAGAGAGACAGGAGGGTAGTTTGAGCTTGTTCTGAGGAAAGTGAAACCAGCCAATCCTCTCAAGTCTTACATCAACATTAGAATGTTATTGATGTGCTCTATTTTAAGGTGAGAGCTTTGAGTCTCTCTCTCTCTCTCTGCACTGTATATATTTCTCTTACTCCCTCTCTCCCTCCCTGTGTCTTTGATGCATGGAGCATTCCTCTCACTGCACAACTATGTGAAAAAAAATAAGCGTGCGTGGTTAACTTTCCCTAAAGTTAATGATTTAGAAGAGGTGTTGGCAGACTAAATTATCACCTTCTGAAAGGACCCATTGAGATCACATATCTGAACCACACATATCTGCAGCAAAGCGCAACTCAGCCAACAAAGACGGAGCCTAGCCCCACCCAAATCCAAAAACTGGTCAAAAGTGCAATGAACCATGGCTGTTTAGCTCTCTGTCAATCGAAACATGAAAAAAAAGACCCTCAAAAGCTCTGAGAACATTTGATTAAATATGGGTCATGGGCCATTTTGAGCCCTGGAACACACTGAAGGGAAATCAGCCTGCAGAAGTGTTTTAAGCTGTTTTGCTATGAGTAACACATTGTATTTGATCAACTATGCCTGAATGATAAAAGCTGAAGTAATGCAGAGACACCTTTTTTTTGAAGTGACGTATTGCTGAAAGACTCTCTTTCAAGGTGTCACTTCCTTAAGCACTTTTTTTCTGCTCGCTTGAATTCAGGTATATGCAGGTTAACCATGCACACCTTAAATCACTTAACTGATGTATTAGATGGTTCGACTTCTGAGACTTTTCCGCACATTCACCTCTTTTGCCAATCCTCCCGTATGAAAAACATGAGATGAAAAATCCCCGAGATGAAAGAGCAGAAAGTGAGCCAGTGTAATATGACAGCTAAATTGACGGCATTGGACGGACTAAGCTGACTGTTCTGAAGGTCTAATGAAAGGTTTCTTTCAGAGGCCATGTCAGCAAGTGAATGGAGGTGAAATATGCTGGCTCTCACCCCCCTTCCCCCTCCCTCTCTCTCTCTCCCCACCTGTCTTCTACTCTCCTATCCCCCCCCCCCCCACCTCTCTACCTCTGTCTCTAGGCTGAAGAAAAGAAAGCCTGTCTCTGCTTTGAAAGGCAGTTATTAGTGGCTCCAATGGTGGTCTGAGGCCTGGGTGTACTTGACTGAGATTCACAAGCACTCATCAAAGCTCATATCTATACCATCCAGTGTTACTCTCGAGGAACTGTAATAATAGCTGAGGTAACATACTACATATGTGTAAATATGTATACATATGTATCCACTAAATTGAAATTATTTTATTGTGAGTGAAGGTCTTTCCTTCCATCAACATATTGGACAATGGACTTTTTAGCCTTTCTTCTTGGATCTAGATATGTTTCAATCTTTCTGTCAGTCTGTGTGTGTCTGTGTGTGTGTCACACTGCTAACAGAGGGAGTTATTCCACTACATCTTTCAACTACCTTTGATGGTCCTTCTTGATTTATAGCAACATTAAAAGGCTGTTGCCGGCATTTGCATTTTTATTTTATGTTTCCTCTTCCTCGCATGAAGAGATCCTATATGACTTATTAGTGCGACAGATTCTGCAGAGGACAGTGTTTTGGTGTGTGTATGTGTGTGCGGAGGGGCGGGTGGGTGTGTTGGGGGCGGATCAGTTCGACTGCAGTCTGTGCTGCGTGCATTTCAATGACTAGATATCATATCTCAAATCATACTTTTCATGGAAAGTTGAACAAGAAAAATTGAAATGTGTTTTTTTTCCTGCAGATTTAAGGAAGCAAAATGTATGCAATTTGAATTTACTCAGATGCATTTTGATGAACACATTGGGCAGACCATAGCAAATTAAATTAACTCACCTGGATACACATAAATAACGACCTTTTTTTGTTTATTCTGAATTTACTGTGAAGAGAAAACACATCTGCAATGCATCACTGGTTTGATTGAGTTCGACAATAATGTCAAACAGGCAATATATCAAATTGCATTCTCGTCCGAGGACACGTGCTTTTACGTGATCTTTGTTTTTTCAAAATGTCTAAATGAACACTACTGTACACTGTTCAAACTGCAGCTTAAGACAAAAATGGAATCTGACACCACCTTGCATTGGGCCCCTGGGCGAGTGAGAGACAATATGGTGTTCTAATATGCTAATATTTCATTAAGGATTCAGTGACAATGAGCGGGTGTGATGATCACACCATTAAAAGTTAGCATTAGCAATGTAGTATGTTAATCAGGCCAGATGGGACCATTATGTTTGTGTAAATTAACTCACTGGACTTCTCTGTCGTTAGGCCTGGAAATATAAGCTTTGACAGGCCTTTGAGAATGTTTTCATTAGAAATACACTGAAATATACTTCATTGGCTGAAACATTTATGTTGAAGTATTTACCTTTAAAAAGAAACATATGGGCAGAAATATAATAATAAAATATTAAAATATACATAATAATAATATTTGAATTGTTCAACGTGATTAACTGCATTAAAAAAACTGAATAGCATAATTTAAAATGTATTCATACTTTGAAACTGAATTTCAATAAACTTAAAACGATTAATATATATTAATGTAATGACATTTTATATACTAAACCAGTGAACATGTCGAGCACAGGACTTTACCAGCTGCCTGTGGTTAGGTTTATGCAACAAATGCATTTTGGTTATGCTAAGTAAAACAAAATTGGTTTTGGTTGAATCTAAATGAAGTTAACTTGTCTTTTCTCTTGCTTCAAGGCCCTGCTGACTTTCTCCCAGTAAAACTAAAACCACAATCTTTCCCTATAACCGGCCCTAACCATGATCTGGGTGTGCTTAAACATTGGATAATGCTGTAGTCACTATGAGTGGCTATAGTATCGCAAGTATGTGTATCATATGGAGTCAGTAAACATTGTATGATTACGTTCAGTTTCAGTTGAAAACACATGAATCAACATTTTTTCCCTATTGTGTTGATAAAGACACACACATGCACATAGGTAGCAACGAAGGAGACAATATCGTAACCCAAGTTCGATAAGCGCAGGTGGAGCCCTCTACTGGACGATATGGGTTATACTCTCCTCCAATCACGAGCATGCATTAGCATAAGAGCCTTCCAATCAGGATGTGCCAACCTGAATATGTGCGGACCCCACAGTATACGATCCAGTTCTACCAGCTGCTAAGCCATTGTACACCCTCTCCAGCGAGCGGCGTAGGAGCCCCCTTGAGGGCTCTGCCTGTGTTTATAGAACTAGGGTTACATTGAAAACTTGGTTCTAACTCACACAGGCTCTGCCCTCCACTGGATTCTATGGGTGCAGCCCAATAAATGTACGCCCTGCCGCGACATAACGTCAACCCAACCACACAGATCCCGCAGCGACTATTCGCTGCAGCCGAACTTCTCCTTTCTAACCCAGGCTGCCACAGCGGTGAAGTAGGGGGCCCCAGCCAACCCAGGTAGTATGTAACTGAACACGGTAGAGCCGTGGTCTAACTCCAAGCTACCAGGAAGAACGGCAGGCTTTGAAGCTAATTTTACATAGTGGCCAAACGGTTTATTTACAGATTATTTGAATTTATATCGTCATATTTCACAGTGTATTTTCTTTGTGCAGTTATTGTGATTTAAACCACACATTTGAATTTTGTGTTGGCAAACAGCAAACTCCCTCTGAATACTGTCATCATCCGAACAACACTGAACAAACTGTCTCTCAAAGAACCCAGTATCCCTCTTTAGCCAAAATCAGTATTAGTTTTCCACCACTGTCCCTGGGCATGTTCTGGCTCTCTGGCTCTATGATCCAGGGCATATTCTAAGATCCTTAACCCAGCAGCAAGCTTTGTTTTGGGCTTTTAGTCCAGCTCTGCTCTTGGGAGGTCCAACAGCTCATCCAAACCCCCTCCAGTCATTTTTTGGCGTGAAGGATTTTTATTTTCAATCACGCTGTCCCAATCCCCAGGACAATTAGAGGTCACCGAGGAGCAGTTTATAGAAAGTGCAGAGCTACAGAATGTTGTTTTGGAAAGTTGTAATGCTCCCTTGTGTGAGTGAATAGGCTTGGAACACCAACATTAAAAGGAAAAAAGACGTGTACAATACAGAAACAGAAATAGGTTGCTTATCTTTTAATAACTTTTCCTTTCCGGAAAATCTTGTTCATCTACATCCCCCAGGAGTCGAGGTTGTCCAAGAAAATTAAATGTTCTGCTTAGACATTCATTGAAATTCTTCACCAGGTTTTATTTAAACTCTTCTTTCTATTGCTTGTGCTCATTATCAATCCACAAGTGACATCAAAGATCTGAGGCTTTGACACATAGGTTGAACAATATCCCACAGTGCTAAAAAATCGTTACGACCCGTGGCATTAATACATGCAATGTGGGCTGTTTTTTTTTGGTTGAGAAAACAACACATTTTCCGTCTTATTGTCATACTCTGTCTTCCAAAACCATGAAGATTTGAGACTACAGTCTCTACTGCACTAGAGATTCAAGGCAACTGGTGCAACAGATTCCTCACATTCTTTCTGTGTAAGAAAATTTGGCCTACATTTTTATATTGCATTTTTGTGTCAAGAAACAGACGATGAATCTGACATTATCCAAACAAAATCAGCCAATGTTGCTTCACAGCCATTTACCAAATCTATTAAGAACTAAACTTTAAAGGGTTTAAAATAACCTTGGTGCACTCAGCCACCTTTCATTTGTACATGTGACTGTTGCAGCCAAACTAAACAGTGCTCTCTCTCTCTCTCTCTCTCTCTCTCTCTCTCTCTCTCTCTCTCTCTCTCTCTCTCTCTCTCTCTCTCTCTCTCTCTCTCTCATATTATCTTGTCAGCATGAGATCATTGTTTCATCCATGCCCAATGATGTCATTTCCTTCATAAACAAGTTCAACTTCCTCCCATGGGTCCATATCAGCTGAGCTTATCCTGTGATTGCCCCAGTGGGACTTTGGTTCATTTCAGCTAAACTCTGTATTAGTTTTCAGTCATTTCGCACAGCTGCATGAAACTATATTTATTCGGCACAATACTGTGTTTAGTTCTACAGTGCTTGACACAGAATACGAATCGGCTACTAGCATGCTGCAGAGCCCCAAAAGACAAATTTGGTGAGTCAGATGTTATCCCTGTATGTATGTAGATATTACTTTAGTTTCCCTGACTCACAGCGCAGATTAACCGAGTGAAAGCATCCGACTTTTCACCGGGTTGTTGGTGGAGTAGTGTTTGTACAGCAGTGTGGATCAAGTGAGCAACCACAACCTACACTGATGTCAACACAGGCACTACAGCATGTGGAATTCAACAGCTTCACTCTGACCATTTAAAAGGCCCACCACTCCCGTACATTCATTCAAGTGCAGCTTGTCCTTCTGTAAATCAGCAAGGTAAAGGGAATGCTGATGAAATGATTTTTGGCTTTTTTTTATTGAGTGAGGTACAGCTGTAGCCTGCCTGGAACAACATGGGCAGGGTCACCGCATTCAGCCAAGGTAATCATAATCTAGATGAGCTTTAAAGCTGATGGTTGCCGGCAGGGAAAAAGGGACCTGTTTTTCTTTGCCAAACCCTCTCCTCTCTGTTTCTCATGGAAGGTTGATATGGGTTAGGAGTTTAAAAACTGCTACACACCCATGTGTTTTAACAGTTCTCCACCACATGTGTTATCAGCTGAGCCATGGGAAAGCCCCGCAGGCAGAATGACATCATGCCTTCTGTAAAACTAGATATAGTTTAACACACAAGGGTGTAACTTGAAAATGTAACGCATGCGGAGCAGCTTTCACTGTTAAAACCTTTCGACATTAAACGGCTGACTGTGCCAAAGCTTTTAAAGGGCAAGCACGCATAAATCAATTTGAATAAATCAATTTCTTGAGCCAGGCCGTAGTAAAACACATCAATACAGGCCAGAGTGTCAACATTGCTGTCATATTGTAAAGGATACTGTTGTTGGGAGGCTGAGAGATGCAACGCTCTTACTGGAATTCAAATCGAATATGCAGTCTGATTCAGAGATTGGAGTTACCACCTCTGCTTTGGTGTCGTTTAGCTGTACCAAAAAGCCCACTAAGAGTTACATTTTAACAGGCATTTGTATCTTTGTTTGTTTCCACTGGTTTCGGTTGTTTCCAACAATCTTCCCCATCTCCTACATTTTCAAGTTACACCCTTGTGTGTTAAACTATATCTAGTTTTAGATATAGTTATATTTTATACACTCACAGTTGAAACTTGAGCATGTTGAAGCAATTGCTTTTGATGGTAATACAAACAGTGAGCGCACACTGTGTCTCATAAGTTATGCTGAGAATGGCAATGCAGGATGGACTGCTATTAATCACTGGAGCCTACAGTTTAAACACCTAATAAACATCTGGGCTCTTTTCAGAAAAAACACCAGTAATTTCATTAGATCAGCCTAATCATTTTTGGTCCTTTCATCATGTCAACTCATGATTAAGAGTGTCATAATTGCCTTGATCAGCTTTTAGAAGAAGGAAGTCCTTGTTGTGAAAATCAAGAGGACTACATTTGAGTAAATGGATAACACAATATATATATATATATATATATATATATATATATATATATATATATATATATATATATATATATATATATACATACCACATCATACATCATGACAGATATTATGTCATATTGCAGAAAGAGTTAGTACATTCTTATTAAAGTATATTACATATTTTGTACATCCCCAGAGCAAAAATAAGTAATAAAATAAGTAAAAAAAGTCTCCTGTCAGTAGATCATGTGGGACCAAATTACATTATGAACTATAAATTCTTTACCCATTCAGATTAAAATATTTTTACCACAGTTTGAAAAAAAAACCAAAACAATATTCAAAATGTTATAATGGGATGTGATTTTATGGTGACCATTGTAACACATGTTAAAATTCAAAGTCAGCTTCATTTATCCACCAATTCATGGTCCATTCATGATCTTAATATTAACAGATACATTACTGAGGACGTTAGGAGGATTAGTGCCTCCACCACTCAACAAGAGTGTTTGATAAACAGAGGTAAATCAGCTGAAGTCATACAAGCACTGGTTTTTCTACAGCACTACCAAGAGAGAAGTAGTGAACTACTCATGTTGTTAAAAGGGGGCTTTAGGGAAGATTACATTGTCATTGTCATCATCACCACCATGACCACTGCACTGACCAGCACCATCATCATCATCTACACTGCTCTAACCACCATCATCATTATCATAGTCTTCCAGAGCTCAGCACACGAGCATAATAACTCCAACATTTAGGGCCCCATTGGAAAGATGACCTCATTATTTCCCCCCTCTATCACTCTCCAGGGTACAACTGACTGAGCTGAAGAGCAGGGATGTAGTTTTGCAAATGATGTGATGTGTTGGCATCTTTGCAGGGATTGTCAGCTGCTTTGCTGTCTACATCTCACAGAAACTGCCCTGTAGGAAAGATGACATCATCCTCATGCTGCAGAACAATAACTGGCATCCCTAATCCGCGGACATAAAATTGACATATGTCTGGAAGAGGGGAGATGGAAGTCGTTGGCCTGCTTGCAGGAAATTGTCAGCTGTTTTGCGTTCTGGAAATAAATGGAGGGGATTGAAGTGTTTTAGCAGAGCAGTAGACTTGCCAGAGACACGGTCCATGAACTCTGACTGCAAGGGTTCAAACCTTCCTTGTGAAATGCTGTCACACATCTCTCTTCAATGTTCAAAGTGTATCTGCGCTGTAATGTCTAAAATCAGTTTAATAACCCTCTGGAGGGTGACTTCAGTCTGCCCTTGGGTTAAATTACATAATTCTCAGACACTGAGCATATGTGTAAAACCTGAAACTGATATAAAAATGGGGAATCAAGAAGGTTGAAAGCATTTGAAAAAAATCCGAACCACCGAGGGCTTAAGGTTAAAAACCTAAAACCCTTAAACACAGAATGCTCCTCCACCCTCCAAATGGTTTTGATTTTAGGAAGTTAATTAGGGAAACTTGGAAGCGGGGATTAATCTGCCATAAGTGATTGAGGGAATGTGTTTAACTAAAACCAAAAGTGCTACAGGCAAAATGAGTTAAATCCTATTGCCAAGGGTAATGCTAAGTGACTTAAATGGTCGTGTGTACAACTCTTCTGGTGGATTAGCACTCTGAAAGTGACAGCATGGTGGAAAATGATGACCACAGCGCTAGAAAGGTGCGTGTTTATCTGTCAGCAGTTTCCCAAGGAGAGAGAGTGTGTGTGTGTATTTGTGGTAGATGATAAAAAATGCCAAATGCCAAATGCTCAAAATGCCAGAGATACAATCGTGCACACACACACACACGCGCAAAGTGGTGAGTTTTCACAGAGAGCTGACACCTATGTGATGTCATCTTGCTTAAATCTAGCTCTAGCAATATGCATTAAATGTCCCTGTGGGGTGAATGGACTGTGTACACCACTGTGTCTACATTTGCCTGTCACTTTAATTGATTTTGTGGTAGAGATTTTAATCAGAAAATACAACATGCATCTGAGTCATATATACAGCATACACTACAGAATATTAAACATGTCAGTGTGTGACTTTCCTGTGCTCATGGGTATTGGTCTATTTCAACCACTCACACACACACACACACACACACACACACACACTGTATTTGGTTAATTGCTAATTTTTACGTTCTTCCATACTGCAGTTCTTCTAATGGCCACTAGATGTCGACTCCAGGACAACTGTTCCCATATGATAACAGATAGATAAGATAACAGACTCAAAAGCTAATATTACTTAAAATGTTTGTCTTGAGGGGGATTTGGAAACATATAAGATCTTCGGGCATAAAGAGAGGTCGGATTGGAAGCCTGATTGAGAAGGAGTCTCAGCTTATCACTCTTGGCTGTGCTGTTTTATGCTTGCTAGTCACTCCAACCAGGCCGCACCCCTATGTCAGTAAACTATTATGTTATGTATTTTACTAGCTCTGTGGTACTGGATCAAAATGCTGTTTTTATTCAAAGACTGAATCATACCCATTAACCGGTTAGCTTAATGGGTTAGTATATTTGAGAAAGTGCGCCGTTCTTAATCCCTAAGTGCAGATCATTAGGATCCGCTGGACGGTCTCAATGGAGTTAATAGTTCATAGGATGATGTCTTTGCTATTTATCGTGTTCATTATATTCCTGGCCAGCTTTTTATACACTACCCAACAGCATACCAATGCAGTTAATGAAATCGGGGCAGTTGTGAACAGCTATCTAGATCCTCTGTCTGAATGTGCCACGTCTCTTTCAGGCGAACAAAACTGGGTGGCCACATTTAGTCATCTAATTCATTTGAATCAACATTTCATAAACATACTGTACGGCGCAGTACAACATATTGTCTCACGGGGTCGTCTGGTGGGTTCTCACATGATCAGGAAGAAGGATGAGTAAACCCTTTTATTGCTGACGCCCACATAAGGGCCTGCGGGCATGACAAATCTGAATCACTGATATAAAACGAATCACTCAGAGAGACAAAGCAGGGGGCGATAGTAATGAGAGTGGTTAGGCATTCCCATACAAGTAGGACACAACATACTGTGAGGTTGACTCAGTCCTCTAAGGGGTGATGGCGTCACTGTCTGAATAATGAAAATCTGCAGCTTCAAGTGTGCTGTATACCTTACACTCTTTAGATGTGTCCTGAGGCGCAATGCAGCTTTGTCTCTGACTCATGTGAGTCACGCTGATGTCTACAGAAGACACATTGTGTATTGTGTTTGAATCAATGAGGAGTCTGCCAGCTGAATCATTTGGGTTATACAAACCACGTGACTCATTTTGCTCAGGTCCATAATTCAACTTCCTCGTATCAGATCCGAAAACATGATCTGTGAAACTAGGTGTGGTGCTTTGAGTTCTGGCTGTCGCTTAGGGACGTGAAGGTATTATATGGCAGCCGATTCCCTTTGAGAAGCTGAGAAATCGACCATAAGTATCGACAAACATTGGGCTACCTTTGACATCCATGTAACAATATGTTTAGGGTCCATATCTGTGTTTGGATCTGCTTTCGTTTTCGTTGTTTTAATGTTCAGGAGGAGTGTTTTAATTGGACTTCAGCATGTGACCACCTGGCCTCAATGTAATCAAAATGTCACCTGAAGCTCTCACCTAATCATTTTACGAATCCCACTTTTTTGAACCACACACACACCCAAACGCACACACACATACTGTTGAGTTTGTCTTCCTTCCTGCGGAATGACGATGCTTCCTTGTTTATGCAGCAACCATAAAAACACAATCAGCCACAAGTCAACACTGACTGACTCCAAACAAGCTGGATTACTGCTCTAATTGAGCTTTAATAAGCCCTTATTAAACGGCCGCAGGCCTCGTTAGGCAGTTCATTAAGTCATTTCATCCTTTTATTCCTTCATTAAGTCTCTTTTCTTCTCTCTTTTCTTCTCAGGAAGTGTGGGAGTGGTGAGGTCTGGGAGATCACGACCTTAATTCTCTCCAAGACACACGGTTTAATTAACACTGGAGGAATCCTCACTGGCTCCAGACCTCGAATGTACAGGGGAATTGGAGTGCCAAGGTAAGGCACGAAGCTAATGTGTTTTTTACTGGCTATATACATTAATAACCTTTTAAATTACAGCTACCGTGTTCCTTGCATTTATGATGTAATTAGATGTTGTTACTGAATGCATAAAAAATGGATACAAATCATGAATACATATGTAATTTAGCAGTGTTTGAGAGAAATGCCTGATAATGAACACTGGTTTAATTAAATGTGAGCTAATTTCTTTTTTTTCCCCACCAGACCCCAACATGAGGAATAAGTAGTAAAGTAAATGTATAAATACATTGCAAAGTAGACAGACACTGTATATACCGGACTGGGAGATATAAAACTATTCATTTACTGACAGAAGGGAAATTGCAACAGACAGTTATGTCTGTTGGTACTTCCCCTTCATTATGCATCCAACTCTGTGCAGTTTCCCACAGTTGACTCTGACATTTCAGCTACAGCAGTTCTGAAAAAGTTAAAAATGATACCGTCACAGCACTCGTGTGCACATGTAGGTTGTTTACGGGTCGAAACAGGAAATGTAGACCTATGAATTTCATAAACCCACAAAAGCAAGTCTGACTGTGGACGTGAAGATGATGAAACACTGATTACTTGTTTTAAGTCAAGCTGATGCTATACATCTCCAAATGGTCAGGCTGTATTCTGTTTTAGGCCTCATCTGCTTCTTTGCTTTGTACCTTGCAATCAACTTTCTCCTCATCATGTCCCACCGCAGCATATAGTTCGCTTTCAGGATTTCATACGTTTTGAAGTTCAACTACATGAGGACATGGTTGTCATGCATTTTATGACAAATATTTGTTGTACACTGAGATTCATCGTGGTTGAGTAAACAGAATAACTGAGACCAGCAGAGAGCAACCAGATGCAAAGGGAAACACACACACACACACACACACACACACACACACACACACACACACACACACACACACACACACACACACACAAACATCACCCAAACCTGTTTTAAAGATTATAATCTAAAACACTAAAACTGTCCCTTTGAAGAGTGCAAAGCAAATTGTTCCCCCTAAAGCTGAAAAGTTAAAGATTAAAGTTAGTAACATCTGCATGTTTTTGTGTCTGCTGGTGTGGGGGGGGGGGGGGGGGGGGGATTTCCAACTCTGCACGCACATACCCTTTTCCCTTTTCACATGCCAATCAACAGCACCTGAGCCATTGTTTGCTGTTAGCAATGAAGAAAGTTATACACCTGAGAAACAACATAATGCAGTTTAATATTGCATGAGGATCAGTATTAACTTATTGTATGAACATGGATAGTTCTATTTTAAAAATGGTATAAAAACCCACCCAAACAAACAGAGATGATGAGTGATAAAATACTGAACCAGTAACACATGGAGACTGGGCCAAATATAGCCATCTATTTCATCTGAGTGAGGTGTGTATGTGTGATAGAGTGAGAGAAAAATAGAGATTGTGTGTGTGTGTGTGTGTGTGTGTGTGTGTGTGTCTACATGCGAGCCTGCCTGTAAGCCTGCCTTTGCATGTTTATAAACGGTTTGGATCCTACTGAGGAGACAGATGTTCATGGCAGAGGTATGCAGAGATTAGACAGTGTCCAAATTATTCCACTTGTGAGTGTGTGTGTGTGTGTGCGTGTGTGTGTTTGTGTGTGTGAGGGGGAGTACGTACTCTTCCCCATGGAAGTCAGAAAAACTGTCCTTCACCTTTCTGTGTTGTTTTCACAACATCGTGTGTGTGTGTGTGTGTGTGTGTGTGTACTGTATGTTGACATGATTTAGTGCAGACAGCTAAGACTTCCACCTTCAGCCATGAAGTGATTGAGTTTCCTGAAGCTTCAGCAGATGTCCAAACCTCAGGATTCACCCCTGCCTCTTTCTATCTTTTGTTTTCTCCCTGTCTTTGTTGTTTTGGATTTCTTGCACTCCTGTTCCTGTTGTTCTTTCTGTCCTCCTTGCCACTTCGTGTCAGTCATTTATTTATATATATACACACACATTCAACATGCTTAGACAGTACACTACATTCATATACAAACACACACATACAGTATCGCTGACTGTTGATGTTGACTGATGATGCAGATAAATATGCACTCACTCAGAAACACAAGGAAGTGCTGGTTTGGGTGGTATGTAAAATGATAGCACATGTATTCAAAGACACACAAGAAACACACACGCACACACACTTACTTGTCAACTGATTAGTTACACAATTAGAACCATAAGTTCCATAAAAAAGCAGAAGCTGCCAACTGTTTGTACCTTTGCAAAGGGAGAAATGAAACTTGTGAAGTCAGTTGAAGCCATATATGAGTTAAGATATTTTACGGTTTGCTGCCTTGTTTGAAAAACACATCCAGCACACAAATGAAAAGCTCAGAGCTACCTACCGTGCGTGTTATGTGTTATTTTTTGAAACGCTCACAATCTGTCATTATTTGAAGGTGAATCTGGGACGTGTTTACAGAAATTAACAATGTGCTCAGTTCTTACAGTGTCCAGTCACCTCTGTTACTCAATTTAAAATGCTGATTCGTAAAATAAAGAATTGGACATCACATAACTCAAGTGGGTACTCTCCAGTTAAATGTAATTCAGTCATGTCTAAATGTGGAAATAACGGGGAGACGCTTCAGACAAATGCTGAACCCACAAGATCAGCGTTGTCTGCTGAGCAGGCCGACCCTTAGCTGTGTGTTGTAATAGTCTGTAATCGTAGCTGTAGTCTACTCAATGAAAGCAATCAAAGGCAAGCAATTACGAGACATTGGTCAGAAGCCCGAGGGGCAGAACTTCAGATCAGGGAACATACACGTGCATGTGCACAAATACACAAACAGTCACACCACACACACACACACACACACACACACACACACACACACACACACACAGGCAGTTACCCACACATTTCCTGTGTGTTTCATGTAAGACGGCCTTTTCTTCTTTCTCTTCTGTTTGGAGAGGAAGTGCGGGTCTAATGACTTTTCCTTTGCGTCACAAACACTGCATGTGGGAGGCAGACAGCCGCACTGCACGTGTGTGCATGTGAGAACATTTGTGCATTCATGTATCTTCAGGAGTTTGTATTTTTGAGAAAATTCTACATTGGTGTTTGTGCCTGTGAAGGAAAGTTTTTTTTTTTTTTCATTTTTGGTCTGCTTCTGAAAAACAAGTTTGTCTCAGAGGACTTGTACACACCGTGTACATTTGATGTCACCTTGTTGCGCTTGTGGGACACTTCTGTTTGTGCTTGTAATGAGGCGTGACCATATAGTTTGGTAAACACCGCTACCACTGAGACCTCACACACTTTGTAGAACTCACTGTTTTTCCTCCACCACTCACACGCTCTATCTCGATCCTAATCCATATTTTATTTCTCATGAGAATTACTGTGGACCGAGCTGAAATTTCAGTAATTATTTGTTGTAGTAATGTATCCTATATTTATGAGGGTTGCTACCAATGCACCTCTTGGCTTTTTCATTTGTGTCCCATAGCATCATTTTAATGCTTTGATGGAGAATTCTACCCCAAAAATGTGAAATGAGCTGTCAAAAAAGTCAGGTTGTTTACATACAATTTTAAAAAAGTTTTAGAAACATTTTCAGGGTTTGGGTTTCTATCTCTTCAGGATACAAGTGATGCAAAGAACAGAACATACTGTGCCCCGTTCATATTCCTTTACTCTCCATTCATAGAATGGATAACAAATATTGATTTAAATTTTAAGAAAATAGAAACAATTGTTTTGTTTAATGTGGTATATATGCCACACCCCATCCCCCAAACTGCAGTGATGGTGAAAGACATTCTGTGTATATTTGACCCATGAAAATATTGTGATAACATAAATTACCTTTGGCTTTGATTTCACTTATGATAGCATGTCAGTCTTGTCTAACATTACCAATCCATATTTGTTACTAAACTCTCAATGTAAACACAACACTGATGCACTGATACTTCTAAATAATGAGGTTCACTGATGCAGGGCTCCCCATGACTAAATATTCACGCAACCAACTCTGCTGTCCCATTTTGGGTTGAAATATTTCAAGCAATGTCAAACAGTCAAGTGTCTAGCTCAAAACCACATCTCCAAAAGTGTGAATAAATCTTCATGGGAGTGAAACAAGGTTAGCTAATCCAGCAGTGCTCGGTTCCCCATACAGTTGTGAGTTTGCACAGTTCATCTGGGGCCACATGGAGTGTTCTGCACAAAAGAAGTACCCATTCGAAGACCACGGTTGATGTTTAGCTATAAAAGCAAGGGACTGTTGAAACATTATTTTAGGTGAAATGAAAAACAGAATCAAAAACAGCCTTTTGATTGGATCCAAGGCCTTTGCTGAACTCTTCTTCCAAACTCATCACTCCCCTTTTCTACCTTTGCACTCTGGTGCCAACTCCATCATTTCCCTTACTATGTCTTACTCTGATGGACACCCACTCTCCTTCGCCTTCCTTTTCTTTCTCCCTCCCTATACTTGCTTTTTTATCACTCTATCCTCCTCTTTTTTTGTCATTCCCAAACCGTGAAACTCAAATCTTTTTGTTCTCTTCCATGTACATTTTCCCCGTGCATTTACTCTCTGCCTTCACATCAATCTGTCTTTCTGTATCTCTCTCTTCCTTTCAAATTTGGTTTATTTCCAACTTAAATTATGCTTCATTGGCTTTAGGATGAATAAATATGTTGATGCTAAATAACAGAAGAAGAAAAGCAAGCATCAGAAGTAGAACAAGAAATCATACATTTATTTGAATCAGCTTGTGTACTGTCATTCTCCAACCAACACAAATTGAGAAAATGGTGCAACACTAATAATTACAATATACCTCAATCATGAATGTAAAAAATGATATTTGATGGTGATAGTATAAAAACCCAAATAACTGTTGGTGGCAGGGAAAGTGGACCTGACAAACTAACACAGGACTTTCACCCAGGAGACCAGTGTCCGTGTACCAAAAGTGTTGTTGAGTTATTTTTCAAGTTACACAGTTTTTGAACTTATGTTACAACTTATGTTGCTTGCATGGAGTGTCCAATCACCAACTTATGTTGCTTGCATTTTACTTAGTTTACGTGGTTATTTTAAGCCCAACTGTAATGCATTCCCAAAACCTAAGCAAGTGTTTTTGAACCCCGCGTTTACTGCGACCGTAGTGGAGCGCCATAGCTTGACGCCCTGGGATACCCAGTCCTCAAGAAAGTGGCCCTTCCAAAGGCAAAAGGGGTCTGACCAAGCATCAGTATGTGATGACTTTGAATGTGACCGTTTTGTTATCTCTTTATATGCAGTTCATTAGTAATTCTAAGATATATTCTCAATCAACATGACGTGATTTTGTTGTATGTTGTGTGTAATTCCAGCTGATGGGCAATGTATTGGTTTTTGAATATTGACTAATTTTAGCTCTTTGAGTTGCATTGATGTTACCAAATTTCTTCACAGCAGTTTAATGGAGAGGATGACTCGAGTTTTGCCTCTTTGCGAGGAACATGTAAAGCGAGTTTGTTCCATCCTGCTCCCCTCCGTGCTATCTTTGTTGCTGTCTTCAGCTCCCTTCAAACCCCTTCTCCTCCAGCTTCACATCAGGAGCAGTGAGACTACTGTTGCAGTTGAGTTGAGTTCACTTGAGGTCAGACAGACAGTGTGTGTTGCCCCGGGGAGATACAGTCTGGCTACCAACCAGATAAGTTGGAAGGCAATGTCCTGGTATTTCCTCTCTCTCGCTCGCTCTCATTTCTGAGAGCTTGTTGCTCCCACTGAGCGATGAAAGCTCAGACGAGCTCCTCGGAAACCAAATCTGACCGTTAGAGCAAATGATAATAAATTGAGTACATTCTGTCTCATTTCCCCATCACTTTCTCAGCCTCCCTCACCATCTCATCTCCATGTGCACGTGCATACACACAGTCTCACACAGAGATTGAAATGATTCATTCATGTCAGCATAAATTACAGCAATAATCTCTGTTGTACCATAAGAGAATCAGACACTGGTGCATTTGGTGTTTTGGCATTGATGTGTTGTGGTGCCTCCATGCTAGCTAATTTTGATCGGTGTGTGTCTGGGTGTGTGCGCGCATGTGTTTGTTTAAACTCACTTGGCTTTCCCTAACAAGTTTGATCTGAGTAAACAAGGAGCCAGCCAAATAACTGGAGTGAGAGGGACAGACACAGGGTCAGAGAGTGTGTGAATCAGTGAGACAGGCAGAAAGGCAGAGGCAACCACTTACTCAGGCTAAACCCTGAAGTCATGGACAGGAAGCTGATATTTTCCCAGACTTACTTTACTCTTTTTTTTGGAGTCTGATCCGACAATTGTAGCTTCCTCTGAGGGGCTAATAATACAACAGAGCCATTGTGCCAAGCGTCGTTTCCCTTCGCCTGGTTTAGCAAGAGAGAAGGCGTCTGCATGAAATCTTTCCACTCCCTGTGTGGTTGGGTGGAGCTTTTATTGCCATCAGATTGGATTGTCACACCACATCGTAATAATGCACTATTGTAGTCTGGCTCAGATGAATATGAATACACAGTGCTCTAGCTAGTAGCCTCAATAGGCACTAAATTCCCTGTGTCCATCTTGTACTGGTGTTTTAGTTTTTTCTAAATCAGTAATGTTTTTGCTGTGCAGAAAGTGTGAATTATGGGCAAATAATTTCAGTATTCTATTGACTTTATGTGCAATCGTGTTGCCTAAAACATTTGCTGTCAAATCTGCCAATGTGATTGGATTCATGTTTGCATTATTGGTTGTTTCCAATATATCTTTTTTCAAGAATTTATAGGATAAACCAGTGTTGTTATTTCACCCAAATAGTAGAAATTAGATTTGGAGTCCATGGGTCCTACGAGTCCCAAAATAAATATTGCAGATTAACTCTCATGTAGGTGGGACTGTGGTCATCATCATCATCATCTTTGAATGAGTTTTGTATGACATTTTCTTTTGCTATTGCTGTACTTCTATTATTAATGGGCCTACCATGCATTGTCTTCCTGAAACTGTATGGATGTAAATCTGATAAGCTAACTACTTTGGGTATTGTATAGATGGT
Source organism: Melanostigma gelatinosum (assembly GCF_949748355.1). NCBI lineage: Eukaryota > Metazoa > Chordata > Actinopteri > Perciformes > Zoarcidae > Melanostigma > Melanostigma gelatinosum. The sequence continues at coordinate 16,426,018 of NC_136642.1, read as the reverse complement.
TCTCCTTCTGACAACAGTAAAACTAACAATGCTGATCTGAAATCTGATAGTTAACATCTGGTTTGTTTTTATTGCGATTGCAAACAACTTTGAGAGATAAGAATGATTTGTATCAACTTTTAGTTCTCATCGCCTTCGGTGCAAGGTGTGTTTTAAAGGTTGCTTAGTAAACAGGCGAGTGACTGCATTAGCATTTCTTTAGATTAAAAACATCCATAGTGCTTTGTGTCTTATTTGTCCTGTGGGACGGGGCCGAGTTTTATTAGAAACTGTGTTGTGAGCAGGTGTGCCATGAAAATAGTCCCACACAGACTTGACGGCTGAATGTGAGATGAAATTACTTGTTAGATGGATGGCTTTTGTAGTGTTCTTGACACAGCCTTATAAAAAATATAAGTGATCTTGCAAATGAAATATTAACCCTAGCATTGCTTTCCTATTTCCTGCATTGCACCGAACGTGTGGGCTTTTATACGGTATAATGTTTCGTTGAATTTTTAAACACACAAACCTTCACTTATTATTCACCTTTCCCAGACACACAAATGATCAATGGTGGGTTGGGAGATGAGATGATAACATAAAATCACAAGAAAAAGCATTACTCTTACATGCGTAGTGAGAAAAGAGTCGTTTTTATGACCCAGACAGTGCAACATCAATAAGATTAATCACCGTGTATCCCAGCTTACCCTTGATCATCCCCACAGGCAAAGCAAAGCCTGTCTGGTCAGGTTGACCAGTTTGTGTATCTCTGTTTGTGCGTGTCTGGGTGTGTGTGTGACTGTAGCCTTGCATGCATCCCTATCTGTTCATCTGGCTACTGGCCTGTCATGCTGTTTGTCTCCATGTTTGGATAACCATGCATCTATCATTTTATCAGTAAGTCTATCAATTGGTGTGTGTCCATGGGTGAAATGACCACTGAGTTTCCCGCTGTGTCGACCACACGCTCCACTCCATTCTCCTCACCTCGGGTCCTCCTTTTTAACCCACCTGGCCGCTCTACCTTGACCACCCATGTTGTTCAGTACGGTCTGGCTTTTTGTGTTGCCCTGAGCGATCACATTAATCTGGCTTTTTCATCCTCGGGGCCCCATGTGGGGTCCCTGCAGGTGAAAATGGTACTCCATGAAAACAATTCCTACTGGGAGGACTAAACAAATGCAAAGTGGCATACAGGACATTTTCATACAAATGCATTTTGCTACTCTCAATTGCAAATCCATATTCCATACTAGTGACTCAACCAGTACAACAAAGTACGATTCTGTTTTATTTTTATGGCATCTCTGTGTCAGCAGATAACGCTCTTGTAACCACAGAACAACCATAGATTTCCACCTTAACTGAACAAATAAGGCAGTGAGCAACACTTACACTCAAATGACTACATGAAAAATAAGTCCATTCTGACCATGAACCACTAACCCAGCCATTGCCATCAGAATCTACAGCAGAGTCCTCTATCCTCTCCCTCCACCTGATCTCAACTCGTTTCTCTCTCGCCTTACGGCCAAATTCTCCAGCAGTCAGAGACAATAAAGGTCTAATTTGTCTTGGTCAGAGCTTGTGAGCACAAATACCTGACCAGTGGGCCCTGTGGTTAGTGGACGTCTTGGGGAAGTGCATGTCTCGCTGTGTATAACCTTACCTGTCCCAATGCATGACGTGGTTTTTGTGCAAGGTTGTGTGAGGATTTACTCATTTGTCTGTGTGTGTGAGTGTTTTTTCTGCCTATGTCTCTTTGCTTATCTCTTCTTATTATGGTGCTAATTACCAGGGTGTGGACTTAAAAGGACAGAGGTTTGTAGTCCAGAGACAGAGGGTTGGATCGGTGTGTTCCAGTCTAGACTAATCTGGATGATTATGTGCGCCACAGTGATATAGAGTGAAAAACAGAGGATTTGGCTGGGGGATTGTTTTTGTTTCACCTGCTTCCTGCCTCTGTTTAACAGTTTACAAAGGATGCCAGAAAAAGACGAAGCAGTTTTGCAAAAATATCAAGACAAAAATTGGAATCTGATCCAATGACATTACAAGGTCCCTCTTTTCGCTGATCAAATGATTCTCTTTCAGTGTGCTCGTGAATTCTTGAAGGTGTATTACAGATATCAACTTCATCCAAAACAATTGAAATAAGTGCTTGCACCTCCTTGCCCTGCTGTAAACATTCACTTGTGCCCTCTTTAAACTTTCTTCCAGTCTCTATTTAAGGGGCAGACGCTAGTAAAACTACGCAGCTGTCTGCCCTCTCTCTTTCTCTCTGTAAACCAAGCCAGCTGTCTGCCCTCCACCTCTGACCTTGTTTTGATGAATACTGTGTGTGTGCGTGTGTGCATGTGTGTGTTTGAGTGCACGCATACGTATGTGCGTGTGTGCATACATGTCAATGGGCTTTCAGTGCGACCCTTGACCTTTCGTGACTGACAGGCTAAATCTAGCCACCCTGCCTCTTGCTCTTGTTCTCGTCTCCTTTTCGCCCCTCTGTTTCCTGACTGATAGCCTGTCAGTGGGACAAGCACTCAGGCTCGGAAATTATGTGTGTGTGAGGGGGGAGTGGGGGTTGGGGGCGGGGGGGGGGGGGCGTTGGGGGTTGTGTGCCAGTGAGACAGGGAGGGAAAGAGAGCACGTTCAAGTGTGTGTTTGTGTTTAGGTGAAGGTGTGTGCACAAGCTAAGGGGGTCGCAGAGGAAGACACTGTCCAGACATTTCAAAAATAACAACCCATATAGTCGTGAAGTTGTGTGTTTGATTGTGTGTGTGTGTGTCTGTGTGTGGGTGTTTCTCATTGCAAAGAGTATCTGGTAATTATTTAGTCAGGCTTTGACCTTTGACCCTGTCCTTTGACCTCCCACATCCTGTTCAACTGGAGAGAAGATGGACACACATTCATACGTATGCACACACCCACACACACTCTGGGGGTTAAGGGGGTTTGTGTTTGTGTGGGCTGGGAGTAAATTCAGAGGTTTAGCGCTTTCACCAATGTGAGTAGTTCAGGGTCGAAAAGCACAACGGGACGATCAAGGAATGTGCGCCAAATTGATCAAAGATGCCTCAGAGATACTGTTAACACACACATTAAGTAGGAGAAATAGAGAAAGGAGGTAGCTGTTATTGAACGTTTTTGGACAATTACTGGCAATAACATTACCATTTATTGATTACTGCATGCACCAGGGTTTTGTTCATTCAACAATAAAAAAAAGTTATTGCCTTGGCCACCAAGTTTTTTTCCCGACCAATACAATAAAGGAGAAGAAAAGCAGCAGGAGTTCACTCTGGGCTCTTTCCCTGCTGGATTACATTACTTCGTTCTTTTGTGATAACATCTACTGAGAGCCTTATATTAGCCCTCATTATGCGTGTCTAAGCTTTGTGTATCTGGGTGTGTATGTCGATGTGTACTGGGTAATAGAACCAGTGTATGATGTTTCCAGTTTGTTTTATGTTCTATAACCATATGCTGTATGTGCATTTGTGGTATGTAAAATATATATGTACAGTATGTGTAAGAGAAGGAGACTCTTAATTGTCTCTTTTTTACAGCACATTAATGACACTAATTGTGTCTTTTCTCATCTCTTAGATGCATTGTGTCCTATCCCTAGGACCCCTGGCTGCGCAGCTATAGCCACTGATGATTAAGCAACAATGCAGACACAAATGAAGGTATGGTGGCCTCCCATTTTTATGGTTCCTACTGCAGTGCCTGTTCGAACGGGCCGGTCGCTTGGCCTCCGTTATTGCTGCTTTCTCGGGAACCGCTCATCAATAAAACTTCACGCTCAACACTGAACTTCCTTGGGTCCTAAACTATACACCTGCCATAGCTGCATCCCCCAGCAATGTTGACGGAGAGCGAGCTGTACCCAACATGCCCTTTGGCAGTGAAACAGTTAATAGGGGTCCCCTCTCACTACACTACACAGTGTGCACATAACGCAGTGTTAATAGATGTGTCCCATACACCTCAAGTGATCGCACTTGACACTGCTCATCCTTGGGTGCTCAGCAATACATCCGCCAAGTGGGAAGTTGATCAGATGAAAGGTTGTCGAGAAAAATCAAAGGAATAGACGGCCGGACAGACAGAAAGACACTCACACACATTTAAGTTTGATGGATGGATTCCTCATTTGATCATATGGTAAATCTGGTTATGTTTTTGCTTTGATCACACTTATAGAATATAGTAAATACACGAGTTATAAGTGTCGTGGTTGCATTGCCGTAGCCATATCTCAACACTGCAAATATCCCAGCAGTGATAGCAGCAAATATCCTCACGAGATGCATCAAAACAAAACATAAAGAAGATAATGTATAGTCGCATGATGACATTTATTTCACCAGTCCTCCCAAGGTATCAAACATTAAAACACACACACAATAAAACAGTGCAGCAGTATAGAAAACAAAGTAAAAACAATAAAAATACTGCAGTGAAGTGGAATTCAATAAAATCACTTGAAAGCGCAGACTCAATTATGGTGAGGCTTGAGTTTAGCTGGAGGGGAAAACTTTGTTTTTAACTGCTGGGGCTGGGTGAATGGGTTGACTTGGTGCTTGGGTGAGATATTTGTCTGGGCAGTGTGTGTGCGAGAGTGTGCTCGTGCGCGAGTGTGTTTGTGTGTGAATGTTAACGGATGTCTGTGTATGTAAGCCACACAGACCCTATCTTTAATTCCAGGGTGAACTTGGACTTCCTCCCCTTTCAAGTCTTCTTGTCAACACAGACTGACACGAGACCTTTCTAAATGAGTCATCTCTCTTTCTCACTCATTCGTCCTTTACTGAGATGTTTGTTGTTCTTGATAATATCCTTCTATTGTAAACAGCTAATTTAGCAGCTACAGCATATTTCAACTGTCATTTGGCCTATAAATGATGTGATACGATTTTTTAAAATGATTCTGATGGCCTGCATTTTGGTTTGTGGAAAGGAATAAACATGGCGGTGCAGTTCATGTGTTGATTTTATTTGTTTCATGCCAGTGTCCCCTGGTTGGATCTTTGAGGGTAAACGTTTGGGCGTGCATTTCTGTCTGTCACGCTGTCTTTTATGATACCACCATAAGGAGTTGCCAAAGTGAGAGATATTAAAAATTATATCCATAAGGGGCTGTAATATAATTATGGCAACTGTAAGTCTTAAATTACTGTTTCGTTTTTTTGTTTGGTAACCTCTTCTCTCTCAGAGCAATTTCCGTTGTCACTTTACCTATAAAAGAAAACTGCGGTACATCTTTATATAGAATATAGTCTTGACCGCCCACATGGGATGTTCTCTAAGTTCACAAAGGTGTTAGTTGTCAAGCCTTCAGCTGTGTGCTTGTTCAACGTCACCTCACACCAGACCATTTCACCTTTTGAAGGGTCAACTTTAACCTTCAGAGAAATGACCTTTGATCTTAACAGGTCCTAATAGTGCAGAGAGGACTGCTGGTGACGGGAGACAGATGGAAACACACATGCATGTAAATGCAGATACACATGTGCCGGTGCGCAGACATGAGACACTCTGATAGAGTGGAAAGCTTTGCTCTGTAGGCCTGAGGAGTGACAGGAGAACCGTGAGGACACACACAGACAGAGCTCAGCTTACACATGAAACTGCTGAGACATGCAGGTCATGTCTTGTTTCCATGTTTACGGACCGAGGCAGACCAGCACATACTCATTCACTGCGTAATCAAATTCTTTGTTTTGTGTGCTGTTGGACAAAGTTTTGGCTGAGACAGCATTGCCTGCTTGACAAAGTGGTAGCAGGTTCTGTCCACCGAGGACTACAGGTCAGCTCGACTTTGTTTTATTGCTGTTGTTTGAGAACATGTATGCAAGTGTGCACAAACTCTCAAGAACATGCATGAATACTGCACATGCATACACCTCACCTGGAGTAATTGAGTTGTCTGAAGGTTAAACTGGACACAAACTAATCTGTTTTGGCCTCCAAGGGCAACCCTCCCCTGAAATAATGAGCTTCGTAGTTTACCCTTTACTGAACCTCCCCAGTAGACCACAGATGGCCTTTCAATTACCAAGCTCAAACATGCAGAAAGGCAATGCATGGCATTATCAATGGACATGCAACAGGGACCACCTTCTCAGTAAGCAGGCGAGCACACACACACACATTCACACTCACACACACACACAGTTGCAGACATGCTCAGGCACATGATGACAAATACACAAGCATATGGTGTATGTACACACACTTGCATGTGTGGACACGCACACATAGAGCCAGATTACTTTGCCTATGTGCTTAGCAAGCAATCTTTGTTGGGGTCACCACTCCTCACCCCTGCAGTGCAGCAATCTATAAAGCCAGCCCTCTGGGACACAGTCGAGCCAAAGTGTTTGTCGAGTGATCTGAAGTTAGTTTCTGTGCTGCTGCAGCTGCTGCTGCTGACTGGTCTACCTTCTAAATGGAGTATGCAGCGAAAGAAGGCAGACTGTGAGGTTTTTTGTGATTCTATCAACTCATCCATGTGACATCAGACCATGTGCTCTCTGATTTGCCCTGATAACTCTTCACCACTCACCGTGTTACATTAGACAGGTCGTTAGGAATATCCAAAGTAAGAAAACAGACCTTTTAGAAGTATTTCCACAGTAATACAATATAGTATAAAATGATGTACTTTTTTTATGATCAAAATGTGTCAAGTCATATGTCCATTTAAGTGTTGGAATGTTCAAATCCTCACTCCTGTAACATTTTCTGTGGAATAGATCAGCATTACTTTACCATATGGTGTTAAACTTTTGAGATGCCAATCACCTGCTGTCACTGAACAAAGTGTGAAACAGTTGCTGCTGATTGTGGGCGAGTTGACCAACAGCTTCATTTGTCATGATCTGTTATGAAAATAACATATGTGCACTTGTTTATACAATATTTATAGAATATATGCTGATCGATGGAAAAACAAATCATGATGGGGAACCTCTGTAATCTTTACATTTCAGTGTGACAGCTAAATGTTACTTTTGGATGCTTTTAGTGTGAAATGTTTGCCTGAATGTGTATTTTTTCCAAATAGGCTCATTCTCTGACATGATGAGATGAGACAGTTGTGAAAAGCTGTATGTATGCAAGTCCTACTGTTTAGGAATATATAATTCTCTATTGATGTGCCAAAAAGACATTTGGGATTTTGGGGTTTTAAAGGCAGATATCCAACATGGATTCGTGGGCTAGCAGAGGGTAGCTGCATAATCAGCTAACTGATGTTCTGCACACTAGAGATGGGATTTCTGGGTCAGTGTGTGCATGTGCGTGTGTGTGTGTGTGAGTGTGTGGCGGTAGTGGTGGGGTTTTGTCCTTTTATCTCCATGAATGTGTGCATGTCTGCATGTGTCCTTTCTGCCTGCGTATGCATGTGTATGCGTATGCATGTGTGCAGTCAACGTCTGTATGCTAATCTGTGTGTTTATGTGTGTGTGTCAGGGGCTGCGACCTCTTTCCCCACAGGGAGGACAGTCCCTGTCTCATTAGGGAAGAGAGACTGAGTGAGACGGACAGATGGGAAGGAAGAGAACAAACAAAAACACAGAAGATCGGGGGAAAGAAACACAGGGAGCAGCAGTGGAAAGCAGGCATAGAATGTATTAGGGGTCAAAGGTCACTTATGCATTACCCCAATGAGCAGAAAGGGCCATGGCAAAGGAGGTCATAGTAGTTTTCTTATTCACACACACATACACACGCATCTGTGTGCGCTTATATAGACAGAAAATGAGATTGTTCGGTTCCATGTGTGTATAAAATCACCCAGTATATGTGTGGGTGTGGGGGAGCGCATGTGTGTCGGTGTCTGTGTACGATTACTCAGATCTTAAGAGTCTTCATCCAGCCTGTTTGACTATGTTGACACAGAAGGCAGGTCAACAATTTCTTTTAAGTTAGAATAAGGGTATATGGCATCTTTTTTTTCTTCAGACAAAGCAAGGTTTATGTAAGAACAGAGAGAAAGAGGAGGGAGGGGGGAAGAAACTATAAGAGCAAAGGACAAAATGTAGCTCTGGTTATCGTACACACGTATCATATTCAAGTCATGAAAGTATATTGAAATCACACTTTGTGGGAGAAAGAAAAAAGGACTGGGGGTGAGAGAGAGGCAGAGGTTGAGTGATGGGAGAAATGCTGAGTGAACGTCATGATAATCCCAGAAAAAAAAAGAATATCACTGAAGTAGGGCTGGGCGATATGGCCTAAAAAAAAAATCTCCGATTTTTTTACAAAAAATCCGATTCACGATTTAAATCGATTTTTTTCCCCCAAAATTTTTTGCAGATGACAGAAGCTGTTGAAAACAATTTTTTCTTTTATTTTGTGATGATTTTCCCAAGTAGGTTGATAAAAATAAAGTGCAAACAAAACCTGAACATTGTAGAAAGGTGCCTGTAGTATACAAAAAGTATTTGGTCACTCTTTTGTTTGCCTGAATCATTTAAATATAAAATTAAATTAAACATAACATTAAATGGCATTAAATAGTAGCCTTCCATTGTAAACAACTGTGCAAATGTAACTTTTTACAGTAAGCTTTTCTAACTGAATACACTGATACAAACACAGCATGAAATAAAATGTATATGACCCTTTAACATTCACATTTTCAAAAGTGCAACATCTGATCTAACATCAACATAACATATTTTGCACAGTAAATAAGTGCATGTAAACAAAATCAAGTGCATTCACAACATAACCAACAGTATTAAACAGTAGTGCATGTTTTTTCTAAATATTTTTTGCCAGGAAGACAAGCCTGTCTACTACCTCTGGCTTCAGGCATGCACGGTGGCATGTAACAATGCCCCCCCCACACACTGAAAAGCCTCTCAGAGGGGGCACTTGTAGCTGGCACAGAGAGGTATTTCTTTGCTAAAGTACTTAGCCTTGGAAAGTTAAGTTGGTGACGCTTCCACCAGTCAAGTGGATCGGTGTCTGGGTCAACCTGCTGGACCACAGGTCAGTTGTTGCGGAGTAGAATGACATCCCCTCCAGCTCCGCAGAGATCCTTTGGCGTGTACTATTGTACAGCCGAGGCAAGGCAACGTCAGAAAAATGTTTACGGCTTGGTAGCACGTACCTGGGGTCCAAAGCTTTGAGACGGTGAATAAACCCCGGCTTTTCCACGGTGTATATGGGCACCATATCTTTTGCGATATACATCGCGACTGCATCCGTGATGGCTTTCCACCGGGCACTCTTCTTCTCATGCGGAGTACAGTTGGTGAATGTCTCCAAAATGCTGGGTTGTTGTTGTGAGGTGGCGGCGGCGGCGGCCAGCAGTGAAGCTGCTGGCCGCCATTGTTTTAGTTTGTAAACAATGCGCGCGCACTCTACTACGGGAAAAAGGGGTGGGGGCGATTTTCTCGATTTTCAATAAAACACATCGCCTTAAAGCACACATTCGAATTAATCGATTAAATCGATTTATCGCCCAGCCCTACACTGAAGTACAAAGCAACCACAACTGAAGCCCTAAACCTCAAGGAAGCCCACCACCTTATGATTACAGAGCCATGCGGTTTATCTGGCAGGAGGTTCTTATATTTATTACAGTCATAATCTAAACGCCTCCTGTGTTCATTTTACAAAATGTAGGCAAACACATGCCTGAAAGATCAGGTTCTTTAACATTTGTGACTTTTCCCGAAAACTCACACTTCGTAGTATCCCAGTGTACACACACTGTAACAAAGCTCTACTCACATTTACACTGCCGACTTGAATGCAGATACCATGCCGTTAGATCACCGCAAATGTTTTTCATCTGTGTGTATTGCCTCTGAGAAAGTGAGCGATGGAGGGGTTAAGGACGAGGGAAAGATCGATGGATATAGAGAGAAGAAAATGCGGCGAAACAGCCGAAGGGAAACAGAGCGTTGGAGCGAGAAACAGACAGGGAGCACAGACCGGGATGGAGTGAGAGTCAGAGACGGAAAAAAGAGAGGGAGAGCATTAAAGTAACCACAACAGAAGCCCAAAGCCCACTAAGTCCCCTTCTCCTTATGATGGTGGGGTGTGGTGTTGGGGATCTGGCACAACTTCCTACAGTACAGCCCCTCTCTAAACATCTCATATATACACCCAGTCAGAGACAAAGTCACAGCTAACCACATCACAACGTTTGTGCATATGTGTGTCTTTGCTCACAGAAAACATACGCTGCCTGAGCACATCAGAGCTGTCTCTTGATCTCATCTGTCTTTTTATTGCCTAATCCCTGTCTCTCTCCTCATTCCCCCCCTTACTCCTTACAGTATGTACCCCCCATTTCTGTCCCTCTTCTTCTCCCCTCACCCCCCCCCCCTCGCTACTTTTTCCCTTAAGGTTTAGAATATAACCGTATAGCTGCTCCGGCAACAGATGATCCTTTCCATTCATGCCAATAAAGGTTGTGCCTTTTCCCTACCCTCGCACACATCTGTCTTTCTCTTTGGGTTTGATACGGGCCTTTGCTCATTGAACCTTTCAAAGTGTTCCCGTTTGCCATAGATGAGTTTCTGCCAACCCACCATATGGGTCATTCATGCACTCTCCCAATGGGTTGAGAGTGAGACGATGGTTTGCTCATGAATGTTTCATTCTGGTTTACGTAACAGTGGCTCAGCTCTTTGGTAGCACACACACTGAATGTATGATTACAAAATGCTGTCTGTTCCTTCTTGTCCTCGTCTTACTCTGTGTCCGTCAGTCAGTCAGTCTCTCATACGTTCTCTGTCCCTTTAAATTAGCGTCTCCTTCGCTTTCTGTCTCATTTTCTTTTTTAAATAACATGGAATCAAGACATATCATCATCACACTGCACCCGCTCTCATTTTCTTTCCTTTTAACCTGCCTTATTGCCATGACAGTTTGCATTTGTGTTAAAGCATTTATGGAGGGAAATAGTAGATAAAGGAACAGAAAGACAGTTGGCATACCAAAATATGATAATTGTAAAAATAATAATAATAATTATGATCTCTATACACGCAGTAAAACTAACTAAAGATGACGAGAGTAAATATAAAACCGTACAAATCTGCATCAAAAGAAACATAATGACATACACTGAAGAATATTTTCAAAAAAGGAATACACGTTTATTCAAGTGCATCCAGATACATGTACACACACTCCTACATCAGATTAAATATTTGGGAAGAATGTTGAAAAACAGTTATGATAAATTAACAGGTAGAAATTGTTTAGCGTGAGATGGAAACGGATGACCAAGAATCTCCAGACACATTTTAGGCTGTGCGGAAATGTACTTTAGGTATTTTATTTCTCCAACCTGTTATACTGTAGTATAAGTACTTGCAGACTGTTGTGTTAACTTTTCTTCCCATGCTCTTCCACTATTGTTTTTGCATTCCTCTATGTATGACGGAAGGCTTCATGTTGCTTTTAGCAAACACGCTTCTATGTTCTTGCCTGTGACTACTAAAGTAGGCATCAATGTTGTCCTCCTCGGGCAGAAGCTTCCTTGTGTGAGTCTGTCCGATATTCAGATACAATAAACATCTCAATCAACTTGTTAAGTTCAAACTTTCAACTTCCCTGCCTCTAAGGGCAGGATATATATACATGAAAGCACAGTTCAAATTTCATTCAATTTGTGTGCAGAATCTGTCTGTAATTAGCATCTGATTCATGAAGGCAGCAGATAATTACACAATCAGTGACTGGTGCTGCCTTCTAGGCGCATTCTGTGAGGGAAGCAGGATCGACTCTGGGAAACATTTCGAGGGAACACTGCATGTGTGTCAGATAAAGGCATTCTGTACCCACCTACTTTTTGTTGGTCCATTCAAATGAGAAGGGTTATATTTAAATCCCTCTTGTTTCTGTACACAGCTCGAATATTCTATGTCACCGGGAAACACATCACAGTGCAGAAGCTAAAGACGCTCTAATGTCCGCATCACTGGGACTTTAATACCTGTTCAAATCAACACATCAAATCATTTCCTTGTCTCAGTCATTCAATCCCCACTGTCTCTATTGACAGACATGCATCCAAACACAATCCACTGTCACATATTGCAAAGACACAATAGATAGGACAGTGTGAGTGAGGGCTCCATCAGCTGTTCTCCAACCGCAGCTCCAAAAGCTGGCATTACATCTTAGCTCCGGTGCTAAGTGAGGACAGCACGATGTATGAGTCAGGTCCTCTCCGCCATTGAGCCGAGTCCCTCTCACCACCCATAAACGTGAAAATAGTTAATGTGTTTCCATGCCGGTTCAAATGCCTATTTCTAGATCAGTCGTGGTCCAACCTCAGTTCCTTCTCCATTATACGTAGCCACCACTAGTGTGTGTGGTAGGGTCTTTGAGCTTCACATAAACATGGTGCTGAGCAGACAGTCACTCATATGTCAGCGGAGGTCTCCACCTTTTGGCAGATAAGTTTTAGCAGGGGCTTAACATGCCACTGAATGTAGTTTGGCTCTTATCATTCAAACATATTAGGACCCATGTTATCAAAGTAATAATAATCATCTCCTTAATTTTCTCTCTGTCATGTCATCTCACTCTCTCTCTTTATCTCTTACTTGGTCAAAGTCTCTGACTCAAAGTCTCTGAGTGCATCCTTTCCTGCATACAGTATGTCTGTGTACATGTCTGTGTCTCTGACTTTGGTCAAAGTCTCTGAAGTCTCTGCCGAGGTGTTTGCAGTGGTGATAACTATGAGTCAGGCCTTCTGGCATGTTTTGTTGAGATTTTCTCTCTCTCGCCCTCCGTCAGGTCGACATTTAGTAGACTGTGAAGCTGACAGACGATGCCCATGAATGATGAATGATGACTGGAGGTCTGTCTGGTGCCAACAGAATGCATTACAGCATATATACAGCGATTCCAGTCCTCCCCATCAGACATCAGACACACGGTGCAGTTACTGTATCATATCATTAGCAGATCTGCTATGGGCAGAAAAGTACAGCCACTTAAAGTGGAAAGACACCAAAAACAGCATTCAGGCATGAGAGGTTAGTGTCAACAATGCATAGTGCCAACAAATCAACCACCGGTGCCTGGGCGCCCTTTATTGACAAAGTCAAAGACCCTTTACGATTACTGTTATGTAAAAATATAATTGTGTTTATATTATGGTCTGGGTGAATACCCGATTGACTGGCTGCAGAGTGTCCATTAATTCCTGATGATGGACACCTACTAAGTAGTTCTGATCTGTTCACCATTCTAAAAAAATCAAAATAATATATATATATATATCCTTCAATCAGAGGACCGGCGGTTCGATCCCCGGCTCTGCTAGTCCATGTCGATGTGTCCTTGTGCAAGACACTTAACCACAAATTGCTCCCGCAGGCTGTTCCTGCGGTGTATCAATGTCAGATAGTTCTGATGACCATGCAAGTGGCTCCTTGCATGGTAGCTCCTGCCATCAGTGTATGCATGGGTGTGAATGGGTGAAGTACATGTAGTGTAAAAGCGCTTTGAGTGGTTGGAAGACTAGAATACAAGAACAGTCCATTTAACCAATTTTTTCTTAAGACCGGTCTACATAAAGCAGCAGGCTAAAACTTCATTTGACCCCTACTTAACCAGCTGAATATGTGCAGAACTTTTCACATCACCGTTTTCAATATAGTTTATTAATAGTTTTTGACCTTTGAAAGAAGATGTGGGAGTGCATCCTTTCCTGCATACCGTATGTCTGTGTACATTTTGTGGAGTGGGTAGCACCAGACACGTACATCTTATGGACATGTCTATACGCCTGCATGTCTGTGTGTATCTGATTGTGTGGGCTTAGTTCCACGCAGGGTGTGCAGGTTTGTTTCTGTGCCTGTTTCTGCATGCATGCATGTGCTGCAGATGCCTGTACTGTAGATGTCTGTGTTCTAGTATAGAATCATTTGCAGTTATGCCTGTGTGTGTGTGTGTGTGTTCCTAGTATGTAGGTCACCAATATATTCCTGATGAGGTCTAGTCCTCTGGAGAACTCTACAGATATGAGGGCCTAAATTAGACACTATTATCTGTGTGTGTGTGTGTGTGTGTAACTGTGTGAGAGAGTGAACTAGACACCATTATCAGACAAGAGCCTCACAGGCATGTCATTTCAATTTTGTGCACATGCATGCTTTTACATGTAAAGAGCATTATCATGAGTGTGTTTGTCCGTCTATGTGCGTAGGTGTTAAATTGCATGCTATTTCCAACATAATGTATTTGTGTATGTGTGTGTGTGAAAATGACACACTAGTATCATCTGACAGGCTGCCTGGTACCACTGACCTGGGACAGTAAACCTCAACCCTCAGTTTTAACGACCGTTGGCTCAGAAAGCCTGTCCATATTGCTGTTGCCCAGCCAAACTGCTAATACGCCTCAAGCACCACTCCAAAAGAACTAGGTGGCCATTAGCAAAGCAGTGGCTGCGTGTTAAGGTGTTGCCAACTGAGGAAACGCATATAACATCCATAAGGGTTGTGTTTGTAGCATGAGGGATGGGAAAAAGTGACTTCATAATCTGTAAAATGTGGTAAATTCAGTGTTTTTCTTCCTTGAAATACATTTAAAATAAGAACTTAAAAAGAACTGTCATGCATTGCTTCTTTTATTAAGCACTTTTGTATGGCTAAAGAACCGAGGGCAATGATAATGAGGTTTCTTTTAAGCATTCAGCATTCCGCATTCTGTGTCACTTCCTCAATAAAAGCAGCATAGTTGCCGATCTACGACAGTTTGTTGAAACAGCGTATGTAATTCCCCTTCATTTCAGGATGTCTACTTTTCCAGCTGGCCTACTGTTGGTAAGTCACAGGGACAATATCACATGCAGTCAATCTGTCAAACCAATTTTTGAATTTTGCCAGAGCTCAGCCCAAAAGTTACACTGAACCTGAGAGAGATAAAATAGGAGTGAGAATGTCTACCTTTGAAAAGCTTCATGCTTTGACCAAATCATATGCTGTCACTCCTAAGCTTTAGAAGGTCTGCACTTTTCATCAAAGCTCTTGATGGCTACCTTTCACAGTACTGTCGAATACACCCTCAAAAGCTTCCCTCCCTCCTTTCCTCCAGTCCCCTCCCAAATCTCTTTCTTCTTCCCTCCAATGTCTGCTACCCCTCTTCCCTGCCTCTCCTCCCCCCTCCCTCGATCCTTCCATTCCCCTTGTCCTTAATCCCTCCATCCCTCCCTCCTCAATCAAATCCTCAAATCCCTCCAGGTTTTTTTTCTTTCTCTGTGCATGTGTGACTTCAGTACTGTCAAGGTAGATGAAACATGAGGAATTCAGATTCATCACAGTCATAACCTGCCATGATAATAATCCACTACTATTCTTCCCATGTGGCGGTAGGCCGATGTTACTGGCCTTTTCGGGATTTATTTGCATATTTGTTTCCCCTTTTGTTTCTCTTGATGAATTATTTACTGCGGAATGAAATGACAGCAGAGATCACTGATGGTTGCTGTCGCGGGTGGATGGGTGCCTTTTTCCTCTTTGTAATTATTCCCTTTTTTCCTGATTTTCAATCAAGTTTTTCCACTCATGTTCCCCCGGTGACAACAGACGAGAAGCCTAAAAACACACACACACACACACATTTAGCATTTCTAGTGGAACCTTTCCACTGTCTAGCGGGAACGCAGCTTCCTTTGTTGTTGTAGTGATTACAGAG
The DNA here is from genome assembly GCF_949748355.1 of Melanostigma gelatinosum. NCBI lineage: Eukaryota > Metazoa > Chordata > Actinopteri > Perciformes > Zoarcidae > Melanostigma > Melanostigma gelatinosum. The sequence goes on along the minus strand of NC_136642.1, from coordinate 16,410,346 downwards.
TAGGAAACAGCAGGAAAAAAAGAGGAAAGAAGGGAGAGAGTAGGGATCAAATGGGAAAAAAAAATACTGTAAACACAAATGTGCTGGGAGGGCCACCTCCCACACACAGGACAAATGAGTGAAAACTCATATATGAATCCTGTTTTAAATCATCTGACCAATCGTGAGACTTCATCAGCATAAGATGAACTACAACTGCTAATTGAAGGGTAGTGGTTGTGATCCTTTGGAGTCAAGTTTGAACACAAAGTCAAAATGAGCCTCCAGGAGCTTAAGGTGAGGATCGTGTACATATTTACACATCAAACAATTTATTCAGAGTTGTAATCACAGTGAGTTGTGTCTACATAGGTGATGTGATTGTAAGCCTCAGAAATTGTATCTACCAGGGTACACACACTCTCTCTCACACACACACACACACACACACACCACACTGCCACACTGTCCCGGTATTGCCCTATCCAGAAATAACAATGCATAATTCATGTCCCGAAGTCTCGTCTGCAGACAAAAGTCAGCGTTTGCATATATTATTTATTGAAAACAGCTCACATGATGAATCCTTTAACAAACAGAGCTTCCAGTAAGCATTGTAGCTATTTCTTCTCTTGCTGTTTGTGTTTTGGCATGGATTTAAGTGGGCTCATTAGCAAAGATGAGGATGTAAGGACAGGAGGGGAATGGCAGGGGAGAGGGATGGTGAGAAAGGGGGAGTGAGAGAAGAAATGAGGCCAAAGGATAAAATAATCATTTTTGCAAAGGTATGAATTAATGAGAGGCTTGTGCATCACAAGCTAATTAATTTAACAATGAAATGATTTAGGGACTAAGTTCTAACTTTCAGGACTTCATCTCATTTATAGAGTAAAAGTTTACGATTGCTGCCCAGTGGGTATTTGAAATTGACTTACCGTACTCCCCGGACTATAGAGCGCCCGGGCATATAGGCCGCACCAGCTGATTTCTAAAAGGAAAATATTTTGCACATAGATAAGCCGCACTGGTCTATAAGCCGCAGGTGTGCCCGTTGAACAGCAAGATGCTTTTAACAGTACTAAAGTTCTCTTCTTCTATGAACATCATAACATGTCGCTAGCTTCTAAGCTAATTTTAACATTACGGCCAATGGGGAAATGCTAACCGCGATTAGCATTAGCGAATATATAATATATCTTTGTACATCTTTTCATGCAGACATACTTGCATTACAGACTAAGGTCTCTCACGGCTACCAAACGAAAAGCAATGAGTCAATAACTTGTTGTTGCTCATAGCTCTGAATAGCTGTTGTGCTAGCAGCAACTGGCCAAGCCAGTTAGCCGTAAATGCTATTCAGAGCTATGAGCAACGTAGACACGCTGCATGAGAAGAGCAGCATTTTCTCAAGTCTGCGAGTGGATCCTAACAGCGCGGAGCAGTGTGAAAGAATCCACCATCACCAACGGGTTCCGAAAGGCTGGGATACTACGAGATGCGGAGGACAGCGCAATGCGTGTTTTTGTGTGCGTGTTTTTGAGTGAGAGAAATAAATGATCTTGGTTTGCAATATAACTCTGCTGTCCGGAGTCTGCATTTGGGTCCTTGAGCGAGTCGGACATGTACTGTTAAAAGCATCTTGCCGTTCAACCTTTTTTGTTAACAGTCCTAGTGAGAGGTAGGTCAAAGGTACTTCATCCATATTGTAGCGACCCTGTCAGTAACAGCTGGTAGCAGAGGGGTTGCTGGTAGCAACTGTTCTGTGTCGGGAGCTCGTAAATGTTGTGTTAGACCGGAACCAGAAGTTGCGGTTGTTGTTGTGGCGGAGAAAAGCTATGGAAAAATCCATATATAAATCGCACTGGACTACAAGCCGACGCCTCAAAGCGTGGGGTAAAAAGTAGCGGCTTATAGTCCGAAAAGTACGGTAACTGCATTGCAAAACCTGGAGGTGTCATTGTATAATCATCTAATCTTTTTTCTTGTGCTTGATGCAGTGCTACTACAGTCTACAAACCCAGCAGAATTAGTACAAGAATGTAGCACACGTACAGACACGCACACTGTCACAGTTACACTTGTTGTGCGGACAGTTTGCCTTGAGAATGGGAGGCAATTTATTGTAGAGTGAAAGGAGCATTTGCCATCCTATGCTAATGCAGCCATCACTTATCCAGAGAACTTGCATTTTTTTTGCTGCTTCTACTCCACCCCTTCACCATCCATCAATCATCCAAGGCATGAGGTATTATCTTTGCGGAACATTTTATATTCAGTCTCCCCTTAGATGGGGTGGACGCACACCCATACACACATGCAGTCATTTTTGCTAAATCAAAAAAAAAAAATCAAAAAAGATATATCAAATCTGGTCTAGCAAAGGCTGAATAATTGATGTGTTATGTTAAAAAAGGAATGAAATAATCATACCCTGTAGGATGTTGGAGGAACATCAAACCCAGTGTAGGATCTTGGCAGACTGGGCTGAGCAGGGTAGGGGCCGTATGTCTTTGGGACGGCTGCCCTGTGAAATAATTATGAATAGCAAAGAGTTAGAGGATTAGGAGATTTTTGTTCTGCACTGTACCTGACACTTTGTGCGTGCCCACCCATGCTTTTGTTTTACAGCATGACCAAGGTACATGTATCCTGCATTAATGCAGCAGGAGTTTACGAAAAAACATTTGGTTTGTTGGGCTGGGAAACATTCCAGCAGGCCTGCACAAATGTATAAATGACTGCAGTAGCAAAAGGCACATTGCTCACAAGAAGTGCTGATCTAATAGGAAGATATTGGAGCCAATCCGTAAGCAATGCATCTCAGGGGTGCAGCAACAGCTCAGCCAGCATGTTGGACTTCAGTATCAGCAAATTGTTCCATTTCCAAATCAAAAACTCGTCTGATTTTGCTTGCCACGGTTACATTACTTAAATACACATTAATACAAAGTTTGAAACAGATGTGAGTGTAATAAAACGATGATATTCCAATTAAATATAAACAACTTGAATTGAATTTACTCATCTTTTTATTTTTATTTTTACTTCACCATTTCCCAAATAGTCAAACAACAACATTTTTGTATCTGCTGAAAAAAAAGACCACTCCAGACTAATGAGTATGCATAGTGTTCAGTTCTGACCACACATATTCGTCTTGGGGGATGGTTTATAATAAACTGTCAACACTCAGCTTCACTGTGCTATAAGCTCATGGTGATGAAATGGAATAATATCTGCCTGTTTGCTACCGTGGACTAGTGGGCCTCGTTTTCATGGCTATAAAAGTCAGCCATGAATATATAAACTGTACATCTCTTAGACCCACACACACACACGCACCACTATGCATCAGTGCTTCAAATGAAGATAAACTGTTTTTTATGTTTAGGACCACCTTTTAAGATTGTCCCCATTTGGGATGCAACAACAGTGTATGATGAATACATTCATGCCAAGCTCCAGTGAGAGCTGTGCAGCCGTGCATCTCTGACCGATACTTTTTTCATGATTGTATGAAGGCTGTACAGTATAGATTTTCCCATACAGCCACAGAGGGATATAAATGTTTATTGTTATTACTGTTTCAGTTTCCCATTCGCCATCTGCCTTTTTTTTTTTTGCCCACCAGTTCCAATTTGCGTTTAACGAATGATCTCAGGGAATGAGATGTGGTGGGGTCAAGAGGTGCATTTGCTCTCTTTTACTCTGCGGGGGTTGGAATTAGGATTTTATAGATAGTTAGGGGTACTGTGCATACAAATAACCGACACTGTGTGACCAACATGATGAGTTGCTGGAGAGAGGGTGAGGAGGGAGGGTGATTGACTAAAACAGTGTCCTGTTAACTCAAGGAGTCAGAGTGGAGAGGCTTATTTAGGGTGATGACCCCAAATACAACCTTGGCATGACCGTGTTACTCTGTGGGGAACAAAGAGACAACATTTGAAATAACTTGTCTGCATCCGTCAAAGATAAACGCATGAAATATGGTCAGCGTGCGTCAAAGCTCTTATAAATTCAAAGCAGATGTGTAAACCTCTGGGTGGATGGTTATAGGGTTAGAAAACTGGCAAATGTTGTCATATCGTCTTTGGTCCCTCTTTTCCTTTACTCCTTAAAACTCTGCTTTCCATCCCGTATCTGAGCCCTCTGACTTAGTGTTCTACTCTGGGGGCCTTATTCTATTAATTCACTGTTTCCTCTGTTACAGCCCCCTGTCTATATAGTCCACATTGCGGGAAGACCACCTCACAGGGATTTTCCCCTTCACCAGGTAACCACAAAGGAAGAAAAGAAGCACATTATCCACATGTACAACATACTCCCCCAAGACACACACACACACACGCGCAATACTGACCACCAGCACAGCAAGAAACACGCGCACGCACACACACCATGTTATCTTCATGAGGTGTTATACATCAGTGACCACCAACACAGGGTCTCAGTGTTCTCTAATCCACAACCAGGCTGAACAAGGCGCTCCATGCAATGGGGGGATTACACTGTCGGATTAATGGGACTTTTAATTTGAGTCATTGTGAGTGCCCATGATAATACCAATAGGTGCAGGAAAGAATACCATTGCCTCTATATGATATTGTTAAATGTGTTACAACTGCACATTTCATCTTCTGCATTCACAGCTGTGACACAGACACACACATGCACACACACTGTGAAAATAAGCATACAGAAGCTTTAGAAGACTTAATGCTCTTACTATGAAAACTACTGTAGCTGTTGGCACAGCCACCACTACATCATCAGGTAGAATTACTACAAGCACATTTACTCTTTTTACTTTTACGACTATAGGGCGTGGAAAAGTGTTGTAATGAATTACTTCTACCATCTTCACGAATACAGTGTGACGTTAAATGCAAGTAAATGTGTTCATAACTGATTGATGAATGAAAGAAGGCAAAAGGCACCTGATAGAAACTTTGCACTTGTAAGCCCCTCAAATACCCAGAATATACAATGATTCATCCTTTAATCACCTTTAGTTTAGTTCGCTCAGCAAATACTGTATAGTAGTATATAGCACATGTTAGCGCATAGTTTGATGCCTGCTACTTAAATAGGTCCAAGATAGAGAGGGAGGAAAAGAAGAGGCCAACAGTCAGAAACAAAGTGTGAGAGAACGGCCCAAAGAACTTCAGCAGCAGAGTGAAGGAAGCTTGCTAAATGGATGGGTACAGGGCGGGAGTGGAAAAGAGAGCTGTTTAGTGTTTACCATTCCGAAAGGCAACAATAGAAGCACAGATTTAAGCATAACCATGGGTAAACAAAGGCAGGCTTAGAGAACAGCAGCACATTTTTATTTTTATTCTCATTCTTTTCTCTTATTTTTTCTCTTTTGTGCATTCTACCCGAAACCCGACAGCTGCTCTGATTACAAAAGAATTGTATGCTAATTAAATACATTTGGATTCATTATATTTTGCACAAGGTCAGTGTGGTGCATGATGATTGCATCATCCTGGGAAAGAGAATACAACAACTAAACCCGAAGATCTTAGTGGTTGTTGAGCTATTTTGCTTATTAAAACCACAGCGTTGAACTTGCCCTTCAAAACTGGCTTTTCTGAAACTGCTGGTTGGAATATGAATCAATCCCTTTCCTTCAAATTAAAAACAACAAACACTCAACAGATGTTGAGAGGAAGCTGAACATTGATCCTTTTACCTCTTGTGCAAAGGTTGAGGAATTATTTGAATCGCTATTTGACCTGCGTCATTCTAATTCTGGCTCTACTTCAACCTCATGTGAACCAAATTCCACATAATTCCACGTAATTATTGCGCAACACAAACAAACAAAAACTGAGGTAAAAATAAGGCAAATATTATAGGGTTAGGCTTTTGAATACTTGTTTTCCATTTTCTTGACACCCCACTGACTTGTAAGGCCTACATCATTTATTTGTTTTTGTTTTTTTCTTATTAGGCCTTGTGTACGGAAACCTGCCTCGCAGAAAGCGATTACCATCAGCCCAATGAAAGAGCTATTTACATATTTGTATTCAGGTCTTTGAATACGCTGTATGCATCATGCTGATATACCACACAAGATATTACTGCTCAGATTTCTGAGGCAGGGATAAGTGTCACATATAACAGGGAGAGATGCCTTCACATAGAAACAGAGAGGTTGACATTTGATTAGCATTGCATACCCGTAGTCAGTTAATGTTTAAATTATTGAAAGACCAGTATTGTAATGCAACAAAATCAAAGTTAAATCTGCCCCTTTCATTTATTTTCCATCCTTTGCTTTCATGTCAATTTATGCATGATATGGGTAGACAAAGCCAAACAAAGATCTTGTATATCCATGATGCATACCTTTTAATCACATCACTCTGGATACTCTTCTTGAGCAAACAACAGACAGGCTCAGTTAGGTGCAACTTTGACAAAATCAAAATGGAGAAATTCATCTTCATGCAGAATGAAGACAGCATATAAATCAAGGAAGTTGTAGATTCCCCAGCTTGTAATCTTTTTAGTCATTCCGTTGCACAAATGATAAACCTCAACATTGGTAGCAAGCAAGAATGACTCGAGAATGTAAATATACATGCTGAAACAACAACAAAAAAACCAACTTGAGCGCCAAAATGTAATGTTCCCTTTTTTTTACGAGGAGGTGCACATTTGAATATAGCTGCTGAAATTGTAATGTTTTACAGCAAACATGGGGTTGGGATGTGCTTCAAATTGGCAAATTGGGACACCCTCGTTGATATGGAGATGCGTTTGGCAGGGAAAATGGCACGCCTCATATATTATGCTACAAAAATACACATTTGAAAGAAAAGTCTGGTGCTGTAAGTAGGAAATCGGGGGTAAATTGGCACATCCACCCAGCTTTACATTAATTGTGCTCGTGCTATTGTCAGGGTGTTGCAGGGTGACAGACAGATGGGTGAAGGCTGACACATGTTTTTGGAGGAGTTTAAAATTCAAATGCTCCTCATGTGTGAATACAGACACCTAGGGTAATCAACTGGCTGTGGGTATGAGGTGTTAGTGACTGCAACGCTCTATTTACCCATAAGCCTCTCTGTCCCTGCCTGTCTTGCTGTCTTGCTCTCTAGTGCCAGGTACACTGGCACACTGTCATGTTTGCTGACTGATAAGAACCGTCCTGTTAGGAGAAATAAACATACTTTTGCAAAATTTTATAGAAAAAAAATGAGGTTTAAATTATGGAGGCAATGCATTTATTTCTGTTTGAGCTCCTGGTACGACTGATCTCAATGCTATTAAAAATGCATTCACTGGCAAAACCCTCCCACACGTCCTTCTCCATCTCCCTTCCCCTGTCTCCCTCTGTAGCGCACTCATCATTGGTGTCTCTGTCTCTTTGTGTCAGTTCATTTCATTTTATTGGCATGGGGTGTGATTCACTGTCTCTATCTCTTTTTGTTCAGTTCATTTTTTTCTCTCTCCTTTCATTCTGTGTCTCCATCCCTCTCTCGCTTCTCTCTTCAAAAATCTGGCATGGAATCGAGACAGGAGAGCGCCTGCTGTTTTTTCTGACACATTCTTCCTCTCTTAAATGAAAACCAGCTGAGGCGAAATCAGGTTATTACCTGAGCTGTGTTTTTGCTTGCTCCCTCTCATCCATTCTTCCATTTTTGCTCAAGGTCTATGAAATTCTTCACTCCGAGAAGAAACAGAGGGTAGCCAGTCAGTTGGAGGAACGGGTGAGAGTTGGAATCTAAAGGGGATTGCTGCATAAATAAAGCAGAATGAAAATAATTCTGAAGTGTGAGATGGACGCTTGACATGGTTCGTGACCATGTGTGTGTTTGTGCATATATTCTTGCCTGTCAGCCTCCCTTCAAACCCTCCCCCCCCCCTCAAGATACACACAATCACATTATATAGGGTGGTGTCGACTCTCTGGACCGGGTTTGTTGTGGTCAGATATTTTTTGATTTTTTTCGTAGCCTTTTCTCTTAGGAGAGAAAAAAACATTGACCACAGCGGTAGAGTCAGAATTCAGAAACCCAAATAACTGCAAATACCTTACCTAAGAGGGGGGGGGGGGGGCAGAGAGTGATGGGGAGGAAGAGAGTGATGATGAAAGAGGTAGCTATAATAGAGGTCCTCATTTTCATGAAAGGTGAGAGGGGAGGATGGAGAGAAAGAAAAAGTGGTGATTTTTATAGATAGCAACCTTGAAAAAGTCTGCTCTGAAGTGATAGATGGATGGATGGAAAAGGAGGAAAGAAGTTATAATGAATAGGACAGGCTGAAAAGTTGAAGGAGAGCAGTCCAAAAAAAGCAAGAATGGTCAGTAAACAGCATGGCAGAGAGTTAAGCAGGCACGCTTCTAAAGACGGATGGAAAAAAGATGGTGGAATGGCTGTATGAATGATGGACGATCAGCAATGATGAAGGATCAATGATGGATTGGAGGAGGAGAGAGGGCGGGGGAGTTGTAAACAAGTCTGAATAACATAACAGAGGCGAATCCACAGGAGGAAGGATGGATGGATGGTAGGTTGTTATGCAGAATATAAAGGAAAGTCAGAATAAAGTAACTTTTGAAGAGGGATAGGAAGATAGAGGAAATGTGAAAGATTGAAAGGATGGGGATCACAGAAGCAGCATGAAAAAGTAAAACATGGATATGTCTGTAATAGGATATAAAGGGCTGTGAACTAAACAGATACATGGGAATTGTTTTATATGAATAGATTAGAGACTAGGTTCGATGCTCTCTCAAAACAAATATGGATTTTGGAGATGCGGGAGGGATGGCAGTGTGTTTACAAGTGTGTGTTTGTCTGTCTTTTTGTGTCGCTACAGGGCCCATGTGACAGGGCCAGACTGTCACTTTTGTGCTTCTTCGCCCTCTCAGCGACAGCTCCACGACATTATCACAAAACGTGCAGTCTACACAACAGACCGAATGAGCACACTTGATCACTTGACCATAGGAAAGCAAAGAAAAGGAACCAGGCCAGCGCAAATGGAAAGATTGAAATAGCTTCAACAGAGAAAAACTGCAGAAACAGCTTATTTCTTCAACTAAAATGTGACTATGATTTATTCAGCTGAAATATAATTGGAGCCCCGACTTGCATGCTATAGGGAGGTTCCTTTCCAGTCCAATTCACCTGATATGTCTTTGAACTGGGGGAAACTGGAACACCTGGGTAAAAGCCACACAGACATATGGAGGGAAAAAAGGCAAACTGCAATAAAAGCCCCATTGACCCTGTTCAGGATCAAACTCACGAGAGATTTGCTTTGAAGAGACGGTGCTTACTTACCACTGAGCTTCTGTGCCACCTCTATCATTTCACTCATCGGACAAAAGGTGATTGTGGTATTAACTTGGTTACTTCACATGTGTTGCTTGAGGCAATTTTGTTCATGAAAAGTCACTTTTAGCTCAGGTTAAAAAACCCTGCTTCATTAAACTGCTGCATGTGCGTACTGTGTCATGTAGTTTTAATGTCTGCAGAGTTAAATACAGATCCCCCCCCCCCCCTGTTTTATTGCTGTTCTGATGTTACAGTAATGCTCCCACCTTGAAATAACACTATACAGTTCTATTTTTAAAACTGTTTCAGAGTATTTGTTTTACACGTGTGATTTCAAACATGAACAAATCTTAGACCGGGATTAATGAATGAAATGAATTCATGACTTTTCCAAACGGCCTCCATTCCCCAGTGAAGGGGGACTAAACAAGGCTCCGCTGTATTCATCCCAGCAGCCCAGCCTCTCTCACCTGTGCAAATGACTGTGTGTAAACAGACTGGATCACACTAGCTTCATGTGGTTAGCCACTTCCCTAGCGGGGACTTGGTCTACTCAGGAGAAATAAGCCATTTCCTGTTCACTGGGGAAAAGATATGGCCAACTGTAACCAACTGTAATTCTTTCCAGGTGGTGGCTGGATTTTTATCTTTTTAGAGGACGTACAGTACTCGACAGGAAACATGTTCAGCAGTGTAAAGTCTCTGCAAGCTAGGGTTGATAATGCTGTGAAATTTGTTGAAATTTTAATGGCATCCTGACAGCCCTCAATAAATCAAACACTCTGACAAAACAACAACAACCCGGGCTGTCCAGCCTGTTCTCATTCTCAGGCCGTCAAATACTGCTGCTTTGTCACGCCATCCGATACCGGCGCACAAGACACTCTTCAGAGTCCGGGCTTTCAAGTAACTACAATTAGGGAGACGGATGGATCACACAAACACAGGACTTTTAACCCGGAGACTGGGTCCTAAAGTGTTGTTGAGTTATTTTGAAGTTACATGTGTTCGGCACTTATATGTTACATTGTTTTAAGTTTTTACCTCCTACCCTCTGTTACTTATTTTAAACCGAACCATGATGTTTATCCTAAACCTCACTAAGTGGTTTTGTTGCCTGAACCTAAGAAAGTGTTTTTGTTTGAATTCACAACATCAACCACATGCTTACCGCGGGTGTGGAGTGTCATATGTTGACACGCTGGGTTAGAAAGTGATGCCAGAGGATATCATCAAGCGTCAGTATGCAAAGAGTTCAGATGAGAATGTGTTGGGTTGTTGCAGGACTGTGATATGCCCGTCCAATCATTTCATTCTCTGTGCCCGTCTACTGTCTCTTGGAGCTAGTGCTGCTAGCTACTTTCATTGGAAAACAGTTGCAACACTGGGCCGGGTTATTTGGGTGGATATATTTTAAATTCGAATGTATTCTTGCTAGTTTCTAAACTTTACCATGCCTACCTTTAAACTTTTATTTTCACTGGTTTCATTTCCTTAAAACATGCAAGCTATATACACTTTTCATGATTAAATATCACACCTCTTTAATTAAAAACATTCAGGTAAGCTTATTCTACTAGTTACGACTTTAAATAATTCCAGTTCGGGCAATATGAAACTGGGTATGTGGCATGACATTTATGCACACAATTTAATTTGGTAATCCTGTATTGATATGACACATTTAGAGTCATGTAACTATATGTCACACTCGGCTTAAAGTAATATTTAACTTTACGTAAGCATTTCAATTTTTCCAAGGACCCAGTTAGCTCCATCTTGCAGGAATCTCGGCGTGAAGGCTGAATGCAAAGCAAACAGAAATACAAGATTGGTTTGAAGATGTATAATATTTCTATATAAAAACTGTAACTGTTGGTAGAAGTGTTGTCAGTCCTCCGGACTTATTTTAGCACTTTAGTTGCATCTCTTAGATAGAATGTTTGAATTATGTGGACTCATCCAATTAATAATAATAATTTAAAAAGAAACCACATCTGGAAACAGTCTGACTTTGGTTGTAAACGCAGCACAGAAGCTGTCTTACTTGAACAATCCTCTTTCAGCAGCAGATGTGAGTAGTACATCCTCGGCTCTTCCTCTTGTTTATCAGACCGATCATCTCGGAGATAATGTTGAGAAAAGACACTTTTCTTAACTGGTTGGATCACACAATTTGATGTATTTTTAATGAATCACATCGCAAACTTGGGAAAATCCTGAATGCTACTGATCTGATCTGACAACTTATTTTAGAGGCCGACTCCTCCTGATCTTCAGTGGTATGCATGTTGCGCAGTGTAACATATCTATCAGGGAAGTAAAAAAACGGAAGTATGCTCAGGTTTGTTTTTGTCACAATAATGCGGTAAGTTTTGCATTAATTATACACAAATAATCAAATATTTATCACACATTTAAATATTGAAAATGAGTATCAGCATTTCAAGTGTACGAGTTAGTGAGATCATAAATACACAATGAGCTTGAGCTACAAGAATATATGATGTGATAATGCCTTGGAAGGATCATTTATAAATCCTATAAACTTTTTAACTGGTTTCTATTATTACGTTATTACATAAATATCCTCACAAGGTCATTTCAAACACTGCTCTAATTTCCAAGTCTGACCTTGTGTGTGTGATAAAGAAGCATTCCAGCCACAGTGGAGGCATGTCCTGGCTAATCCACAGGCCAAAACACACAGGCGGTTAAGTTTCCATGACCTCAACTCCATGCTGCTTGAACATGCACATGCATACTGTACACACACACACACACACACACACACACACACACACACACACACACACACACACACACACACACACACACACACACACACACACACACACACTATTGTGTTTTCTTCTTGCTGTAGCTCTCTTTTCTTTTCTTTTTTCCCTTTCTCCCCTCCTGCTGACTTTCATCTCTTTCTCTCGCTGCTGCCTCCTCTCTCTGAATTGCAACGTTTTGTCAATTACCATTCAGTTCATTGTTAACCCACTGAGGAAAAGCAAAGTGTGTTCTGTAATACCACAGGAGTTCTGTCGTCTTCAGAACAATTACGTCAATTAGCTCGCATTTAAATGGTTTCCAGAGAGGAGAAGCTAGGCTAATAACAGTCCAATGAAGTGGCAACCAACCAATTAATCTCACTCTAATTGCTCAGTGGGTACCGTCAATCACTCATAATCTCCCCCTCACTCTCTCTCTCTGCTTTGTTGCTTGCCTTTCGCACACATTCCACCACTCAGTGGCCTGACTTACCAACTGTCAATCAATCAAATATAAACTCGCCCTTCCACCCCCTCTGGAGATGGTGGTGCATTCCAGTGTGTTGACATCACGGCCATGCTGCGAGTCAGCACATTTGGCTTCCAACATAACAGTGAGAAATACTGTGTTGACAAGAACAATCACTTGGAGAGAGGGAACTATAAGACAGAAAGTAGAGGAAAAAAAAGAAAGAATGAGACACAAACCCGTATTTCAAGGAATGGGATGAGTATTACTTTTGGACCAACAGCGACCCATAATTAAAAACTCATATTCATTTAAGAGCTTCATGCTTGCAGCTTAGATCAATTAACACAAACATAAAAACAGTCTGTATGCAGCAGACTGATGATCGATTGCTGTATCACTGTGTCACATCTTATAGCCTGTCTTTGAACGAACAGTCTCATGAGCTCAAATGTTTTCCTTTGTATTGGAAGAGATTTACTCTAAGTCCTATGTTTAGAATGTGTCTGGAACGCTACGGTCTTTACACTCACTTTGAACGGCCTCTACTATTAATACTGTTGTAGCTTTTCAACGAGGGCTCAGGTTTTCAGAGACTCGATGAAACAAATTCATCCAACACTGAACGTCTTCCATGATTATTTGTCCATTTCCTCGCGTTGAAAGGAGCTGTTGTTGTCGTTAGCTGGAGCCTATCGAGGGCCAGATGTATGCCGTGATGCATTGGGCCGAGTCTGTCGACGAATCAGAGAGCGTGTTGCTGAATGGGCAACAGTGCATAACAGTACTGATCTCAAGAGTACATGCACAATGGAATAACATGATATTCACCACATTCTAGTTTAAGCAGATCAGTGCTCTTTGGGCAGCAACCAAAGTAATGAGCAGAATGTCACGAGTGTAATAAATAATGTAGATTATTATGGGTGCACTTGGATAGCATTGAAAGGCGTGCGCCCAGGGTGTACTGAGCAATCCATTGATATATTGCTGTTGTTCCGTGTTTAGACATTTTATTTTAATCGGAGACTATTCCCTCTGAAGTATGCTCAACCGACAGCCGGGCGTGTGTCAAGGCCCCCCGCCAGGGGCTCCCTCACATCTCTGAAAACTATCGCAGCAAATTTCCAAACAGAGGTTTTTTTGGGGATAAATTTACCACATATCGGTAATCTAAAAGGTAACTTTCTCGCATTGGAAACATTTAAAAGCTTTTAGCCTAGCTCAAAATCGTTCTCAAGGCACCCAGACGCAATGCATTGTTGGGCAGCTGAGTGTGTTCAGTGGGCTCACGTTTCATACAGAGGACGTCCTGCTAATATATACATCCTGGCATTTCTTGAGAACACAAAATCCCCAAACTATACAGCGTGAACGCACTACATACTCAAATTTACATCAGACTTACCGTAGTATGAATGTTCATATGCAAGATAATAGAAATCACTAATGAAGTGGCTCCTTTAATGCTCACTTCCTGAAATCTTCCTGAAAAATTCCCATCATTGACTGATGTGTCAGGCACAGGCACGCCAGGCTATAAACTCACAATTACAACTGCATATATCACCACTGACACCTTTACATTCGTCATTCCTAAGGTTATTAACATCAGTGTGCGTATGGTTCTCTGTGTGTCATTTACTGAAAGAAAGAACTCGCACTTACTTGAGCCAATGCATATACTGTGCTGCATGTATCATGTAGTTACTCTATATGTGAAGTTTTCAACACATTTGTAGACTTTATTAAACCTCTGCTCATCACATACATCTATTCGCTGAAGACTCCTCATCTCCAATAGTTACAGGAATCCCAATGAATATCTTTATTTAGTCATTTGACAATATGTTTTCAGTTTGACGTGGTCTCACACACACCACAGCATTCTGTTCTACAGTACGAGCTAGAAACGCATTCAAATTCACCAAAAATGTCAGCTCTTACTAAAAAGAGAGATTTCTGCACTGATATCACTACATATCTTATTCCACTTTTCTCAAGATATGCTTATAGAAAACATGCTTCACCATTGTTACGAAGCTGAGATTCACTTGATACCTTCCATTTATGTTCATCTCTTTATCCAAAACAACTGAAATGAAAAATAGTGTTTAATTTTGGTTAGATGCTAGGATTTACCTCACATAGACATTATGAAGTTTTAACTCCAACCATATTGTGTCAAGTATACAACAGAGTGGAAGAGGAGATATGAGACACGTATTCTCAAACACCAGTTGAAATCCACAGCATCATGAGTGTATGTTATGTGCCTTGTGTGGCACATCACACGCCATGATGTGAAATATTGTTTTCCCTCACTGATGTTTAATTGTTCCTCGACCGATCTGCTGGTTCCCTTTTTCATTCTGGTTCCCACCACTAATTAGGAATGGGATTTAACGGCCTATGACTTCAGTGCAGGATCAGAACACGCCCAGCCATTATAAAAAGCCCAGGGACCCATAATGTGGTGTTGGCTTGGTGGCTAAAACCATGGCGTGGAGAGACAGGAGGGGAGGGGAGAGCTGGTAACAGTTTCTCTTGGTAGCTCTTTGAATTGTTGGTTGTGTCCTTTCTCGCCTTTGGCCTGTCATGAGAGGTTTCTCTCCCCCCTTTTTGAAATGGTTTTCTGTTTGTGTCCTCTGCTCTCCGGCTCTTGTTCTCAATGTCTCTCTGGTCCACCAGTCTCACCTCGCTCTCTACCCTCCATCCCCTCTCTCACCCTCTCTCTCTCTCTCTCTCTCTCTCTGCCTGCCTCCCTTCCTCACACGCAGACCGAATATGAACTTTTGACAGGAGCTGGGATATTTGTTTAATTGCCAGTGTTACTGCGAATGCCCTCATAAATCTATGCTGTAATGCCTTTGAAACACCTTCTAGGCCTTGCAATCTCTGTCTCTCTCTCTCTCTCTCTCTCTCTCTCTCTCACACACACACAATCTCTTTCTCACTTTCTCCCACTTTCCTTCATGCACACCCAAGCGCACACACAGATGTGATGTGTAAGAATGAGAGCTTTGAGGTTGTTTGTGCTCAGATCAGACACAACAGCTCCAATGTTTATTTGCAATTTCCACTGGCTCTGGTCCAGTCCACCAAACACATGGGGATTTTAGGATCAGCATTTTCTCAAAAAGCTGCTGGGAATATAACTGAGCAAAGAAAGAGTGCAATGAGGTTATTATTTGTATGTGTTTTTTTGTGATGTAATCTGTAGAGACTCGTTTTTAGTGGAGGGTGAAAGGGGGAGAAAGAAGAGCAAGACAAGTGGTGACATAATATAGGAGAGTCTAAATAACCAGATCAATCTGGTTAAGAATTCACCTCCAATGTATTACATTGTGTTACCTGGATGGGTCGTTTGTAAACTTGTATATATTCCTGCAACTTTATATGACTATTTGCTTAAATTCTTCTTTCAGCTTAAATACTTCATCCTTAAAAGTACCTTTTAATATCAGTCACTCACTGCGTGTTCCTTTGAATTCCTAAAGAAAACTCTCCCATGCCTCCATAGTGGACATATAATCCAAATAACGGAGTAAATCCTTTGTACATTAAAGTAAACGGAGGCCAAGTTTAACGACAGTAAAACTATTTCACTATCTCTTTACAAACTCTCACTCAACTCGTGCGGTGTTATCCAAGTCTTGTTTATCCAGCCGCATGCTCAGTACTTCCAAACGCGCATTTTCGCCAAAAAATATATACATTTAAATCACTTCCTTCTATGCGCACACGGACCCGCAGCACGCATGGGCAAACTTGGACGGTAGTGGCGGAAGAGTCTTAAATGGGAGAGTAAGATTTTGGATAAAATGCATGTGTTTGTACTGAGCATACGGCTGGATAAAAGAGACTTGGATTATACTGCACAAGTGAAGTAAATAACATATCATGAGAAGGCATGTACTGCAAAAGGTTGGATAAAGTATGGCTCTTAATTAACTTGCCATGCATTTAATCAACCTAAACACTAAAAATAAAACTTGAACACTCAAACATGGTGAGCTATAGTTATATATAATTGCTGTTACATATGTAATATGTTTGCTGGTGGGATTTTGCACTCTGTATCAGTTCACCTCCCATGATAATGTTCAGAATGTTGCCTGCGGGGATATTTGTAATCACCGTATGAAGCTACAGCACATAAATACCTTGTCAGAGGAGTCAGACATCATGGGATATCATTACTCACGTAGTTGTTTTAGTTTTTGCGGTGTGCAATGTCCCGGGCAGCATGAAGTCAAAACTGGAGACCTGTCCACCTTTACACCCATACCAGAAAGTGAAGCTCAGTGATATACTTACCGTAATGTGGTCAAAGTGTGAAACATTTTGGTCTTTGGTGACAACAGGTGGACTTTTTAATGTCAATGTTGTTACTCAGTCTACTCATGCACAAGCACAAGCACAGTAGGAAGCACCAACATATGCAATAGTGTTTGACCTAAAATGAAACATGACTGCAGCCAGGGGTTTTAAATTGATGAATAAACAAACATATAACATGCTGTAAAGGCACTGAGCTTCTGGTCATCATAGGCCAGAAACACTGTGGATCATTGTAGTGGGCTTTATAGCAGACATATACACAAACCTCTAAGAAGACCAATAAAGTTCAAGCATCATGTCAAAAGCTTACAGACAATCAATATCAAGGGAATATATGTTGACTCATGTACAGGTTTAGTTGCCATTCATAACCTGGAAGCAAAAATCTGAAGCTGTGCATGAAACCAGAGAATAACACATGTAAACAGAGTTATTGTTTTTTCAGGTGTGGCAGAGAGAGTCAGAGGGGAACACCACTGGGTCTAGACAGGACTATTAACCGGGTAAGTGTTACAATCTCTTTCTGTTGTCCATTACACTATACAATGCCTGTTTATCTTTGCACATCTCTCCATTTCCATCGCTCTTCCTTTCTCTCTGCAGACCAGATTTTTTTTTTCTCTTGTCTTTGTCTCCATCTCGCTCTCTCTCTCTCTCTCTCTCTCGCTCTCTCTCTCTCTCTCTCTCTCTCTCTCGCTCTCTCTCTGTGCCCCTACAGTTGATTACATGAATTATTTACAGCACGTAAATCCTCAGCAGCTGCTCTCTGTTTGCTTTTTTGCCCTCCTTGTTCCTCTCTATTGTCTCTTTCAGGGTTAACACGGTCGGATTTTTCTCAACTTTGTCACCTCTCCTTCCCTCTCTGTGCCTGGGGTTAATATCTCTCTCTCTCTCTCTCTCTCTCTCTCTCTCTAATTACACAGCCCTTAGTTGCAGCCTTGCATTTTCCCATGGCTTTGCTTGTGACTGGCTGAATTCCGTTTTTTTATTCTGTCATGATGGGAATTTTAACCGACATGTTCACAGTTATTTGTTTGTTTGTGTATGTGCCTGTCACTGTCTATCTGTATGTGTAGATGGGTGGTACATACATATAATATCCTTACAATCAAGACTTGCATGTGGGCGCAAAATAAAAAAGTATAAAAAGTTTCAGAACGTTTCAGAAACGGTGCCATATATACAACAGAGAAGATATTTTCTTTCACTCCAGGCTTCAAATACTTTAACAAGGATTCCAAACTAGGCTGTCAAATTACTCCCCCCCCCCCCTCTCTTTGGTCCCTTCAATCAAATCCCTAGGTTGGACTCCAAGCATATTTTTTCATGTACATGTGAAGTAATTTCATGTTGAAAAGAAGAAAAAAATGAGTGGTTCCACACAAGAAAATCTATCAAAAAATAGCATGAGGCTAATCCAAAACAAAAAAAAGAGACAACGAAAGGGAAGCATTACCTTTGGCTCTGTTAAATAATTTATTTCTCCCCATTCACATTCCATTGTTCGAAGCCAGAGCGAATCTGTCCAATATTACTGCTAATCTAATTTCAAAGGGGTGCAGTCATGTTCAAGCACTTTTTAATTGTGATAAGGAATATGCTTTCATGCTTAAACCCTTCTCGTCAGTTCGTCTGGACAGAACCCATAAATATTGAGGCCTTTTTTTCATTGGCAATTAAAATTAGAATTGGTCACATTTTTCACTGTCAGCCATTTCCTTTGCACACAAAGACATGTGTGCCCCCCCCCCCACCCTGCACGACCACACACACACACACACACACACACACACACATTTAGACACATGCAGAACCAGACATTGCCATATGAGTGCACGCAGAAGCACATACAAAGTGTATAAATAGTGAGGTTTTTTTTGCCAAAGTTAATAACACTTAACACAAAAACCTTGCTTGATTTCCTTGGACATTAAAACCTCTGCAAAACTAAAAGTGTTCAAAGGCTTTTCTAGCTTTGCAGCTCTGGCAGGGCTGATGATTCACCACAGGCTTCCCTGTTGTTCCGATGACACATGAGATGTAGGCTGTGCCCGTGTTGTCCAGCGATAACACAGATTCTTGAGTGAATCACTTTGCACTGTAGTGCTTTTGACACGGAACATTCTTGAAGTTTTGAAATGTACAGTACACAACGTTTTGAGGCAGTGGAGCAGAAAGATGTAATTCTTGTTGTGACAATAGTAGTTTGGATAGCATGTGCATTGTACAGAGCAAGAGCGGCGTGAAGGTGTACAAGTGGTTGCAGCTATCGGCTAAATATCCGCAGCTATCGGGTAAATATCCACATCTATTTTGCCTCAAAACAACTCTCCTCTGTTTTGGGCCTTGCGAATGGGCACATCTCAATATTGTTTCCACAAATAAGAGGAATGCAAAAAAGAAGAAGAAACAGAAGAAGAGTAACAGTGTTCTCTGCCACATCCACAGTCACATGAGGAAATTGATATTAGTTTTATCTTTGTGCGTCCAGCGCGTCTACAATAGATCCGGAATGTGTTCGCCTGGCAAAAGGAAATATAAGCCTAGCTCTTTTAAAAGCAAAAAAATACACCTTCTAATATAAAATGTATCCAAGGGACATTGAGTTCAATGTGAATGGAGTCTGAGTCTGGAGAATTAACTGATACTAAATGATGCATGCAGCAGTCTTATTCGATTATGTGCATATTGACTTTTCTTCACACTGTGGTTATGGTACGACAGACATGTTTGACAAACCCATTAGGACCATGATTTTACTTTATGTTAAGGTTAATATGTCGCCACTTATACATTAATTAGCATGTCAGAAGTGACATAAGGCTAAGAGGTTGGTGAGGGGACCCCCCCCCTTCAATTCAACAACGAAAAACTCCTTCAGTGACATGCTGCGTTACTGACGCTGCACTCAGACTGACAGCTCTAGCTGCACTGCAGTAGCTCGCACACTTCACCGTAGCACAACTTCGCACTGCAGTCAGTCAGGGTTTTAGACATACTGCAAATTGTTCAAACTGAGTTTCCCACTGACAACACATGGAGCGAAATTTGTTTCTAAGTTTGGAGAATAAACTATTAGTGACGGTGAAGAAGTTTGACTTCTGTTCGTTCCCCATCACCTCAGCTCACTGCAGTCAGTCTGGGTATTGAGTTTTGGCTGACATTGCTGGGTTGGCTCACTGCGCTTGTGTTTCTGCAGGATACGTGTGCATGTGTGTATATGACTGACTGTGTGCACGCCCCTATGTGCATTTTTGGGGGAGGGGGGGGGGACTTGTTGTGCAGTGTGGCCTCATTACCCAGGTGTTTACCCCGAAACACAGGAAGCTCTTGTCAATGATGAGTGTCGCCTGAGGGAAAGATATAGGGAGGAAGAGAGAGAGAGAGAGAGAGAGAGAGAGAGAGAGAGGTTGAATAATAGAAACACGGCTAGTATCTATCTATCCATCTACTGTATCTATACCACATCCATGGCTGCATGCTTCTGTGTGTGTTTCTTTTTTCTAAATGTGTGTTTTTATCTGTGTGTCTGTGCCAGTCAAACTCACACTGGCAGGTCATTGGGTTCCTCCACTCCTTCACCAGTGGAGGGGGGGGAGAGAGAGCGAGAGCGAGAGAGAGAGAGAGAGAGAGAGAGAGAGAGAGACATACAAGCTGTTGACAGGGATTTATGAGCTGATAGTGTCAGACTGCAAGCACAACAACAGTCTCCCTGTCTCTGTCTGTCTGCTCATAGAGAGAGAGAAACAGAGACTGACAGAGAAATGGAAGGGGGAGGAGGGGTGAAGAGAAGGTGAGGCAGCAAAATTAGTTGAAACAGAAAGAGCAGATAGAGGGAGGGAAAAAAGGACAAAGAGGAAGACAGGGAAAGAGGGTTATCTCTTCTTTCTCCCATCACAATGCATATTTTGTTTTCTTCACACACCTTTTCCTTCCCTCTTCACTTCAACATCATAGCGGCATGTTGATTGGTGACCGCTTTTATTTTTGCTTGTTTACACTCATGCAGGTCAGAAACCACGTGTTCACGTTCTAAATCTAAACCAAAGGCGATTGTTGGTCTCGTGTGACCACAGAGATGATGACAAGGACGGTACTGAGACGACCGTGCACACATATTCTGGACAATAATATATCCACCGTATTGTTGTGTCACATTTTTGACAAAAGCTGAGGATTTCACATTTGATAAGATAAGACTATCATAATGAGGTGTGGACAATTGATCTTTATTAACTACTGTGCAAGAATAAACAAGCTATTGATAACGTTGAGCACATGACAGAAGGCAATTGTACTCGTGTCTGCGTGTGTTTATACGCGACTGTTCAGATTTGTCATGGTGAGTCAGGGGTGTTCACTGAAAGATGACACACTGCTATAGTTGGACTGTCTGAATGTATACGAGACGCACAGTCTGGCGGGAATTTTGCCTCATTTTCTGTTCGGAGTATAAATCTATTTGATGACTTCTACAATATTTCCTCTTTGGGTTCCTTCTCAGCTGAGGCTGTCGTTTTCATACAGCAGTGTTTTCCTCACCAGACTAATCGAGTTTGCTGTTGCCAGGAAATGCACCCTTTATGAGTTCCATTCTTTTACATGAAGTCACTTTGCTTACACAGACATTGAGACATGTGTCAAGGACTTAAATCTGAATTCATATGCTGTATCTGTAAGTTATTGATCAGTTGTATTTAGTTCTACTTACAGTTTCCATGGCATTCATAAGTGAGACCCAAATGCATAACCCAATGTTGTCAGTTGTTCCCTTGTATATTCTCAGGTCTAAAATCAAACTGTACATATAGACATCCCGCGTCTCTGTGAAGACACTGGCTTTCAATTTTGGATGTTTAAATTCCATACCCTGTTAAATGTTATGATTTTCATAATAACAGTGATCCAGAAATGAAGCCAGACTGACATGTTGGGAGACAGACAGCCTGACAGTGCAAAGTGTGCATACCCCCTAGGGATAATATAGACTTTGTCGTGATTTATATGTCAGATCCTGTTTAATGATATTGTATTACAGCGTGGTGATTTATGAGGCCATTTTCATTTTGCCTAGACACTCATATTCAGACTCACGGTTTAGCTTACAGTCTGCAACATGCTGAGTAATGATCCCATGTTGACTTCCCCAGAAAAGCAAACGTCATCTTACAGAAGTCCTCTCTGTAGAAAATGGCCTTTAGTGCGGTGTAAAGAGCAGCATAACCTCTAGGGGCCGCTAGATTATCTTACAATTACTTAGAAATTGTTTTTCTAGAGTTTTAAGGTCTACTGTAATTAAACCATCATGTCATTGTCTTGGGTTGTATTCAAGGCGTCCACATTCTTACATATTCTAATTCTGACAGTGAGTGAAAGACAACGTTAGTGAGAATTTGAGCGGTGAAATTTACAATGAAAGGGTAAATATAAATATATTAAACATACAAATGATCTTGGTGATCATTATTACTGTCACATTGGAGCTGATTGTGTGCAATATCATATATCATCACAGGGAAATGGAAAAAAAAACGTTTTAAAATTCAATTCATTGTGGTCATATTTACGGGCATTCATCTTTGTATATAATTGCTCTTTATGTGTGTGTGTGTGTGTGTGTGTGTGTGTGTGTGTGTGTGTGTGTGTGTGTGTGTGTGTGTGTGTGTGTGTGTGTAATGCAGATCTTCAATGAAACCTGTGTGGAAATGAAGATACAGAAGTTAAAGAGGAACTGCTTGATGGAGTCAACAGTTAATTATGCATATCAATCGCATATATACGATAACATGTTCGTCATCTCTGTTGTCATATAACTCCTTCGTTTCCCAAGTGTTACTTTTCACAGGATATCACCGACTGTAAATAAGTGAGAAAATCATTCTGCATTGATGTTATTTTGTGTGTTATATAATGTGAATCACCACAACTCTTGCTGCAAAGTTTTGTTAATGTTTCTCAAGACAATGAGTTTGTATAGAACTATATAAAAATTGACAAATGAATTCGTTGCAAATTCAGGACCACCATGAGTGTTACTGCGCTGTACGTGTGTGTGTGATGCATTTGGAAATGACTACTCTTGTTTATGTTCACTGATACATGAGAAAGTGCTGTTTATTTGCTGTCCACATTTTTGTTCCGCAATAGTGCCTCCACTTTACGGTACATAGCTTTTTCCTCATGCTTCTCATGTATGTACATTTGAGAGAACATGTGATCAGAACAATGTATAAGGATTGACAGTGTTAGGCAGCTTCGACAACCCTACTGTCTGGTACAACGACATATTCATGTATGTGCATTGTCTCGGTTAAGAAGTAATTATCCCAATGTGGTCACGGGGGAACAAAGACAACATCAACAACATGTACTCATACAATATGTAAAGCTCTGTGTAGAAATATTCCCAGAATGTCGAGCTCTAATGGGACCATATATGTACAGCATTCCACTTTTATCATCCCACCATAGGTTATTAATGAATATTGTATTGTTCTGCGACAAATCTAGGTAATATAAGGTTGAATAAAGAATTTTTAATGGTGCCTCAACAGACTCGTTAAAACATGGGACTACACTTGTCATATGAGAATCTATATGTGACGTCTTCCACATCTGTGTTTTAAAGCCCTTTAAGTATTTAGGAGTTGAGTGCCTTGTTGCTGGGTGCTGTTGTAATGCCACTAGAGACTTAAGATGCAATGTGTCATAAATACACTAAAAGCCTTCTTAAGCCTTGATTTATAATATATGTTTGTGGTTCACTTACTGCATGTCCTTTATTTTTGCACGTCCAGTTTGACCGGTAATGATAGAAACACGCACACGGTCTCTGTGTATATATATATGTATGGGATTACAAACATATATATATATATATATATATATATATATATATGACTGTTCTTGACATGCTTCATGAAATTCAAAGTCAATTTCACACTGCATAGTCAAGACAGAGCACTAAAAATGTTTTGAAATTATGAACGATTCTCTCTCGTTTCCCCTCTGTCTGTGGATTGCTACAATGGGGGGGAAGAATGGACTGAAGGCCAAAAGTTCTATTAACAACCACTAAAAGCAAACTAAGTGATGTTTACTGTTTGTCTGTCTGTTTCTTGTTCTCCTCCACTCAGTTTCAGTGATACGGACATAGCTGTGCGAGTGTAAGTGCGTCTTTACCCACACACAATGCTGTCCATCGTTCCAAAACAACAGTCGCACGTATTGGGCAAATAATGTCGCTGTTTTTGTTGTTCATGTTTCTATAGACACATCAAGTCCAAAGGTGCTCAATTTAATAATTCAGAGGGGAACAGGAGGGTGGGCGTCAGCCCCCTTGTGGCACCAAGCAAGAGCGTGTACAGTAGAACTAGAATAACGATGTGCACGTGACTGTGATTCATGCCCATACTTTGCAATGAGCAGGGCCTCGCACCTCCATGCGACGACCATGGATGGAAACCGACCTCAAAAATAATATTAGCTGTACTATGCTTTACTTACCCTCTACAATTATGTGGTTTCCTTTTTTGACTTTACCGTCGACACCAAACCTGTTTATTTATTTTCTTTTATTAAAAAGAAATCACATATTTTCATGGCAAAACTCTTGTCAGTATGTTCTTAACTATATCTGCCCTTACATCAGGTTATAATTATATTGGGTTACTTCTCATGTAATTTCTCTTAAAGCCGAGATGTTATTGTTTTGATGACTTGACATAGGCTAATAAAAACAAGACTTGGAATATATTCTAGCAGCTTTGTGGGGCTAGGCATTGACTATGACGATAATACAAATGCTAATGTTATCCATGTTCAGCATCTCAGTTTAGCGTGTCAGCATGCTTACACCTGAGGCTGATGTCAGTGTCATTAGTTTGTTCATATGCTTGTATCAAATTAAATGGCAATCAATCCATCAGCTGTCAAGATATTTTATTAAAATCCTTAAATTTGACCTGCTGGTGGCTCTGCTGGAGTCAGGACATCACCAAAGGCTTTATTTATCCTTCTGGAAACAATTTCTGCAAACAATGTTTCGATAGTTTTTGAGAAATGTCAACAACTTTGGAAGTTTAAATCAAATGTTATGTCTTTTTTTTCATTCGAAGAAAACAACATGTAGAGAATTCAAAATGCCAGAGCTGGGTTAGCCCTATCTATCACACCCCTACAGTGAAGAGTTTTGAAGGCTCCCTATCTGCCTCCCTCGGCCTTTGTCTGTGGTTACTAACCCTTCAGTGGCCAGATCTGGGCCCCAGCTGTCCATGGAGAGTTTATCACACTTCCTTTCCCTCTGCTCTGGGCCCCCAGTCAGTCTACCAGACAGGAATATCAAAGACTTTGGGACATACCATTACAGTGTAAATGGTATATTGCACTGTACAGCATACTGATGATATAACATTAATGTCTCACGAGTAAACACAAAACAGGAAGGAGGTCTAAGCTGAGCTTTTCTTTAACAACACTCGTGAACATAAATGTCTGAAGCACACATTGGATTGATTGAGAGTTAGTCAGAATGAGCCGATATCCGATGGTATGGAATTAAATCGGATGTAAAATGTTTTTTCTTGAATGTCTGTGAATGTTATTCCCTAGGAACTGCATGGGGTTGCATTTTTATTAAATAAGGCGTTTAATAAATCATTCATGATGCAGTTCATTTCACTGTCATTATATGGTATGGATATAAATGCCAGGCAAAGGGATTTCATTATTTTCTAGGGCAGTTTGTCATACTTTCTGTCAGTCTGGCGCGCAGTCACACCGTCAAACATTGAGACATTCATGAACAGATTTCCTAAGAGCGAAAAGAGCGTAAAACCTGCTCTGTCCAACATCTGGCCTTATTCCTGCGAGCTGCTAGCTGGATCATGAATTGTGCTTAAAAGGTGGAATCAGCTTTCAGAAAAAAATAGGAACAGCATTTTTTGTGGATGAGTAGAGTAGACCTGGTGTAATGTCAACACGGCCCTTGTTTCAACATGTGAGGTATAAACACTCAGTTCAAACATATGCGTGGCATACAGTATAACACGTTAACTTTAAGTAGGGCAAACATAAGTTATGGAATAGTCTACTTATGCAATATGTTTCTCACACGTTTTTGCCATCTGTTTTAAATCCGAATTCTATTATTAAACTTGTTATAAGTGATTTTTATTTTTCTAAAGTCCACGAAAAACATTCCCACCAGTAGTGCGTGCGTACCTTACATTTTTGAACATCATCTGTCTGCTCTTTACCATTCATTTCCTCCCTGCTTTCTTCACTTAAGCTACAACAATACGCTGATTTCACACAGGCTGAAAAGTTAGGACGGGGCTTCTTAAGCCATTAGACAGTGCAAGCAAAAAAAGGCTTGAGGGTTTCAATTTTAACACTCATACACAAATACCTTACCTCAACTTTTTGTCACGTTTCAAACAGTCTGTACCACCAGTTGTCCTCCTGTGAGGCATACAGTAAAATGCTTGTTTGCAAAGTTAAATAAAAAGCGGTTACGTGCTCTTCTTTTGATCTACTCGGGCTCAGACAGATACATACTGTGTAAGGGGGAAGCAATAATGAAAAATTACAGGTTATATTGGACAATTAAGGAAGACTTATGATTATCAAAGCTGCATAGTGCTTTATGACACCTGTAATCAACTGGCTTAATTGGACATTATGCCGTGAAATGTCACCATACACATGCTATCTTCCACTTGTTGGCGCCCATGACAGCAATGGCTCCTATTTTGTTTTCCCTCCTACCGCATGTACCTCAGCCAGGATGTGTATGAGCCTGCCAGCCGTTAACCCCGCAGAGGAAGTGTGCAGGAAATGAGATCAGCCTTAAAGAAAGGTAACGCCTGAGCCACTGACACCAGACCAATAACTGTCACTCACTGCACCTGATACTGAGATACTAAAAACACAGCGAATAACAGGAAGGTCAGACAAAGATAGAACAGACAAATGTGATACAGCAGGGTTGGAATGGAATATACGAATAAGGGAAAAAAGCTTAAGCAACTTAAAATAGAGCAGACAACACAGCACATCAGAACAGAGACAAGTGACACAAGAAAGCAGGAGATTTACCACAATTTTCACCATCAGGCTGTCTTAAAGATAGGTTCTGTCGGAAAAACTTCTGTCAGAGGAGTTAAAAATATCTGTAAAGGGGTGGAGGTTGAATTCTAGCACTGTATGTAACTGCAACAGCATGTGGTACACATTTCCCTTTGTGCTACAATAGAATAGAGTAGAAATTGACAAAAACAAACAATCTACACTAAAGCATTGCAGACAAGACCAGACTAGAAAAACAACAACCTAGTACTGTGCAGAATAAAGAGCGTTCAGTACAATGTAAAAGGGGAGTAAGGACGACAAAGTAACTATCAGACAAATTCAGTTTGAACATTTTTTTTTTTCGCTAGCTAAAAATACCAGCAGGGTTGGGCCTAATTCACTGGTTGTGTATGTGCAAATGTCACTGTGCCCTGCACACATTCTTTTTATGATGATGAAAGACACACAAACTTCATCGAAGAAACGAGGTCTGACAGGCCTGCAGTGTGCACGGCTGTTGTGCATATGTAGTGTATCTCAGCATGCACACAAGCAGCTGAATTTCAGATTTTTCTAAGATTGAAAAAGAAAACACGTTTTTTTATTTTTTCTGTACTTATTGAGACAGGAGCCAGAAAAGAATGATGAAACATTTACAGTGCCAGCTATCACCTATACCCAAGAACAAGAGCCGTTTGATAAAATACATACCGGTAGACACAACACTTGTTTTGATACAATACAGGACTTCGGTAGGCAGAAAACTTGCTTGTTATTTTGGGTTTATGTTTTATACGTTATAACTGATTTGTGTTAAACTCCTGAATACATTTCAAAGACCTCAGAACAGATGGATTGAGAAGTCCACTGACACCGCTCCACGAAGAAATGATATCCTGAATATTGCAGTTGTCAATCACAACTTCATTTATTTGCCTGCCTTGGATCTCCTGTTCCTGTCTCATGATCTGGCTGCCTGACATGTTAATGACACAGGAATACAACTTTGTTAAGCTGTTGTTATGTTGCGATGCTTTTACACACCTGAATAATGGATGACAGGAGTGAAATGTGTGCATAGCCCTCCTTAGTAGTTGCAAAATATAATACAGTCTATTTTACACTTGTGGGTGTTAAATAAATGTTTCTCTCTGTCTGTAGATCTGACTCTTTGACAACAGCAACAGACAATCGTACCTGATCACAGGGCATACGACCAAATGGCCATGGGGACATATGAAGATATATTCTGTCATGACTGTGAACTGTTGACTTCGCTTTCCCCAAAAATATAATTAATGTGTGATGGTGTTAAAGTCTTTGTATCACATTGTATGACTCACTGGATGACTGATGAAACGGGCAAATATATGAACAAATACATAAATAAGTAATGAAATGATGAATCCTTTAATTAGTTAAACAAACCAGGTGCGTGACAGAGACTGACAATGGTTCAAAGTCTCATCACCATAGTTGCATAATCAGAAGATGTTTTCTGACAAATTGAACCACATAACTAGATGTATTGTCAGGGATAACAGAATTATATCTTGCATTCTTTATGAAAATTATGTTTTGAAATATGTACTGTGTATTTAATACATATTTCATAAATATTTATTTGAGATGGAAGATACTTTTTTAGGAGGAATCTATACAAATCTATCGTTTGTATACGTGTTGCTGGTACTTTTGCAACTTACTAACAGTGTTACCTGAGGGGAAACAGGTTACGTTGCCTCAAGGATGCCGTCAGTCGAGACAACATTATCAGCTGTAACCCCCGTATGAGCGCAGTGTAGAGCAGGGGCCATGAGCTAGCCAGTGGGGCACATTTACAAGCACTAACATGGTAAATGGTAAATGGACTTGTACTTTTATAGCGCTTTTCTAGTCTTCCGACTACTCAAAGCACTTTAACACTATGTCATCACTCGATGCGCTGAACGACACATGCAGCTACACAGAGAAGCCCGGATTACAACAACACACAGAGGGAGAGTGACTTCATTCTCTGCTCAGGTAGACATTACTCCACTACATCTTAAAATAGAAATAGTTGTTTGCTGCTGTATTGATGCTGAATATCGTAAAGAGAACCGTTAAAGAGTATTTCATTAATATTTCATTTCAAAAAAGTCCTGAAGGAACAAATTTGCGAAACAAAAAAATGGAACACAAAATGACTGGACATGCCTGCATGTACATTTCAAGCCTTTGGCGTGAATTGATCAATGTAAAATGTGGCCCTATGTTTTTGATTATAAAGCAGCTGTCTACTGAGAAGCAGCAAACTCCTATGGTGAATATAATTCTTGCAATTCAATGCTATAATGTTCCAGCTCAACAATCTATTCCTCATGTTTTGTCTGTAAAATGTTTTATGCTTTGAAGTCGTTACAAATATATCTCAGAAATTCTGGGGACAGAAATGAGCATGTGGGTAATGACAGGGAATGAAACCATATGAAACATAATATATCGATACAGCTATGGTTCACTTTAAATGTGAGATATAAACGTCATTAGCACTGCATACTCTGCTGTTTTATTTGCTCTAGGAAACGAGGGCAAACTAATTTTGCAAAAACACAGCTGGCTGGCTGATGCAACACAGTGAAATTTGAGGAGCATTCATGCACAATAAACCACTTTTGTCAGACCACCTATTGGGTGTGTGCCTGTGTGTTTGTGCATGTGTACAAATCAATGTCAGTATTTGTTTGTTGTAGAAGTGTGAGTGTCTGTGGGTGTACCTGCCACTGATGTACCTAAGAAATAGATGCTTCCTGTGTTGTTCACTCCTACAGCGCAGCCTGAAGGCAGGTTTCGTCACTACCTCTGTGTAGCTGCAGGTATTGCGGCCCATTCCTGCAGAATGTTTGGCTTGGAGAGTAAGGATCCTGTAAATAAGCCCACTTAACTGAAGTCAAGTAATTTAAAATCAAGCCCATAACCAGCCTGTGTTTAGTCACCGAGTGTATGACAGAAAGAAATCGCAAACAAAATCACATTTTTTATTTGGTTCCAAACAGAACGATAGCCCTTCAGAAAAAACAAACAGATGAATAAATAATCAATAAATAGTAGACAAGGAACAACACAAATCATGTGTCTTCACTGGGAAATTATGATTGTGCATCACAACTTGAGCTGTTGGTTGCAGCCTCTTGACTAAAGCTATATTCAATCTGTGATCCATAACCTAGTCTGAGCTGTTCGTGCACATCTTTGAGCTTGTTTCTGGGACCCAACAGCCTGGTCCTCCAACAGCCTGTCTCCTTCCATCTTCTTCTTGATCCACACAGCATTGCTCCTGCTCCTCACCACAGACTTCAGGATGCTCAGCATGGAGTCCGTCACCCTTTGGCTATTCTTGTTAATTTGTTCCATTTCCTCATCCTTCTCTGCCAACTTCCTGTCAGCTTCACTGTTGACCTCCATGTTCAGCCGAATCTGAAAACACAGAATCTTGGACTCCTCATGCTGACGGGTATCCTTATCAAGGAACTTTAAACATCGCAGAACAATTCAACAAATCACTCTGATGAAATCCATTAGGGAGGGGATACCATACATGCGGTTCAAATGTCATACTTTACTGACATTTTGCTGTAGAGATACTTCATTCTTGAGGTTGTCTTTGTTTAGTTTGCAGTGCATTTTACATGACCAACATGTTCTGTTCTGGCAATCCTGATATGGCTGTGTTGTGAATATTCTTTTGACACTGATAGTTTAAAACTAGCACATTGTCATCTGTGATAGCAACAGACAAAACAATCAGGCACATTTCTTTGTTATTGTTAGAATTCAAATGGTCCCTGTAATATTACACTGAAACCATTTGACAACCGTACAACACACACGACTATGTTACGGTTAACAAAATATATTCAAGTAGATGAAAAGAGAACGAAGTTACAATGTACTAAAATATGTTTCACAATATAGTCACAATGTAAAGCCATCATCCTAAGCCTCCCATAAGACACTTTTAACGTTTTTAAGAGTTCCTTTTTTATGTTGCCATCGTTGTTAATAGTGTTTTCCCCAACATAATGTTTGGCTACAAACTTAACTAGCAGAAGATAATGTTTATTCATGAAGCGTAACCTTTTTATTGTATTTCTGTCATGGATGAATGCCATCCAACTGATTGAAAGTAAGCTATCTCGTGTGCATGTTACTGATGGTGAGAACCTTTTTCATGTCTTGTGTATTGAAGCACGCATCTCCATATTTTTCCATACGCAGACAGAAATGAATTGGTCTAAAATGACACTTTGGAAACAGAGACGCCAATATGAAAATGTAGGAAAGATATCAGCAGCTTGTATGGCTTGGGTGTCCTTAAACCACCTACATTCAATCTGCTTATATAAAGGGAGATGTAAGAACAATTAATTCAAGTGTGTTACATTCTAAATTTGTTAAACTTGAACAGAAAGTTAAGCGTCAACCAGGGGAAGAACGTGCTTGATGTACTCTACACCGCAGGTTCTTATCATCCCTCTACACATCTCTAATTGAACTCAAGCCTCCTTGTAGGAGTTCTTCATTTTAAAGAGCTCAGTGCTCACAGATCTGGCCTCCTCCTGGGCTGCCTCCAGCTCAGCTCGGCCCTCTTCCTACGTGTGCTATAGTAATCTGCTAGAACGCAGTGTGATTAATACATCAGTGAAAAGTGAGTAATGACGGAGAAGAGGTTGGAGGACAAGATTAGAGTCGGCGATACTGTAAGCACAGTGTGCTCATAAGCCTGCTGAGTAACCAGCCACCTCTTGGCATTGCAGTAAAGTAGTTATAGAGGGGTCATTATCAATAATAGATCCGCTATCTTCTCATTATCTGATCTCCTAATGTTGTTCACATGCTTTTCCACAAGTGGGATGATGTTGGATTAAACCCTCCTCTTCTTTCACTGATTAACAGCATCGCGTTTTCTTCCCATCATGTTTTTTCATAAATGTCATTAAACATATGACTATCTCTTGATGGACCAATAGATTTCTTCACAGCAGACATTTTGACTTTAGCAGGGAAAGCACAGCTGATACTTAGTTCATTAACGGTGGCTCAATTTCATCAAGTGACCCGATATGTCGCGGCAGTGAGTGAAAAAGCACAATACCCTGGAACGAACTCACGTAAAGGGACCGCTGTTGTTGTGTTATTAATTAAACCACTGCATTTCCTGCTACAAGCCAACAAATCTGCTGTGTAAAAGGTCTATTACCTGATCAACGGTCCTCTGTTTTCTTGTCAAGGTCAGTGGCCAGCAGCGACACCATCGCCTTTCTCCACTTCACTCATTAGATCTGATAATGATATGACGTATATTGCGTAATACCATGTCACATCATTTACTATCATCTAATGTTGTATCTGTGTGTGTCTTTTCTTGAAATGTTTTAAAATGATGTAACAATGAATAGACCTATGTATCTGGACTACAACTACCCAACTTCGTGTTTCTGTGACACATCACAGCACCCGTCAACATGCCAGTAACTTCTCCTCACCACTGAAGCTCAGAAGCTCATCCATTGGTTTATTCTCAGTCCTTCTCTGCATTCTAAGTATTTGGACAGTGACACATCGTTTGATACTTTAATTACCATGGATGTGAAATGACAGTAGTTATTTAATTGTTCACTCCATATGGATGAATATAACCTCGAATTAAAGCTGCCAGTCTTTTACCCCATAATTACTGCGTCATTTCATATTCAGTAAAGTAATAACAGTAGAGAGCTAAAACATCAAACAGTGTGTCGCAGTCTAAATCTTATGGGGCTCAGCAAATTACACTCTGCAGTGGCTTTAATGCACTTGGTAGTTGTAGTCTGGATGATCAGTGGCCATACCAGTTGGTAGGGATATAAGATATAATATTTAAATTCTGCGTTTCAAAGTTAGCATCACACTAATTACAGTACATGCCAGGGTTTGAACTTTTATGCACTGATACCCACACATGGAGATGCACGAAAATGTATCATCTCATCAGTTTTGTTTCATTCTTAAAAAAAAACCCCTGTATACTGAGATACAATTTCCTTACATGTTGAAAAATAGATAACACATAACTTATGTATTACTTGAGGCTCACTGACTTTTGAAAGGAGTGTTGTATCTATGCCATTGAAGCCAGTTTGTTGCAAGGTGCCTGACACAAGCAGCCAATAAAAGACCCAGTTTCCTCCCTGTTTAATGTCTCGTGCCTCTAAGGTCAGACAAATGTGATTTCTTTTGTTTATGGGCGAATTATTTATTTCCCTATTGAACTGAAAACTCATTCACATGAAAAAGTGTCATGTTTAACTGACAAATGTTAATGATATCAGTAGCTTATGGCTCATATGCAGGCAACTGAGGCAGCTCATTATCTTTTATCAGCCCCACCTTTTCAGTCCCTTACCGCTGGCTTTGCCAATGTCACAGCTCTGTGTCAGCAACTGCACTGCTGATAACATTTAACACAGCCGTCAAAGTAGAGGCCGTCCTATTAATACCGTGTCAACGGGGTGATACACTGAAAGAGGGCTCCAATTTAAGGAACCTCATTTTGTTTACAACTGCCTAACATGGGT
Source organism: Melanostigma gelatinosum (assembly GCF_949748355.1). Classification (NCBI taxonomy): domain Eukaryota; kingdom Metazoa; phylum Chordata; class Actinopteri; order Perciformes; family Zoarcidae; genus Melanostigma; species Melanostigma gelatinosum. The sequence goes on along the minus strand of NC_136642.1, from coordinate 16,376,808 downwards.
TGTAGATATTAACACATCTTTTTTAAGGTTGAAGAGGTGACTGTCACTCTGGTGATTTCATGGCATGGTCATGTACTAAATACTTGTGACACGAGGGTCTGTACATTAAATGTCATTGTTGTTGTTGTTAATATTATCTCCTCAAAGATTATACCTCAATTTTGCAAGTTGTGGATTCTGCGGCCTTTTAGTCTTCAGTCACTGCAATAGTGACAAAGCATTAAATAACACGGCCCAACCAGCAGCAGACCCTGGATGTGACAAATACGGCTCAACAGTCGTTCCAAAATGTGTGGCCTGTCAAAGAATTAGGTTGACTGAGATATCTTGACAAATATGGCACCTCCCTCAAATCTGGAACATTAACGGATGTAAAATGCCTTCCTGGAATTACTCAGTAAAATACCAGACAATTCAGTAAAACCTGCTTCTTGGAACACGTCCCTGATGGCAGGCAGTAGACATTATCCACTGACCAGACTAGCTGGACCTGAGAGGACCTGGCTGGTCCATTGCCAATAGGCACTCTGGCTGGAATTTCCTCCTTCATTTAAGTCAAAATGCCAATTTGGAGTTGAGCTGCTGCTGTTATGAAAATTCTGGGCTTCAGTTCAGTATTGGATCATTATAATCCATTAGCCTAAATCAAGCACAAAGAAAAGAAGGTCAGATTTTCTGTTGCTCTATACAGTTTATAGTCTTGAGCGCCTGAGTATCATATTTCTATTCAAAGAATTTGAACAACAGGTGATTGCACACAAATAGTTGGGGATTACCAACAAATAAACAAACCGAATGAACCATGTTTGCTGAAATGGGCCATGTTAATGCCACATGCAGCATCATCTTATACATTTTGTTTTATGGTGACCAAGTAGAGGTAAAGCCTTTAAAACAAAGGTCTACACATTGTTAAAATAAAGGCTACTCGATTAGTAATGGAGTGATCAGCGCCCTTACTACGGTCATCATCATCGGCCCAGTTTTCACATCACATGAATATACGGAAAGCTGAATTTGGTCAGCTGCCTTTATGTAAAATAAAAAGTGGATAGAAGGAAATATTAAAATACTAGCACTGTGGTCCACATAATATTGCACATGTTTTTCATTTGTTAACTAAGTGAACCAGGAAGAATATGCGGCAAAAGACACAGGATAAATCCCACCACGCACACCAGCTTGCATGTTCCCATAAATAGACACAGGGTGCCAGGAAATAACCAAACCCCAAATACTACTGTGATTGTTCCTGCTGTCTCAGATGCTCTCTCCCTTACTGTCTCTCATAATAAAAGCCTGCTTGACAGGCCAGTGCAGTATGTGTGCGGCACAGGAGGGGGTCTTCTATTGCTGCTGAACACAAAATTGTATTATTGAAGGCTGCACCCAGCACAGTGCCTTCTTATTCCTCCCCCCCTGTGTCCGTCCTTATATTAGAAATGTTTTCAGATGCCAATAAAAGCATAATACGGTCTTAGACATGCAGCATTTGCAAGTGAATTGCGGTGCCCCATATTGCCTCTGATGGTAATCAGAAAAACATTGTGCTATGAGAGAAAGAATAGCCAGTCCAATATTGAGTGTGATTGTGCTGAATGTTATCTGATGGAGATGTTGGAAATGGAGGCATACTGTATGTAAACTGAATGCCACGCTGCTTGGTCATATGGGTAGCAATAAGATACGGGCATATGAAACAGCAGGAACAAATTATTCTTAAATTATAGCCACAGCACTCTTTGCATGTGGAGCCACAAGTAAATGGGACAAGCATATGGTGCAGAATAACTTAAGGGTGTGTTATATGGGAAATACAGTACAATTGTGAATGAAGGAATGTGTGTGGCATCCTTTGTGTTGTCAGTAAACGGCATATCAATTCTCTTCCTCTCTGTCTCATTTGTGTCATCTCATTTTCATCCCAATCAAGCCTCCATTTCACTCTTATCGCTCAGCTGCCTCAACCCATTATTATTTCCCCTGTTTGTGTTTCTCAGTGTCTCCTACTCTCTTTATATTTCACTCTTGATCTCTCTGCCTGTGATTTATTTTCGTCCCTATACAGCATCTCTCTGTTTCATCTGTTGTTCTTTTGCTCATAGCTTCCCCCCCCTACACAGTGTATTTCGATTCAATTTTGCTCCAGCCATGTCAACGAAATAGCAAGATCTCAAATTACCCCTGTGCACATTTTTCCCTCCAAAATCCTAAAATTCTATTACTCACCCTACACCGGATAGTGGGATCTTTTTTAGCTCCTGCTTGAGATCTTAAATACTGACAGTTTGGTCGGTGACAGGCGCAAATATGCTGCTGGCTGTCTAAAATAGCAGCAAACATAAAACAGTTAAAGAGAGAAGTACGAGAACTAGGAGGGGGAAAAAAAGATGCAAGAATAAAGAGAATGAATACTGCATTTAGACTTTCAAAAACCTAAAAAGCCACACCGCTATACTGCAAGGGATTTACTTTCAACCGCCTGGGACCTGGATTCAGAAACATTGAAGAGTTTTAGCTGGAAGGACTATCATGCATTTTATGTAAACTCACACACAGTAAAAACAATTCTCTACAAGGGAACTAATATGCCACATATTTTCTCGTGCATTTCAGTGTAAGAGTTGTGCATCTTAGGAAATATGTTAACAAAACCTAAGGGAGCACAGATATATTTCGAACATGAGCTGTATTCAGTGAGGGGGTAATGGGTTTTATTGCAATACAATAAAACATTTATTGCGAAAGGGGGGAAAAAGGACAAAATGATGATAAAGAGGAGGGGGAGGAAACTGATGGAGATTGAAAGAAACACTGCAAAAAAAAAAAGGTAATGCCTGCAGGAGTGAAAATGTGTTACTGGTACTCAATGCACGCTCCCCCTTTCTTCCTCCCTTTCTCTATCTCATGCAATCCCGTCTTCTCGCATCTGTTTTGACCCAGTAAACTTAGCAGTGAACCTGAATCACAGTTTTCGGATTGGCTGCGTCAGTCATGTGACAACACGCGCACAAACAAACACTCTCTCACTATCAGCTCATAAATCTCTGTCAACAGCTTGTATGTCTCCTCTCGCTCTCTCTCTCTCTCTCTCTCTCAGCCCCACCTGCTAAGCTGAAGATGCAGATTTCAGCAAAAGTAAAATCCTGGTTTGTTTTGCTTTTGATGATGGGAACGCTGTGTCTTTTCTTTTCGATCCTGTTTTTGACACGCCCCATGCTTCCCCCCTCTCCTCTCCTCTCAGTATCTTCTTGCTGGTCAAACCACAAATGAGGTGTGAAGGATGTCATAATTTAATCCACTAAAAGATGAAATGTTAATATGACACTTCTGAAACTTGTCCTCTTTTATTGTTCTGTCGTGCTCTCTCTATCCAAAAAAAAAATCCCTTCCACTGGTTGAAGTTGGCTCACTGTCTCCCTCCTCTGACAATCTCTTATTTTCACCTTTTCAGTGTCACATTGTGTATTAACACTTTGATTCAGTGGCTTCATCAGTAACTCACTGTTGTTCAAATCCAGCTAATAAAGCTTAAATCACTAAATTGCTGTTGCTGAATCTGGCTCTTTAGATTATTTGTGTTGATGTGCTACAGATTTTATGAATCGAATAATAAAAGGCCTACTCGCATACAATTTACACCTAGTTCCTCTGTTACAAGAACTCTACTGAGACAGCTATTTTACTTCAATCTACAAATACTACTGTAATATTAGGCTATATTGTCCTAACATTGTACAGGCTGTAATCCTGCATGTTTGATGGACTGTAGTGGCAGTAGGAGCAGTTGAACATTTTAAACACAGATTTGATGGTATAACATGTATTTAAAGTTGCTCAATTTAAAATCCAGAGCACTAATATAGCAGCAAACAACTATTTGCGGTGTAAAGACATAGCATAGTATAACATAGTGCCCGCCCTCTGGTTAACACTGCAAAATAAAGAAACCATACTTTAATGCTGACTGAAATACATTTGAAGTACCTTTTTCATTCCTTATAACTCGTATTGAACATGCCATTAAGTTAGATTATTCAAGAATAAAAAAAAATATGTTGACTGAAAGCTATAAATGCTTCAAATAATCATTTGTTTGAAATAACAGTGGTGCTATAGGAAACAAAACATAATCATTCAATGTAAATTTTAGCATTCTACTTTTTTTTGCCAGTGAGCAGCTTGATGGTGCAGTGAAGCAGAGCCAACCTGCTCTGTCACGGGAAGCAGATCTTTATTTACTGCGCCCTCACAGTCAGTTTAGCAACGGCTGGACACACAGCCAGCTTAACTCTACTTTCCCACGATGCAAAATATGTCTGTCTTTACCCCTGTCCTTGTCCATTTTTCGTTCTTTTTCTTCTGCCAGAATCTTGCACCAGCATACCTTCAACACCTCTGTCGAATCCCCCTGCTGTTCTCCCATCCTTTCATGCCCATAGCTGCAGCACATCTGACAACTCTCTCCTGTCCTCTCTCTGCCCCGGCCTCCAGTGGGAGGACCTTGTTTCAATTTGTGTTGTGTAACATACTGTAATACATGGGGCAACGCTTTGTACAACTCCTTTCCCTTCAGAGATTTAATACATTTTTATTATTGCCAATTTTTGGCCTTGCCACTCCGGCTGAAAACAACAACATCCACCTTCATTTCTTCAAATGTTCCTGTATCTTTGACTTGACAGTCTCCCCTCTGTCTGTATCTTCATCTACGGTGTAGCCTAAACATCACTTCCTTGTTCTATTCGATTCCTACTTTACATGAGACATAAATGAAAAGCCAGCTCTTATCTCAGCAAAAACTGCTTTGGAAGCAACTTTTGACCTGGTAATACTAAATACTAAATACTGTTGGCTTTTTTTCAAAGCATTACACAACACAGTAATAGCCATGGCTAGAGGACATATTTATGGGGTTGTTCTTTGTTCAGATGCTATCTTTCTTTATTTTCCTGTACTTTTCAGCAGTTAAACTGTGGCGCAACATACCTGATCTGAATCTGGTAAATGAGGCCTGCATCTCCAGCTGCTGACTGGGCCAGACACGTACAGAGAGGACGAGTGTTGGAGCCCAATGGAAACTATAGGACTGGATATTGTTGCCACAGCATAATTAAAGTGAAGATCTGGGACTGTGGGATGTTTACCAAATTTGAAATGATAAATGAATCCACCAGATTATTGGACATCATAGTAAATTAGGGCTGGTAGGTGAAAAAGTTTAGCAGTTGATGTCACGGAAGATATGAAGTGAATACATGTCAGGTTTTACCATTTTGTCTTTAAAGCGATGATTAGCTTGTTGCCTTTACATGAGATTGTCCTAATGGCAATCTCTTGCAGCTGCTTTACACTGTTGATTTTCTTTACACGCATGTGAACAAATGTATTGAACTGCCATTCATTACACAACAACAATGTCCATATCTCTGAAGACGTTATAACGACTGGATCTGTCAAATGACTTCAGCAATTTTGTCATACTTCAACAGGAATTCGCTTTCTATCCATTCAAACCATGTTTGTCCTTTAAAAAAACACTGTGTCCTCCCGCCCTGCTTCTCATGAGGGCCCGGCTATAACAGACACATTTGATGTAATCACAAGTCTCACAGACGGACTATGTGAACCAGACTGTAGACGATGAATGGTAGCATTCATAAACTAAACATCTGACGTTAGCACTTTCCCCTCAATAATAAACATGCTCTGTAACAGAACACTTCAACACACTGAAAAATGTACCCGCAGGCAAGACCTGCTTCAGACATCCAGCATCTTAATACAACTGATCTAAGTTGTTTTAACACAAAAAAAAAAATCTGACCTCCCTTCACTGTAGACTGTAAAATGGAAGATGGCCAGCAAACGTACCACAGCCTCTGTGCTCCACTGACTTCCGTCCTCTCTGTGAACAGTGGCAAAAGAAGAGATTGATTTTTCTTTTTATATAAAGACAAGGAAAGATGGATGCAGACAGTGGCAGAAAAGGGGAAGAAAATGCAAAAACATATGAATGGAGATTGATAGATGGGGTATTGAATGAGAAGACAGATGCTCAGATGCAAATACATTATTTTCTAAATATAATTACAGAGAAAATTCAGTTCATATGATGAAGCACATGTCCACCCTGCTCACGCTTCTGTGTGATTTTCTGATATGAGATACGACTGGTGGTGTTAATTGCATTTTAACACAGTCGGGTTTATCATGCTGTTAATTATACACATGCTGTCTGGGAGTAAGTCACGCAGACACACACACACACACACACACACACACACACACACACACACACACACACACACACACACACACACAGACATCTAAAAAAGTAATGATGAAGACAGCTTTGCTGACCTGATCTGAACTGAGCTTATTGAGAAAAGAAAACGACGAAAAATTAAACAAAATGAAATAAAATCAAGCTACAACATGCTCAAATTAAAGATGGAATAAGACCGTAAATTTAAGTTTGACCAAACTGAACTATCTGAGAACACACACACACACACACACAGATACACTAACATCGGCAAACTCAAACCACATGAAAGCACAGCTGGGTGTGTGTCTGTTTTGTATCATGCAGCTTAATTTTGCCATATGATTTCTGTCTTTCCCAAAGACTTAAATATAGACGTCCTGCCTTTTATTATATTGGCATTAATTATCAAAATGATAGGGAACTCATCCCTGGTGTGTGTTTGTTTGTGTGTGTGTGCCCGCATATGTACCTCCCTAATCTTGTTAAGTAAGAAGGTTGAAATGCTAATTATACAGTGACTCTGCTGTCATTTTACATTGTTGTTTTAAAGCATTTCCAATGCACATACGTTTACGTTTTTTTGGGATTTTACATGAATAAGGGAGAAATGAGGTTTCCCTCATGTACGTTATAATTATGAGATGATTCATTTCAGATCACTGCACAGAGTAAAAAGCATCTCAGCTGGCAGCGCAGCTGACTTAATATCTTTCACCGCTCACTACCGATGACGTGATCGGAGCTCCCGCTCCCTGTCTCGCTCTTCTTTTTCTCCCTGCTTGTCTCTTTTTCACTGTCCTCGCTCTCTCCCTTTCCACATCTCTTTTTAACCCTATCACTTTTACAATAAATAGTTCAGAGGCAGAACTCAAAGGGAAAGGCCATGGTCCTACACACACAAACACACACACACACACACACACACACACACACACACACACACACACACACACACACACACACACAGCGGAGGTACCTGTGTTTCCATAGACTGGAGGGGGTTCTGGGAGCAAAAATAATGAGCTCATCAGTTCAGGTTGGAGGTGGTGTTGGCAACACACACACACACAGACACAATTTTTCTTTCAATCCTATACACAGACACAGAGGCAATTACCACGATCCATGCACGGTAGGATATTCCATCTCCAACCGACTTCACCGTGACTCACTGTAAAGACTTTTGGGCTGCTGAAGCGATTGCTCCCCTGCCCCCCCCCCCCCCCTTTTGCCTTTTCCCTTTCTTGTAGCAAAGAAACGTATGTAGTTTCAAAAGAGGAGTGCCTGCGCCTGTGTGCATGTGTCAGAGTGTGTGCTCATGTTTGGCACCATGGCTGTTTGTATATGCACAAAACGTGTGTGTCAGTACCGTATCCTTGCTGAGAGCTGCTATTCTGCAGCACTGATGTGGAGATTTGCAGTTGGATGTGTGTATGAAGGGAAGTTTATGCGCAGCGAGGATATTGTATATGTGCATGTCTGAAGGCATGCATATAGTAATGAGAGAGGAGACGATGATGAGGAGGAGCAAGAGGCTGGTGGTGGAGTGTTTTCAAGTGCTGTCTGCGGGAAGCCTTGACTTGTTTGTTTGAAGGGAGGATTATCATTTGAATGAACTGCATGAACTCAGAGTTAAAGCGTGGCAGTTTGAGAAACGGAGGTCATGAACTAGTAGATTGAATAATTGCCTCAGTAAAACATCAAGTGGGTGGTCTAAACCCATACAAATGGAGATGAAAAACATCCATAAAGAAGAAGCGGTGGATTATCTCATTGAAATATTGTTGCTGTTGTAGCCTATAATCATTTGTAATGAAAAGTTATACGGCAGAGAAAAAAATAGGTTATTTTGACAGGGAAAGCAGATACTTCAATGGAAAACGTGTCACATTACTGTGGAGCACACTGCAGAGGATAGCTGTTGCTGTTAAATTAGCTAAAAGTGCAGTTTATAAATGTAGTAATAACTGAGTCTCTTCATTTCTTAATTAACTTATCATGTATTCTGTGTTTTTATTGTCAATAATGCCTCTTCACAATCCCCTATGTTCAATATGATAAGCCACTGAGCTGCCAAGTCTCACTTAACTTTGAAGAGACAATACGTTTGACCTTAAAATCGATCCCAGGTTAATTAACACATGGTGGTTTGTTACAGCTCATTAATCATTCCCAGCTTGGGCTCCTTGGCTTGCCGCAATTTGCTCTCATTGGTTTAATTGAGATTTCTTATGAGTGAAATACAAAGACAACAGGATGTCTTGTGGATTATTGATTCGATTGGTTTGTCTTTCCACTGTCCCTGCTAATCCTCAAGCATTTCTGCTCCATCTTCACGTCCAGACTCTTCTCTTTTCTTCACGATACCCCACAATATTCACCATTTTTCCTTCCCCTTATCTTCCACCTCTTAATCCCTCTCTATTCTTCCCTCCGCCTCGTTCTTCTCTCTCCCTCTATCATTCAGTTGCCAGGTGTTATTTTGGAGTAATGATAGTCTGCTATGTGGTCTCACAGCTCTGGGTTATTAGATCCAATATCATTTCTAAAGCAATAAATGGGAGATAGTACTTGTGTGTATTTTATTCTTTGTTTTTCTTTTTTTCATTACTCCCAGAACGTATTAACAAGCTTACTTTTTATCCTTACAGGCTCAGGCTTAATTACATTCAGGGAAACGTCACTATCAGCCATGGAGCAGAATAAGTAACGAAGGCATTTTTGATTAAGACCAAAGTTTCTGTTTTGGGTTTCATTTTTTATTAGTTAATGTGGATTCTCGGTGATATCAGTCATGACTGCAAGCTGGGATGTATTTTTCAATAACCTCATATTCACATGGAAGTTTAAGCTCTCAAAATCCAGGATGGTGAATATTTAGCAAGTAAAATGTCAAATGGAATATGACATTCACCTTCTAATATTGAAACAATATGCAAGTTATCAACATATTATTTTTTCCTTCCAACCGGAGCCTCTGTATGTGCTTGTGTGTGTGTGTGTGTGTGTGTGTGTGTGTGCATTTTTGGTCAGGAAGGTCAGTATACCTCATCATCAATTGCATCTTTTTGTCAACACATGCAAACACGGAAAAAAGAATTCTAGCACGGTTCCACTTCACTTAGCTTGGTAATATTTACTTAATAAATTGAAGCTCTGGTGCCAAACAAAATGGTATTTCATAAATACTGTATGAGGGCTGACATGAAGTATGCACCAGTCTTCTAGATTATATGGCATATTATATGTAGCTCTCATGCAACTGTTTCAAGAGGCACATACGTAAATCTGTTTAATTCATCAAGACACAAGTGGAGATGCCAGCCGGTTCAGATATTTGAGCAACCCAATGTAATCTTATGTTGAGACAGGCTTTGTGTGACAGGAGACTGGAAAGCACTCATCAATTGTACATGAGAGGAAATATATCCCAGCCAACTTTCTGTCCAATATCAAAAGATGACTCTGGGGATTAAAGACAGACATCATTCTAGAGCACTTTCATGGTAGCAGTTTCAAAAGTCAGAATGCAGTAACTATTTAGTAGATAATGAAGAATTGAATAACTTAACAAATAATGTGTCAAACAAATACAGGATTTTCCACCAGGACACCGGTGTGCTAGACTGGTGTTGAGTTATTTTGAAGATACGTTAGTGACGTTTGTGACGTGAATTCAAATCTCTTATTTTTTCTTGTCATGGCTCTGGCCTCCCATTGGAATCCATTGTGATCGATGGGAATCCAATCATAACCGCAACTTTGGCATTTGCAAAGACACAAGCAATACACTTTTCAGAGAAAGTTTTCAGAGCGACCTTTCAAGCCTCCAGGTGATGGTTTTCTTTTAACCACTAACGTTTTTTTTTTAATCATATTAGGGGAATCTTAAGTAACTCAGTTGCATGTATAGAATTCTATCCTCTCTTGCCGAACAGGTGTGTAGATGACGCAGTCAACGTGGCCCTTCACTTCATCCTCCAGCATCTGGACGCCTCAGGAACCTACACCAGGATCCTGTTTGTGGACTTCAACTCTGCCTTCAACACCATCATCCCGTCTCTGCTGCAGGACAGGCTCTCCCAGCTGCACGTGCCCGACTGTCTGTGGACTGTGGTTCACAGACTGTCTGTCTAAAAGGAAGCAGTATATTAAGCTATCTCTGATTCTTAGACCATCAGCACCGGTTCCTCTCAAGGGTGCGTTCCTTCCCCTCTGCTCTACACCAACAGCAGCACCGTCAGTCATCAGTCCGTCAAGCTCCTGAAGTTCACGGATGACACTACCCTCATTGGACTCATCTCTGGTGGGAGTTGGACTCTCTGGCGACCTCGTCTGACTAAAAACTTGGAGATCAACGCTCTAAAGACAGTGGAGGTGGTTTTGGATTTCCCCACCTGCTCCTATCACCCTGTGTGACTTCCTGGTGGCCACTGTGGAGTCCCTCCACTTCCTTGGCTCCATCATTACCCAGCACCTCAAGTCGGAGCTGAATATCAGCTCCATCACAAAGAAGACTCAGCAGAGGATGTACTTCCTGAGGGAGTTGAAGAAGGTTAACCTGCCAAAGGCAATGATGGTGCACTTCTACACTGTCATCATTGAGTCCATCCTCACCTCCTCCCTCATCATCTGGTACGCTGCAGCCACTGTCAAGGACAAGGGCAGACATCAACGTATCATTCGCTTTGCTGAAACGCTGATTGGCTGTAATCTGCCGTCTCTCCATGACTTGTTCGCCTCTAGGTCTTTGAGGCGGGCAAGGAAGATATGTAGCTGACCGCTCTCACCCTGGACACAAACTGTTTGAGTTCCTTCCCTCTAGCAGGAGGCTGCGGTCCATCAGGACCAAGACCTCACAACAAAATAAACGCTTCTTCCTGTGCGCAGTTGGGCTCAACAACAGAGCCCGGGAACCCCACTGACTCTTAAATCTCCAGGACAATTACTTACAGTTACAAACCTTAGCAGAACTCTCCTACACTTGACACTTTAACAACATACTTGTTTTAAACATAATCTTAATTTGAGTGTTTATTTATCATATTTCATTGTAAAATATGAACAATTATATTGTGTATAATGTTAAAATGTGTATTGTATGTTTATTGTCACGCACCAATCACCAAGCCAAATTCCTTCTTTGTGTAACACACTTGGCAATAAAACCATTTCTGATTCTTTCAGTATGAGTCTTGCCCTTTGTCTGGAACTAAGTTATAGCATTCACGTAAACTCCTCCTTTTGGCTAAACGTGCGGGCCAATGAAGAAAATGTTTAAACACAGACCCAGAGTCACCTTCTCACACATATTCACCAAAACATATATGTTTCATGGTAAAAATCTGCTTCAGAATACAGATACGACAGGTACAATATTGTTGAATCAAAGAATCACGTACCTTAATACTCTGTACCCGTCTGGTCTTCATTAACACTATTTATTAGCATGATGCCAACAGCTGGCTTAGTGCATGGAAACATTCACTCTACTATGGAGAGAAAATGAGTAAGAGGCAGAAAAAGAAGAATTAAAAATGTGAAAGAAGTGAGAGACTAAAAGAGAAAAGATGGGAAGTGTGACAGTACAAATATTGAATCAGAGACAGACCGAAATAAATGGTTTTTATTTTCGTTATATAAACTCCTCCAGTTATGAAATACTAACAATGACTGTGGAGCATTAATGCAGTGTTATAATCAATAAATAATTATTCTGATGCATATCGAAAAAGATTATCTTACTTGTAATGTGTTTTTTATTTCAATATCTTACCAGTGTAAGGATAATGCAAAACAGAGGCTATGTAAGTGCATATTCCCACTGTTATGCTTAATCCTACATTTCTTAATTAATATCAACTCAAAGACAGAAGCATATTAAAAATGAATATGATCCTAGTTAATGGCCTCCATATTTTGCAGAATACCCTGATGTATTTATGCAGGCTATGTATGACCTTAAGCACAGAGTCTTTATGAATAGATAACACCAATACTTGAACAAGACAAAAATTGAGATACAAGGTTTTTACATAAAATACCACAAACCATTCCGAAGCTTACTTTTTTCTTCTCATGAATACTGATGTGAACTACAATCCATTTGCAGCCGCACGTTTGCTCAGTCTGCAATTTATGATTCAAGCTGTAACTACCTCATTTGATCCCATCCTTGTTATGCTAATTTCCTCTCACATTGGTAGCAAATCAGTTTGATTTAACTGTGCGAGTTGAGGACTGTGTGTGCATGTGTGTGGCATTTGGGAGGAGTGGTTGCTACCATTGCTGTGCCTGCGTGTCTGAATGTGTTAGCGTACACACGTGTGTTCATTTGTGTGTGTGTGTGTGTGTGTGTGTGTGTGTGTGTCGTACAGCATACAGTTGTCAGAGAAGTGAGAGGTGTTTTTGTGCCAAAGCCAAAGCTCCCAATCTGCATTTTGATGTCATTAGCTTGCCACATCAAGCTGCTTCAGTGGTACTTTAAACCCAGATTGTGTTTTCAAGAGCACTAAACAGAATATGAAATGAAAGGCTTACAAAGCGTTGAAAAGACCATTATAATGAAATCAAAGTTTATTTTAGATATTGGTTGTTTAGTATTCAAAATTTTGGTGGGAATTGTTTTTCTAAAATCAGTATCGTGACAATTTCAAAAATAAATAGTGGCTCATTTGCAGTGAGAGTAATCATGCACTCTTTTTTTTTATCACACACAGGCAGTGGTCTGTCTGTTCAGGTCAAATAACATCAGTCCTGCACTAGTCATATCCAGGGATATATAAACAGACGAAAAACAACATGAACTTATTTTTAACAAAATGATTTTGGTATCTTATGGTAATTATCTCCACAATGAACATGTGCAAAGACCCCACACATTGCATAGCCTGACATCACTCATGTTGTACAACACAATACAACTAAAACTGTAAGTACTTCTGTACAGAATGTGGTCTCAGTCCACAGAGGATGCAGCATTGGTATGACCTCTTAAAGAAAACAACAGAATCATCAAAGGGCCTGTAGGCACACACACACGTACACGCACGTACACAACATAATACACTTCCGAGATTTGAACAAAAGGGGTTACAACTTAAGGTCATTTGGAGAGTAAAGAACATTAACATCTGAGTAGCTGAAAGCTATGGTGACCTTTGAACTCCAGTCCTTGTTTTTCAAAGTTGACCCTAGAGCGTACAGGTGTTGTGTATGTTTAAGTCTTTCCTGCTGGGATCTCTGGAGCATGAAACTAAGGGAAAACAAACCAAAGAGGTTAGTAAGTGATAGTTTCTCTCTCTCTGTGTCTAACTAACAGCTGGACGCCTGGAGCAGAGTCAGGGTATATCACTTTGAATAGTTTTAGCCAGTGTTGCCTCATATTTTGATCTTCCCACTTAATCTGGTAATGTTGATTTTAACACCAGCTTTGTCTTCCATTGCACGCACACACACACACACACACACACACACACACACACACACACACACACACACACACACACACACACACACACACACACACACACACACACACACACACAATAACCTAGCCATTCAACCTTGGATGTGGACGAGATTCTTCACCTAAAGGGCATCAGCAGCTCTCCTTCTCATTTCTTCAGCTTCTACAGCGAACAGTGGACCTGCTGACATTCCTTATGCTCACTGCTTCAGATGTAAAAAAAACCAACAACAACTGTAAGACACCATCTCATCTTCTTTGATGGAACATGTGTTACATACATCTGACGTCCCACCATGTTAGGTAAAAGCTGAAAGCAGTTGAGGAGGTATTGTAGCGAGAGCCCCTTCAGATCAAGACTACCAACTCTGGCTCCATAGATTTCACACACTTGACAACAAGAGGGGGGTGGCATGTCACAAACCGGATATTCAGTGTGGAAGTCCAGCAGCCAACCTTGTACTGCTGTGTTCATGTAAAATGTGTCCCACTTTGAATAGTTTAAAAGAAGAAGCACACCAGGCCTGTTGCCCGAATCACTTTAGATGTCCAAAATATCTGGGTAAGCAATATCACCCTTCATCCAAATGACTGGGCAGATCTGCTGAATGCTTTCTCTGCCCCACAAGAAATAACCTTAATCAAATACCATATTTCTATAGCATCTACTCTGCCTCTGTGTCTCCTTTTGTCACTGAAGATGCAGTACAAGTCAGTCAGTCAATCAATCACTTTATTTCCCCCAGATAATCCACAGAGTGGCTTTATGCGCTTTGTGCATAGTAAAAACAACGATGGAACAATTAAAACTTAATTCACTAAATAAAATAAAAATAACTGTCGGACACAATGCCTGGGTCATATTATTTCAACAAGTTTAGCTGCATACTAGCATTGTCTTAAAATCGACTGCCTTTTTTTCAGTATCTCTCTGTCTGTGAGTCTCCTACAACCTAAATCTAACGAGTTTCCTATTTTCCCCTCCTCTACTTATTCTCTTTCTCTCTCACTCTGTAAATCAATTTTGTGCTTGAGGCTGCCGTGCCTTGCAGCCATCTCTCTCTTTGAAAGCGCTCCCACCGCTGTATGTGTGTGTGATAGCTCCAACCACAGCTCAACAGGAAGCCAAGCCAGATTTCAAACTTCTTTGTAAGATTTTGGTTCAAACTCAGCGCTGTAGTAGCCAAAACGGCAACTAAAAGACTCACACACATACACACACACACACACACACACACAGAAAGACACACAAACAGCCGTACGTCTCACACACACGGCTTTGAACCATGGGGATGTGAAATGAGGAGTTTTGTTCTCCTGCTACACATGTGTAGCATTAAAGAGACTGACAGCCAGAAGGAGAGAAAAAGATAGGCAGCGCTTTGAAAGCAGATGCACTTAAAGGGAACGTCCTTCAAAGAGTTTGTTGCACAAAGCATTTTGATAAAAAAGTGTTTAAGACAGAGAAGAGAGAGAAAAATGATGCATAAATATGAGAGATGATGAGCTGATTTCCACATTTTGTAGTTTCTTTCTCTCGCTCTCACACACACACACACAAACACATGACCTTTCCTGTGTGAGCCTGTCAGTGGAGACAACGTGGGAGTCCAAGCTCAAACAGGACAGGATCTGTGAAACTACTTTAATTAAACTGTAATTTGAATCTCTTTCAATATGAATCTAGGGTTAGAGTAGAATCTGTGTTAAACCGCTGGCACATCAACAATGCATCTTTACACAATTCTGTTATAAGAGAGTGTTTACTGTTGATGGCAGGTATACTGTATATTTGAGCATTATCCACTGTCCCCTCTGTACTCTCTGGCCTGTGTTAAAGCCTGAAAGAGATCAACTTATATCGTTCCATCTGACTTGACCATCATTTATAAACTCTAAGATTATCTGTGCCAAACAGTTGTCAATCATGGCCTGGTCCTCAAAAAACAACTGGCTTCACCACGTTAAGTATGCATAGGAAAAGTGCTGCGAACGCACCTCTCAAAGCCTTGTACTAAACCCTCAGTGCTATTCTAAACTGCAGCGGTACACAAATGCATGGAAAAGCCTGCAATAACTGAGCGTGGAATGTAACTCATAAGCCGGCATCGTGGCCACCTGTCTTGCAAGTGATCCCAGACTTTGAACTGACATTAGAAGACTGAAGTCAAGACCTCACAGTAGGTCATGCTTGGTTAAACGTCTATGGTCCATCTCATGTGAAATAGCTCCACCTGTTGACTGATGACTGTACAGCTGGTGAATAGTTTACTGTTGGGTATACTGTACAATACAGCCACAGTCGTGTACAGTAATGCAACTGTAAAGTGCCCACATTTGCAGTTGGCTTTTAAAAGAAGACAAAGTGCTATTCTTCTCAGAGTGGGCACACTGACATGAAAGATAACTACAGCTGCATGCAAGAACAAAACAACCTGGTGCTTTGTGTGTCTAAAAATGTCTTGGCACACTTTGCCCACTCAATTTTTCAACCCATTTACAACTGTGGTATACAGTAGCAGGAGAATTGCTGCATCAGCTGTGTGTTTCCCTGTGATTCTGCATTTTTTGATTATTTAATGGTATTTCGTCAATAGATAATCCCAAGTCTAGATTTATATATATATTTATATTTTGGAAAACATAATGCAGTATTGATGAAGGATTACCAGATTCGACCTTCACTTTAGATTACAAAAGTATTCCACTGCAATACCCAACCAAACCCTTATTAGCTTTTTTTCAAATATAACATGATTACAAGGAGAGCCGATGTGCCAAATGATCAAAACTCCAACCTCAAAGTGCTCTGTGTTTTTTTTAACCCTTATTCCTGTTTGCCACTGGTTTCCCTGAAGAGATGTGTCTGGCAGTGAGACACTAAGATGAATAAAAGCTGTCATAAAATGTAACAAATGTGCTTCTGATGATTTTCTATTGAGATTATGAAACGGGAACTTTGAAGTTATAACATTAAGTCAAAGCATGACATCATGACATGCTCTGGCAGGCGTTGATGTCAGATGTTCTGCCACAGTGTTTAAAGTCGGTGAGCCCCAGTGGGTGGAAGTCATTTCACAATATTGCCTGAATATAATGAGCTGATATATCTGTGAGTAGATACGATTTTTTCCTTAAAATATCATTCTAATGATAGTTTTTTCTCTTTTTCATACAGTATACACAGAGGAGAATAACTGAAGTTGAAGAAGCTTGTGATTTATGTCACAATGCTGCACTGTGTGGCTTGTATTTTAACATGTCAAACTACGGTAATGGGTGTCCTTCAAATATCTTTCAGCAGTAATATGACCTAGCCAACCTATATTCATTGCCAATTGACCTCATGATCCTAATCTTTAGGCTCATCTTTCACAAAGACCTCCCAGACAAGTGGTAGGCACCGAAATCCACCGTGCGTTTGGGTCTTTTTTTATAGTCTCATTAGATCTGCTGTGCTGTTGATGTTAAATGCTTACAGATGAGTCTCATACATTCCTTTTAGCTACTTGGACTACAGATATCAGTGAAACTATTTGTTTTACACTTTACATGCTACAATCATTAGCAGGGGTTTTCTGTTTCAGTTCTCTTGACTTACAACTAGATTATGAAATAATACGCTTGCTGTGATATAGCCTTTTCTCGCATTTTTACTTGACTTGCATATTTTAAATAACGAAGAGTTTACGTTCTGTAGTTTAAACAGACCATGGAAAACCCTTAAACACTTCCATAAAGAAGTTAACGGCACTGTGTCCCATATTTCCCATCTTCCCTTACTGACTCATTAGGCCCCTGCTGCTTTATTAAACCTACATGTAAATACTCACAGCTGAGAGTTTTAAGCTGAAACATGTAACTTTTGAAGTGTTCTGTTTAAATGTTCTCATCAATCGTGTGTATGGGGTTGTGTGCAGTATTAAAAAGCAAATGTGTAAAAAATACCATGCAGCCAAAAGCAAGGACGTAGAAATGAGTTTTGTCAAGAAAGGACATAACAGCTAAGACAGCCTGGTCTCACCCCAGGGTGTCAAATACTGACGTTCTGGCAGTGCCCCTCAGCGTCAAGGCACCGTTTAGTGTTTTTACGAAACGCACCGGGCTTTAAACTAACTCCAATGTAAACCCATCTGTGTCATTATTAGACGCTTAGAGCGACTGACGTTGTATTTAAAGAGCAATAGTCCTTGAAGGGTGGGTGGGAATGGTGATGGTGGTGGACAGGGCAAACAAACGCAGGACTTGAACTCGGGAAGCCAGCGTTCGTGTCCTGTGTGAAACCAAAAGATGAGTGTTTTTTTACTGACAGCGCTATACCACAAAGTCTCATGACGTTATGTCCCTATCTTACGTTACATTACAAGCGCAGTTCTTTTAAGCCTTTTATCTTAGTTAAGTGGTTTTGTTGCCTAAACCAAACAACCTTAACCACGCATGACGACGTTAACTGTAACCGTTTCATAGCGTTGACCAAGCACGAACCCTCAGCATCGACATATACGCTACAAGCCTTCCTCAACTACAATCACACCAGCCGCTTCTGCCCAAACAGGCAACATATTACTATTATGGATGAGATCACGTTGGCTATGAGGGAGGCAATTTGAGAACGTGTGAGTCACAGCAGCGAATGGATCGTCAGGATCAGTACCACAGCTGGACTGAGGTCCTGACTTTGCCCACAGCCCACAAATCCAATTCTTACACCTGTGTGTTGCTTTTCTGACTAGAGACTAAAATGCACGACCGATAAAATCAATCAGTTCCAACACACAGATCCCACTACAGCGTCTCATAGCCTCATGTCCGAAGTCTTAGGGGCCGCACCAGAACTCTCAGCGAACATAGCAGCCTGCTGTCACTCAGTTGTACAATTCTTTCTCCATGTCTGTATATCAGGCTCACACACCAACTCTTTTCTTCCATGCTTGTTTTTGTAACCACACACGAAGGAGACTTAGTTGTATTAATGCAGATTTTACGTAAGCATCAGAATCATAATTTTTTTCCCACAGGAAGATGTTGAGTGATGATTTTCCAACCGACAGAAAGAAAACCAAAATATGTATGCACAAAATGCAAAATAGGCCCATGTTTCTACCTAACCAGGCTTCTGAAATGTCAATGAAAACTCCAACATGAAAACTGTAAACCACATGTTGATATGCATGACTTGAAGTCTCATTCCTCTCACACACTTTCTCACACATATAGACACAGGTACGGTTGGGTGTTTCAGTTATCCAGATGTGGTGCTGTATGCAAGGTCCAATGGGACAGAAAGGAATGTAGAGTTGGTTTTGGACATACAGTGGGGCCTCTGTGCTGCTCAACTATCCCCAACCCTGTAGTGTGTAGATGGAAATACCTAGGTCTACATTTTCTTTCATGTGCACACACAAGCACACACATGTGCCCTTGCATATGACCCTTAGTGGCCTGTGAAGGGATTAAGCCACAGCAGGGTGCTATGGCTGTCAACCTATCCTCAGTGCCTAACATGCACATGTGCATGTGCACACATGCACATACACTCACACAGTAGTTGTCGTCCTGTCCTCCACCTCTGTAACCTCTTCCACAGGCTTGCAGATGTTTCCTGAGACCAAAGTCTATGGGAACTGAAGCAAGACTTGCACATTGTTGTCAGAATGTTACTGTCCTGTTCACGATCTACAAGGTACACCAAAAGAAAACTGACTCAATCGTAAAAGCTGCATCACAATCAGGTCGTTTTTTTTATTGAGGGCTGTCTCAAAAACTGCCTTCATGTCTTCACAGTATAAGACTCTTATCTTGTGTTTTAGAGAAAAACGAATTATTTGAATGTATTGTCCATTCTATGGCATGAATTAGTTGCACTGTTTCTCTGTAAAGTCCTTGTTTTGTGATGCATTGTGTTACTATCTTATGATTGAATGATTACTGCTGCAAACTCTGCATCACAGCCATTCAACCCACTCAGCTTCAAACATGATGATGGTGCCACCTAGAGGTACATTTGCATGCTCTTGATGAATGAGCTCGCGCAGATTACAACAAGTTTTCTACAAGGCTGTGCATAAAAGATAGAATACAGTGATCAGACTATGATCACTTTTTACATCATGTTGAGTATACAGAAACTTTATCATACTGTGGTATACTGTGGTTAATCATTCTGGGGGAAACAAAACAGAATGGATATATATTTATTTATATATTTTAATATTACATTAAATACCCATCAATTTTAAATTCAAATCTGTATATAAAGTGAGACTACAAGCACAATGTGTAATCACAAGATTACTTATTTTATGTTTCTCCCATCAAATACATACCTCACACTGAGTTAACAAATTAGATGTCTGTCATTAGTCCTAATTTACCTCTTAATTGTAATTAGTAATTCAAATCGGTCTCTCTCAAATGCCTGCGTGGGCACGCACGCACGCACGCACGCACGCACGCACGCACGCACGCACGCACGCACGCACGCACGCACGCACGCACGCACGCACGCACGCACGCACGCACGCACGCACGCACGCACGCACGCACACACACACACACACACACACACACACACACACACACACACACACACACACACACACACAGTCTTCCTTGTTCACTGTCTTTCTGGGCTCCAGAGATAGGATGACCCTCCTAGTGTGTAACAATGTGTGTTGGAGCTAACAGCACTTCGGGGGGTTGCTGTTGTGTGTGTGTGCGAGTGTGTGTGTGATGTATGTACGTGTGTGTGTTTTCATGCATCTCTTGGGGTACCCCAGCTGAAGCCAGCTGTATATCACAGCAATATCCCACGTGTAACTTCAAAGTCGCCGTATGCTCGGTTCAGGCTATTTATGACACAGTCACAGGAAGGACACATGTGTTTATGCTGGGCTTTGTGTAACAAAACCTGGACATATAATACTGCGCACCTTCCTACTGTCTATGTTCTTCTTTCAAGGATATAAGTCTTCTCAGCGAGATTCGGATCTTAGAGGACCGCAGAGAAATCTCTCCGGCCCTGGACAGAAGAGGCCTTCATGTGTGCCGTATGTCCTTCACACAACTTAAAACTAAAATAACCGTGCTTTGAAAACAGTCTTGCCGTAGAGAATTGGACTTTCTTCATTGTCTGGCTTTGTTTTTCACGTCTGCGCTAAAACTTTTCGACTGTCACTTGGGTGAGAATGAGATGAAAGAAAGAGAAGACACTGGATGGGGTGCGGGGACAGAAATAACCTTTAAATAAACATAATGCAAAGTGCTTTGCATCTGTACAGACTACATTTCTACAAGAAGGGGCAGTGTGGCTCCTCAAGAGCTGCAGACCACTGCTCTTTCCTGTCTTCATCTTGAGTTTTATTTACATTGTTTGCATTTTTTTCTTCTTTCTTCTTCTTCTTCAGGATGGGAGTAAGGTAGATTTGATACCATCTCAACTCAGGCCTAGACCTTATGTTGACTATGCTCTAATTAAAGGTATCCTGCAGCATTTTGGATAACTCATAGCTCTGCGGAGCATTTATTTTATTTATTTTTACAAGGAGCTCCCTTTATTGTATGTATTGTGCACACGGAGACAACTATGGGATCATGTGGGCGGCGTGTGGCTGTTTCACGCTATTCCGCGGACCAACAGTTTGTGGCGGTAACGCGGTAGTAAAGTGCCAATGAACTTGGTGAAGAAGAAGACTGATATCAAGTAATCAAGCATATAGACCAGGGGTGTCAAACATACGGCCCGCGGGCCGGATCCGGCCCGCCACGTCATTTTATGTGGCCCGCGAATCCGCCAGAAAAAGAAAAAAAAAATGATTTTTTTTTTTTTTTTTTACAAAAATTTAAAGTTAGATGTGAAAATAAAAATATCCCCATGGTCGAAATTATGAGATAGAAAGTCGAAGTGATGAGATGGCATGTTGTCTGTGTGCCGACATTAAAACTATCACAACAGGTGGACAGGAGATGCAACAGCCCATAAAGAGGATTTCCAACAAGTTTCTCAACATGCATACTTCTCTGTACTGAAACGTCATCAGTCTCAGCCAAAGTACTGTTCCAATTCAAAGTTCACATCGAGCCAAGCACGGCCCTAATGCCCGGATGTGGCTCGCTCTGCCCATTTTACCCGGGATGCATCAGAGGTGACTTGTCTGTACTTGGGACAGCCAAATATCCCAGAATGCATTTTGCACCAGCAACAGGAAACAATGGCGGAGGAGAAATCACACAACTGGAAGTACGTGTTGTGGAAGTCACAGATATCCCGGGAAACTAAACTAACTATGTTAGGAGTACCGTAGTTACATTTACACCGTCTTACATTTACAACCGGCCCTTTGAGGGCGACCGTGATGCTGATGTGGCCCCAGAGTGAAAATGAGTTTGACACCCCTGATATAGACAATGCAAGATATAAAACATCTAAATATTTGCAAATGTCTTTTGAAGAAAGAAAATATTTGCAATAATACATTGGTTAGACCTCAAGGATACACACAGTGTGGTTTGGTGAGAAACAATGAATGTAAACATGACTTTTGTTTGTTTACAAGGAAATTGTAGAGGACACCTTTAATATCAGTGCCAAGAACAGTTTCCTTTAGTTTTGTGGCTGCATGAAATCCTGGATGTTTAGGGTGAAGTCACCTTTATAGACTTCGATCCGAATCTACTATTTTGTTTTGAGAATACATGATGCCACCCAAATTATGTTTTGTTTTTCAATCAACATAAATTGGAAATGATGTCAATGATTGAATAACAAAACGTTCACTGACAATATACAGTTTTCTTACAAAAACATACTTGTAGCAATACAATGTACGCTTCTGCATCTTAAGCCTGATGACGTTTTTTATGCTAGGAACTCAAAGCACTTGCCTAAAGTTAGGTAAAGGTGGGGATTTTGGTTAAACGTTGAAAAAGTAAAATGCAAAAGACAGAATGTTTTGTACCCTCAACCTAACCACGTATCACTCAGGATTCCTCAGAAGTCCGGTCTCTGGTGTCAGCATCCTTAGCACTGTACGCTGACCATTTCCAAGACCACCTTCGATGTCTGTGTTACAAGAATGTAGCACTTTTCTCTCTTTTCACTGGAAATAAATGTTGCCATTAAATCCAAGCAGCATTTATGGTTCTTTCAAAACTATCAAATGTAATTACTCGGAGACAAGACCATGAATTTGTTACAAGCACCCGCAGGCAGCAAGTGGTAGGGTTGGTGCATGGCATTGCAGAATTTTGGGTGGTTGTAGTGCTTTGGATGAGATGCATGGGCTGACAATTGTATCATGTTGGGATGTTGAGCAATTTCCTGAATGAGAGCGACATGCACTGGTCATACAGTGGATTTATTTCATGTGAAATATTTCTTTGTTGCTATTTATTACAGAAATAACTTTAAATTTCCCCAAAAAAGAGCTTTACACTAAACTGCAGAACATTCATTGTTGCAGCATTTGCAAACTCAAAACATCATACACATTACTCCCAAGCTCTCACATTCACTCCCCCTCCCACCCTCTGTCTCTCCTTCTGTCGGTTCCTGTGTGACAGAGTCAGTAACACCACAGCAGGAGGTGAAAGAAGGAGAGCTGGAGGCAGGAAGAGAGAGGTGGAGGGAGGGAGATGGTGCAAAAGTGGGGCACAAAATCACGCTTGACATTAGAAGTGCGCAATGCAGAAACGTGTGACACCGCAAAAAAGGGAGAAGGGAAGAATGTTCACAAAGTGCTTCTGTATGTGTGACAGAGTGTGAGTCTCTCCTAATAACTGCGTGCATGTGTGTGTCATTGTGCAAATAAGTGTGTCTGTGTTTTCTTGTGTGTGTGTGTGTCTGTGTGCACACTGAGCGGGGTGCCAGGCAGCAGCAGCTGGGAAGGCCTTCCTCTGTTCTCCTGTCATCAATAAATGATCAGAGTGGGCCATCTGGAGAGAGGGAACCACCAACCACCAGGACCTGGCACTGAACGAAAGACAGAGAAAAAGAGAGCGAATGTGTGGATAGATGGAAGGGGAAGGAGAAGAAAGCAGGGGGAGATGGGAGCGAGAGAGAGGGAGCGAGGGGAGAGGAAAGAATAGAATTACCGGTACTGTAAATTTACACAGGATGGCAACAAAAGAGACATGCCTTGTATTTGTGTTCATGTGTGTCTTCAAAATGTACCCGTTCATGTGAATATGAGGAAACAAAGTCGCCCCCCCCCGTTTAAAGACAATTTGGGATGTACAGTAAGAACTGTACAAGGAGACAGACAAGGATGCAAAGACAGGAAATGCAGAGAAGACAGGCAGGAGAGGATGGAGTGAGATGTCAGGAAACGCTAAGGGCAACCCCTCCTGATGTTGAGCCTAATGACACGCACAAACACAAACACACACACTCACAAACACAAACACAAACACACACACTCACAAACACAAACACACGCACAAACACAAACACACACACTCACAAACAC
Source organism: Melanostigma gelatinosum (assembly GCF_949748355.1). NCBI lineage: Eukaryota > Metazoa > Chordata > Actinopteri > Perciformes > Zoarcidae > Melanostigma > Melanostigma gelatinosum. The sequence continues at coordinate 16,352,603 of NC_136642.1, read as the reverse complement.
AAACACACGCACAAAGACAAACACAAACACACCAACATGCACAAAAAGGACACTATTTATTTTGACTTGTTTCATTTCCTGAGCTAAAATGGAACAAAATATTAAGACAGTTTGAAGCGTAATCTTGAGTTACAATTTACCAGTGTGTTTTTTTAGTATTTAATACATTCAATAAGCTATTCATGTTATAAATTTAATTCTGCCTTGCACTACATTTACAATTGATTTAATTGTTCAAAGCACTTTATACTACAATAAGCGATCAGAAGACAGTTTCTGGAACCATCTGGTGTCAGAGAGACAAAATATGTAAAAAATGTAATTCTCACCTAAACCAGAATAGAATAGAATAGAAATGTACTTTATTCATCCCCAAGGGGAAACCTGTCTTTAAACCAAAGAGGGGAATCAGATTTTTTTCAGAAGTATGTATGCAATTTTTTAACACCCACATATATTTTATCCAGTCACTATATTATTCATTCATTAATACATATTCCATATTCACTTATTCCGAGTTAGGGTCACAGGCAGGCTATTGGCTATCCCAGGCAGCACACACCGAGCAGACGGCAGGGAAACACATTCATGCAAATTCACACCTTTAGGCAATTTACTGCCCTCAGTTCACCTTACTTGCTTTTCAGTGGATGGTGAGAGGACACTGGAGCACCTGAAGGAAACCCATGCAAACATAACAATGCTGATAAATGACCAGTGCCATTTCAAGTGTAACCTCTGGTGCCGTGTCTGGAGCACCTCCAGCAACAGTATCAGCAACTGATGTCAGATAGTCCTCTCTGGGCCGAATCTTCCTCTGTCCATTCATAGCCAGCACTCCTGAAGTCTTTTCAACCACCACCCTAATTTCCCTTCGGCATGTATAGTCACAAATCATATCTTGAAGGTGAAAGAATTTTTGTCACTCCTTCCCATTTAAATAAAAATAGACAAGTGTTTTGCTTTACCTCATCGATACGAAGTAAATGTAGAATGACGACACCATTTGGGTTTAGATTCCTTCCCTTTAAGCCTCACTTTCACTTTTTACCCATTGGCATACATAATTACAATCTCCCAGGAAAATGAAGGATTGAGTCATATGTCACAAAGGAAATGTGCCAACCATTGCACAACCTAAAGAGATGGAACTTCAGTTATTGCGTAGCAACTCAAATTCAGCCAGAGCAAACCCCAGCACCGGGGTCACAGCGGGCTGGTGGCCAGCTGTATGGGGGTGCCTCAAAACCGGCTAGGCCATTGCTTACTGAATTGTGAACAATCTGCTGGTGAAATCATAGTTAATCGTCCATTTAGTTGGCAGTAGGTAGTACATACTGATTGAGTATGTAGTGTGCAGTAGTGTGTGTGTGTGTGTGTGTGTGTGTGTGCATGAAACCATCCTGTTAATAGGGCAAAACGTAGACAATTAAAGTTGCGTTGGCGGAGTGGCGCTGCTCACGTTAGCTAGCCACTCGTGCTCGTTTGGTTGTAAAGTTATCCAGCATTCACGAAGCATTAGCAGCCTGAGCAGCCAAAGTGAACTGCAGTCCATGAGCCGCGGCTTGCCGGCTGCGGACGATATGCTGGACTCTGCAGATCCTTTAAGCCTCCCCGGAGCGCTGTTCGCTGTTTAATCAGGGCGTATTAATATTGATCTTGTTGCGTGTTTAAATCGTACCACTCCCTTTGGTCCGCAGCAAAACACCTGCCAACTGTGAGGTAGATCAGATAAGCGGTCCTTGAGATCTGCAAAGGACACCCTGGTAGAAGTCCCTTGCTTCATAGTTAGAAACAGTTAGAATATCTTGTTGTTATAAAAATAACTGTTAATCAAGGATAAGTGGGAGTAGTGCAAGTTAATCATCTTTCTGCTCCACCAGCAACATTGGAAAGTCATTTAATGATATGTTTACAGAGCTACCAGAGCATTCACACTATATTAGCAGAAATGCTTCATCTAGTCTCCACAGCAACATTGACATCAGTGGCCTTACTTTTTTTTACAGTACACTTACAAATATACTTACATGTGTTTCTCATCATTTTTTCACACTACTATTTGTAGAAATAATACGCAAATGCCGGACATGGTTTCTGTTAACTCATACAACTTTTACCAAACAGCTTCATGGGCGTTATCAACACCCTCTGGACTGGTATTAGGCTGATTTGCATGTAGTCCTGTAAAAAATTCAGATGGATGTCAGTCAGACCAATAATGTCACAAACATAAACAAAACAAAAGTAGTGCATTGTATCACATCTGGATTTCCTCTGGATATGGGAAACTTTAAATACATTTGTAAGTGGAACATATGACTTAGTCAGAGGTCTCGTACATTAGAAAAGTTCCTCTATTTTCATTCCATTTTCATCTTGTCAATTATTTATAAAGCACTTTGAATTGCATTTGATTTGTTTGAAAGGTGCTGTATAAATAAAGCTTGGTTGATTAATTGAGTTGCAAGACAAAACTAGCGCATGCAATTATGACTTAGTGCAGCCATAATATAATTCCTCATATCTAGCTTATTGTCAATATGAAAAAATACCTTTTAAAGAAACAAAGAAACAAAATGTATGACCATTATGAATAATCAAAGCTGCTGTTTAGCCACACATCAATATTTTAAATTAGTCATGACCTTTTTCACATCATAAATAGCTATTTTATTGTCTGAGGATTATTCTAGGCATATTTTAAAAGATATGTTTTGCTTAATTCACTGAAGTCATAAATGTATATGTATTTTTCATTAATACCATATTGCATATTATTACTGCGTTAATATGCTGTATGTCTTTCATATGCACATTTATTTTATATTTTATTTCTAACATAAAAGCATTGTCATTTAACATAATTCTACAGTGCTCTACCGCTTACCCTGGAGCTAAAACACTAAATTAGGAATTCATATTAAACATCCCCAAGCTATACTTAACAGCGAACCACTATATCGGAATGTGTGTCTACATGCTTGTATGTGTACAAGTATGCCTAATTTGAATATGCATGGTCATTTCAGATTGAATCTGACTCACCGTGTGACTAATTTGTGCTCCAATAAGTAGAATATTCCCCAGGCCATGTGACCTTGCCATTCTTAGGTTCTAAATAAGCTTTTATAATTCTTAGATGCTAAAACGGTGATTAGCCCCTGTAATAAAATTAACCTATCAGAGCGCAGTCTAGGTAAGCCAAGTGAGCAACACAGCATGCAACAAGCAACAACATTATATGACAGAAACAAAGTAATAGAAGCCTTAAGTTACATTCAATTCTATTTATTTTATAAAGCCCAAAATCACAAATCACAAATTTGCCTCAGAGGGCTTTTTATGCTGCAATTCTTACAAAGTATGGTAATCCTTTACATTTTTTTTTATTCTTAAGACCAAACACAGTAAGTGAAGGCTGTACATTGATTAGTAGCCACTTTATTACTGTTCCTGCTTTGGGTGGGCCCATCTCTCCCATAAGTACAGACATTATTTTTTTACATGTAGACTGCTGAACAGCTATAAATATTCCATAAATTCCATGCAGAGTCCAACTCGCTCTCACTCCCAAGTTGTCAGATACCGCTTGGTCAGTACCCCTCGGTGTTGATACTGACCAACCGAGGCACCCTTTAGCGTTTGTACAAAGCTTTCTACCAACTCCAATGCAAACTCATCCGCGTCAATATTAGAGGGTCAGAGGGAGTGACACAGTATAAAGAGCAAGAAAGTCCGGTAGGGCAAGGGGGGAGGGGTGGTTGGACCAAGTCAGCGCTGTCATCTTTCACTTTGTTACTTAACGTTACATAACTACCATAACAGTTACATACCAAACATAGTTTAACTGTATTTATTTTTAAATCAAATACATGGCTACAAGTATGTTAGTATACTCTGCACAACAAGCTGTATAAGTGACATTACCACAGTGAAAAATAATATCTACTGCTTTTTTCTATCGAAACAGAAAGTGATACACTGGATAAGAATTAAATGTATATTACATATGACTGTAAGCTTTACATCAATATAAACTGGACACATCACAGTAATGTGTTGTCAACACTTGTTTGATGTATTATCTTTTTATCATCATCATCATCATGTTAACTGCAGTTAAAATATATACAACGGAACGCACCAACCCCGCTTTTTTACAGTCTGATTGTGGCCATCACTGCTAAGTATGAACATGCTAAATGTGTAATTTTTAAATCATTTCCCCTCATTTCCTGTTTCATAGACAGCTAAGCTCTTTCAACGGTGGGAAAATGGTGTCTCTCCACTACAGATATATATATATACACATATAGCACAGTAGTCTGGCACTACCAGCAATGATGCGATGAATTGTCTATATCCCTTAGTCTCCAGGTTGGGTAATACAAAGACAGACATCTATCCACTAGGGATGAGCTTCACATAATGAAATCCTCTGTGGCTACTTAACCTGTCATTGCTGCTCTGTACCATGTGGGTGGAACATTGTAAAGCCCTCTAACCTTGTTCTCAGGTACGAGAGCCCGTCACAGACACAGAGGGAATAGGATGAATTCGACCATCTATCGGAGCCTTGGCAGTAATCATAAAAAGTATGCAACACAGTAAATGGGCAAAAGCATTCAAAACACTGGTGTAGTCCTTTCAATATGGAGAATAACTCGTAAGGGACTTTGTCAGGCTTGTTTAAAGAAAAACTAAAACAGAGGAACAAAATCAGTGCAGGACTTTGGCTGAATGCTAAAGTATGACCAAAAACATCATAAAGTGAATATTATGTTTCAGTTGAATTATTTGTTGTTCACACCATGTACCATTTAATGTAAAGGAAAGCGTTGATGTTCTCCTCATCATCCAGCCCGCTCGTCATCCATCTCTCTTTGCATTCATTCCTCCTCCCCAATCCGTCTCTTACAAACACACTTCAGTAACACGCCATAAGCACCAGCAAGAGATCCTGCCATGTTGTATACAGTCATAAATCCCTTCTGAGCAGGAGGGTGATCTGTACTGTATGTGTATTAGTGAGTGAGAAACTCTTTGAACGATGTTATGCTGAAGGTGTCATGTATCCGTTTCTTTTTGTCAGCGGGCGTTTTTTTCCCCTTCTCTCACCTTGCTGGTTGTGATCACTGACAGAAAGTGCTTTTTGAGCATTCACATGTGCGAGAGACCACCTGTCGAGAGAGCTGCTGTCGACAGCTTCACACACATGCACACAGACGCACATCTTAGAATGCCTGTGATGTAACCTCTACCCCTCCTTGTCAAGGAAAGGTATTTGATATAAATGTTTATGCAGGACAGAGAGGGTTTACCACCACCTCCTGTTTTCGCTTCTCTTTTAGCAGAAAGCTAAATCCAGGACATTTGGAGTAAATCAAACAGCTTCAGATGTTTATTTCGGTACTCTGTGTTCCCATGGGTGTTTGGTAGACTTTCAAATCGTCTTTGATTCAATACTTCTTTTTTTTTAAAGTCTGAATATGACAATGTGTACAGTGCTTCCATAGATAAAGGCGCAATTTGTCAAAATCAACAGATTTGTCTTTCATTCAACTTTCATATCTATCGCGGTTTGCTAGTAGTTTATCGCACAAGCTTGTGTTATTCATCAAGCCTATCTAAAACTGACATCTTGGCATGCCTAGGCTGCATTTACATCAGATCAGGCTTACTGGCTAAAATGCCAATCCTCCCATTGTTTTAAGTGGGGGTAGTTTCTTTGGGTTGAGATGGTTGGATGCCCCAAAAACAAAACGCAGCGGTGAAAAGTTTAAACAGAATTAACTTTCCAAGAAACACAATTCAGAGTCACAATAATGTGGCGAATCATGTAACCAGTGATCCAGAGATGAACAACCCAGCCAAGAGAGAACAACAATACAATAATTGCTGTACCTGGTGTGCCTGGTGTTTATGGGCCAGTAAGTCACTCCGACATTGCCGCACCACGCCAACATTTTTCGTGAATGCAGCCTTACAGTTGCCTACATTGCAGTTCAGTCAACCCAACACCGAAGCACTTGCAGGCTGCATGAGGAGCTTGTCCTGATAACTTGTCATGCCTATAAGAAGTCTAAGAGACAAGCTGAACCTCAATGGACACTTCCAAACTACCCTCTATAGCAGGGGTATTCAAAAAAAATATGACACTAAATTCCCCTGCAGCTTTAAATTCAGTTCATTCAGGGTGAAGTGATGTCAACCAAGAAAACCATGATATTATATTCTTCTCATCTTCTAAAAAGAGAAATTTGTGCACAGGGTTATTAAAACCACTCGCTTCAGCTCTGTCCCCATCATATTGGGCACTTATATTGTTTTTTTTCTGTGCCTTCATTTTGGATGTGAGGGGATGGGTTTGCTCAAAAGTTTTGTGCTTTTTCTCGTAGTGTGGTTTCACATCGCCGCTTTAAATAATCGGCACGGTCTCTGAACGTATGAGACTTACTGGTTTCAAACTGCACTTGGGAAGAATTAACATATAAGAGTCTGTCCATTCTTGGTCTCGTTGTCCACTTTTCTCTTTTTGGAGAACGCCATGTGAAATAACTTCTCTGACTCACATACTACTGGGTCCGCCGCCCATCTCTCCTGTGTGTGTAAATCTTACTCGAGTCTGGAAGTTCATCAGAATACATATAGTTGATTGGCTGAGTAGCATCACGTGAGATGATTTACAACGCATGTAATTGGTCGGTGTGTTTCCTGGACCGCTGAACGAGTGCCGTAAAGGCTAGAAAAGTTGTGCCTATTCAAATGGAAGCGCTCTGTCAAAATTGAATAATTCTCAATTATCTATCGGTTGTTGGTCCAGGGTCCAGATACAAAGGCATCTGGGTCTGGGTCCGCCTAGTCGTGACCCCTGCTCTATAGTTTGATCGTGCCAAGCAACTGGAGGTCAACAATGAGGCTTTCAACCTCCAGTGTCAGGTTTTAAGGGTAATGAAGACAACTTTCTAATACTTTTTTCACTTATGTTTCTAAAGTGTATATATCAGCACTCAGGGAAGAAGCGTGCACATCATGTGACTGTGGAGCAGTTACCATCTCCTTTTGTTGCGCACAATGCACATGTTGGGAACACTGAACATATTCTTCGTATTCTTCTCTCTAGAAGGAATCTTCTAGACAGATAATGAATCCATTGCAACAAACCTGCACCCACTTGCATTAGAAATCAAAGCCTCACTCAGGCTTTGATTGTATTTGCTTGAAGTCCAACTATGAATCCAACCATGTGTGTATATATATATATATATATATATATATATATATATATATATATATATATATACACACATGGTTGGATTCATAGTTGGACTTCTATTTGCATTACCATATTCTGTTCATTCTCTTCAACAAATACTGAACTATAAACTCACAGTTCTACACAACCACTCTTGTTTGTTGCAGTTATTTTAATTATAAGTTTTTAGTGATATTACAAAAATCAATGGAACAATTCAGTACATGAGTTTTCTTTCAAGCCATGGTCCCCTTCTTATTGTTAAAGATATGTGAACCTGTGATGTAAATGAGGCAAAAAAAGCATAAATGGAAATAAAACATCCGTCTTTGCTATGGGCCTATTTTTAATAAGTTATCCTTGATTGTGTACAGCATGTGTCTTTCATATTCTTGACATTTAGCCAACCGTCTCAAGCTTGATGGGGCATGAAGACGGAGTAACAAGAACAATAATGTCCCTATTTTTACTCCCCCTTCTCCCTCCCTCCTCTTTCTTTATCATTCTTTATTTGCAGTGTACATTTTCACTGTTAAATGGAATTATGATCAAAGAGTTTGTGGCTGCGTATTGTGTATCCTAACGTTAGTCACACATCAGTGAGTTGAATTTTGATCTGCCTGGAGCGTCGCAGACTAAAAAGCAAGGCAGACGGAGAGAGCAGTGAGGAAGTGGAGGAAAGGGAGGGGGGAAATAAAGGAAGCGAAAATAGGAAACATGGCAGAGAGCGAAAACAATGCACTCTGGTGCCAGGATGTTTTTTTGTATATCACTGCCTCTCTCTACCTCTTTCTCCCTCTCTCTCTCTCTTGCCATCTCTTTTTCTCTCTGTCTCCCTTGAAGCTTGTCAGTAAGAGCCTTGGCTGCCACCAAGGGAATTGGAGGGTATAGGATGTGTGTGGAGCAGTGGAGGAAGGGTAACAGACAGGGAAAGTGAGATGAAGAGAAAGAGAGAGTGAAAGAGTCACAGGTGGGTTAAATAATGAGGTAATGTAATGAGGTATTGTGTTCTCTTTGTGATGACACTACAGGAATTTTTTTTTTTAATTTCCAGATTTTCCACTGTTACATGTCAACCTTAAGGAATCCATATATAAATGCAGAATATGTTGTGTGTATGCAGCCTTAGATCCAGTACAGAAAATGTGTATTAACATAATAAAAAAGCTTCACATAATTGTATCTCTTCCTACCCTCATAGTACTCACAATACTGAAAACAGTTTTATAACCACCCAATATTACAGAATTCCCTGTTTATTTTTTCCTCGTGTCTTGCCTCCCACACATCCATAGTGATATGGAGATGACAAACCACATATCCTCCAAATACACAGATGGGAAACTAAAGCAATCATGTGCACTCTTTTGACGATATGAAATTTCTGCAGGGCACTGAACATATTCAAATGAAAAAAATATCCTGTCACTGGACCTTCTGCGCTTTAGTCTAATTGTCATTAGCTTTAACTCTGGTTTAAAAGCCACAGTGCTGCAACCCAGAGCTCAGTTTATGAAGTGAGCAAAAGGATGCTATATTTTAAACTGCCCTGTGCTAGTATTACTAATGTATTGAATATGAGCGTTGCTTCTTTCCATGAAGTCTTTTTAATCCATTGCCTGTTTCGTGATTTGTTTCTGTTGTCTTTGTTCTTGACAACTTTCCCCACTCACTGACACAGCAGATACTCCAAATGCTCAGTTCCTCTCAAGCTCTTGTCTTTTGAGGGTTCGAGGGGCTATATTTCATCAGAAACCCAAAGCTGTCAGCAAGCTCGTGCTTGCATATTAAAAGCTCGCTAAAAAGAGTTACTTGCAGTACTTGTGATGAATAACAGTAACAATGTGTTTTCATATCAGACTACAGCAACCGATGCACATACCATACACACATAAGTACACACACACACACACACAAATCGATATCTTCACCTTTGCTTAACTCACCAGGTTTGACGTTGAACCTTTAATTTGCAAGTGTGTGTGTGAATTGATATGACGTAACTGCTGAATAGATATTTAAAGGGTGGGAATAATGACAGTCAGTATATACTTGCTTGTGTGTGTTTTTTTCCAGTAAATTCATTTGGCTATTGTTGGTACATCTTACAAAGACCATGACCCTCCCTAACACCACTCCATCACTTTTCTCAAGAGGGTCTGGAGGTCGTGGCCTGGGGAAGATAATTGAGAGCCATGACACAGGAAGGCAAAGACACAACTGCCAAGGCAGTAATAGTTGTAGTTTACCATGGCTAACCACATACACACCACTCACAGCAAAGCCAACACCACAATTGCATGGATTAAATGAATCATCCATCAGTTAATAGAAATATTGTGAACATTACAGTGATTTAAAAAAAAAAAAATCTTTCAGGCAAAATAGTTCTTTCAACATTCAAAGATAACTGGTATTCGGCAGATCAAGTCAACTAAAGTACCGGTATACAATAATGTTTCGGTTGTAGGCTAGCAGGCTTTACAAATAGTTTGAACAGTCCAAGCTATCCACAAGCGGGCAGATATCTCTTGCCTCATTGAAGCAGTACTGACTGGGCCAACATTCAGTGACACAACTACAGCACACATGGGATCTACACATCTGTCCTAAGAGAAGAGAGTTCAGGGGTCTTGGCTCTGGGAAAATAATTGGGTAGCAGACAGACAGGCCATCATCAAGCCAGGCCAGATTTATCCAAGTTGCAGTCAGACATACAGACATAAACTATAGGCAGTTAGTGAGGCCAGAGCAGCTTTAACCAGGGCAACCAGTATGTTGACATGTTTTCACACCCAGAACACACCAGGGGATATATAAGGGTTCTGCTGAGACAGAGATGTGGAACTGCTCTGAAGAGGGCTGGTCTTTCAATCAGTGGTCTGTCACTCAATCGATTTTTACAAAAACACAGTAAAAAAGGAAACAAATGAATTAAAAGAAATATACTTTTGTATGTGTAATGTCTTGAAATAACAATTTTCTTGGTGTAAAGGCTATGAAATGTTTTCACTCTGTTGGATATTATGTCAGCTTCAAGTTCAGTTGAATACGCCACATGTTAAGCATGGCAAAAATAAAGTAAAGCCTGCTCTTCTGTCGTGAGCTGACTGAAAAATAAAACTGTGCTACATTTTTGAATAGCTTAAAAAAAACAACTAATTGGATTGTTTAGTCTTAAATTGAAATTTCAGGCAGGTAATGTTTTGCCAAGACAGCAAGTCGTATTTTCATGTCCTGTGCACCTAACCATTTTTTTCCTTCTTATTTTAAATATGCATCATTAAACATATATTTGAAACTGGCACATTAATTACTGCCCTTGTAAAAACCAGCAGATTCATATACAGTATAAAAGATGAATTAAAAGTCATTAAGAGTCTCCTTATTTAGATTCTGTGGCCCAAAGCCAATGTGCATGCAACCCAGCAAAAACAGCAGGAACTGACTAAGCCAGCCTGCCAGATGACATGCCCTCACCGTGCCTTCACATCCACAACACACTGGGGATCTATGGGGACAGCCGGAGCAGACAAGGTGAAAACCTCAGCTCTCGGTGCTGAGACAGATACAGTAATTGGCCAACAGACAGAGACAGACTGCAAAACCTGCCCAACACAGTTTCAACTTGGGTACTGTTACATTTGAAGAAGTCCCACATCATACATCTATAGCACTGCATCTATCCTGCATTGCACTTCTTAGACTTAGGAATCCTGCACAGAAAAAGATTAGCAGCAAACTAAAAACCAAAACAGAGAGTAAGCAAAGGTCAAAATCTTGTCCGAAAGTTTGGTTTGTGAACAGGCACCTGCCTGATAGAAGATCATTGAAAGATTGTGCTGTTTGCAACAGTCATCTGCATCAACTGCTGGAGATGTGTTGATTTGAACCTTTCGCATTTCTTTTCAGATTTGGACCCCTTGCTCTGTTATAAGAACACTGGACACTGTCGCAAATGTGTTGTCTTGTTAATGTCCTTTTAAAGAGCACGCCCAAATATATAGTAAAGGGGATTTGGGCGTGCATACAAGTGTGTGTGTTTTTTTGTGTGTTTGTGTGAGTGTGTGTGTGTGTGTGTGATTGGCCCTAGGGAGTCCGACTCAGACCAAATTACCTGTCAGGGGTTGACATCACCTACCCCCCAGCCAACCACACACAGAGGACAACTGGGCCCTGCTCCAAGGCTCCTGCGATCTGTCAGCTCAACTAGCCTCTCCTTCTTCCTCTTTCCATCTATCTGAATATGTGTTTCTTCTTTCTTTTTTCCCCATCTCCTCGCCTTTCATTTCCTTCTTTCTGTGACAGTATAAGGTCAGGAAAGTCAGGCCAGTCTCTTAAAAAAAGAGATGCCCAATGTCTCCCTCTGGTGCTGGTTATTATTGCAGGCTGATGACACTACACCATATACATATGCACATGCCCACACAAACACACACACGTGCGCACACACACACACACAGCACATGTTAGGCAGATATAAATGCTGGTGTCTCTTTCTGTCACACACACCTGGAGGTAGATGTGTCAGTGGTCTTTGTATCATTGGGTCTTAAGGTCTCTCATCATGCCACTCGTGAATGGATGCCCCCAACACCCAGATACTCATTCAGACACTGAGACACACCACAAGTTGCCCCCAAACAAGCCCACATACACACACATAGTTGAAAATGAATGTCACCCATAAGCATACTGTCCACACAGAATGATACACAGTTACCCCCACACAGTTTGCTCTCTCTCTCTCTCTCTCATACACACACACAGACACACGCACCCTATGACCCCCCCCCCCACAGTCACCAAAGAGTGAGAAAATGGAGCCTTAACCAACATGTCTGATTGGGCTGCACTTGTCAAAGCAGCAGTCAGAGGATCATGGAACATGGAATCAAACTGAATGTTCTCAAGACTGTTCTCTCAAGGTCACCAATATTTTAACTGTAGACTTCAGGGAAAATACTTGACTGACTACTGACTGAGCACATACAACATGTGATATGTATACTGCATTTTTAACACTATGAGCCAATGCTAAATACAACTGCTGTTGCTTGTAGGCAACAATGTTTTGCAGTAAATGCAACCCCGTAACTGTATTAATGGTTGCTGCAAAGTCAATCATAAACATGGGCCTCTTTAGGGAATGTATAAGAACATTAAAAGTTGTTTGCAAAGGGCTGGTTTAGTGTTGGGACAAAACAAAAATTTAGATTTTGTTAGTTAAATTATTACAAGATGGTACAACACTTATCTACTAGTTCTGTGAATAAATAAATCCAGCATGGAGTGCTTTATATGGTTGCTTCAGAGATGTAAACCCATTTTTTTGGTATTGAAACTACCACATCCTTGTGGCCCTATGGTCCAAGATTCATTCACAACTTTAGGGAGATTCTTAAAAAAATATTTATGCCATTACATGTTTTATATGAGGGGCGGGGAATCGTTAATGGTATTTTTTACAAATCCATGCTGGCCACTGAAATTAGTTTTATTTTGTGAGAAGTTTTGTAAAAGTAAAAGTAAAAACAGGAGCAAAAGAGTTGCCTTGTAATAGAGAGGGACCTGTCCATGGTGCACCCCACCTCTTATTGTAGCCCTTGTAACATAAGAACAGGAGAAGCGGGAAAAAAAAGCCTCAACACTGTCTGAGAACATTTGTATTTATCTCACAGGGAAGAGAATAATAAGGCATTTGCTAATAGTATCTCTTTTACTTAAACTTTTTCATAAACTAAAACAAGTCTGAAAAAGTTGCAACGTATGCAACTTATGTTAAACCGTTTAAAAAAAGAGAAACATACTTCTCAAGGCAATAGACCAGAGGATAACAAACACCTAAGCTTAATGGGGGATTTTTGCAACACCACTGATATTGCCTGATAAATCAACTCCTGCATGCACACAGAAATGCATCATCTGATTTATCCAACCACCGTGAAAGATTGAAATTGCTTTTTTCCTGTGTGACAACACTCCTGCTTCATGCTGAAGGGCTTCTTTTAAGACCTAGGAGCTTCAACCAGTTTTTCGATGTGTCAGGACTTCTATTCATTTGGCGTCCAGGCATGTAAAACCACCACAGGCTCACCTACATGTAAATGCTCTGAGTACAAGACGACATAAGCCCATTTTCAGTCAGGGAAAGCTGGACTTAAAGTTAGTTAGTGATGCTGTCACGCGATTTATTCCCACTTGCTCCAATTTACATGGAGCTTTCTCCATCTTCAGCTACGCGGCTTCCTTGTTGAGATTGAATGTGTGTGGGGAAGATCCGTCCTTTTAAGCAGACTGGAGTTTCAGCATTGAGTCTAAGATTGACTAGCTGTCACCAGATATTGATTTCCCCTCGCCTACTTAGTTCATAGCAATAAGCCAAGGGTAAATCCCAGGGTACCACACAGTTCCTGGACAGGAGGCTGCAATTCACTAATGGAGTGTTTTGGTCTTATTTTTATCCTGTGATGTAAAATCCACGTTACACTCGGTAACTTTGAAACATTGTCCCAGCAATTATACAACTCCAACCCCCATATTTTCTGTTTTTCTTTCTAGAAAGAACAAACTAGCTATATGGCCCAAAGCAGGTAATACATGAACAATTAAAGGTTTACTATTAAAATGCCATCAAGAAAAACGAGACTTACAAGTTCCTGAATTATGATGTTGTGGTGTTCATCAGCTGATTAGTGATAATCATCGTAACGATCCCAGTGGTTAATCAGCTCGCTAAAAAAATAATGAGAAGGCGCTTGTTAGAAAGCCAAACACCTGCAAGGGCAGACGCTCTGTTGGCATGCGCGCGTGTGTGTGTGTGTGTGTGTGTGTAGGTATGGTGTGCGTGTATGGCTGGACGTGGTCCAAGTGGAGTACTACCTGCACTCTAATAAGAGAATCTGGCACAGACACCGCTCCTCATCACCCACAGCAGAATAACAGATCTCTGGGGCATTCCTTGCTTCTTTTTGTCTTCACTACCATGTTTTGCCTGGCTTTTTCTTTTACTCCGATTTGTTTTTTCTTCACTCTAAAACTTTCTCCAGATTCAATTTATTTCTTTAAAAACAAACAAAAAAACCAATAGAACAAAACAGACAGGTAAAGGGGCAAGGAGGGATTGTGATCAACACAATCCAACCGGAACATTTTTGTTCTAAATGAGACTTTTTGTTGAACAGACAAATACATAAAGCTGCTAGTTTATTGGGCACACCGGGCTAAATGCAATGGAATTCAGCATCACAGTTGCAATTTTCCCAAATATTTTGTTCATCCGAGTTAACATAAATAAGGTTGGACAAACATGACTTTCTGTTTATGATGCCACAAACTACACCCTCTAAAATCACAAAGACATTGAGCAAACAGTGTTTCCACTGTTGTGGCAGCTCTGCAGGGTAGCCATATTTATTCCTGCTAGTGTGTGTGTGTGTGTGTGCGCAATATGTGCATGTGTGCAGTGGAGGGTGATTTGAGTGTTTGTGTGGTGGGGAGATAGTTATGTATGCAGGGCCACTAAGTCAGATCAAATAGATGTCTTGCACCCTCCAAATTTCCTCGGCCGAAGCGGAGTACTCTATGGCGACCAGCGGTAGCCCATGTGCATTGCCCAAGGAGAAACACACAAGTAGCTCTTCACTTACAATTACATCTTGGTATCTCGGAATTCCCAAGATTTGCGACTACACACAGTCCAGCCGAGCTAAACTTTTTTTTTTCCCCAAACAAACAGGCAGGACAGAAACAAATGACAAAAAACATGGCTGACAGGGAGGAAGCACTGCAAAAATAGTAAAGTTGGCAAAAACATCATTATGTCAGATTTGTGAAGCCTCTACCACAAAAAACAACTGTCCGAGTCAAGTTGCTTGCAAGAATGGACTAAAATAATCCAGTATCATTGATAAGTCAATGAATTTGTCCAGTTTTATATGTTTCTTTCTATGATCCATGATAAGTTAAAATGTTACATGCTGGTTACCTTAGGGTACCAACCAGAGGATGTTTTTTAATTTTATTTAAAGAACAAAAAATACATTTGGTCGCAATATAAAAACCTCCAAGCTTCAATTTAACTACTTGCTATGTTTTTTTAGTATCGGTCATTGGATTGGAGCATTGTTGGCATATCATTTCCTGAGGAAAACCTCTTTTCTGCATTGTTTTCCAGTGAATGTCACACCAGATTAGGGGCAATGCAGAGGGACAGTGGAGGGTGAAGGGGTGCGTTTGACGTGCATCATGGGTCGGGGCAGGCAGACCCCCTGCCGGGTGGCCTTGGCTGTCGAAACCTTTAATTACAGCTTCATTGACAAGGTTGCAGATGGTCCAGCTGAAGAGGGATTAAAGACACAGGACAGTACACATCCTCCTATCTTTAGTCTTTTCTGTGTGTGTGTGTGTGTGTCTTTCTTCCTCTTTCCCTCCCACTATCATTTATCCTTGAATACAACTGCATGTGACCTTGTGCAATCAGCTTTCTGCAGACAATTAGAGGTCAAAGTGTGCTTTTCATAAACTCTAGTTATATTAAAAGTAAAGTGGCTTGTGTTGCGTTCAACACTGACATTATGTTTTTGCATCCCATCTCATACTTGTTAATGTTGACATTTTAACCCTGTATTTTTCAAACTACTGCTTCACCTGATGTAAATGAAAATCAGGGTCTAAATCTGATCTAAAAATTAGATGAAGACACTTAAAGATCCTGTATTAATACAAAACCTTGCATTCATGCTCCTGAAAGCCCCTATTCCCCTCATTTATACAAACACAAGTTGTGCTTTTACTTCTGTGGGATGATCGAAGAAAAAGCTCTCAGTAATTGATGTCATTACCATGCATCACCTGTCATTGCCTCATTAAATGCACACAATGGAGTGCACTTGGATAATGGTATGCATCTGTACCATATAGCCACATACAGACGTGAATAAAGACAGAGAAAGACTGAAGTACAGAAGGAAATAAAAGGAGGAAGAGAAAGACAGAACAGAGAGGAAATGCTGATGATAGAGAAGAGAGCAATCATTTCTTCAAGTGATTGCATAGATGAGGGATAATTTATTATAAATGTGTGGCTATAGCTTCCTTTGACTTAGATGCATTAGCTTTGCCCCACAACTCTTTCTCAATAGATCTCTGGAATCGCAATTTTGTCCCCCAGTATCATTCAAATGACTGACTGTTGGCCAGCTCCTCATTCATAGATTGTATTCAGTGGCCCCTCGCCAAACCGTTGTCCCATAATTAATGACTCATTCCCGGTTCTTTCCTCAAGTAAGGTTATTACTATTTACAACTTAAACCTTGGAGGGAAAAGAGGAGCGAAGCCAAACAAAGTTTATTTACAAGATCAATAAAACATTCATTAAGGATTTCTAAACTTTTAACCACATTTACATGATAATAATGTTGGTGATACTAAAAGTAACATTCAATTTACAGATTGTTATAGCAAATGTATTGTTATAACGTCACTTATCGTCTGCACATAATGGACAACTCTAGGTAATAAACACAGCATTCACTCAACGCAAATTAATTTGTGAAGCAGTTTATGAAATGATGCATCCAAGCAAATTGAATTATACCATCTGTGGTTGATGTGGTTTTAAGCCTCAAGGGACAGCTTAGATTGCTGTTGACATGAAGCCATTATGGTAGCTATAGTATGTCTGTATCGCTTTGTGTTCAACCATCTAAACACATCAACACATGCACATTCAAGTGTGGCTTCAAAAATGAAGCGTGTAGAAATATCTTTTCATCAGTGTCATTTAACTTCACAAACATACAAGCACAGATCTATGCCTACAGTGCAGACCCACATATTGGTTGTCAAGTTAGTAAAATGGCTGTATTTGTGTATGCCACTACATTTGTGATGTTGAGATACAAATTTGTACCTTTCTCTATCTTCAAAAAAAACTTTCATTGTATATTTTCTACCAAAAGTATGCCTCCTGTGCATCAGGCCTGGGCCAAAGGCCAGTGCTGTCCCACATATGTGCAGAATCTCACAGGATTAAGCAACATAGAGCCGACTTAGGAAATGGTCCAAGCAGAAATCAAATCTGCCCCTCTGAATGAATTTCATCTTATCGTCTGAGGCACATCCCTCCAAGATAACCTGACTGCTGAACGCAGCTGCTTGACACACATACACACGCGCACACACAAAAAACAAAAGTTGCTGCCTATATATGCATGCACACATACACACACACACACGCACGTGTGGATCCGAGCTGGGTGAAAAATCTGCTTTGGACATGACAGGAATGCAGACAGACAGCCATGTGTAAAAATGCCTATCCATCCATCCATTCACCCATCCACTTATCCAACCATCCATTTGTTCATCCGTCCATCTGTCTGCCAATTCGTTTATCGGTCCATCGATTCCCCCCCCCCATCCATCGGTCTGCTCATCCATCCATCAAACGTGCTTTAGAATTAAGGTCTGAGGCAGCAGCTCCAACCCAGAGGCCTGGATGATATGGAGGGTTCTTGGAATAATCCAAGGGAATAAGGTGAATAAGGTAAAGGTGTTGATGATTTATAAGTGTACTGCCAAGTCTTGATTGTTGTAATGATTGCCACAGGCTTGCTATGTTAATTCCACATTGTTAGTATTCGATGTTTAAGGTGTCAAAAGGTGTGCCTTCGTCATGAGTTGAAGAGAAAGAAGAAGGAATTACAAGGAGAGAAACAAACAAATCCTTTTTGTACAAGGTTAAGAGCAAGGATTACACATTTGGAGATGTCAAATGTTTATTATAATTACAGTTTCAGATACAATTAAGTCATTTATTGGCTTGTTTTGAATGCTGAAGTAATTTATCAAATGTTATCTTTTGTATGAGTTGTCTAAATGCCAGTATGACTAATTGAGGTATAGCAGGCACATACTGCATGCAACCGATCAGACAGACTAATGAAACAATTTACAAGGGACACCTCCATCTCTAATTCTCCTCGAAATAGTGTTTGTGTTCCTGTCTCTGTACGTCCATGGGGTAATACGACTTGAGATCACCTCATATTTTTGCTCAAGAGTACACACTTTCACCTCAGTTTGTTCTCCTCTGTCCATTGCCCATTTAGTTTTCCATACAAAGTGAACTTGTGTATTTTTCTTAATCCATTGGGAATACAACTATTGATTTTTGATTTAATTTCACTGAAGTCTAAATGCATGTCATAGTCTGTTTTACAGTCCCAAACCAGAAACTGCAAATAGTGCTGCTGCAGTCAAGCCCCATGGTGACCAAGAGTAACACTGATGACTTTGTGTGTAACATGTTTTTGATTACAATTTTAAGGATCAGACAGGTTCCGCCATGTACACACACACACACACACACACACACACACACACACACACACACACACACACACACACACACACACACACACACGCACACACACACACATGCAAATACAAATGTATTCGGCACACATGGAATATGTGCAAAATCAGTGTGTATATTCTGCAATAAAACATTTCTACACTTGAACATCTTGTATACTCATGCACACACCTCACACACATACACACACAACTAACCTGCCCACAGCCAAGGTCAGGCAACTGCAATATAGATGAGCATATTTGATCAAACTAGGAGAGGTTATGCAAATAGGATTCCTGCAATTAAACCAAATTCATGCATAATAGATAAAGCCTCTGCACCGGTCTGTGCATGTGTGTGCGCGTGTATGAATGTCTGCCTGCTTGTAGTTTTGTATGAGGCAAAAAGGGATGTGACCACTTTCTCCAAAAGTGGAATTGACATGTTCGATAAATCATTTGCAAAACTGTCCTAAACAACATGGACAATACAATACAACACAACAGCAGTTCATTCTGTTCTTTCATGTTGCTGAATTATTTCCTTTAGCAGAACATGTTCATGTCCTACACCAGAATTAATCCTCTGAAAATGAACCTGAACTCATCTTTTGAGATTTCAATTTAAAGCTATGCAGCATGTATTTCTACTGTAAACAGGTTCCAAATCAAACAGATGGGACAGACAAAATATGGTGGTTTCAACAGTCTATTAATCAATTACAATTCTTTAATATGCATTTCATTTTAAAATATTCAAACATTCTACCTTGGCTGAGTGCCTACAGCAGGTTACAAGCTGTGCTTAGTCAGTGGGAAATAGATTTTATTACACTGAATAAAGTCAATAAGTCAAAAGTACCTTTCTAGCATTTTTGAGGTTTTGTCTTCTGAACAGACCACACCGATAAAAGTATAGATGCCCCGGCAGGTGTAGCTCAGCTGGTTGAGTGGGTAGTCCTTTACCACAAGGTTGGCGGTTTGATTGTGTCTTGAGCAACCCAAGGTTCCTCCCCAGGTGCTTTAAAGCAGCCCATTTCTCCGAATGCTAGCATAAGTGAAATGCGGAGGGTCAATTTGATGAACTCTGTATCACGATTGTTGTTGTTGTCGATTAGATTATGTGCATTCATTTGGTGAAGTGAGTTTGCATTTTGGTGATAAACCAAAGGCAGAGTTGGTGGTAATATTGCATAATATGTTGTAATATTTATTGAAAATAAATAAATAAAAAACAATTTAGAAAATGTAGATTAGATTAGAGATACAAAATACAGTTCACAACATACTACAGAACAGAAATAGATTCCCAGTGGGTATAGAGCATGTTTCAGGCATTACATTTGAGATAGACTGTATTTGTCTGGCTGGGACACTTGCTTAAAGACCTCACCATTCCCTGACTGCCTGTCTATCTCCCTGTAATTATGCTTATCCTCTTTTGGGGTGACCCCCACTCTCCAACCCCCATTTGCCCCTTAAATCGTTATGGATCCTGAAGCGGTTGTCATGGAAACAAGAAGTACGCCAGGCACATGGTCCCCCTTTGAATGCAATTAATATGCATCCTGATTCATCCCTCTTTCTTAGGAGGGGTGCAGGGAGGGGGTCTTGTAATTGGGGTAAGAAAAAGATGAAGGAAATTAAATTAGAAGATTTTAAAATGCATTTAAAAGTCAGGTTGTGAGGATGTGAGGAGGCGGTATGAGGCCGGTTAGAGGATGGGCGGACTGATGAAGGATGGGCGGATGGATGGACTGATGGGCGGAGATAAAAGAAGATAAGGCAGTGGAATGAAATGATTCAAAATCAATCTTTTGCTCCCTGCAAAAATGTTTGTCCCCTTTCATCTTCGACTTGTCACAATTGTGGCAATGTAAGGATGGGTGGGTCGGTGGATGGGGGTAAGGATGTTGAAAGGACAGACATGAACCATCTCTATAGCTTTTACAAAATATGACTTTACATCTAACTGCACCCATGCTTAAAGAGGATGTCAGTCAGTTTTTCAAGAAGACAAAGAGAGAGCATGAGAGAATGCTCTTTGCTATGTTACGGTTGACAATCATTTAGGGTATATGGGAAATGAAACCTTAAAATTATTTTTGTAGATACAGTATGTACATATTTCAATGTTCTGTCCATGTATCTCCTCTATCTCATCTTGTATATCCATCAACTATAACAGCACACATTATCCTCCCTCATCAGACACAACGTGAGAGTCCTTCAGCTGCAGCACAGGGCTTGATCTTACAAGGGGGCCACGACACTGACAGAGCAGATAGAGATAAAGAAGCAGTGGAAGAAGGGGACATAAGGAGTGAGAATGAGGGAAAGGGAGAGATGGGGAGAGAGAGGAGGGAGGGGGTAGAAGAAAAGAGAAAGAGAGAGAGAGAGGGAGCGAGTGGGAGCGAGAGACAGGTGACAGCCACACAGAAGCAGTCGGGTGGAAAGAGGCAAACGCTGGAGCCAATTAATTCCCTCCACATGTTTTGAGACAAAAGCCCGTGCACTTGACCCTCCTGTGAGCTGAGGGAAGAGAGGGAGAGGAGGGGTTGGGGGGGGGGGGGAGACAAACTGAAGGAGTAAGAGGATCAAGGGGCTGGAAGAGGGAGACAAACAAATGGAGGAAGGAGGAAAAAAGAGGCAGTGTGGGGGTGACAGTAGGTGAGGGAGAGGTGGAGAAAATATAAGCATGGATGAAGATCGGTGAAAAAAAGGGAATAGTGTGAGAGAGACAGATATCAAGAGATAAAGGGAGGTAATCAGGTCCCGCTTGTGCCAAGGTTTAGGGAAGGTCTCTGTCCAAAGATTTGTTGCACTCCTTTTTAAATTAGCTTCGTAAGTTTGGTGCTGTATTTTGGCACACTTCAGTCGAGGTGTCCCTCAATGGGATATCCTATTATGACAGTGTGAGTGCATAACAGCTGCACATCGCATTGTAACAAGTTGAAAAGGAGTTTATTGCACGCCAACTGAAACCATGGGATTGGACAAGAACAAGATATTTTCTGGCTGCTAAACACTGGGTAGCCTTCAGAGGCACTTCCAAGCCAAAAACTCAGCTAGCCCTCTGACAGAGTGTGGACTCCTCCGGCTGTTTTAAAAGAGGGTACAAACTGAATGCTACTCCCAATACTCTCCTCCAATCACAAGCAAGCATTCACCCACTTACAATTTGCATCAGCGTAGCCAGCTTATCAGCATGTGACTACCCAAATACGTGCAGACCCTAAGGCAGCACACATTGCTGTCTGCCATCCTACACCCTATTCAGCAAGTTGTGTAGGAGTGACAGGGCCCCCTTGGTAGAGAGCTCTACCTCTGGGTTATTAAGTAGTAACTTTCATGGCAACTCACACAGGCTCTGCACTTCACTGGACTCTATGGGTACAGTGGGTGGAGCCTGATGAATACACGCCCTGTCATGGCTTAACATTGACCCAACCACACTGAATCTGAAAGGCTAGGAGTTAGTTGCCGAAGCTACCCTACTTCTTTATAAGCTAGATCGCTACAGTAGAGGAGTATGGTGCCCCAGCCAGCACGGGTAGTAGTGAACTGGATAGAGGGCAGATCCATGGCCTACACAACAGATTTAACACAGATTTACCTTTGCCTCCCTCTCCCCTGCATGGGGTGGAGGACAACAAACATCCAACTGTATAACGCTTGATCTGAAAGAACTCCTGACGTTTTTGGGAACAAAAGAGGTTCCCTCTAAGGTCACCACAAAGCAGCAAGCAATTGGGCTGCACCAACAGGACGGTAAGTCGACCCACTTTTAGCTGAGGTCAGTGAAAGCAGCAAAGCTGTCTGGAATGACAACGTTTTCAGAGAGGAGCTCTCCAGGGAATCAAAGGGACCCTTCATAAAGGCCACGAGCACCAATGGCAGGTCCCACTGTGGGGGGAGGCATGCATGACTGTAGGCGTTGCCTCCTGACCCCCTGCAAGATCTGCTTAACGAGAGCATGAGTCTCCAAAACCCTTGTTTTCATACTCTATGCGCTGCAGTATTCTCCGGAACACCAGAGGGCATACAAACAAAATTAACTATGAGACATCTAAAAGACAACACGTTTAACCCATATATATGCCCATAGACTGTAGGTGTAACCGGCAAAAAGTAAAAATCAACCTCCACAATGCGAGGAGGGATTGTTATTATCTGTAAACTCATATCTTATATCCATGGACTACCGTACTTTATTGGCTTTGTAAATAAAAAGGTAATTTATTACATACGTTCCAAAGAAACAATGGTTCAATATGCTGTAAACTATTTTATTTGGCTGGATTTTTAAGGTATTCTTCAAGTAATTATAGGAAAGCTGGAGGAGCAACCTTTTACAATTAAAAGTGCAAGTACTTTAGTCAGCTGAGCCAGCTCTGCTGGTTGTGGAAAAGAAAGCATTGGTATTCAGATCTCTGGGAGGAGAAATGAAAGTACAATTACTTATCCAAAAAAAGAGAAAAAAATGACCCCTGTGGACCTGATGGCAAAGGACAGATGGACAGCTTCAATTTAATGACTACTACTATTATTATCAATTAAAAGAAAGAAACCTTGTCTTTGCAGTACTGAAAGCCAGAGGAGAGGAAAAAGACAACCTGTCAAAAATGATTGGAAGAGAAAATCCTATCATTTGATTGTCTGATAGACTGCCTCCTGCCTCCCCCCCACCACCTCCACATGCTCAACACCCCATGTTAGGAACATCTCTCCGGGACAATAGACTGAAACAAGTACTCTAGCAGGGGAGGCAATCTGGTGCTAGAGATGTCATTAGAGGGGACCTAAGAGCAAGCGATTGAGCAGAGAGCGCTTCCCTGGAGAGCTGGTGTATAGTCTGGTCTTTCACTGAGATTTTAAAGCATTATTTTTTTTACTTACTTGCTTCTGTCAAATATGTGATGTCTTCACAGATTTGACAAATACATTTTATCAGTATTTATTGAAACTGTAAGATCTTTTTGAGAACTGAGGCCCTTTTGCTGGAGAGAAAATAATGTTTTCTGCACTTCTGTAACACTGAACGTTCTGTTGATCAAACATGCAGGGAAATAGTCTGCACATATATAATGACTGATTAGTACTTTTATCTTTTAATTACACATTTCTCACACAGAATACAAAACCAAACAAAAAAACCCCAGTTCATTTTGTAATGATGTTCCGAGACCGCAGTGGCTGTCAGCTGACACTGTAGTCCAGTTATGTACCAATACAATGCAATGGCAGGATGGCCAAAACATGCATGACTTTAGTTTACTGTGGTGATGGAATAAAATATGATTATTATTAATATTATATATTATTTTGTGTCTATTTTATGTAATTATTTGTCTGTAAAATACAGCTTTCTCTTTATATTCTATTGCAAACTTAAACAACATCCTCCTTGTGTGAGCAAGCTAAATAACATATGGTTCTAAATTTAGTATTGAAGGATGGCAAACAGTTAAATTGGCCTTCTTTGTATAATCCCTAGTTTATAAATTTGAAATGTTATAACCGTATTTACTGTCACCAGATGAACCATCAATCTGCCTGTATTGTGTTGATTACAAAGTTAAGATTCAAGCTTTTTGTATCTTTTCCAAACTTGCTATGCAGTCATATCAAATAAAAACACGGCATTTTAACAATCATCCTAACTGACATTTAAAATACATGTCCAAATGCATGCATTGCCATCAATTTCCAACGCCACATGATAATTCCTGTCAAATTATGTCTCCAAATAATTGCTGAGCTTTTGACCAGGGACCAGATGGTGTGTACATTAACCACATCACACACCATTTTATTACTGTCCCCTCTTCTAACAAGAGGTTAAGTACTCTGGAGTGTGTCCCTTATGTCAGACTGTCAGGCAGTCTGTGGCCAGAATAATGTCTGGCTGATTTGACTGCCCTCTAACAAGGTACTATGTCAATGTGTCACCAGGAAATTCAGGTTCTTATTATTACAGTATGTAGCTGTGCAAACACTCATAGAGTGAACATGAATCATACAAAAATACATCGGCAGGCAAACACGATAGATTAAAAACAGTACAGACAAAAAGATCAGTTCATAGAAACTAATGCAAGAATGAATACACACACACACACACACACCTAGGGTAGGCAAGTCAGGTCAGCATACCGTGGCATCATTAGAAAAGCAGGCCTGACCTACTTTCAGTTCCCTTTCTGTCGTGAGCATGTGGCTTGTCACACACAAACACAAAAATGCACACACACACATACCAGAACAGGCAGATCATAAAGAATGTAATGCAAGGAAGAGGGGGATGAAGAGAAAACAGGAAAGAGGTTAAAAAAGAGAACTGTAGGGGGAGTGAATAGAGAGGGAATGAAAGGTGGAAGATAAGAGTGTTGATGAGAGACAACGATGGGACAGTGGAGAAGGTCACACGGGATGTTGAGGTGTCAGGATAGGCAGCAGTTGGCAAGAGAAGAGGGGAGTTGGGAATGAGTACGCAGAAGAGTAGCTAAATGGAAGGTCGAGAGAAAGAATTAAGGAAATGTAGACAGAAGAAAAAGAATGGAGAAGAACTTGTACAAAGTGGACCTGGAGAGAGTAAAAAGAAAACTGAAAAGCTAATAAAAAAGGTGAGAACGAAAGGCTAGAATGTTGGAAGAGTGAGAAAGAGATATATTAGTTCATGATATATGCAATATATGTATGATGCATTGTTAATGATCATTTAACCAGGATTGTATTCATATCCAGGAGAATTGAAAGCTCCACCTTGAGCTGAGGTTGAAGTACATTTAAGGAATCGTAGACTGTGCTTCTCTGTCAATCTTCACTTGAAGTGAAATAGAATGATTGAATGTTGGACCTCGTAATATAATTATGAATAGGTTCACAACTAAAGAAGCTATAAATGGAATTCAGAGCATATGTAATGATTCAGAGTCTCGGTCAGGACTGTTTTAACACGGCTGGGAGCAGCTAGCAGCCAGATGTGGCTCAGTTAACGGTGGAAACAGCACAAACAGTACCAACAACGTCAAGAGTGCGGACAGAGCATGTCTTTTTATAAATCTCACTGGCAGCAATACTTCCAACATGGATGCTACATCACACACACAACTTGCTGTGGAAACCTTCCCCAGCATACATCAAGCTTTCATTGGGGCCAAATAAATCATCCAGTCAATAGGAGGTAAAAGAGATGGGCTGACAGCCACACATCCATGCATGCTTATAGAGTTAGACGATGGGTCAGTCTGCAAGAACAAAAGCTAGTGCAAGTGTGTGCTGTATCATGATTTTGGAAGATGGTGAATTTTCAAAAGTACCAAGAGCTGTTTCAGACACTCTTTTCATTCCCAGCATGAACAAAACACTTGAATAACAAATACTGTTTTCAACCAACTGCAGCACTTCAGAGGTGCCTTCCCCCAGCAAGCTGTTGCTGAAATAGACGCAAAACCACCTGAGTCTCCACTTGCAACATATGCATTATGTTCTTGCATTTTAATGAAAACCATTGGACCATTTTTGTTTCGTGGTGTGCAAGGAAGCAATAGATTACAATAACACAATTGTCAGCAAAGGAACTGGCTTAACATAGCCACTACTAATCAATTAAAAAAGGCCTTGATCAGCAGTAGAGACATCTTTTCTCAATATCCTACAGCCAACCTCTTCCATGATCCATTCATAATCAAATAAGTTAAACCAGTTCGACTGGCTCTTTTTGCTCTCTGCTGCCATTGCTTGTTTTCTTGATGCTGCCGCTCCTTTCCAGAGTCAGTCCAATCCTATAACTCCTTTGCAGTTGAGCCAGAGGGAGCAGATATGCATTTATTGACCCAACATAACAGAGCATGACAGAGTAGGTTCAATCAATATAGTATAACATTTTAAATTAAAACTTTTCACGAATAAAACACACTTGTTCAATTTGGATACAGGGACGGGTGCAAAAGGACAGCAATTTCTTTGACTATAATGGTCCAAAATAACTCAGCACTTGCTTTCTCTTGCTTCCTGGATTATTTTATATTTGAGAACTTTGAAAAGAAAAAACTGCGATTTGAAGGAAAAACTGTCTCTTATTCCAAGTCCCTTTCAAACTGGTCGACTGAGTTCTGTCCCATGTGTGTTTCATCATAGAACTTTACAATAATAAGTGGCTATGTGGCCCCTCATAGCCCTCCTCTGTAAAAAAGTGGGCCATAGGTGGTGGGCTGACTTGAATTTAGAACATAGCATCGGGTTGACCCAACCTTCTGTCACTTGTCTCCTGTTTTGATCATCTGACTGAGGGGATGAGGCATCAGGGGAAATCTCCACTTCAACCACGAGTGCTTCATGTTCCACCTAGCATTTAATCACTTCCATGGAAGACCGGACATCAACAAAATACATCTCGGGTCTGTACTGTACATGCGTCCGTGGCTGTGCATGATGGCGCATTGCTGTCTTGGATATTTGAATTTATATATTTGAACTACTTTTTGAGTTGATGACAAGCATGTATTGTATTCATGAAGTTGCTACAAATCGGTGCGTTTGTGCTCCGTTGTTCATATTTGTGGCTGCCAGTTGATTTGTGCTTGCCTATCTGCATGGTATGGTCATTTTGTGCAGCGCCTTTGTGGTCCATTAAGTGATTAAACCAGTGCCTAAAAAAAAACTAGAGTCAAACACATGTTGGTCAAGAGAAGGTAAGTCACAAAGAGAAAGAGAGATGGGAACATGCTCTCTGAAGGGTTACTGCTTGATTAGTCAGACACTACACATATTGCTCCAAAAATGTGTATGCTTAAAAGCACCGACACAATCCATCACGTACAGTTAATTGTGTTCACTATAGCACAAT
Source organism: Melanostigma gelatinosum (assembly GCF_949748355.1). Taxonomy (NCBI): domain Eukaryota; kingdom Metazoa; phylum Chordata; class Actinopteri; order Perciformes; family Zoarcidae; genus Melanostigma; species Melanostigma gelatinosum. The sequence continues at coordinate 16,325,132 of NC_136642.1, read as the reverse complement.
CAAGCCCCCAAAGACATTTTTTTATACCACACAAAATACACAAAAGAAACATGCACTCATACACACACATTCACAAAGCCATCGCAGCAGGGTCAAGACTGACAGCCGGCAGATGAAGAGCCACTTAGGAGACCTTTCTCTTGTCTTTATCCTGTGCCTCCCTCCCCTATTGTGAGCTCTATGCTCAAAGAGTCTATTGATAGGGAATAAACGATGAAGTCATAGTTGCTCTCAATGTCAGATGGAAGAGAAATGAATGTATTACGTGTTAAGGTAGAGTAGAAAAGTAGACCATAATTGTGTGAAGTTAGAATTAATCACATAATCAGTGGATAATTCATCATGTTGGGTGTCTTTGGGGGATACTGTCTCATCAAAGTGCTATAAACCAGCTTGAAGACTTAAGTAACACAAGTATTAAGAAAAATAATTACATCTCATGGAAAATGGAGTGTTCCTTCCAACACACAAATGCTGCACACTAGACGACAGAAATCCATATTAGTTTGATTTGGAGAACAAATTTAAAACGAGAAAAGAGAATAAATAATGTTTGACCGCAACATAAAACCTTAAACTAACCATCCGCCACACCCAAGGTACACAATGCCCCAACAAACTGGAGTTAGAAATGGATGCTTTACATCATTCAAGCTTAGAGGAGGGATTGGAGATTCTGTGTGTGTTCGATATTGTTTATTCTGCTCCACGGACCAGGCTTATCACCTCTGAAAACACTGGAGACCCACTGGTTCAGTGCAGATTATAAATATGCATGGCAATCAATACATATTTGGCAGTGGGGGAGAGAAAAAGTGAGAAAAACACAGGAATAGAGCAGAGGCCCTGGAATGTTCATCTTCATTTATTATCGTCATTTATTCCTCTTTCACTCTCTTTCCTCTGCTGCCCATGTGCACATATACTCACTTCCCTACATGTGCGCACACACACACACACACAAACACACACAGACTGGGGCAAAGACACGCATATTCATCCACCGCAGGAGAGAGGAAGAGAGAGAATATGTCCAGATCAGCAAATGATCCATTCTTTTCTCTTCGACCATTCCTGTGGGGCTGTGTAGTGTGTAATAGCATGTGCACTCCTCTGATGATTAGCCAGACTGTATATTTGTCCATAAGGGAGGCCAGGGAGCAGTCTGAGACGCAGGTTTATTTATTTATAGACATTCAACACAGTTCACATTATTTATTAAATAAGGGAAAATGCAAACTAAAGATGTGTGATTACAAAATTATCAAACAAATCTTTCTCAGAAATATTTTGGAGCAGTTTTTTAATTTGCTCTGAATTTTTTTTCAAAACAATGACTTCAAATCTCTTATTATATTCTATTGTAAGTACTTCCTAGGCAGTGCACACACACACACACACACACACACACACACACACACACACACACACACACACACACTTGAATGACAGCAATTTTCAACCTTTGGGACCTCAATGATAGCTACATCTGTGAGAACTAACCCATATTCAGGAAGGATGAAGTCATTGTACACCAGTTTACTTTACAAATCAAACAAATGCTCGAGGGACTAAAATAATGTCTGAAATAATTACCATAGTAAGCATGTACACCTTGCTCCCAAATAGATATCCATCCAAACTAATTAAGCATTTTGTCATTGGGGCTTATCACAATAGTTGACAACAAATGGAGGGCTAAGATTGTTAGATACTAACTGGTTCCGTTTTGAATATGTAAGGAGATACTTCAATTATTTGTATGTGTGTTTTTTTATTTTTTCCTCCCATGAGCACATTTTGAGATGTGTGTCTGCATGAGTACACTGCTGTGTACAGCACTGTAAGTCTGCAGAGTGAACACAGCAGCCACAATGAGCTGGAGTATTCCTTTTAACTGGGCCGTCTAAAGGTAGGCTTTATCTTAAGCCTTTGCAGCAGTAGTCTTGGCCCAAAAGGATATACATCTTAGCTTTTTATTCCTTTTCTGATGACTACTACTAACGCCCTACTTGTCCTGCTTCAGCACCTCTCCACCGATCATTTGGTGCAATTTGCTGTATTCTCATCCATCAAATGCGTCAATACAGGCTTAAAGTGTGCCCAAATGACCTCTATGCAACATTAACATTTGACAACAGACAGTATAAATGCACATCTGCGATATTACAACTTGTCTTTATTTAGTAATTGGTGACACTGGGTGGTTGTATTATAGCCCAAGGGGTCATTTGATACTGTAATGATAGCAGGTTGTCATAGAAGCTGGATCATTTTCCCTCCTGACTATCAATAATTTCCTAATAGTCTGGAAAACAGTCCCTTCTTTCATGATGGAGTAAATGGAACTTCTGTTTGTACTTGGTAGATTGGATATTAAATATATGTTTTTCATATAGGAATACATTATAATGTGGTTAATACTTACTTACTACTTCCCTCTGTATCCTATATAAATACTATCACTAGGAAGGGAAACTACTGCCTCTGATAATGGCAATGGCTCTAATGACTTCTTGTCATTATGGGAGATGAATGCATCCCCTGATTATACTTCTTTATTGTCTGTTTTGTGAACCCTGCCCTGTAATGGACATTAATTTATTGTCAACCCAACACAATGGTCTTTGTGATACTATAAGCATCTATGTATATGCATCTGATACATTTAGTGTGCTTTCTGGGATCACTTGGGTGTATTACACTGCTAATAAACTATTCACTTTATCCCACTCTGTCTCTTATTTCCCATTGTATGTATTTCATCTGCTGCTTTGTCCCTTTTTTCTCTCTTTTCACTTAAGTTTTATTCTTTTTTCATAATTTTCTCTTTCCCATCCTCTTACCCTCTTTTTTAATTTCTCTCTCCCACTAACCACCTCTGGTTCTTTTCATTTCTGGCTTCCTAATAAGCTCTACTACATGCAAGACATTGGCTTTTAATGTGTACTCCATATAGACCAAGCAGGTGCATCATTAATCTAAGCCCTTCGCAGTGTTAGCTATGTGCAATGGTCACTGGATAACACATTGTTTCCTGTGTGAGCCAGGGCATCCATATTATCTACCGTCACTCGTTAATAAATCACACCTGGAGATGTGGCATTTTGTCTCTGTGTGCCAAAGCATTGTGTTGCTGGACTTCCCTGGTGAATGAATGAACATAATACGTGGGTTCTAATTACCTCTGCTTCACCCCCACATACTTTCGATCTCTCTCTCTCTGGTTTTCACCTGGTTACGTATGCATGAGTTAATAAAATAACCTTAATAGTATAAAAACTGTACACTGTCCCTAGACAAAATTATATTTTAGAGAAAACTGGCAGATTTCAAAATGTAAGAAGAGACGGGCTTCTTCCACAGCATTTTATGTGTTAATGTGGCAGAATGCATTCATTTGTATAACTGTTTGTATGCCAGAGGACAATACTTACCAACAAAACTAAGTCTTTGGAAAGGAACACACCAACATTATGGGGAATACATCAATACTCTTATCTACCTAGCAGGTCACAAGTGATGATCGAAAAGGGGTTATTTTGTTATCAGTCCATACATTTGTTTTTAGGAATACAACATATAGAGACTGGTCGTTATGATAGTTACATGTTGCATTCAGGTCCTGGTTGGCATAAGCTTTAAACGTTCATGCACATCATGGCAGAGTTTTCAGATGAACTCGTAAAATATGAATGCCTTGTTGTTGTTCCCCTCATTTTCAGGTTGTAGCTAAATAGACAACAGTGTTTGTGCCTTCTTAGTCAACAAAAGGTCCTTCCAGATTTTTTGTTCAGTTTCAGCAACAGCATTTATAACAAGTTTACAAATAATTTATAATAAGTTTACTGCAATTGGCACATGTAAAAAAACAAACTTTGGAGTTATTAAAGGACACTTTTGAGGTAGGCTAGCTGTTTGACCCTGATTCCAGTCTTTGCTCTAAGCCAGGCTCTCGGACCAGTCTCTCAACTAAAAACAAAAAGATAACATTTCTATTGATCTCATATAATTCTCAGTAAGACAGCTAATTTAATTTCCGAAATACCAATTCATTTAAAAGACACGAGAAGGGCATTATTTTAGAACCTGCAGTGCTTACTGTGATCTAAACAGATTTTAGATCAGTGCCGTAAAGAGTGCAAGGCTAGAGAGCCTTGCACTCTTTACGGCACTTTATTTGTCCCGGGGCGCATCACATAAACACTCATTATCATCTAAGTACATCACTCCCTAGAAATAAATAAAAATATATAAAACACCATCTGGAAGAATTTGATTCTCAAAGTGACCCCAGTGAAATGGGAAAACAACTCCTTTTTAACTTCTGTCAATGTGAGTCTTTGAAAATGAATCTGATCTTTTTTTCTCTCAGTTCCTGTCATCTGTCTACCAGTGATTCATTTACAGTTTGCCAACGATGTGTAAAGTTTTTTTTGTCTTTTTGTCTTAATGGCACCATGTGGTTTTATCTATGTATGGTTTCGTACAATATAGGGTTGCAGCCCCATGGTAAACCCAACATACTGCTGATGCTCTTCATCTCTGACAAATGCACAGTTAGACGTCTGGAGAACACAAACGCAAACACACACACACACACAGAAATGAACGTATTCATTTGAATGATCACACACACGTGCACACAATTCCACATAAGAACTTATCCTACTCTCATAGATAGATGCAGAAACATACACATGCCTGGACAGAGACAATTACTAGTCCTCAGTTCCTGACTGAAAAGAAATAAAGAAAATACACAAAGGTTTTAAAAGGTATAATATGCAGCACATTCTTAAAAAACAATGTTTGGACTGCTACAAAAGTAATCCCTCGCGATCATCACTTATGAAGTGTAAGACGTCTGTGGCCATGTCTATACTGAGACCCTGCCTTCTGTATTTTCACTCTTGTTCTTATTTTGCTGTGTTCAGGAGGTTTCTGGGCAAAGAGCCTTCGGGCCCCACATGAGTGTATAACCCACAGCCCATTAGCAGTGTGTGCAGCCCATTCTCATTCCCACTTTATCAAGTACATCGGCTTTGTCACAGCCCTCAGCGTCTAATATCAAGGCACCCTTTAGCATTAAGACTCGGTATCGGTACTAATAACCCAATACCAAGTCGTATCGAAACTTCACCAGTCAAACGATACCTGCAATCGATCCTTTCTGTGTCCAGATCTAAAAAAAACATATTACTAATTTGTATGGTTTTGCTCGCAGCCAATCACGGCAAGTGTTTCATGATTTAATGCAACGTGTGATTGGCCCACTACCACAGCAGCTACAAACCATACAGCCAAAATGGCCTGCCTGCGCATGGCTGCATGTCTGAGCCGGCGGTTAGCAGCTAACTGTTCTAACAGCACGAACAGCACTAACAATGGCAACAGTGATGACACTGCAAACAGTTGCAACCTGCCGCCCACCACTGTGGTTTGGCTGATGGCGTTATCAGCACTTACTGCTGTATGATCGCTGTGCAGTGCGGTGGCAGTTACCTAGCCAGTGAGACACACACATAGCTTCCATTCACATGATGGGTATCGAATGAAGTGCCCGATGTCTTGGTGCATTGCCATTGTTTTCAATATCACAAAAGAGAGCTCCTACTCCAGCATTTTTGAAGGGCTTAAAACCAACATTTACGTAAACAATGCTGTCAAATTATGAAAAAGGCCTTTCTCGTGTTTTGTTCAATCAACAGCGTAAACAAAAGCATTGTTTATTTTTTGCTCGACAAATTACTTCAACAATTCCTCAAAATTGCATGTTCATTTTGTGTCCATCGGGCATTAGTCGCCTGATTAATGAACTACTTGCTTCAGCTCTAAAAGTGAGACCTGACGTCAATCCACATGAAGTCAGAACACATGAAGAAAGTAGATGTCAGATGTTATCTCTCTACACATACACATGTACAACCTCAAGTCAACTGTAATACCAATATATTTTAAAGTTATTTTATCTCAGAAATCCCACTATTCTCTGTTCTCCCTCACACACACACACACACACACCACAATGATACAATTTATTGCACTCGGGCCACGTCCATGGATAGCCTGAGGATGGGTAACAGTTGGCTGCCACTTTTGGCTGGTTCCACACTGTTAGTCAGATATGGGCTGAAGTGTGCAGGGGGAATACTCTTTTAAATGATACCTACCCCACTTTCTGTGTCCTCACATGTTTGTGAACTGTATGCAAATGTGAAAGAGATACACTCATATGTTTATGCATATGTGTATGTAAAGGATGGTGTGTGTGTGTGTGTGTGTGTGTGTGTGTGTGTGTGTGTGTGTGTGTGTGTGGTACTTGCATTTGCTTCTGTCATTATTTGACAAGTTTTTTCCTGAACATAAGCAAGCTGTCCTGACCAACTGGGCCATTATGCCTGCTAGTGAAAATGTGTGTGTGTACTCATGCAGTCTTAATTTCCTGACTCTCCCATCCTCTCGTTCACAACATCTTTTTCTAATAGATCTGTTAGGCATTTCAAAGAAAATGAAAATGTGTGTTAACGTTTACTGCTTTTCAACTACCACTACCATTAGTGCAATCCCTAACGTGCTGTTAAGACATTCTGTGGCCCACAGCATGCTCACGTCGCAACGTTATTACCTTGCTTCATTTGAATATTTTGTTTCTATACACAGCCTTCTTTTGTTTTAGTGCAGACAACAGTGTTTTTTTCCGTTTATTATTAGTTTTTTGAACTTCTCACCCATATCCATCTTTGGTCACTGCCACATGCACATTTAAAATGTAAACAAAATCATTTTTATTATAACATGAATAAACCATACATTTTAGCTCTTGTTTTGGTATCTCTCTTATTATTTGGTACCTTAAAATTCTATTGAGTTCTCAAATTGACTTCATCACACTCACTTTGTATTTCCTTATAAATTTGAGTACACGCTATTATCCTTAGGCAGCAACCCGATGTCTAGTAGAGAGACAAGACTTGGATTACAACTCTGCCATTAGTATATATATATATATATATATATATATATATATATATATATACACAAAAATACAAAACATATCCTGAAAAATAAAATCATTGGCAAGTGAAATGTGCAAGACATTTGACCAATTTCTCTGAGACATATCTCCAGTCTCTCTGTTAGGCTTTGTTAAGCTCTTTAATGCTCAATACCAATACTATATGAGGTAGGTGCTTAATTGTCCCATTTAAAAAACTTGACCTTGCTGGAATCTAATTAATTAGTGTGGTATGAAGGTTAATTAGTAACGAAGGATGTCCATGCATCATAAAGCCCCTTGCCTTAACCCACTGTGGCAGTCAAGCAGAAAAACAGTCATCAGTCATCCCCTTGGAGGGAAGAATAACTGAAGTGATACTCAAACGTTTACATCTGAGTTCATTTCTGCAGCTCTTGTTCATTGACCCTTTCTGCCATGAAAGGCAAAAGGATCGACCAGGTGGGATGCTTTATTTGAATAATCAATGAGTTCATGGGAAGCCTCATTGTTTTTGATTCATGAGGTTTGTGATGCAGGAGGTGAAAGTTACAGCCATCGTAGCTGCATGAAGCAACATACAGAAGATACTACTTAACAGGATTTTGGCAGGAATAATGTATTTTTGGGAAAATACCCTTATTCACTTTCCTGACATGACTTGAACAAGCAGATGGTTGCCGCATTTGGTTCCATTCGGACAGATTCAGGCTAGCTGATTCCTCCTTTTTTCAGTCTCTATGCTAAGCTAAGCTAACTGCTAATCTGTTCTTTTAACTGCTGCCATCATATTTACCGTACAAAAATCTGTGGTATCAATCTCATATAACTCTCGGCAACAAAGCAAACAAGCATATTTCTCAATTTATGCCAAGTTACGCCTTGGGGAAAAAAGTTAAATAGGAACATTGTTTTTTGTAGAGTTCTGTAGTTCTTCCTTGTCATACACAAACTGAGTAAAGCCTGTAAGCAAGGTGGCTTACCAGCGGCATCATACCATTTTAATCCTGATTGCTTTATAAGGGGCAGTAGATTTAGCAGGGTAATGCTAATTAGTTAGGGCTCTTTTAATTTGTATAATTAAATATAACAGTGTGACATCATAAGCATTTCTTGTAATTTCTGAACATCATAAATAAGCTTCTTAAATGAAGGTTATTATGACAAAAGGGGAGATTTCGCAGCTACCAATGGCTTTTATATCATAAGTGAACGTCATGGTGGTGGTGATGATGGTCTGTGTTGACACCACACAGATATATTCATGAAGCTGTAATATAAATAACTGTTTCTGTGGAATCAATGTCAATTCGGTTTAAATACACAACCCCAATGGTATATTAAAATATATTGTGTTTTGTGCATTGTTTATGCGAGTGGGAAATGTTCATACATACAATATTGTTGTACGATACACTAGTTGATGTATTCACTATTGCTTCAAGAGCTCAATTTACCATCCCAACAACATTTGATATTAAATCAATAGTGAAACTGTGGTTACAGATAATAACGTCAAACCCATTTTACTTGATTTGCAGGTAACATAGAGCGGATTAAAATCATGGATTACATGTTCTTGCTAAAATGAAGTCAACCAAATTTTTTGTATTATTTATTTGTTGTATATTTGAACTGCAGTTGATTCACCCTGTGTGTGTATAGTCACTCTTTCTAAAGAGCTATTTTGTTTTTATTATGATGGCAAAATCCAATTTTTTTGTCTCAGTTTTTCCAATACAAATCATTTTTCATAACTCCAGTCTAGCTCTCCTAGGGCTTTTCCCCCTTTTAGCTCCAGGGCCTTGTTATGTTCAGTTAGGACTTAAAGGCAGACATTTGTAAGCTCTCAGATTCCGCAGGGAACCATCCTCAAAAGTCACCACCTCAAGCTTTTCATATGATTTTGAAATCAAATCCTTGGGAAATGCTCAAGTAGAGGTGGCTCTCAAACTGCTGAGATGTGCAGTTTTCCATATGTGTGGAGTGGTAATTGGCAGGAAAGGTAAGGGAGAGGGAAGAAGACGGGAAGTAGCCTTTTAGCCTTTTGTTAATGTCACAGGTATGGGATTGCATGCCTGTCGCCGAGTCTGCATAGTAAGGCTATGATTGTCACAAGTCACTGCAGGGAGTATTCCAAAGCAGGTGGATGGATTGCCTGTCTGTCATAGAATCTGTATAGTACATACTGGATCTCTGATTGGGGCATTTCAAATAACACAAGGGATTTAGAGTGGTGTGAGAAGGACAATATATCAAGTTGTACTGGTGCTTGTTATGTCGTTTGTACATTTTTCTCCTATACTCTAACTGATTAAGAGGCTTCTAGTGGTGGTTTGAAAAATAGCAATTGTAATTTAACATCTTAATAGTGAGCTGTTCTTGACCTCTTCGTGCCACACAGAATCAATGCCTAGAATGAGCTATCATAATGTTGTGAATTGTTCAATATGTTAAAGCTTGGGACATATGACATGATTACTACCACATTTGTTTTCTAACGTTGCCACATCCCTGCACTTTCTTACTTCTTATTTCCCCTTGGTTATATTATAAATATACTTGCTGACACTGAATATTTGGCTTCCAATTCTTCCTCCTCGTAAAAAAAAAAGAATCCTCCTCCTTTCCTCTCTGTTCAATTGCAGCCAAGGGGAAATGGGTTTCATCAAAACTTTAAAGCGACCAAATAAACGATCCATATGCAAATCATGCCGATGATTTTTAGCAAGAGGCATTCCACTGCATGATGTCTCATTTTTCCTTCAGATAAAAGGTAAATAATAAACTTTGGCAACAAGATGAACAGATTGTCGATTCATTAGGAATTCTTATGACAAAAAATAAGATGGTTTGCATAATATGCTGTTTCATATTTTCTCTTCAGAAAAATTAAAAGGGATGCAGAACAGCTATTAACAACCTCAGCACCAGATTTACAGATGGACTAAGTGACATACAGCAATCATTCATGGAGATTTCATTTTTTTTGTAGCTTACCTCCACGCCACCCAATTATCATGTAGTTCATGATGAATACATACAAAGGTTACTTTTATTAAATTGTGATGAGGAGCTCTGACAAATTGAAGAGGGAAATGGATTGAGCCACAGGGTGGTTAGACACAATCTCTCTTTCAGGAATTTAGTTATTTTCAAAAAACGCCATGCGATGAAAATATGCAATGTACAATGTTCAGCAAAGTAAACGACTTAAACCATAAAAATATTCAGAGCATTCTGACAATTCAACAATGTCGTAAATGTTTGCAGACTCCATGTCTTATGTTCTGGCATCCCCCTCATCCCCCCTTAAATCCTCTACTGTCACAACTTGTAGTGGCCTAGCCTTAGAAATGTTACACTGTTACATAAGTCTCCACATCAGCCATTTTTTTCTTCAATACATTCAAAACATTTCTGAACGGTACAGAATAGTTCATGACAGCACATGCAGGTGCACCATAGTTGGTGTCAGCAAACAAGCATGTGTGCACAGTTATCTAAATTTATGTTAATATCTCCGTTCAGCCAGAACAATCATGTGATCTGGTGCGTGTGTGCGGCCGTCAGTGTGCGGGTGAATCCGTGAGTGAATGTGTGCACCTCTGTGTCTGTCGCCACCTGCAGCAGCAAACTGCATAATATTTTGAATGGCAAGTTGTGGCTGCACGCTCAAGGACCTTTCTTGGTTGCTGTGACTCATAAATGTCTCAAAACACCTATTATTGCCTGTTTTGTACTGCCACTGATGGCCTGCTGACTCCTCACTCATCACTCGTCACCATCCCCCGGCCGGTAGGGGCCTCTATTGATAACACAGCAAAGTGCATCTCCGATCCCCCCATCTGCTACTCTGCGCCCACAATGGGGGGGATGACAGTTCGCAGTCTAGAAGCTAATGGAATGAACGATGTGTTTGGCTAACAGCTAACAGCTAACGGAACTACCAGTACACACATTGCTATACCTCTCAGCAGCTCGGATGCTGCTACGCGTGCAGACAGTTTACATGCCATTCGGATTAGTTGTATTCATTCAATCACACAATACAACAGTATCTGAGATCTGCACTGTACTGAGTGCACCTTTCTATTCATACAATGCCTTTTGTATGCAGCCTCGTGAATTAGCTAGTGTACCTGTTCCTGATCATACGTTAGTGTGTGTGTGTGTGTGTGTGTGTGTGTGTGCGTGTGTGTGTGTGTGTGTGTGTGTGTGTGTGAGTGAGTGAGTGAGTGAGTGAGTGAGAGAGAGTCTGTTGTATGTATAGGTGTAAAGCAGGTAAGCCGAAGAATAGCAAGTGTTGCATGGCAATGAGAAAAGGAACACAAATTCTGTCATTTGATGGTCTTTAATTATGGTGGCCATCGCGCAGTATGGCACACTAGCCAGATTTATGTTCTCCTGCGATCAGAGAATGTCGGTATGTGTGTGAGAGAGAGAAAAAGATAAAGCAAGATAGAGAGCAGTGAACGGGGAAGAGGAGGAAGTGAGGTAGGCAGAGCGAGCAAGAACAAGAAATGTAAAGAGTGTTATAAAATAAGAGTGTCCTGTCTTAAATCACAGGCCTTGCCCCAGTGGATGCTTTGATTACTGTGATATAAGGTATTGGCTGAATGCATTTACATGTTCTCAATGACAAATTCACCTTGTTGGAGCTCAAGCCAATGAGATATTAGTGTTTAGGAGTGTTGTACATACAGTTGTATATACAATCTGGGCCACATTTGATGACGCAGATGATGGTGTGTTAGCCTGTGAAGCATCTCAGACTACTGCCAGGTTTATGTAAGCCATGATTTATAAACCTCAGCCATTTATACTCAACTATTCATCTCAGTTGTTTAATCTGTATTCCCAGGGATGGGGGGGAAATGGCTACCTAGATGTTTTAATCAACAATCTTTTTTTTCAAACGTTGCATGCCATCAGCAAATCAATCAGAAACCACATGGGATCTTGAACAAGTCATGGCATTTGGCTAATGGCGTTTAGTTTTATTGATTTTCTATAAAAGCAAAAAAAACCTTCGTATGTCTGTTTGACAAAATCCACACTTTTTTTTACATGTGGATCATAAACATGGCTTATAGCGACATTTGACAGCAGCGTTGTAACAGTAACAGCGAGCTCAAACTGATTGTCCCCAAAGCTGAAATTAATGAAGCCAAAGATAGCGCCTGCACACTTACTCCATGCCAAAAATGTTTAACAATGAAACATTTCCAGGATCAAAGCGTCATTATGTCACCTTTGTCTTCATTGATGATGACAGCCTTGCACCTACATGATGAGCATAACTACTCCCCTTTAACTCAAAGCATTGACTCATGTTCTTTGAAATTTGGCATTATTTATAAGATAATACTTTATGTATTATTTATGTTATAGGTTTACCACACAAAAGCATCTCCATTCATCAAATGTAGAATACATTGCACAATGAAATGCTTTTCATAAATATCAGCAGAATTGCCTGTCTTCATTCACTTAAAATGTGTGTTCTCTGTGACCTTTAGTGACTTGCATTTCACACTGACTAAATCAATAACCTTCCAACAATACATCACTTTTAAGTTTATACTGCAATGATTCAGTTTCCTTCTCAGTGTTTCATCACATCCATTAAGCTCACTATGGTTGATGTTACTATCGTAGAAAATAGCAATCGTAAAAGCTGTCCTTTGGTGTCCTTAATTACTGGGGGAAATTACGGCCCGTTTGTTGATATTGTATCCTACCTCCCTCATGACCTGTGAGACTTTTAACCCTTTTAAAGATGATTTATTGCAAATACACATTATTTTAAATTATCCCTGCAGCAAGGTGTCCAACAGATTTGTAAAGCCATTACTAAAAATCAATACTCAGCTTTTAGGTGATGAATTAACTAATGAAGTGCGAAGTTTACCTTGAGTGAGGGCCCATTGATGAAGGGAGAAAGAGACAGAGCGAAGGAGAGGGAGAAAGAAAGAAGGAGATGTGGTTGAGGCGACTTTTAATGATTTCATATCAGTTGGTTTGGAGCATTTTAGCTCTCTGTTAATTGCACTTAATTTGTCTTTTGATTGAAATAATTTGAGGGTTAGGCTGGGAAACAAACACTTCTCCACTGGAGACGCGTGAGTAATTTCTCCCTCATGCCTTCGGCAGCCAATCTCCCAGACTGGCTAATGGATCATTATCGTAGGACCAATTCAACCGAAAGAATTTAGTCTTTGGAGCTCGACTGATTCTTTTTCCATCCTTTGATTTCTTCATTTTGATCTATGTGCTTTGCTTGGTTGGTTTCACCACACCTCAAAAGCAATCGTAACAGTACTTTGACAATCTGGGAATGAATCCCACCTTTTTCTGTTAATTCTTTAACCCATGGCTTTAAAGAGTTAAAAAGAGCTCAGTTACGGTATCCCGTGGTACCGTAACAGAACTCTAGCAGATTTACAACTTTGGGATTCATTAAAAACAATCGTCTACAGCAGGGATTCCCAAAGTGGGGTGCGCGCACCCCTGGGGGTGCGCGAGCTGCCTCTAGGGGGTGCGCGAGAGGAAAAATGTAATGGCGGTGCAGTCCTGTCTCCTAAAAATTACGTTCCCCCAAAACTAAAATGCATTCTCAATTACGTTTTACCACGAACGTATTTTCTCCCTGATTACGTTTGTGTTTGACGTACAAATACGCTTCTCATCAACATATCTTTGCCATACTTTAGTCTTTATTATTTTTCTGTGATCTGCCTCGCCTCAACCCCGCCACCCACAAGTTATTGACCCGCGGCCTGTTCCGAGGGCTGACAGACCTGACGATCGGGCGCCTCACGGCGGGGACGGCTGGAGACCTCGCGTCCCAGCGCCAACGAGTGAGCGCCGCCACTCGGAACCATAAAACCAAGTCCCGGATTTCACCCGGGGGACATTCTGGAGGTATTGTGACCGGGTGATGTGCCTCGTTGCTGGGGAGGTATGAGCCGAGAGTGGCGGGGTGTTATGGAGGTATATATTACAACTCGGTGTTGTTCCCGTGCGTGGATGAGCGCATTTCTGCCGGAGACAGGCGGCGTGTTGTGGTAGTATTCTGACCGCGTAATAGGGAGGAGAGGCGGTGGTGGAGAGGGAAAAATGTTAAAGAGATGGTGGAATGTATGATTGGAGAGAGAGAAGCGAAAAAGTTGGACGTGATCCCGGTGTCCAACAACACTGTCGCGCGCATCGATGCTTTGTCCGAAGACATCCTGGCTACATTGGTCGGTCGCGTGAAGAAGAGTGAGTTTTACTCTCTGCAAGTAGACGAGCCTACAGATGTGGCCAATCTGGCCAATCGTCCGTTACCTTCGTAACGTTACGTCCGTTACCTTTTCGAAGGCACGAAAACAAACGCCACGCGCGAGCAAACTGTTCTCTCATTCGTCCGATTTTTATGCGGCTCTGTTGCTTTTTTTTTTTTTAAGGTGTGTGTGTTGGGGGGGGGGGGGGTTGGGGGTGCGTGAAGCCGGTCGGGATGTAGAAGGGGGTGCGTGGCCTAAAAAGTTTGGGAACCGCTGGTCTACAGAATGGTGCTTCGCCATTGTAGGGTGATTAAGCAAACAAGATAGTTACCATTGTGGCCTCTGTGGGTCTTATGATTATAAATTGTGTCATTACTGTTAAAATATTTGTGTGTGTGTGGATGTACATGTTTGACAAGGATGGAGGTTGAGATGAGAGCCAATGGAATTCAGTGTGCACCTGCGAGCCAGAGAAAAGCAGCGAGTGAGATGTTTGTGAGCTGCAGTGTGTTCTACAACTAGACATATATTTTTGAACCTATGCAAAACATTTTGCAAAATGTCTCATTCCACGCCATGTCTAAATTAAACAGCCCTGCGGCTAAAATGACGACTTTTCTCAGGGTGCACTACCTTGCAACTAATAGTCCCCATTATTCATGGCCCTACAGCAGAGGTCACGGCCATGGGGTTTACTTTTTTTTGTACCTCTCTAAATTGGAAGTCAAGAGAAAATGAATCGAGACACCCACACATGGAATGAGCTATAGATTTGACTTTGACTTGTCCTCAAACTGCAAAGGGAAAATAGTTTCATGTATGTGGGGACTGTTGGAGATTGTGCTGGAGGTCTCAATGGGTGTAGACGTCAAAATAAATTCTGATTGAAATATAAGTATGTTGTGATTTGTTTTCTTTATCCTTGCTGATTGTCTTTTTCAGACAGATTTATTTTTTCTCCTTGAGAAAAAAGATTGAATCATAATCATTAAATGTATTTAAGTCATATATTTAATTTGAATAGAAACAACTGTCCCATGAATAATGGTGATTTCCTTAGCTAGACATTGCATGATAGGCACAGCTTTGTTGTAATAGTGTGCATCAAAGTCAGAATGCCCCCTGGTTTCTGTTTTTATGTATATGACAACAAAAAACACCAAGTTAATCCATATTTGCATCGATAGTTGCAAACTATTTAACCAGAGAAACTTTTATTGACAGTATATGGAATTTCTTCATTTTTACCTTTGACTGTAATACCACGGACGTTCTTGGAAGTAACAATTACAAAATCAAATGTAATGAGTGAACAATTAAAAAAAGAAATTAGATGTGAATATTCAGCACAAAACGATTCCACGAAGTCCTTGGAAAGGCTTGTATGAGACTGCAAAGAGTGCAATTCTCCCAAACTATAAAGTGTATGAGCAGCAAAGAGATGTTTTTTGCCCCAGCGTTCAATTTGTCTTAAAATCTGATATTTTTGAAGTCCCCAGGAAAAAAAAAGCTTCATGAAGGAATTATTCACCTCAAGCTATAAACTGACCAGCCAATCCAGAGTGAGTTTTCCATTTTCCACAACTGCCAAGAGCAAGTTATTTCTGATAACACAGACGTCTGATAAATTGGTGATTTTAACAACCGGCAGTTGAATTAAGGTGATGGGTTGGAGCCTGGAACTGTTTGTCACCTTGTGAGTTCAAGGTCTGGCTTTGGAAAATGGAGACATTTCGCCATGAGATTGAAAAATCCTCTTTAGTTCTTATGTTATCACAAGGACAGACTAATTTGGACGACTGCCTGCTACCGCTACATGTAAACAACTGAAAGAGTATGTATTATGTCTGCTCTCGTCAATTGTACATATTGTTTTCCCTGTGAAACTATAATACCAACATCTGCACTTTTGTTTGTAACTTTATATGACGCAAATTTAGAGTTTTATCTACGTCTTGTATTCATATACACACACACACACACACACATGCACGCACAAATTCAGACAAACCTTCAGATGCAACATGCAAGGGTCATACCAAACTATCTAGTTGTATCAATTAGAATACCATCTACATTCTCTGCCCTCCATATTATGCACATTTGTCTGTTTTATTATTTTTTCCAATTAAAGCCGAATGATGGAGTCTGATAGGAATGTATGTCTTTCAGTAGCTCCATTGTCTGTCAGTCGAGATGGATTCCCCTTTGGGGTGAGCAATATATCAGCTTTACAAGTCCATATATTGTCTCAAGCATGAGGTCATGGAGCACTGATCCACCCAATCTCTAATATCAACATGTTCATTTATGGGTCTTTCAGACATTGAAACAAGGTGTTCGTGTGTATAGACCTCTGGTCCTCTCAGTATTTTATTTTTCCTTTTTAATTACGATTCAGGGTTTACTTTAATGAGATTACTTCACTTCATAGTAGACATATTATTTCTACGTTGTAGTCAAGTGTGGCTCTGCAACCTAAGGATTATTGCATGCAAGATAAGAAAAACCCTACACATTGAACTCAAATGTATTGTTGCATGATCTGCTGCATATTTCGCAATTCATTGACAGGAATATATATTTTACAGGCATTACATATGTAAACAACCATTTTAACAGGATGTGATAAAACAGGAATCCCATTATGAGACTTCTAAAAAATGTTCAAATTCATGTGTTATAGCCCGTCACGTCCGAGGGGCAGATCTGAGACTCAAGCGCAGACAGACACTGGAGACGAGGTGAAGATTAAACTTAAAGTTCCTTTACTTAAAAAGTCAACAAACAAAACTGAAAGCGACTCAAACAGGGAGCGGGCAAAACTCCCTGTGTTCCCGTCTCTGTGTGTTTCTCCTGATTGCACTCATCCTTCTCACCTGCCCAGTCCACCCAGCTGCCTTCAATCGCCTCATCACCCCACACATATATACTCCCCTGCTTCCCTGTTCCGGTTGTCAGATCGTGACAACAGATCTTTGACTGTGTCAAAGTATTCTGTGTAGCCAAAACATATAGCTTATATCCCCATAGACAATCCTATTTGTACTTTGATCTATTTCTATCTATCCTGGTTAAAATGTGGTCTGCATTCCCCATTTTTATATTAACAAAACTATTCCTGCACCCTGCCCCTGTTATTACCTTTGTCACCTGTTTTTATTCATCTTATTTCTTATCATTTTTCCCACCATTGACCTCTTTAGTTTGCAGAATCATTCGATGAGCAAGGATGTACATTTGCATGTTTTGATTTCCTGTCCAACAAGCCTTTTGGAAACAGACATAACCCCAAAGGGTAAGAGAGAGTAAAGGTAAAGAGACAGAGGAGAGGGTGAGTAGATGGGTAGATGGGATAGATGGGTAGCTAGATCGGTAGACAGATGGATGGATATACCTTGACAGATCAATCCCAGGGTAATTCCTTAGTTTAATATCAGCTCTGATTCTAATATATATTTATGAAGTCTCCTGACATCTAGTTACCACAGCAGCAGGTGTTCGGTCGATGTGGTATACAGCCTGGGTCTCAGACAAACACACTGGCAATGGAACATTGGGATGAAGCCTAGAATATTACTTCAGGACAGACAGACACACACACACACACACACACACACACACAAATTTCCTGGAGGTTGACAAGCTTCATTTGTGGTGCTTCCAAGGTCAAAAAGAACTCTATGTATCATTACAATCTACAGGTGCTTGTGGAATCCCAATGGCTAGTGTGTGTGTTTGTCATGTCCGGTACATGTGTATCGTGTGTGTGTGTTTGTGTGTGTTAGAATGGAAATGAGCCCTTCGAGAATGGCTAAAGGGCTCTCACCCTCTCTCACAAGATAGATAGGATCTTAACAAGCATAAGAGCAGAAGGGAAGTGTGTGAGTTTGAGTGTGTGTGTGAGTTTGTGTGTGTTTGGCCTCTGGCTACAACATCTTTCACATTTCTATTGCATCAAATCCCAAAGACGAGTCCGTTGATTTTTTGACTAGTGGCATGGCCGGTGGTGAGCTGCGAAAGCTTGTCGATCAAATATTTACCAGTATATATCCTGGCTCACATCACAGCAAGTGTTATTTATGTTTGTGGTAAAAGTACAGAACTGTTTTTCAGACAGTGTCACTTCAAAGGATACTGCTGCTATTTTAACAAACCCTTGATGAACTAAAAAAAACATATCTTAAATGAATACAATCTAGTAGCATATATTGTCTTTGTAGCCAAAACACATCGCTAATTTCTCCATATACCTCAACCTGAACTTATTATTATTATTAACACATATTTCCTTTCATCATATTCTATCATTATACTGACCATAGCCAGTTCATTTTTCTAAACTTATCAAACTAATCCAATGTGTCGCACCTCTTTCCTCTCAATGCTCCAATCACAGCTTGACATCTCTTTCAGCTCTGAACTGGGTTATGTTAAGACTTTGTAGCTGTTTCCCACCAAGGGATATTTTTAATGAAGATAATTTGACTATATGCAGGGCTATACATTTGTTATAATAGTGCACACCAATTATATATTATGACAACATGTACATGATTTTGGAAATACCAAGTGTAAACTCAAAGGTGATTGGACGTTTTATAATCATATAAACATTATTAAATTGATTTTATTTGTTGGAATAACTGGAAACTGAAATATCACGGTATTCTGATCTCTAATATTGCTACAAAAATTCAAAACCAACATGTGATAACGTCATGTCCATATGGAACACATTTAGAGGAATGACTGAGGTGCAGCGACTGGGAATAAGTAGTCCAATTAATTAAATACTGATTTGACTTCATGCTAACAAGCATGGCATATAATACATTATACCTCACTGTCTACCAAGAACTGAACAAGAATTTGCACGGAAGCGGAACCATTGTGCAGCGCTGTTCATAAAACAGAAAGTATCAGTACTTGAACGATTACCTTTTTTAATTTATTTTGGTAATGGTTTGGCTAATCTATGCATGCCGGCCATTTGTAAAATGCCAGATTGGGGTTTGTTTGTTTGATGAAATTTAAAATGATATACAGTCAATACTGTAGTACCGGTACTTGTTGGCAAAAACATGTACTGTATGTTGTGAAATATTGTATAATTGAAGTAACCACTGCTGATACAAGATACTACATGGGGAGCATTTCAATTTCCTCTTAACGGCTCACAACATGATGCCGGCGGAGTTGGCGGCTCGCGGCTAATAGTGCTTACAGCGCTAACAGTGCAAACTATGGCAATAGTGCTGACAGAGCTAACAGAGTTCACCTGAGTCGGAACCAAATGCGGGAGCTACGCTTGCGCAACCACACCGTCGGTCAGGACAGCGTTGTCAGATGAAACCGCCTAATTAGAGCTGTGCAGCGCAGAGGCAGAGCAAACCAGTGGAGCTTACTAACATGCACGAATAAAAGCGTGCATGTGAGACCCGGCTATGTCAACAAAGCAAGGAGAAACTTGGATAACAACACACAGAAGGAGAGCAACTTCATTCTCTGCTAAGGTAGACATTACTTTACATAGACAATAGTTGTTTGCTGCTTTATTAACAATTAGGATGTTGAATACAGCTCCTTTAATTAAGCAGGGTAACATACTGAAATATAGATTCAGACAGGAGCAAAATCATTTATGTTTACCCAGAATAAAAACATTGTTTTGAAATGGAACTGAACAACAGGATAGACACCCCACATTCAATTCTGTCGACTAAAGTGCATTTGCAAGAGGGATCCAAACAACTCAGTGCACCCTGATGTTCACTAAAGTGGTTCCAATGTGGTTGCATGACATGGGGGGGGGGGGGGGGGGGGGGCGATGGACGGGGGGAACGATGGAGAATGGAGTAGTGGGAAAGGAGAGGAGAGCTGATATCCAGGGTATTCACCCTTCATTTAACAGAAAAACTATCACGCACTGTCAAGAAGGTATGAACATACTACATCATTTGGCCTGCATGAAGTGATTCTACATGCACTGAAAACAATAAGAAGCGGCCTGCATTTTTGGTATTCTGTCTGCGCCACAAATGTCTTGCTGCAGTGCTTGTAGAAACTGCGCTATATTTCCCTTGTGCATTAGCTCCATTTCACATTTTTGTGAAATCCACTCGCCGTGTATGTGAGAAAAAAATCCACGCTGGTGGTGAAACGTGGTGTGATGGCATAGCACTGGTGGTTCACTGCACTGTGAAATAACAGAGCCAAATGACAGCCTGGATTCCAGATGGGTGGGAATGTGCAGCTGCTGACGCATTCTCACAATCTATTGCAGATGTGTGGCCATTCAATTTCACTGACCCGTTCCTTGGGTCTGGGATTTGGTTTTCCTCTTTTAAGTGTGATACATATGCTTTACAATAATCCAAGCTGAAACTCAAGTGATGTATTATATTGCTTGAAATATTTAACGTAAAACAGGGTTGCTATGCCTCCTCTATAGTTTTATAAAGGTTCACTTGCACTTTGAAAATGTGTTTCTCATTGAGTTGTGTGCCTAGCTGGAAAGCCTGGATTTTACATGATGCTCATTATTAATATCAATGTTACACTTGTGTGTATATTTCCAGTAGATATGTATTTTGTGGATATAGTTGTGTGTATGGTATGCCTTCATGTGGATCATAGTATTTGTGTGCAACTGCTACTTTAGGTGTCCATGTATGTGCACATGGATGCCAATTCAGTGGATTAACAGTGTAGAGACGGAGAGTGGAAATTTGGGAAGAGAGAGGGGAATGGCATGCAACAAAGGAATATAACTGAACCTGGGACATTGCAGAAATATGGCATGCGCTGTCACCACTCTGCTATGACGGCTTTCTGTCAGAGAAACTGTTGTCTCAACAGTACAGTACTCTGGGGATAGGAAGAACCACATCTTTTATTTATATGCATTATTTGATTGGGTCAATAAGCTAAATCGTTGTTACAATTTTTTCATCCATCTCTTTGTTGTCAGAAATATACTATATTATCGAAATATATCATTTCCATTGCTTTACTGTAAAATACTAAAATCAATCATCTGTTTCATTGAGGCTCACTGACTACAGGACCAGCACAAAGTCAACTGATCGACTGTAAAATGCAAACAACAATACAAAGTAAATGTCAATAGCCAAATGTACAATCTTCATGAACTCCCCATCTCTACGTCTGCCAATATCTTTCTTTATCTCGCTTTCTCATCAGTAACTACAGTACATATTCCTATTTTCAATTATTCTGGCTGAGGGCAATATATTTTAATGATGAGCTGATTCTCTGAGTGCAGTCTCCAGCTTTGCCAGCTCGAGCAGCAATGCCTTTTGCACATGTCAGGGTCGGGGCCCAGTTGTAATCTGAGGCTCATTACAGCTGGTGAGGCCAAGAGCAGAAACGGAACACAACTTCTCCCTGCAGCGCTGAATTACTTTTCCACCACCGGCTTTCCCTCTCCCTCGTTCAATGTTTCTCTCTCTGTCTCAGCTGCTTCACAGTTTGTCTTTGATCTCTTTCTTTCCTGTCCTGCTCTCAACCGCCCCGTCTCTCTCAATCTCAATATCTTGCTCCCCCCTATTTGCCTCTCCATTTATTTCTCTGTCTCTGTTTCTTGCTCTCTCTCTCTTTCTCTCTGCCTCGCTCCCTTCGCTCTGTCTCGACACTCCTCTGGGGGAGCTCACAGAGTGCAGTGGTTTTGGAGTTGGAGGCTAGTTTTATTGAGTTTGCTCAGGGTCCTGGAAAGGGCTATTTACCAATAAGGTCATGATGAGGTGCGTCAAGTCTATGAGTAAACCCTCAAATCCCCCTCGAACCAGAGGGTGTGTGTTTATGTGTGTGTGTGTGTGTGTGTGTCTGCCTCCTGCATGTTCTCCCATTTTGCCTGTGCTGTATATTAGATTTCTAGATCCTTCGTAGCGGTGGGCTCATCTTGTATATTGACAGGTAAGAGTAGTATTGACAGAATTGTGAATAACCTTGTTAAACAAATCTGGCTCTGCATAACTTGATGGCTTAAATTATTCACCATGTAGCTTTTTTCTGCAAATTCCTTGTTACATAAATCATGGTGGACTTTATCTTTGCAAATCAAATTAGGTATACCTGATACTACCTGCTGTTTGTATCATCACCTGTAAAAGTCATTTTAGTCAAAGCTAAAATGTATTGATCAGCTGATCGTTCATAATAAATTACAGATAATGTGTTTTTCTTGATTTTGAAGTTGTTGTTTTTTTGACCAATCAATCTTTCAGCAAACATCTAATATATAAAATAACCGTACAGAAATGGCGACTGCTTTTCTTCAGCACTGATTCATCATCCAGAGGGTTGTGTGTTTTGGATACAGACCCTTCCTTGCAGCATTCAAATTTACATCGAGCTTATTGAGTGCAAAGTGAGAGTTATACAGACACTAACTTAAAGCACTTCCTAATACAAGTCATGATGCTTCGTCTGGGTTTACACAGCACAGAGAGCAGACACTTTAACCTGGTAGACTGCTTATTCATAACCAAACTGTAGCTCACAAAGAAAGTGTGCTAACAAACTGCTTAAAATTTGACCTATTTTAAAATGTACTTTAATAAAAAGGACAAGAAAAGCAGACAAAACACAAAATCAATCAATGTCTTACAAGTTTGTCTCAAACTGTATTTTAAGACAAGCAGGATGAGCTTATAAAACGACTTCTGGATATCTGTATTTTAAGAGGTCTGGCCTTTCTGCTCTTTCATTTTCCACAACGAATATTTAAAGAAAACTTCCCTTAGTGTCTGATAGATAGACATGTGGGATTATGTTAAACCGGGGAAACTTTTCTTGACTCTGTAGGGTATATACGGATAATGTATCCTTTTACGGGGATTTGTGTCTATCAAACAAGAGTGAAATGTTATATAAGAAAAGTATATCTGGGAGGAATGTATTCAGCTGGAACAGATCCGTTCCCTTTCTCAGTCACTTTGTGACGTTCTTTGATGTAATTGAGGAGCTGAGGAATCGACTGCGTGGACAGTTTTTGAATGTTTGAATACATGAACGACTGTGTCAGACTAAAGATAGACTTTGTTCAATATTCACAGACTAGAGACATGATGGACTATTTTGAAATGAAAGGTGGTCGTGTCATGAAAGGAATTTGCCTGGTTTTCTGAGAGGAGAGCTGATGTATTCCTTAAAATGGGACTCTTTTGTAGAGACATTGAAGAATATCTAATGTCCTTTATTCTGGGATTACTGTTAATATGTACATCTTTCCTTTTTTTAAATAAATATTTGGAAGAAAAGGATTTCTTAAAATAAAAGTATGAAATAAAATACATTTTAGCATTTCAATGACTTGAACATTGATACAGGAAATGTGATTGTGGAACTGTGTAATTCATGCTCCAATAGACTGTGCCAGAGGTTGACGGAATAGGTTGAGACACTCTTTTAACATTATCTTTCTCATCTCAGTGTAATTGAGTATGACAAAGCTTTCTCTAAATAACGTTACCTTCCAAACATAATCAGCATGATTGAAGAGTGTTTCAAGCATGTTGCTCTCAGACAGCTGGTCTGCAGGGGTTTACTGGAATAGTTGTTCTGGTCATTCTATGATAGCCACGTGGCCTCATCTCCATCATGGTTATGGTCAATTTATGACCTGTAAGTCTGAGTCAGACCTGGGAAACTCACATATCATGAGGGAAGACCTTGGTGGACCATGAGTCCAGCGAGAAGAGGAACGAGGGGGAGATGGAAGAAATGATGTCCCCAATCTCCTCCATGAACTGTGTTAAAAAGTGGTGCGTGCATACGAAACAAAATAAGAAAAGAAGTTTGAAAGGTATGCCAAAAGTTTTTGTTTTTTTTCAAACATTGGCTCATTTGTGGCCCCTCTTCCACAAGCTCTGTGGAGTGATGGCTTAAAGTGGTCCAAAGGACAGATACTTTAATCTCCGCTGTGCTTTCCAGCTCCTTCAGGGTTATCTTTGGTCTCATTGTTGCCTCTCTGATTAATGCCCTCCTTGCTTGGTCTGCAAGTTTTGGTGGGCGGCTCACTTAAAGCAGGTTTGTTGTGGTGCCATATTTTTTATAGGAATTGATTTAATGTTGCTCCATGGGGTGTTTAAAGTTGTGGTTACATTTTTATAACCCAACCCTGATCTGTACATCTCCAGAACTTTGTCCCCGACATGTTGGAGAACTCCTTTGTGGAGCTTTTTTAGAGGTGTTGCAGACTCTGCTGGCTTTCAGAACAGGTGTATACATACCAAGATCATGTCATAGATCATGTGACACCAATTTTCATTATTTTGTGTAGGTCTATTTCATGAAATCATAAAAAAAAGAGAAATTGAATTCCAGGTTGTAGTGCAACAAAATATATATAAAAAAATGATCTTGGATTAATAGTTTTGAAAGGCAATACATAAGCCTACGTGCATACTTAATTCATTTTTTTGTTTGTTTTGTATGTTATGCGTTTGTTGGTGTATATTAGTTCACTTGGTTTATGTGCATATAACCTGTGCCTGTATGGGCCACCTGTTGTTTTTTCTTCCTCAAATACCCTTAACCTTTGACCCATCTCACCATTAACGCTGAGTTGGTGGTTTGTCCATAACTTGCTCTAATCTGACACTCAAATTGACATCCCTATGGTTCTGTTGACACATAGGATTCATGGAAGCAGTGCATGGCTATATGTTAACTCAACAATAATGGTTTTATTATACGATGCTGCCCAAGTCTAACAGGCAAGACAAGGGATATAAGTATATATTGTACCAGTAGGAGTACGGGGGAGCTGGCAATCCTGCCTGCATGATATATTTTGTGGTTCTGTGTTGTTGGCTTGTTTTTGTTTCAGTGTGTTTCTATTATACAACACTACTGCAAGCAGATATGATAACTAGAAACCAGAAGACTTGGGCTTCTCCAAGGTGACTGGGAGTAATACTGTTGTTATTAAAACAGGAGTCAACACAAGACAAAAAATACAGACAAAAAATACAGACAAAAAAGCTATGTGTGTACGTGAGAATATGTCTGAGGAGATACAGTACAATACCATTTACGGATGATTTAATTAAGACAATGTCTACATCCATTAGCTACACCGGCTAATCCTTTGGAGGGATGTGGGGGGCTTGAACCAATCCGGGATGGCAATGGGCCATAGGCTTGATATACCCTGGACAGGTCGCCAGTCAATCAAGCTCACTTAGACAGACAACCCATTCACACATATGGGAAGAACATACAAACCCCACAGAAAAAAAGAAAAGCTGGCAGTTGGCTGGCAAGGTGTGTGGTAGCAGTGCTAACCATTGTACTACCATAACTATTACTGTAATGCTGTCATACCTACAGATGCGAACATTCACCACTTGGTTCAAACTCAATTCAAACAGCTTGAATATGCCCAAATGTCAGAGGGAATAACTGCTGAGTAGAGGCTTTTTCACAGTATTCTAAAAAGCCTGGTATGACATGTCATATTGTGGTTTTTTGTGCGAGACAGTGTCTTTTAACCTGTGTGTTTAAGTCCTTTTGGTTCCATAAGCTTATTACAGCGAATGTGTTTGTGCTATATTGTGTCTTCATTGAAATGTCAAACATGTAAATCACCTATAAATTGCAAGTGAATACCCAGTTTGGCTGCAAGAAAGTCTCTGCATCATTAATTCATCACCTGGTTGACAATTTTAGAAAATGAAAGGCCTGCTCTTAATTATAATATCAAAAAGAGGAATGCTAGGTCATTGTTTCAGAATGTACACAAGTCATCTTCATACCCAAAGTAATTTAATTGCACAAGAAAATACACAAATTCCCAGCTGCCAATATACAATTCATAAACATTCAACCCTCTGTCCACCAGTATATTTTTACAGAGGAGACATTGTGTATGCTATTGATGCTTTGCATTGCTTATGCATCATCACTCATTTTATCTGCTCACAGCACATGCATGATGAATTCAAAGTTCTGAAATACAATCACAATGCAAGGCAACCTGTTAATGGATTTGATGTCATATTATACTGTAAGATTATTTGTATTATGCCCTTTTGAACAAGAGAATATTTCATGTAATGTATGAGATAGAGCACACTGTGAACTACAATCAAGTAAATTCGTTGTATCTGTACTTAGAAAGTCTATATGGAGCTGCCCCCCATGATCACAGAACTAGAGTAACAATATGTAACTACACATTTGATTTATACTCTGCTGTTTATCTTCCAATAGAAGTATAGTCAATCGGTTAATTACCGATTGGCTGAAATTATTCACTCACCCTTTTCCTTGTGTGCTTCTCTCAGTGTACTAAGTTATGGGAAGAGGAATTCTTATAGTTCCATGTTAAATGTTTCATGCAGCTGTACTGTACTCATTGTGTGTGTTTGTCTTTTTCCTACCCGTTCTGTGTATGTTGGTCTCCTCTTCTCCCTTTCCTTCTTTCCATCCCTCTAGAGCTCACTCCCTGTTGCTTCGAGAATTGTACAGATCAAATTACTTGTTCTTCCAGGCTGTTACTGTCATTGGATGTTGAAAGACAATTGTAATCAATTCAGCTGTCAACACTGGCCAAATAATAGCTGGGTGGCTTTAAGTAACTGATCTGAAGCGTCTCTTTATGCTTTAAGTCTAAACATGTGCATGGGCTGTGAGCATTGACAACCTCAAAATAAATGGACGAGCATCCAAAGAAAAGTGTTGCATCTGTCTTGTGCTATGTGCTATGGCTGGTTTCAGACTAATATGACATATCAAGGGGGTCTTCCGTAGTGACGAACCCACAGAGAACTTCTTGTTCTGGTTTTACATCCCACAAATGTATTGTTTTGGCTCACTCTAACTGCTCTAATCAGTGTTGTTTCAAGACACAACTGACAAAAAAAGTTGTGATAACCCACACCACCTACCCAGCACCAAATGGCAGAGACGACGTAAGCTACTAGCATGTGAGAAATGTGGCTAAACAGCAATAGTAACAGCCATATGGTGGTAACCAAAACAGAGCAAAAAACAGAGAACGAGCGTTGGAATTTCATCTATGAAGTGGACACAAACACAAGTTTAAACGAATAATAGTGTGTTAGCTCAATGTGTTAATGAACCAGTGTTTTCTAACATGTTGAGAGTTTACTAGCGGTAGGGTTAGGGGCTGAGATGATAAACATTAGATTTTACAGCAGCATGAAATACTTTTTTTTTTGCATTACATGGAGAAAGTAAAATAGTTTTTGAACGCGATGTCAAGAAAACTTAAAAAGGCAAAACAATCTGTTTTTATGTGACCCATGTATTTGCAGATATGGATTGTTTTGAGAAATGATTCCACATTATTTCAAGATTAGAGAGCCCTCACTAGAGCCTGAGACAACTGACCCGTTGTTACCCCAGTGTCAGCGTCCCCTGCAGAAAAACACAAAACAAGCTGTTGGTGTTTTGCTCATACATATGCTGTAAGAAAGGCCACTTTATGCTCCATTTTAGGTGGACCATTCCCTCTCTGGCAGAGAATGGACCAGAACAAAACAGTTGTCTGGTGCTTGGAGCTCCCACCCTGTTCCTTCACAAGCCCATATTCCACACAGCGGGCTGTGAAGTCATTTTTGGTCCCCCTCGGAAGAGAGACCCCATGCAGAAATCCATAAATTCATGAGCATCCACCAACCACATGAAAAGAAAGGATGTGGCGAAAACAGTGTGATAGAGAGCAGAGAGAGAGAGAGAGAGATGAAGAGGATGAGCAAGGGAAGTAAACAGAGAGACAGACATGTGGCAAAGCAGGGTGGAGAGTAAGAGAAGAGATACTGGACAGCAGAGAGGAGAGGAGACAAATGAATGCTGAACAGCAGTGTGAGCGCTTGGAGGGACCCAGCATGAGTCTGGTCTGAACCCCCAACCGATTTAGTGCCGGAAGACACAGACATAGGAATATCAAAATGCTGCGGTTGCTTGCACATGGGCGCGCATTCATTATCACACACACACACACACACACACACACACACACCACTGCTCCGTTCCTTCATTCTACTCAGCCCAGCTTCTCACTCTCCCTCTTCTCCCTGGGAGCTCCCAACCTGCCTGGCCTTGTTGCAGCTCTCCCATCTCATTGCACTTCTCCTGACTTATTATCTTCTCATCGTCTCCCCATCAACCCTATAAGTGGCATTGCTAGCCCTAGCATTGCTAACCCTGGCAAAAGTATATGCAGCTTAAAGTGGAGTAGGAGAGATAATGTACCCCAAGCAATGTGACAGTGCTCATTGATTCTTACATAATATGTTACAAAGCAAATTGCCTAAAGCTATATCTTTGATGATGAAAGCTATTCAGTATTGCATTTTTTTACAGCCAAAAAGACTGAATTTGAATTACTTTATGATGATAGTGTTTTATTACAACATAAGATATTATGTGATATTTAAACTGGGTCGTTACATCAGCAGTTCAAAAACCTTCTCTTCTGAACAGACCATCTCAGGCTAGGAAAAAAAAATAAAAAATCAGGAAAGCCTGAATGGCAGGATGCTAGAACTGCGATGGGTACAGTTTACCCGCAACTGTTTTTAGATTGTATGTAACTTTGTTTCAGTCTGTGACTCTTGAAATTGTATTTGAAAAATGGCCATACCTATAAGCGGCAGTGTGTAACATGTACTCCTATAGAGAATGCAGTAATATAGTAACTACTGTTTTTGCCTTTCGTTGTACAACCCTTTCTTGTAGAATGATACATTAATGTGTCTTGTACTTTATACCTTGTACTTTGAAAACCATTGCATTCGAACAGCGGGTACATTTTACCCGTTGGAGGTTTTAGGTATACAGTGAGCCTTGGCAGTTCTCATGTAAAAGATCACAGATGACACATGCTCACCATCCAATCTCAAAGTGTTTAATAGAATCAGCTTGGAGAAACCGGATACACTGGTAGATCCATACCGAAAAAAGTTCTGGTGTCGGAAATAAACCTAGAAATAATGAATTAAAGAATTGAAAATACAACTTACCTGCGTCAGGAGTAAAATGTGTTCTGGCAATAGACAAGCCGTATTGGTTTGAAGTTTTGAATGGCATGTTAGCGGTCCACTAGGAAGCCAGGAATAAGAGCATTAATTTGCAGTAGTGACCTGCCGTAACCTATTCCCGCAAAATGAGTGGTAACCTGGCCAACACTGTGCTAACACAGGAACACTATATGCTAGCTAGTTTACTTTGTATACTGTGCAAAGCTCAAAAAATGTTCACTTGGACTTACTACAACAGTTGATTTGTAAATAATAAAGTGTGCACAGCGCTATGCAGCACACAATTGTTGCTGAGGGTTCAGACCACACATTTCCGCCATTGTTTCAGGTGTGAGTCTTTCTCAATTGCTAGCTAATGAGTGTTAGTTTAAAATTGAAAAATGTGCACATTGAGCCGATTTAGCTCCATGTTTGATTAATTTCCAGTTGTGACGCTCCGCCGTTGCTGCAGGGAGTTGATGAGTTGATGCTGCTTAAAAAAACGAAGTAGGTGAAACTGAAGGAGGGGGGATTGACGGTAGCAATTGTTCTTCCACCGAACATGAATTAGGAACATAAGTACGACAGTATAACATCACAAGTCATCTTAGCGTCTTGTCGAACTGTATAGTGTATGACATGTGAGAATCCTGTTTTGTCTGTTTTGTTATTAAGGAGATAATCGAGAATTCCTCAGTAAAAACTCAGCATATTTGTTAAGATTTGGATGATGATGTTTGACTTTAGGGGGGCACAAAAGGGTAGTAACGGTGAGATAATCACGAAGTAATGCGGGACTACTTAATATCTACTCAGTAACACACAGCTTTACTTGTGGATCACAAAAATAATAACTAATGATTAAGTAATGAGTAATACATGCATTGTTACTCATTTTAGCTGCTCAGTGGCTGATTAGGAGCAACTCATAAATTAAAGGATCTCTATTACTTAACCAATCATTACCCAATGATTCATTAATATAGTATCTCCCAGTCTTTTAATTATCATTATCCACTGTATAGTAGTTATTCAGGGACTACTCATTAAAGTGTATTCATGATTAGGTCTTCCCCGATTCATTCCTCACGTTTCTGTATAACTATACTTATTATTCTGTGTTCTGAAAAGTGTTACCCATACTGATATTATCTCATGTACAACTGCAGGGCATGTATGTTTAAAGAACAACATTTTTAGAATAAACTGTCATACAGAGCCACATACATTGTGCATATCACACCTTTATCACCTCTGGGTTTCTGGTTGCTGTCATGCAGATCCCTCTGTTTGTTGTGTTCAATCTATAACATGAATTAACACTGGGACTCAGGAACTCATTGGGTGCTTCTATTGCCACCACTGTGACACACAGACACACACAAGCATATTGTTGCTCAGAATGCGCACACACACACACACACACACACACAAGAAGCAATTGTGTAAATATGCATGCATTTGTTTTACAGTGAATGCAAACATGCTTGCGCACATGCAGGATGCACATGCAGGATGCACATTTACACACACACACACACACACACACACATCATTTATTGAAAAAGGCCAACAGGTCTACACAGATGCACCAGAAAGCTTAATTATTCCACCCCATGCCTATTGGCCACTGAGGGTCATCACATGACATCTCCACACAGTCTTTGACGTAGATTGGTAGATATGGTTCATAAAGTGACACAGAGATGAAAGATCAATAATTATAATGAGGGTAAAAAAGAAGGTGTGAGTGTTGTGTGGTGTGAGCATTATGGTTGAAAAGGAGGAGAGAACCACAATCATATGTTCTTGAATCAAAAGAGAAATAAGGTAAAGGCATTACACACAGCTTCCATGAGGGCATTTACCATACAGTATGCATGGACTGACACTGTGAAAGAGAATGCCATAGTCATTAAAGAATAATGGTCGAACTTTAATCACAATGTATTGATGATGAATGAGGTGTTGTGTGATGACTAATTCACTGTGATTCCTCATGCAATAGAGCGCAAAAGAATGAACAAAAAGGAAGAATTAAGTATTTAACTAACCAGTGAGTTTGGGCAGCACAAACTGACACTATGAGAGAGACAGTGAAGAGAAAGTTATGAATAAGGATATGGACTAATTGAATAGAAATAGTAGCTGTTCTGTGTCAATGATAATTCATTTATAAATCTCATATGTGCCCGATATACGAATGAGTTTGTAAGCTTTAAAAACTACTTAACATGACCCTAACCCTGACTTATATAACACGGGGGTAAAGATAAACGTTTTAATAACACATTGATACTGGCTGTGAATTTTATTTATGTATTTACTTGTTAAGTCAGAAAATAAGTGAGTGGGATAAATCAAGCCTATCATCTGCAACAGACATAAAAGTGCTGAAATAATTATTTTACAAGACAGTATGCCTGCTTCCAAAGGTCTTGTCTGCCCCCCTCAGGCTGTCAAACATATAGCATCCATGCAAAGTTACCATGAAGTAAGCTCATTGTCTGGCCTCAATACAATGATGTCATAGCAAATTGGTGGGACAGAGGGGATTACTTCATTATTTGTCTATTACAGTTTTTCTCAATTGCTAAGACACATTTCTTGAAACGGTCACCCATTCTCTCAAAACTGTAAACACAAAACCTCATCTTCAAGCACTATTTACAAAACCTCTGAATCCTCTTGCAAAATGAAACTTTCGCCTCAAAACAGTTTTACCTGTGCTCAAAATCAAACACTGCTCTCAAATCATAAACAAAGTGATCAAAATAATATACACTATCAAGCAGTCTGTAAACAATACACCAATAAATAGAAAACACATTGTTCAAAACATATAGTTCTCAGGGAGAAGTCGATTTTTAATCTCAAAACAAATTTCATATGAACGAAAACATGTTCTATTACAGTAGCTCAAAATTGATCAGAAATGACTACTGTGCTTTGCTCTTTGCAATTTATTTTGTTCTTCCTCCTCCTTGTACCCCTATTTGTACAGTACTGTACCCTGCATCTCACAAACGTGTCCTTTGTCTCTGTGATACTGTAATTCTTGTTCTTTCTTGATATGAACCTGCAACCAGTCAAAATCTATTGAGCAGTCAGTACTGTTACTGGAACAAATAGAAAGCACGATGTCCTCACATTGTTTCTTCTATCCATTCTCAGACTTTCTCCTTCCCACCTTCAACCACCTGTTTGCTC
This sequence comes from Melanostigma gelatinosum, assembly GCF_949748355.1. Classification (NCBI taxonomy): domain Eukaryota; kingdom Metazoa; phylum Chordata; class Actinopteri; order Perciformes; family Zoarcidae; genus Melanostigma; species Melanostigma gelatinosum. The sequence goes on along the minus strand of NC_136642.1, from coordinate 16,292,643 downwards.
TCTAAACTGGCTTATATTGGTTGTGTCACATCATTTGATACAAGTAAAATCAATCTTGAGTGATTGTGTTTAATCAATGACATGTGTTCTCTATTTGTATTTGATTGTTGCCACTTGTGTTTACCAGTATGGATGACATGTGCATTAGAGTGCAGAATGTGTTTTGAGACTGAGAATGTGTTTGGAGTTTTGCTGAAAAGTCTAAGTGAGATCTGCAAATTGTGTTTTACCATGTGAAATAGTTTAAGGTATTGACAACAGACTGCACAATTAGCTAAATGAGTTCAGGCAACTGAGAACTTTGTTCAGCCAATGGGTTTTAGTGTTTTAGCAATTGAGAAAAACTGTAAGATGCTGCAACCATTCTTCCTGGGGCTGGGCTGAGCCATCGTTGGCAGAGAACTGCAGGAAAGATGAAACAAGAAAGAGAAGAGAAGGCTATCTCCCTCACTTCCTCTTGACAGTGAAAGGTGAAATATAATATTGTCTGAAAAGTTTCAATAGATTTACTGAATACCTTAAACATCCACGCTTACATTTCTGTGTTTTCTAGTTATCTGAAAACATAGTATCGACACACAGTATCTGTGTCAACGTTTAGTCTGAAATGTCTGAATATTATGGGTAGCATTTTAATGGTTGCATGTCAAACAAGTTATATGTGTCATCTGGGGATAGATGAATTATGAATTGAGTGAAACCCTGTTTCAGTTTATGATTTGTAAAAAATGTAGAACTTCAGCTACACAATTGGTTCTTCAAAGACAAACACATTACAAGGCAGTACTTTAATATAAAGGGCATTACAATTTGAAAGTGAATACATACATGAACCACTTTAAATCTTTGTAAAACCAAAAGGGATAGAGTCACTGCAGAACACCTTGGAGCCATAATCACTGAAGACCATGACACAATTCAACTCTGCAGATGGTTGATAACGTACTTCAACTAATTACATTTTATGTCAGGTAACAATTGTTGCCGTCCTAAATAGAAATGAAGTCCCTAAATTCAGCTGATGGTTTTCACTTTAGAGATTTTGCATTTCTGTGAACCTGGGAGACAATGGTAGGCTATTGTGAAGACGATGATGCTGTTTAAATTTTTTAAATTATCTGACATGTATTTCATTGCTTTTAGATGAGAGATGAAGAGCTACTGTATCAATGCACTTGTAGGCAAAGGCAACGTGAAAGAATGGTAAATCAGGGAAACCACATGTGTTATGTGTTTCCAGATAGCCACTCTTCTCTCGTTTGGCCACTGTCATTTTCAAAATAATGAAAAAGGCGCTTTTAAACACATCCTTGTGCTAAAACAAAATGAATTAGGTCAGATACACAACTCAAACAATGGAAACAGGAATGAAACATAAAGTATAGCCAAACAAAATGTTTCTGCTGCCAAGCTAAATGTAATTTTCTGAAAAGTACCTGGGAATGGATGTCAACATTATCAAAGATTCAAAGTCTGTGCTCTGGCTAAAACCCAGGGGTGTAAAGAAATACTGGAAAAATAATGCTGGCTAATGGAAAGGGTATGCAAAATTATGCAAATCAGTCCCAGAGCCATTAATGGACATGGTATTTATTTATTTAATTATAAATTGGGGGGGGGGGGGGATCTTCCTTTTCCTCTTCTTTCTTATTAACGCCAGCATGGGAGACACTATAGATTTGAGGCATGGGCCTCAAATCTATATGTGAGGTGTGTTTTAGTTAATTTATCCTCTCCTTCCTTTTCTACTAGCATGCTTTGACCCTAATGAGAGATATATCATTACAAACTTCTTGGAATGATATTAGCATTTAATAGGGGACAATAAAGTACGTTGGGGAAGCAGTAGCTGATGTGACAGAGCAATTAAGACTATGTTTTATGAGTGTGTTGCTGTCTTGAAGTGTGGCCTACACTGTAGAGATTTGCTAATTTGGAGCAGGGCACACATGTCCTGGGCAACATCTTGGGCGGTGGGGCTCTCGAGAATCGCACACATTTTGCTGGCAGTGTTCCTTTGTGGCTTCCCTTTGTTTTGAATAGATTTTTAACACATTATGACAAAAGACAAATTTCAGGGCAAATGTGGATATGTCTGTTAATTATGTTTCTTGTTTTCCCCGTTCATAGAGTGTCAGGATGGTGTTTGTCTTGCTGTACTTAACCTTTTCTTTTTTGTGTAACTAACTCATGTCAACAGTGTCAACAACATACAAATTGAGATTTCAATTACTTGTGTTTAGAATTGGCTGTCATGACCAAAATGGTTTCAATTGTGATGTCTATAATTACATTTTTCACACATTCTGAACAAAATCACAAAATATTTCCGTCCCATGTGTTACATACAATATCGATGTTGCCTTGTTCATGAATGTTTTTTTTTCAAGTATGTAATCATATTGGACAGTGGGCGTCTATGGTGAGATAAACAGTTTGTGCGTGTATAGACTGATCTATAGTCAATACACCTTTTCTTAAGCTGCTTACAGGCTGTGTGAATGTGTGTGCATGTGTGTATGTCCGCATAAACACCAATGGGTTTACCAAAAGTGTCAATATACCGATATGTGCTTATTATTTTGTGTTGTGTCGGTGCATTTTTGTGTCCTCCCGCTTACCCACTCACATCTTCTGCGGAGGTGTCATTTGGGTGCTCTTAACACACAGAAACTGGGACCACATGATGCTTTCAGACTTACCGGCAGTTCCATAATGTAGCCATGGCAGAACAAACCAAATTTGACTGTGGGAGGCGGAACATCTGTAATCCTCCACCCAGCAGACAATCAATCCCTCCACTGCCCTTTGGATGACTCCACACAGTGCCCCCACTCACCTCCCTTGTCTTCGCTGTTCGCTGCTTGTGCACATTTCAGATGACTGAGAGGGCTCGTTGAGATTTGTTGTGGTTGTGGTGCTTATTTTGTGAGGGACATTTTAAGATGTTAGGGGGCGATGACTTGTGTGTATTTCTCAATATCTGTGTGGGATTGCATGCATGTTTCTCTTTATTTGTGTTTTGTTTGTGAACGAAAGTTGACACTTGGCTAGGGTTGACCTTTGCTCAGCAAGTCATTGAGATATATCATTATATTGTGTATTAGAAGAATGCAAAGGCAGTTTCTTGGCTTTTTTGCATTTAGTGCATACGACATGGCTAGAGGATGACATTTAAGTGTTTCGCAAAAAATCAACCGTTTCTATCATCATACTTTATAAATCAGGAGTTTTTGAAATGCTAATGATAGCTGGCAAGTCTTTCACCACAATAACTTGAGTACCTCATGGTAACTCTCTCATGAAGGGATTTTGATCTCAAGGGAACATCCCAATTAAATGAAGGTCACATTTTCCACCAAGGAGTTGCAAGTAAATTTCACCCAGGCATTTTAGGTCTGACAGTACCTTCAGACGCTATGCTGTTCACACAACATGGTTTGTGTGACGCAAATCTCAAGGCATTTTGAATAGTCATCAAACTGCCAGTTTAATAACTTCGCAGCATGTTCATATTGATGTGTAAAGGTGTTTGGAGGATCGGTAATCTCCCGTGTGCACAACCCAAGTGGTTTCTCTATTGTTATTCTCATAATCCTGCCCTCTTTGAAACCCTACAAACTGCTGATAGATGTTGGCGAGAACATGTGGTGGGCCTGCCTGTTCACAAACTGATAGAGGCAGACAGGGAAAAGAGTTCTGCTGCTAGAACCTACAGCCCAAGAAAGGTATTGGAATGGTGGAATAGTAGAAAGGAGGATATGTTAATTAATCAGAGCTGCACTTGAAGAAAAAGGTCAAAGTCAAAGCAAGGGGGCATTGAATTACATTGAGCATATGTGATTTTGAATTGAACCCTAACAACCTAAATCTACTACACATTTTAAAACATGAACTAATGACCAAAGAAGTAACTTTTTTTAACTTTACATTCATGCCATATAATTAGGAAATCACAAGGTGCTAAATTTGATATTCAGAGCATAAAGATAGCAACAGAAAACGATTTGCTATGAAAAGAAAGAGGAATAATGTCTACCTGAGCAGAGAATGAGTCATTCTGCCACTGTGTGTTGTTATACAAGGATCTCCTTGCTTTGTCGACATAGCCGGTCGGCCACACATGTGCCCCTAACTTTACAGTACCGTGTACTGATGTATAGAAGCAATGTAAAAAGTTCATGAGAAGATGCCAAAGATTGATTTTCTTGGTCTCTCAACAATATCTGCTTCTCTATTGTTTTATTCCACCCTGGGCCAAGTAGATGCTTTGGCTGTGAAATTACAATAGACCGTTGTCATACATCCCCCACAATCATCTGGAGATTGGGATATGTGCTCGCTGTACCTTCGAGCGTAACACATTTGCATGAACCCTCATGTGAGTTTAATAAAAAACTATGATTTACAGTACAAAGCTTTGTCTTAGACATCATTATATGGTGGTTTTGTTTTGAGATAGCACTTTGGGTTGCATGTCTCTCTGTGCAAACAATTGCTATGAAAAGCCTCAATATTGTGACCGTTATAGGTTCTTTTTTTGCATCACTGCTAAAAAAGAACCATGAACAACAAAGTGCCGACCTGTTAGGCTCACAGAAATTAGCCTCTCAGAGATATGATTTTGTCTGTGCAATCTTAACTGGTCCTTAAACCAATACTGAATGACTCAACCTCATTAGGTGTGTGTGAGATTTTCTTGATGAGGCTTTATAGCAATGAGAAAATAATTGGCATTTCGGTTATGATCAGGCTGGGGGCTTACATTGGGGAGATGGCTTCCAGTGTGATTTGCACTTCAAGAAACGTGCGTAGACAGAATAAATAACACACCATGTCTCTGTCTTTGATCTGGCGCATCGACAGGGCTCTGGTAGGGCAATTCCCACAGACAGACATTTCACTGTGTAGCTTTACGTAACACAAAGTCAAAAGTTAAAATCAAATCTAAACTTTGGGATATTACAATGTGTGTGGACACCGAACCAAGGAATAAAGCAACGAGAGATATAGATATTTGCATTTAACAACAATGTACCTTTGCTTTTTAATGTAAATGTTAAGCTGGCATTGTAAAAAATCAGTATACGCCGTAAGCTGAAATGCACATCACAAAGTGAGTATTTGGTCGACATCTCGACACCGGACACGTGTTCTTCAATCATACATGCAGACACTTTGATTGTTACATGTCTTTGTTTACATGTTCACATTCTACATGCAGATTAAATGACAACAATGAAATACTGTCATGATTGAAACTTTGAATTTTATTTTCTAAAACAGGTTGTTAAGACTTGAAATGGCAAATGTTCCTTTCGAGTAAAGTAGCCCGTTTCTTCAATCACTGCCATGTGAACAAACTCAAACAGATCAAACAGATGCTTTTGTTATTCACAGGGCATTGTTGCTTGATGATTCATTTTCCTTTAGATCAAATTAGGCCAAGCACTAATTGATGGTAATGGAAATGAGTTGACCACTATTGTCATAAGCTGCGTGGCCCCAATCGTCTTTACGCTGAAGGCTAATTGTTGCTCTGATTGCTTGGCCTTCCAGTGCTGTGGGTTCCATGCTAATAAGCTAATTATTTAACAACAATGTAGCCTCAGATAATTGAATCACTGTAGACGCGAATGAACACAGAATAGCTTGATTTTTCAATTCTACTTGCTTCTGAACTTGACAGTTATGTCTGTATTCACTGCTCAGTTTACTGTAAATGTGATTTTATGGCAAATGTTAAGGTTAGAAAAACATGCCTTGTACTCACGCATTTGTTCGTTTCAGAGGAATGTGGTGTTGAAACATGGCTTTTAGCCATGGACAGTATTTTTTAATGTATTATTTATCAGGTTATCATGGTAGTCCCACTTGTTTACTTTTGATAGTGGTGTGGTTTACTGCTTTATTATCTATTCTATTATTTTAAACAGACATCAAAGTGTTACTGGAAGATAGATACAACAGAAACAATTGTAGGATGAATTTACATAAAGATTCAAGCATCACATTTTATTGTGCACTAAAACCTTAAACACGCCCCCATCACAACAGCCCCGTGTTTTAAATTGCAACAGACAACACCATTTTTGACTTTGCTGAGGTCCTCTGTAAGTATAATGTAATAGGAGGTTGCATGGTGTTAAACACATGTCAGATACTAATGACTAAGCGCATACTCAATATTTAGCATCGATATGTTAGATGTTATTCAGCAATTATTTTGTAAGCTTACAATTCAAAGAGGCAAGAGTCTGGAACCTCACACATCCACCTGATAATAAGGTAGAGGAGGTCAGACCAGAGTTTAATATGAATAAAGATTCTGGCCCTATCAAAAAAGGAGCACATCCTCTGACTCTACAAAGCTCAACGCTGCCAAGTGAACAGAAAAGTGGAATGGGGATGTGGGGATAAAACCTCCTGTTAAAATTAAATGAATGTAGTTCCCATTTCCTGGCACAGAGGGATTTGGTGTCACAGAAGTTTATTTCATTGGCCTTTTGACATGACTTAATCAAATGCTGAGGAATTCATTTTACGATTATTTGATGGGCAGACAGGATTCACAAAGCTGGGGGCTGATGGCAAAGGCCAGCCGAAGCTTCATCCCTTATTTAATATCTTCAAGTCGATCGGAGACAATGAGAGCGAGAGAAGGAGAGAAAGAAAAAAATGACTGAAAGAAAGAAAGAGATTTAAACTAGAGAGTGAAAAATAACTTCTGCAAAGAAATAAGCCAAACCAAAGAACAAGACCAACAGCCTGGCATATTTGAAATGAAAGCAAAAGGAAAGCGAGCGAGAGAGAATCTTCTGCTTTAGATGATGCCCGACCTCGCTGCTGGGAGCCAAATAAACATTCCGATTTGTTTTTTTTTAAACCATGAAATGGACGATTCTGAAGCTTTACTCTGACACAGGGAGAATTAAGGTGGTTTGACTGGGCTTAGGCTGAGTTATCACATACCCCAGCCGGACACTACACACAGGCTGTGCCCAGCAGAGAGGACAGAGGAACTTGAAAGCAGGTGCGGGCTTCCTATGGCATAATGCTGAGTTGAAAAAAGACTAGCTGTCTGTACTTTAGGCTTTATTGGTCTTCGTCATTCAAAGCACAGCCAGAGGCAGTGTATCAGAGGTGGGAGGGGGGAGGGGGTGGTAGCAGTACTTCCTGTAAGATAGCCTGGAAGTTCCCGGTCGGAATCTACAATCATGCCTAAACTACAGGCAATTTTTCACTCCCCCCATTTACTCAGACTCTTTCAAACATCGCCTTGTCATATACCAGCACTATTCAAAATCAACTGTGTTTTTTCTGAAGTACAATCGTTATTAATCAAACCTTTCCCATGAGGAAATGTTTTTTTGTTTATTAACTTTAACTATACCTCAAGAAACATTAACTGAGGCTGACAATTCCATTTCTCATCCATTAATTGCTCTAAAAGTAGTTATTTTGGGTTTCACAGCTGAAGTCCCAGAGGCCAAACGATATTTCTATGCAGCCAACAACGTTATTTCAGTGACTGTTATTGTTGTGAATAGTTTCTAAAAACACAAGATTACGAGCACACATGCATGTATACATGCACATACATGAGTAACCATCAAACACACAGCACATGCAAGCACAAATACAGTGGTGGGCAGAGGAGGCCAGTGTGTTGGGGATGGTTTGGTAAACAGCTCCGTAAACCATTAGTATCACCTTTTGAAAGCCATTCAACGTAATTTTCCCTCAGGCCACTGATTTGAGCGCTATGTATGAAAAGCTGTACTGACATGCACATACACAGACACCCAGACATTGTGGTTTGTGCAACACAAGCCATGAACATAATCCATTTAGGTACAAACCTCTCCTTTCTTTTGCTTTTACCTCCACAGTGCTGGGGCTTGTTCTGAGATGAAATTTTCTAAACCTGCAACACCCACATCTCTGCGCTTCATAAATAAAGCCCTCTATCATTCTCACCGGCCCAACACATTTTTCAGTGGAAATGAAGACATAGTAGAATCAATTAGGTTTGATGGACCCGACGCTGCTGTGGTCTTTCATGTGCGGGGCGGTTTAGATTCTGTTATTGCTGTGAGAGCAGAAAGGAAAGTTGTATTATCAGTGGAGCGTTCCATAATGTAATATTAGAGGAGACCCAGTACTCCTATGAAGGCCTGTTTCATTGCAGTCAGTGTCTCCAACCATCAACTTTACACAAATCAGAAATAGCTCAGTGAAATGTATGGGAATAGAGTGCACTTTAAATCCTCATTTTGACCAATTTACCTTTTCCCTTCCTTTCCCTCCGATACTCCGAAAAGCTTCTTCATTCGAAGAGAAGAAGATTTGTGTCCTGTGGGAGGGTTGCTGCGAAATGCCATTGTATCTTTCCCCTTATGCCTGCTGTTTCAAAGGAAAGGAAATATCCAATTGACCATGGAATATACAAGACCGTACCCACATCTCATATTGTCATTGCATTATTGTTGAAAGCTGCAAAGATTAAGCTGGTACATCAAGTGTCATGGACAATCAAAAACACCCCTAAAGGCCTAAAGGTTCCCAATGTCCCCATGAACACATCTCCTCTGCAGATGTGTACATATTTGCAGCATCCCTGTGGTTTCATCATGTGATTCAAAAGTATATTGTGTGTGTGTGCGTGTGTGTGTGTAATATATATATATATATATATATATATATATATATATATAGTGACCAACTGCACTCCGTGAAAGCAGACAGAAGGTTCTACAATATACGATATGCATTTGAAGGATATGTATCCAGGATGTCAAAATAATTCACAACAGAAATTAGGTGAAAAGATAACGATAAATAAGCTAAAGCCTAACTTTGCAGACATTTTTCACAAACTCCATGTAAGGTTATACTTAAAACTGAACATAATGCATAAAACAAAGGTGAATTCAAATAAACAACGGCGTGTGCAAATCAGCAAAGTCAGTAATAAAAGACATGCGTGGATTTGAGTCAAGTGTGCTGTGGAGGTGTTGAAGGTGAAAAACCAAACGACAATCATGCAGAGTGGACGTCTGCTGTAGTAAGCGTGTGGACTAGCTTTCATAGCCTGGAAGGCTCAGGTGAACTTAATCAAGCTGACAACCCTCCCTTGTTAGCTAACTGCCAGCAGCAGCTGGCCTGACAGCTTTCAAGACAGTGGGAGGGGCGTCACACAGTGTAAAAGTAAACCACCACCTAGTTATCGCGACAGCAAACAATGAAATTAAGGAAAAAAATGGTTCCAGGTCGGTCTTTACTAACTTTTGCAATCGTTTAAAAGCAAAGGCAGCATGGGCATACGTTCAGTATACACTCAGTAGCTTGCGTACAGAAGTGCTAACCCTAGTTAATAATGTACTAACAAACTCTGCTAACATTAGCTCCAAAGGTTTTTACATAAAAAATGTAATGTCTAAGAAAGGTTGATCACCTTTCAACCTCTTCATGCATAAGTAACGCTATTATATGTTTAACCATGACTAGCTCAAAATCGACAAAGACAGTCAGAAAATGAAGATAATCTAAAATAGAAAAAAAGAGTCTGTGGAGCAGAGCTGGATCGTTGTTGTACCCAGGCTGGACCCATATACTGAACATAAGAAATGGACAGTCGTCGTGAATTTGGGACCATGAATTACAAAATGGACATGTTGTGTTGAAGAAGATTTGGATGGAACAGGGCCATGATTAATGTTATTAATTACACCAGTATCTAACCTGCAATGACATTCCAAAATGGCCACTGTGAAAAGTGCGTCATTCAAAGTCAACCACCCGATAATTCAATGAAATCTCATCCCAGTGCGATTTATCCTCAGAGTACACCCATTCCCAACGAAACACAGCTAAAACGTTTTAGAACTAAAAACAATGGCTTCTTCTTAATGGGTTAGCTTCGATGCATTGTGTGCCTCCATACAAGCGAGGACAGTTGTAGGGGCTCTTTATCTAACCGTGTCCTTGTGTAGAACTAGTCCACTTTCCAAATAATGGATACCTACAATATTAACTGTTTATGCAGAAAAATAGACAAATAAATTCAGTTGAAGAATGAATAAATGAAGAAAAAAAAACATGTTCATGTCTGCATTAATTAATTCATTCATGTTTGCATTGATACTGTGTTAAAATCATACACTGATGATATGCTCCACCGTAACATGAACACTGTAAAAAAACAAATCTAGACCAAAAACAGAAGCTGTTTTACCAAATGATTTTACCGTTTTGCCATATTAGCACATTTGCACATCAGCAATGAAGTCATCTTTTCACTATTCTCGCCAAGCCTCTCCTAAATCATCTGATGATCTACAGGCCATAGCTATATCCACATAATTCATACACAAACCAGAAATTATGATTCCGAGTGTATGGCTCTCTAATATCATGCACTGGGGAAATAAGTTTTTATTACAACCACAGTCATATATTTGATTAGGTCATAAACATTTCTTCTTTGTGCTTCTAGGTCTAAAAATGATTAACTTCCATTGGAGGGGCATTAATCATACAATTCAAAACAGTAATAAATGTTACAGAAGGGACAGCAATTGTCTTCTAAATATAAATCTAAATATCTAATGATCTTTGTCAGAATACATAATTTCATATTATAGTTATGTCAGACAAGGAGATGCACGGTGGTGTGGTGGCTATTGTAGCCTCAGGGGGACTGGGATTCGATTCCCAGGCTGCACAGCCCCTCTGTGTGGAGTTTGCATGCACTCTGGAGCTGTCCGCAGTTTCAATGTCGTGAGTATGTGTCCCAAAGTTCCAAGACTTGCATTTTAGGCTAATTAATGACCATAAATTACCCATAGGTGTGGATGTGTGTGTCTGTGTCTGCCCTGTTGGCTACCCTGTGCCCTTGGCCCAATGTCAGCTGGTATGGGCTCCAGCGATCCTGAACAGGATAAAGTTACGGATAATGGATGGATGTCAGACATAAGGAAGGGAACAGATCTTAACACAATGAGAAAAAAACAAATAATGCCATCCTTAATACAGTAATAGAATAAACCACACTGCCTCTTTGGGCCAAAAAGACAGTAGCATCCGGGTCATGACTGTGGTATATCTCAAAAGGCAATCCATGTTAATTCCACTCAATGTATTTTTACCACATACCACATACACTCAGAGACTCAACCTAAAAACACAATTCTTCCATAAAAGTGTCTGGAATATAAATTAAAGATTTCAAACAAATCACTCCATAAAGACCTATTACATCTCCCATTAGCGTCAATTTAAAGAGACGAGATAAACCTCAATATGCAGGGTCGGCCTATACTCAAAGATAGTCATCCATGTGAATCATGCCCATAATTGACAAAACCCGGAGAGCAAAAGATATGTAAGACAATGGAAGGTGGTCTAAGAGAGAAAGGGGATGGGTCGGGGGTGGAGGGGTCAGGGACACATATCCTCACTCCCAGCTCGTCACATACCGATGCTTGTTCACTGGCCCTAAGCTTCAAACTATGATGCTCTAGGTACGCCTCCAGCATTAGTTTTGGATGTGCCTGGGACAGCGTAGCAATCGATACTTGTTACATGTGTAGTGTCTTCTCAAAATAAACTTTGAACTTAGAAAGTTAAGTTAAGGTAACAACCACTTAGTTAGGTTTAGGAAAAGCTCTTTGCACCAGCAGGCCTCCACTCCTTTGATGGTTACCGTTTTAAAGGTCTAAACGGCTTACACTCAAATTGTGTGTAAAAATGGGAACGTGATTTCTCCAGGTTTTGATGTTGGGGATGAGATATAGGACAGATCAATATACTGAAGAATCTGGTCGACTAAGTTGGGTGTATACAATTGTCAGAATGTATGGTTAATGCCATATGTGGCATGTCACATCTTCAGATTTTGACAAAATCTACTTTTTTTTGTTGTTACTTTTTTAAAGCCTCCATTAAAGGTCTCCACATAAATCCCTGATTTGTGTTTGAACACAAATCTCAAAATAAGCAATGCTTTTTTAAGCAATGGCGACACACATACTGATAATGACTCTTAGTTTGGTGCTTCATAAATACAGTGATGAAGAGAGGTAAAAGAGCTGAGTAAAACCAGATCGTTAAAAAAAAATGACAAAATGAACATCACGGAGCAAATATCCCATCTCGGGATAGTTGTTCAATGCTCTATACGTATACACACATCTGTTACTCTGAGTTTTCGGAGAATTGTAGGCCAGGGTTTTGGTATCATTATTGGCCCACATAAAGCTAAAGACCAAAAAGTCAGCACAACACATTTTTGATCATTACAAGTACACATGGTATCTTTTCTGCTTTTAACCTTTTAAACATCCAGGGAACATAAATCTGGCTATCAAATGCAATGTCATGACATGAATAGAGAAAATAAGTGAATTGAAAAGTATACCAGTATTAGTGATCTTAAATTCAAGCTTGTTAGTATTCAACATTAATAAATAAAGATAGGGCAATGGACAGTTTTGGGTCAATTAACTTCTTTTTGTATTTTCATTTCATTTTCACATGTCTTTGCCTGAATATGTCCCCACTTGTTTTCAGTGGACATCAGGATGGCTTCAAGGGCATTTCTTTGAAACTGTCATTATGACCTTAATGTATCTGACTTTGACATTTGACCCTTTTGGAGAAGGTCATTTGAAAACAGATCATTTCTACGGGGACCAACAAAGTGACATATTAGATGCATGCATGAGTGTCTCTGCAATCCACATCTGTTATGGTGCTGTTGAGGCCAAATGCCATTATTCTAATTCAAGACTCAAGCAGTTCTGGGCCAGAGGAGGCAGTTGTTTGATGGCCATACCCTTCAACACACAGTCTGTCTCTCATACATACACACCGCACCACACCGCATCAACCCCCATCTCCTCCCATCACATCGCCTTGCCTCCAAAACATCCTGAAACAAAATGTATTCATTCATTTATTCATTCACGCAATCATTTGGCCTCTTCACTGTTTGAGAGGAGGTGAATAGGCCCATTGTGCTGCAACCTCTGTACCTCAACCCCTCAAGCACTCTGGCCAATTTTTGCTCCCATGCTGTCCCCTTAAGAGGAGAGAGCTGAAATGAAAAGCCTTGTCCTCTTTCCCTCCCGCTCTCCTTCCACCCCCGCCATCATCCTCTCCTCTCCCAAAACAACCCATAATGGGGGACTGGAGGCTGTCGATCTATTTTTCTGCCAAAAGAGGGAAGAGAGAAAGAGAGAGCAAGTGAGAGAGAGGGAGAGAGAGAGGGAGACCAACAGTGAGCTCATCATCCTTGATTAGGCCTGTCACCACCAGGTAGGAGGCAGCAATTAGCCTTGGCCAGGCCTGTTCCACTGAGACACACGCATGCACACATGCCCACACGTGCTCCCTTACACACACATGCATAATTACGCAGACACAACATACACTCATTCAGACACACACCCATACACTTGGGAGATCGACTGAATGAGCGCGGCATCTGTTAGAGAGTGATTTGGCTGCTGCAGTGAAAGAAAGGATGGATGAATGTGTGGCGAGGAGGAGAGGAACAGTGGCACTCTGGCATGGAGGGATGGAGAACGGGAAGAGAAGTCATAGTGAAGGACAGGCGAGGGATGAGGGAAGGAAGAAAAGTTTTTAAAAAGGTTGGTAGACAGAGGAGAGGACAGGTGTGAGACGACAAGAAGGAGAGGAAGGAGAACGCAAAGTATGGATGCATGGATGTGTGAAAATGCTAAAAAAAAAGGTAGAGGAATTGGGTGAGTAAAAAAGGAGTGATGGAGTAATATAAGCATTGAGGAAAGGAAAGGAGGAACCAGGAAATGAAAGCGGGGATTAAAGAAGAGCATGTGGCTGCTTGAATTGATAGTTTGTGTTCGGACAAAGGAGGAAAGGATGGAAGGCAAGAGGAAAATGAGGGATGAGGAGGTGGAAAGAGGGGGAGCGGGGCAGTAGTGTGGCTGAAAGAAGAAAGGAGGGACGGAGGGAGAGGAGGTGGGGACAGATGGAATGAGGAAAGGGAAAAGGAAAGCAGGCATGGAGCAAAAGACAGGAGGAGATGAGGGGTGGGGAGAGAGGGGAAGGAAGAGCAGGGTGCTGAGATGGACGGGGGAGAGGAGATTGGCTGTTTGGTTTTGATAGCATGTGCCAAATCGATTGTGGCTGACTAATCCAGTTAGTTATGGCAGAGGCATGCAGAAGAGGCGCTTATGGGGGTGTTAGGTTATAGTGTAGGGGTGTGTGTGTGTGTGTGTGAGTGTGTTGGTCTTTGTGCAATTGTGTGTCTGGTTTATGTGTTCTGCCCTGTGTGTCTGCATGTGTTTGCATGTGTGTCTGTGTGAAGCATGTCCAAAGGGGACATGAGGCAAAGCTACTGCCATCCTGTGAGACTTCGCTCTTGGAGAAAAAACAACATAGCACACACTCGTCAAAAAAAAGAGACACGCAAAGTATAAGTGCTCAAACGTTAAGCTAAATGAAATCTCTTTTATTAGAAATTAAGATGATCATGACAACAGAGGTATTTTTCAGATTTTTGTATTCATTTGATTTTTTTAAGTTAAAGTTTGGAAGCACACAGATGAGGGCAGATGGAGTCTGCTGGCAAATAGGAGCAGTTACAAAGTGGCTTTCTTCAGCTGTTCATAGTTTTCAGTTTTTCTACCAGGCATTTCCACAGTCTACATCCAAGAAATATGGCACAGAATGAACATTTTCATATTCATGTCATATTCTATTTAAGACTTTGTCAAAAATGATGGCTATGGTCACAATCATTACAGCAGCAGTGCTATAGGGTGCTTAGCATGCTCTGGCACCCTTAGCCTGCTCTTTACAATGAGCCACTTATGTAGAGAAGGAACACTGGCATGTTAAATCACTTCATCTATAATTGCCTGCATTTACTTCTCTTTAGAGGGCTAAACATAAGAAATTCTCCCAGGCCCAATAAATGCTGCTGCTGACCGTGATTAGGGGCTGGGGGCGGAGGAAAGGGTTTGACGCTCATTTTTCACAAACAATATTTCCATTTTTCTTCACAGGCAGACAGTTGGCATTAGATTAGGGCAGGCCTAACAGAGGCAGGGCCGCAAGCAAATTGTGCGGCTTGAAGGGCAAATGCCCCTCTGAATTTATCAACTTATGGCTCCAGTGAGCTGCGAGGGATGGTGATGACCTTAAGATACCCTCCTAAGGATGCCTTTTACCATCACTCCATGCTACACGCAGAGGCTCTTTACAGGGCCATAGGCTACGAGTCTGAATGGTTTTTTTTAAGTTTCATTTTTAATCAATCTGTAAGTAAATTGGCTACATGTAGCTGTCATTGTTTTATATGGTTTTCCTCATAACTGTACCACTAAACTGTGCACAGCAGTTTGTATCATTTGTCTATACATACTGCTTTTTAACAGTACACACAAAACTGTCATACAGGACCATATGGGAAATGCAGACTGCACTATGATACAACTTCAACATATTATACATATAGTACAACAAAAATACAATATTTACAACAATGGTTACTACTTAATACTATGGTTGTGAAAGTTGTACTGCTTGGCTTAGTAACATTAGCAGTATTGTGATAAGTTACGATGCTCTTTATAGGCCTACTTCAGGACCGGACAAAGTTGGGATACAGGGAGTATGACAGAGACCAGCCTATGCACACAGAACAAGTGTGTGCACTTGTGTCTAAAGCAAGATTGTGTTTCCCCAAACTCCATCACTCACCCTCTGTGACAACGCTGTACAAAGAACTGTTGTACCATCAGGGTTGTAACTTAACTGGAAGGATAGATACAGTGGAAACACAGACATTTCAAAAGGTATTCCAAAATATACTGTACTGCTGTCTTGGCTGTAAAAAGCTGGCCAACAGAATAAATTCTTTGCTTTGTATAAATAGGAGAAATGTATTCGATTTTTTGTGTCGTGCCATTTTGATGGCTCATTAGCTTGTTGGCAGATTTTTTCTGCATGACCAGAACATCATAGCCCATACATTAATGGGACAGTTCATCCCAAAATCAAAAATACATATTTTTCCTCCTTCCCGTAGTGATATTTATCAATCTACATTGTTTTGATGTGAGTTGCCTAGTAGATGTCTGCCTTCTCTTGAATATAATAGGACTGTATGGCCCTGGGCTTGTGGTGCTTAAAGTGCCAAAAAAATACATTTGAAAAACTCAACAGCAATTTCTCTTTCCAGAAATCATGAGCCAGCTACTCAGGATAATCCACAGACCTTGCTATGAGCAGTTACTCATGCCAAAACAATCTGGATTTCTAAATAACACGACAGGAAAGAGGAAAAATGCGTATTTTTGATTTGGGCTTGAACTGTCCCTTTTACACTAGAAGAACACCATGATGGCCTTTTGAGGATAATACAGCGATTACCACGGACATATTACATGGGTATGATTTAATACTCATACAGAGTCATTCATTCTTACTGTAATGATCATGTAATCTAGATAATTAAATTTGGCCGTCAGTAGTGTAGAGTGAAAGGTCACCCTTACGAATGCCTAACATGAAAAATGAGGCGTTTCGATATATGCTAATGTCATAAACAGCAGCAGCCAGTCACCAGTCTGAGGCACTGATCATGTCCCACTTCATCATATGATCTATACAAATAAAATGTATTATTATTATTATTCTCCTCTGCTGGAGCTGCTGATCTGACACTTATTAAAACCTGGCAATCTAAGCTCTCGTAATTTTCTCATTAATATAAAGATATAGGCCTACAGTCTGATGTCTTAACATTTTGGTGCAGTATTGCAAAATGGGATTGCAACTTCATTTTCATAGTGACCTTTTCTTTTAGCACAGAATAAGTGTGATTGACAGAGTTCTGGCAAAACTGATTAAAGTCTTTAAATATCTTAAGTAACACTGCACATATCAAATAGCAGGTGATCTGAAGAACATGGAATAGTGATTAGGTCTCTAATTACAATCTGGTGTTTTTTTGTTATTTATTTACTTTTAACATCTGTTACTTTATGCCAATCCAAATCAAACAAATGTTACAGTCACAAGTCAAAATCTGGCCAGCAAATAGATACTACTGTGGAGAAATGTAGCCTTGGTTTCTGAGTAACTGATTTTAGCAATTTTTGTAGAAGTTAATAAGAAATATTCATTATTATTCATGACTATCTTTATTCATAGGCTGATGTCACCTTCCACAATTTAGGTGGCAATCCTCCAGCGCCACCATTCACAGTTGAGGGAAAATGTTCACCATGTTTTAATGTTGCTGGTATATTAATATCCTTAAGAATCAACTTAACCATTCATGAATGCAAACAATTCATAAAGCACGCCCTGAAGTCTCTCTTAAAAGGTGTGTTTAGTTTGATCCATTCGATTGTTTGTTGCCCGTGGCAGGTTGTATTATTTTAGCATTTGATGAATGGAAAACTGTCACTCATTCGAAAGTGCAAAATGCAGTCATGCATGGTGGGACTCTCACTTTACAGTATATAGAACATAGAGTCTGATGGAATTTGCCTCAAACACTTTCTGAGCGTAATCAATGGAAACCCGACTTCCAATACAGTTTGCATGATGCCTTTTAAATTGAAATATCTCTGTCTAAGTCCAAGCCATCAATCAAAAGGTTCAGACGTATTAAAGTCTGGAGATATTTTCATGTTATGACTATATCACGTTGAATCATATGTGTGATTGACTACCTCCATATGTGTGTGTATATTTGAATAGATGTGTGAATAAAGGCACCCCCAGGCACATTGCACAGTTTTACCCTTCATGATAGAGAGAGATTCCATTGTTGCAGAACTTTGGCCTCATATTATTTGTTTTCCCTCATGTTGAAAGCACAGCGTCAGCCCTTCAGTCAAACTCCTCCATTTTGTGAATATAGTAATCGATATGGTCAGACAATACTGATTGATCATTTTATTTAAATTAATTGTGAACGTAGTGTAATGCATAATATGCATTGATTAAATATTTGTACGTCTTTATCCATTATTTAATGGTTAATATGGAGTATTGTCAAATACTGGGAGGTAGAGGGAGATGGCATGCAATGTAGGTCCACAGTTGGATTAAAGCTGTGGAGGTTTGTGGTTTCTATGGTGCAGTATGTGTTAGGGCCTCATAAATCGATCACCTCTTGAGGTGTTGCCAGGCTACCTGTGATGTATAATCTATCTAGTGTGGGTCTGCCCTGGGGTTTCCTCCAGGTTAGCACGTTTGAAATAACCTCCACAGAGTGCATCAGGGAGGTAAAGTGACCAAATGCCTTAGTCTTGAGGCAGTCTCGCCTTGTCTCTTTCAATGAGATGAGGCTGTGGCCCTACTCTGACCTCCCCACCCTATCCTGAAAGGTGAGCCCTGACACTTGGCATTTTGACCAAGCGACAGTATGGTCTGCTCATTTCATCTTTTGGCCACGAACCAAACTTGGGTTTGAACATAAAGAGCATAGACGTCAGGCACATTCCTCACCACACAGGTGCTGCACAATAACCACAAGTCTGCAATTGCTGTCATATCGATCTCACTCTCCATCAGAGAGAGTTCCAGACTCAAGTCTTTGGCAGTTACTCCCCCTCAACGCAGGGGGATAATACACACATTCTTTACAAATAACTGTACATGACCACTGAATATAACACCCACAAATAATAAGCTTCACTTGACATAGTGCTAAGTATAGAAGCTTAAAAAAGGACAACTTAGTCACCGTCTTATGCTTTAAATATTATGATTATTGACAATTATGCTTCAAACTGAAGTGCTATAACAGAGCAGATATATTTAGTTTTTACTGTTTTCTCATCAGACATGTGAACACTAATGGTAGAATCACTGTTTAGAGTCCAGAGGTGGAGTATTTACAAGGACCCTGCAACACCCATTAGCATTTGAGGTGACCTTCTGGAATTGGAGAAACTCCAACACTAAGAGCTGATCTGGGCCCTTGTGAGTATCCTCACCACCTCATTACCTCTCACTCTGAATAACTCCAGAAAAAGGAGTGAGTGTGAACATGCAAACAAACATTTGGTTATTTACAAAGAAAAATAAGCTAATAAAGATCCAAAGAAGAGGATTATAGATAAAGAAAGATGCACCAAGCAAAGAAACACAACACAAATTAAAGGAAAGTCAATAAATAGGGAAAATCTGAAGTTGTTTTGTCATGAAGTCATGTACAACTTAAGAAAATAAAACTATAAGCCTTCAATTGCAGTGTAAATCCAAGATGACAGACTGTTGTGTAATGTGAAGTAATGACACATGTCCGGTCCAATCTTTGTTCTTACATGCATTAAATCACATCAGAGCTAACCTTGATGTAATAAAGAAAACCATGATCTTTTAGAAATCAATGCAATTACTGTGATCAAAAAAAAAATCAAGCTATTGCAATGGAGCTCTGGGAATTGAGTGAGCCAAACATATGAGTTCCAACGACATGATTGTCTTTGCTTTTGCTGCACTAGCTCTTGTGGCTGCATTAAATTAAGAGCTCTCTTTCATAACGCAGGTGTTGCAGAGCTTAGCAGAGCCACGGCTGATTCAATTCACCACATATAAAAAAAACCTGGGAAAGGGGACTGTAATCAATGGATAATTTCCACGGTACATGTCCTGTGGACTTCTGGGGTGTCGAATGCAATCAAAAGTGTCAAAACCTGTAAAAGTTCCTCTGAGCTTGTGTGTATGTGGGAACGTGTGTGTATGTGGGAACGTGTGTGTGTGAACTATCGCTGACTGCTCTTTGAAAAACAAATGGAAGCTACCGCTGTGGTGTAAATCCAATTTCTAACACCCAGTATGTGTCATTGTGTGCCTCATGTCAATCGCTCTACTTTGGACATTTACATCATTATGACTTAAACATTACTATATGTTCACTCTTGAAAATAACTGAAACCAAACATATCCTTTTTAGAACATCATATACTGCACTAATGAGCATGTCAAACTCTAAGCTTTTTTTGATCATTGTCCACATGTACGATGTGGATCAATTATTATTTGTTTTGCCACAAATGTTATTTAAAGCCACAGAGCACATGTTTATATCTTCTTCGGAGACATACCTCTTTATTAATATATCGTTAACATAGTAAGTTTCTAATTTACCATTAGCTTTTACCAAAAATACAAAAGTGTTCCATACAGTAAGTACATCAATCAGAGTAAACAATTTCAAGAAATGTAATAGTCCTTATGATCGACATAGGGAAATATCATTAGTTACAAAGTGTATCTTAACCACTCTACCCTCTTAAGACATGAGAAGAAGAGAAATTATTTAATTTCTCTTATTTTTTGTGCTTGCTAATGGCATTACATCTCTTTGTTATGCCTCGCTGGTGCAGACAGCAGTCCCTCAGTAATTAAGTACAAATGCCAGAGAGAGAAAGAGAGCGAGAGAGACGGAGAAAGAGGCAGGCTCAGCTGGTTCCCTGAACATAAAAACAGGTCTAATTAACAGCGTTGACTTCACACATGAGATTGACTCAAAGGGGAGTGAATTGCAGGCAATTACTCATACAGCAGAATCTCATTTATACACAATTCATTTGAAAACTTCTGCCAATTTATTCATTTTAGTGCCAAGCAGATTCACCCCAAGGCAAAGTTTAAATGTGGTATATTTTGGAAAATGTATCAGGTAAAATACTATTAGCGATATCTCCTCTCAACACATGTCAAGATCAGAATCGTTCTTTACATAATTAGTTGTCAAATTCTGTTTGGTTTAGAGTGGAGATTAAAAGAAATATATTTAAATTTAAACAAGATATTTAGATGGTGAATACTGTATAATCCACATTGATATGATGCTCTCATACAACCTACTGTTGTTAGGACAAAGGAACACATTTATTTCTCCTGAAATGTAGGCCAATCATCATCCCTTATTTTGTCTTTGTATGGAGTTGTTCCAATTTCACAATGGGGAATTTACCAAGTGTGTGGATAGTGCTTTGTCATCAGGTTTGTCTGACAAGGGATGGAAAAAAAACCTTCCACCTTCTTTCTCTCCTTTTCTTCACAGGGAGGTGTGATAAATGGCTAGTCAGCGTCCCACTAGAGAATAATATAACTCCAGCCTTTGCTGTCTGTCCAAGCCTCCTGTCTCTACCTCTGCCAGTATTTTCATTTTTCTTTTTTTTTGCTTTTACTTGCAGTCTCTCTGAGACACTGCACCTCAATACACACATACCTCCCACCCTTTCCCACCCATCTTAACCCTATCTCTCTCTACTGTCTGGAACACTCTTTTCTACCTCATACCTCCCCTTTTCCTCTCTCTTCATCATCTCCCCTCACCCTCCTCCCCCACAGAAAAGAGAAAGAAGCCAACATTATTCTAGCAGAGGAGCAGGTGAGGGTTAAAAGGCGACCGCGGCCTAGTCTTCCAGGAATTAAAGGGAAAGAGCTCGGGGAAGGAGGGGATAAAGACGGGGCCTGTTTAAAATTCTGACACCTCTCCGCTATAAAGTAGGATTTCTGAGCCACTTGGGGCACAGGGAGGAGCAAAAGAGACTTAAGCAGATGCAGGGGGTAAATGCAAGGCTTTGTTATTTCTGACAAGCCCACAGAATGGAAATGTCATTAACCGACTGTATATTCAAACTCCATCCCTCCCGCTTTACTCTCTGATGGAGGTTTTTACAATGTTGTTTTGTCTTTAGGCATATGCATAGATAATCCACGTTGTGCACAGAGAAGAAATTCTCTGAGACTTATATCAATTATTCAGGCGTATAGGTAGATAAAAAAGAAACATGTACGTAAGTCTCTGCACAAAGAATTATTCATTTCCATGCATTTTGTAAGTTGAGCCTTTTTGAATTATAAAACTTTGAAATGGGAACAATGTCTTGCATAGTATAAATGGTGGAGTTTATGAAAATGGTAAATTGCATGTGAGCAGGCAGCTGTAGTAGATCATGCTGAATTTCTTTCAAAATAATTTCATTGAATTTCTGTAGCGCACTTAACCTATGACAGTTAATTAAACTTTGAACGTATTCATTTCACTGTATTTTTGCAGATTGTGTTCAATAACTACAGCAGCCTTAGCTAAAAGGTGCATGTCGTATATTCATATACAGTATAGGAAAATGTGATAGAAAGACTAGAATAGCTCAAGGATGAAGAAAAGGGAAGGACAGGGATGAAAATCAGAAAAGACAGACAATCTCATATGGAGTTACAGAAGTGAGAGTCCAAGAAGAAGAAAACAGAGAAGTAGAATAGGTACTGTACACACAGACTATAGGCACAAAAGACAACGCAAGCAGATGACAACATTTTCAGCCAACATCTTCAAGGACAAATGGAATAGTGCTGGCAGTCACAAAGCACCTTAGGGCAGCCAGCAGAATCACTCTCTTCCACCAACAACATGCCGTATATTTGTCATTTAGCCCATGGCAATTCAGTCCCCTCGAGACATTTGGAATGCCTCATCAAATGATGCCGATGTTCCCTTTCGCTGGTTTTGTGTTGTGTGCCCAAAAGCTGCAAGGCACATTCATCTTTGGAATAACCCAATCCCTTTCTTTCTTTCTCCCCTTGGGTATGTTGAGAGGCCTGCTGATGTGGGTTATTTGTCCCCTCATGCTGAACACATGGTGTAAATGTATTTGGGTTGATGTTGTTGCAGTATACTCTACTATTGCAGCAGATTGGAAGGCTTGAAACCATAAGGAAAGCTATGGCTTTTTGAGTTGCTTGCCAATGATTTTAGACATGCTAGCGGCATGGCTTTAGGGATGGAAACGTCAGACGATCAGTCAGTCCACTGCATCAGTCCAGAGTGAAATATCTCAAAAGTATGTGATGGATTGGTTGTCACGGGAGTTCACGGGTAGGACCCAAATGCAGACCACAGGAGACAGAGTCCAATGAAACAGGTTTATTTGGTAGACAGGTGGGTGGCTGGTGTGAGTCCCGTGGCTCGACACCGGGGGCTGGTAGCTCGACTGTGTGATGTCCCGTGGCTCGACACTGAAGAGTTGACAGATCGACGGTGTGATGTCCCGTGGCTCGACACCGGAGAGTTCGTAGATCGCCCAGTACTTCCCACCCGTAGCAGAGAGGAGAGAGATTAGCACAGGAAGATACCATGGGGTTTACTCACGAAACGGCGGACGCTACCGAGGCAGAAGACAATACAGACTGACGCCCCAAGCCTGCAGGACCAGGGCTTATATGCTGCCGGGTAACGAGCCAGATTGTCCGCAGCTGGCATCCATCAGAGCGGTAGCAGTGGGAGGAGTCAGGAGGCAGGTCCGAGAAAACACCAAGCACATGGCATAACAAAAACAAACAGGGGAATGACAGACACATGAGGAGAGGAGATTGGAGGGGAAACAGAGGTAACCACACAGTGGGTCAGACAGGGATCCTGACAGTACCCCCCCCTCAACGGGAGCCTCCAGGCGGTCTGCCAGTCTTGTCCGGGTGCCGTCGATGAAAATCCCGAACTAGAGTGGGGTCGAGGATCCTAGACCGGGGCACCCATGAGCGTTCCTCAGGACCGTAACCCTCCCAGTCCACGAGGTATTGGAAACCCCGACCCCGAGGGCGAACATCCAACAGTCTGTTGACCGTATGCGCTGGACCTCCGTCGATGAGTCGGGCGGGTGGTGGGGGTCTGGCCGGAGGGCACAGGGCACAGGTGGACACCGGTTTGATCAGTGACACGTGGAACGTCGGGTGGATCCTCATGGATGAGGGAAGCTTCAGACGAACTGCGGACGGGTTGATAATTGCCTGGACCTCAAACCGACCGATGAACCGGGGAGACAACTTCCGGGATTCGGTCCGTAATGGGATGTCCCTGGCGGAGAGCCACACCATTTGACCGACTTGGTAATGTGGAGCAGGGATGCGGCGGCGATCCGCAAAACGCTTATTCTGTTCCGCCGTGCGGAGAAGGGCGGCCCGGGTCTCCCTCCACACCTTCCTACAGCGACGAAGGTGGCGCTGCACTGAGGGAACAGCTATCTCCACCTCCTGGGCAACAGAGGTGGCTGGTAACCCAGGGAGGCCTCGAATGGAGTGTGGCCCGTAGCCGATGATGTATGGGAGTTGTGGGCATATTCCACCCAAGGCAGGTGAGTACTCCAGCTGGAGGGATTCGATGCTGCCACGCAGCGGAGGGAGGCCTCGAGCTCCTGATTAAGCCTCTCCGTCTGCCCGTTGGACTGGGGGTGGAACCCCGAGGACAGACTGATGGTTGCGCCGAGGGCCCGGCCGAAGGCTCTCCAGACCTGGGATATGAACTGCGGGCCTCGGTCCGACACAATGTCCACCGGGATCCCATGCAGACGGAACACCTGGCTGACCATGATATCCGCCGCCTCCTGAGCTGAGGGAAGCTTGGGCAGAGCGAGGAAGTGAGCCGCCTTGGAGAAGCGGTCAACCACCGTAACGATGACCGTGTTTCCATGAGAGGGTGGCAGGCCTGTGACGAAGTCCAGGGCGATATGGGACCAGGGACGATGAGGCGCTGGGAGGGGTTTCAGCAAGCCGGCGGGAGGTCGGTGTGACGCCTTATTGCGGGCACAGGTTGAGCAGGCAAGGACAAAGGCTCTAGTATCGGCCTCCAGCGATGTCCACCAAAAGGTTCTCCGAAGCAGATCAATGGTGCGTCTGACGCCAGGGTGACAGGAGAACCGGGAGGTGTGCGCCCACTGGAGCACTTGGGAGCGTGCGGACAGGGGAACAAAGAGGCGGCCGGGAGGCCCGCCTCCGGGATCTGGCTGGGTTCGGAGAGCGTCCTGCACCACTGATTCGATCTCCCAGGTGAGAGCGGCTGCCACACAGGTTGTAGGGAGGATGGTCCCAGGACTGGAGGAGCGACCCTCGGGAGAGAACTGGCGAGAGAGAGCATCAGGCTTGGTATTCTTGTGGCCTGGGCGGTAGGAGATGGTGAAGTCAAACCGTCCGAAGAATAATGACCACCGAGCCTGGCGAGAGTTTAACCGCTTGGCCGTCCGAATGTACTCTAGGTTCCTATGGTCTGTCCAGACCACGAACGGATGAACAGCCCCCTCTAGCCAGTGTCTCCACTCCTCGAGAGCCAGCTTAATTGCCAGCAGTTCCCGGTTTCCCACATCGTAGTTCCTCTCTGCTGGGTTCAACCGGCGGGAATAGTAGGCGCAAGGGCGCAACTTCGAGTCCGAGTCCGAATGTTGAGACAGGATGGCCCCCACACCTGTGTCAGAGGCGTCCACCTCAACAACGAACTGACGGGTGTCGTCGGGCTGAATCAGGATGGGGGCGGAGGAGAACCGTTCCTTGAGGAGCTTGAATGCCCGACCGGCCTCTGGTGTCCATACAAATATGGTCTTGGAAGAGGTGAGCCCAGTGAGCGGGGCTGCGAGGTTACTGTAGTTCCTGATGAATCGGCGGTAGAAGTTGGCAAACCCCAGAAACTGTTGGAGCTGTTTCCGGTAGGAGGGAGTCGGCCATTCAGTTACCGCCTTGACCTTTTCTGGATCCGTTCTTACTTGACCCCTCTCAATGATGAATCCCAGGAACTGAACTGAGGTCACATGGAACTCACATTTCTCTGCCTTCACAAACAGTTTGTTCTCCAGTAGGCGCTGGAGAACCAACCGAACGTGGCGCTGATGCTCCAGAAGGTCCGCAGAGTAGATGAGGATATCATCGATGTACACGAACACAAAACGGTTCAGGAAGTCCCGGAGTACGTCGTTTACCAACGCCTGGAAAACTGCTGGGGCATTGGATAGTCCAAACGGCATGACCAAGTACTCGAAGTGACCGAGGGGGGTGTTGAACCCCGTCTTCCACTCATCTCCTGCTCGGATCCGCACCAGGTGGTATGCATTGCGAAGGTCGAGCTTGGTGAAGATTGTGGCTCCAGACAAGGGTTCAAACGCAGAATTAATCAGTGGCAGAGGGTACTTGTTCCGGGTAGTGATGCTGTTCAGACCCCGATAGTCGATGCAGGGCCGGAGGCTCTTATCCTTCTTAGAGACAAAGAAGAATCCAGCTCCGAGTGGTGATGAGGACGGGCGGATGATTCCAGCCCTCAAAGACTGTGAGATGTATTCCTCCATGGATGCCTTCTCCGGTCTAGACAGGTTATATAACCGACTGGAAGGGAGCGGAGCGCCCGGGTGGAGGTCAATAGCGCAGTCGTAGGGACGGTGAGGTGGTAAGGAGAGGGCCCGACTCTTGCTAAACACTTCCCCGATGTCATGGTAGGCGGTGGGCACGGAGGCGAGATCTGGCAAAGGCTCGTGATAGTCCTGGGGAGGTCCTCCAGGGGGTTGCGCCGATCTTAGGCAGTTAGCATGACAGCCGTGGCTCCATGCGGCAATCCTCCCTGCCGCCCAGTCAATCCGAGGGTTATGGGTGGTGAGCCAAGGGTGGCCCAGAACTAGGGGGTTCTGCGGAGAAGGAAAAACGTAAAACTGAAGTCTCTCTCTGTGATTACCGGACAGGATGAGCTGCAGCGGCTGGGTCCGGTGAGTGACTCGGGCTAGGAAGCTGCCGTCTAGGGCATTGACCACTAGCGGACGCTCTAGTCTCTCCAAGGGAATCTGGACTCTGGCGATAAACTCCGTGTCCATGAAATTCTGTTCTGCTCCAGAGTCCACCAGAGCCGAGAGAGAGAGAGAGCGAGAGTGCAGCGAGAGAGATGCCGGCAACAACAGTCTTGGTAGGGAGTTTCGAGAAGGCTCGGGTCCGCTCACCAGTATCCCAACCCTTACTGGCGAGCGCCCCCGTTTGACCGAACCGGACAGGAGGAAATGGAATGTCCCAGGCGGCCACAGTACAGGCACTCGCCTGCTCTGATCCGCCTATCTCTCTCCCGTGGCGAAAGGTGGGCACGCCCGAGCTGCATAGGCTCCTCCTCCGGCGTGGAAAAGGGGACCGAATCCGAAGCCTGAGGCCCTCTCCGCTCCTCCGGATAGGCTGACGCCGGAGCACGCAGGCGGAAGCTGGAAGAGGGCGATGTCACGGGTGATGCCCCTAGGGACCTGTAGTTCCTCTCACGTCGCCTCTGCCGCATCCGATTATCCAGCCCGATCGAGAGCTTAATCAGCTCCTCCAACGAACCGGCCTTATTACAGGTTGCCAGTTCATCCTTCATGGCTTCGGATAGTCCGTGAAGGAAAACTCCCCTGAGCGCCGTCTCTCCCCACCCGGACTCGGCGGCGAGAATGCGGAAGTCCACTGCGTGTTCTGCTACACTCGCCTGACCCTGTCGCAAGCGGAGGAGGCGTTGAGCTGCATCCTCGGAGTCCACTAGGTGGTCGAAAACCCTCCTCAGATCCTCCACAAAGTCGACATAATCCACAAGATTAGGCTGGTCGATGCTCAGTGTGTTCGTGGCCCAGTCCAAAGCCCTTCCCCGCAGTAAGCCGACCACGTAAGAAACCCTGGACCTGTCTGAGGCGAAAATCTGGGGCTGTCGGTCAAACACCTGCCCGCATTGAAACAGGAAGCCCCGGCATCTCCCCAGCGTTCCGTCATAGGGCTCCGGAGGTGGCACGGGGGACTCCCGAACCGGCGGGGCGAGGACTGGAGAGGGGAGTGCAGGTGATGGGTCCGGTGCTGGAGCCGGCTGAAGCTGGCCTGTCCGAACCAGTCCCTGCAAGATGCGGCCAACCTCAGAGACCTCACCTGCCATGGATTGCAGGGCTTGACGCATCTCCATGAGCATCTGCTGGTGTGCCTCCAGCTGCGTGCTATGTCCGGCCAGCGTAGCTGCTCCTGTGGTCGCTGCATCCATCTTATGGTCAGTCTGTTCTGTCACGGGAGTTCACGGGTAGGACCCAAATGCAGACCACAGGAGACAGAGTCCAATGAAACAGGTTTATTTGGTAGACAGGTGGGTGGCTGGTGTGAGTCCCGTGGCTCGACACCGGGGGCTGGTAGCTCGACTGTGTGATGTCCCGTGGCTCGACACTGAAGAGTTGACAGATCGACGGTGTGATGTCCCGTGGCTCGACACCGGAGAGTTCGTAGATCGCCCAGTACTTCCCACCCGTAGCAGAGAGGAGAGAGATTAGCACAGGAAGATACCATGGGGTTTACTCACGAAACGGCGGACGCTACCAAGGCAGAAGACAATACAGACTGACGCCCCAAGCCTGCAGGACCAGGGCTTATATGCTGCCGGGTAACGAGCCAGATTGTCCGCAGCTGGCATCCATCAGAGCGGTAGCAGTGGGAGGAGTCAGGAGGCAGGTCCGAGAAAACACCAAGCACATGGCATAACAAAAACAAACAGGGGAATGACAGACACATGAGGAGAGGAGATTGGAGGGGAAACAGAGGTAACCACACAGTGGGTCAGACAGGGATCCTGACATTGGTAAGACATTTTTTCACAGATATTCCTAATCGCCAGACGTTGAATCCTACTGACTTTGGGGATACCCTGACTTTGCCGTTAGCGCCCACCAGTAGGTTGACATTGCTGACTTACATTTAGTAAAATTACTCAACAACCATTACATGAATAACCATTACATTTGGTGCAGATATCCATGGTGTCCAGAGGAAGAATGCTAATGACTTTGGTGACACCAGCATTGTTTGCTTACTTATTGATAAGGAGAGCTGGTCTTGGTGCCCCTCTCTGGATCGCTGTATTGTCTATTTTACACAGGCTGGTGAAAGCATGGCAACTTGCAGCATCGGCTTTGCCTGTCCGCTTACAGAGGCACTGGTGGCCTTTCAATGTCATTAATAAATGCTTTGTAAGGCATAGATAGTCCTCACTTTAGATGAGGTCACACAAAATACTTAACGACTAGTAACTACCTGAATTAATCATGAATTACAGTATTAATACATGTTTATAAAGCATATATTAACATAGTCCCTAACCATTAGTGCATATCTAAATCATTATATGTATAAATTCATGAATAATGTACGTCTGAATAAGTTCTTAATCATTTACTTACAATGTATAAATGATGCTATTAATCATCTACAACTCCTTAATAATTGGTTTGTAATATATATAATACTTAATTTACAAATGGGAAATTCATCATTTATAAAGTATGAAAACACACAATAGATGAGTTATGAATTGCATACTAATGAGTGTTAATATAGGAACAATGCTTTATAAATGATGAATTAAGTGTTTACTCATACTTAGCTAATGCTTATGTGTAGTATTACAAAGTGTTATCCGTTAGCCTTGCAACCTGACAGGCTAAGTGGCCTTTCACCCATTTACAATTGGCCTTAGGCATCTTGTGCCGAGGCCACAGGTGTGTAAATAGTGTTATTTGTATATGAGCACATGGGTGAGCACTCTGGTGCTGTTGACATCTCATTTGAACTGCCATTGCATGCTCCCGCAGGAGCAGCTGGGTCTGCTTGGTTTCCTTGTGGTATGTCTTACATAGTCTCGACACAATAGACAACGGATGGTTACATGAGCAACCCAGGTTCTCTGAGTGGAGAGATCCTCTCTCCCGCTAAAAGACGCTCCAAAATGTATTCCAATCACTGCAGAGGCAATGCATGTGTAGTGCTTATAAGACCACAAAATTGCTCATCAGTGCGTGGCCACCACAGGCTTTGTGGAATATGGGATATGTAGGGTGGAGAGTTATGTAACCATCCTTTATCAAGTGAGTTTTTTAACAGTGTCATCATCAGCTCAAAAACTTGATTTGTCCAATACCTGCAAAACGAATGGCATTTTAAGCATCTCAATCGTTACTTTGTCTTTCCTGCTATATTTATCAAATGTATGCATGCTAACATGCTAAACACAGGCGGTGAACTTAGACAGCAGTATACCAGCTGATGTTAGAACTTAGCTCACAGAGCCTCTTGCATGACTGTAAACTCTAGTCTTTTTAGGATTTCACATAACTTTGCAAACATAGACCGATACATTGTTATTGTCAAGTAGATAACAGGGAACTAATAACTACATGGTGAACAACCAATCGATACTGTGCATAAAAATGAAATAACAAGAGAAGTACACCATAAACAATCAAAAACATTGCTGGAGTGTAAATTGGAGTTTGTAGTGTTACTTTGTTGCTTTCTGAGGCTGACTCAGGTTAATGATTAGAAATAAAAGTTGTTACAATATATTGCTGAACCAAGTGAGTGGCAAACAACAGTTAAAATGACTCTATATATCTATAGTAGGCAGCCATAATTGTAATGGAATAGGCATGCTCATTATCTATCCATTTAAAGTCAGAGATATACATTCTACACTCTGCAGTTCTGTGCCGGCAGCTCGTTATGAAGAATGGAAAGGTACTAAACATCAATAGCATGCATGACTTCTTTTATGAGCCTTGCGCACAGTTAAATTGGTGACATTTGGCCTTTAATGGGCTGACTGAAAACTCATATCCCTTCTAACTACTGAATAAGGACTTCTAATGAACACCCAACCCGCTAAGAGAGTTAGTGGCCAGTACTCACTGAACTGAGAAACCAGGAAAGGCAATTATCAAGGTTTCCAAACAGCACTGATCGAGGATTGCGGCCCAGAGCAATGTTTTTAACCTTGGTTTTAGGACCCTGGTTTTACTGCAACAGCCTTGCAGCAGTTTTCAATATTAAACAATTGCCATTGCACTCTCTTCATGGACTAAATTTAATCCTCCAAAGCAGCTGTAAAGCGCAAATAAAATTAAACACATTCGCAAAAAGACAGAGCTTCCAATCTCGGCTTATCAAGTTGAAATGCAAGCAGTTTTGAGTCCCTAATCACAGCCTAAGCAACCAAACCTCAGGATCAGCTCATTCATGATAATCTGAAAGGCCACACGGCACCAACTCACTGACCCAGCTAGCTGTAAACCTGCTGAGGAGGAACATTATGCCACATGTTTTTTACTTCAGCATCACTTTTCATGCCTTCATTTTTTAGCACGCCGACTGTGCTATTGATCTACGAGCAAGGTGATTGGATGTTGCGATTAATGACCTCGGAGGAAAGAAGTATTCCTCTGAGGTCCATTCCCTGAAATGCCACGAGATTACCTTCCGCCTTCCACCAGAGCTTATGATCAGTGTGAGTGATACAGGGGCTGGAGGACTGAACAAATGACGGCCCTTGAGTCACAGGAGACCTGTGTAAGTGTAAAGGTAAAGTAATTTTTGTAAAGAGCAGAGTCTCCATCCCTCTTTTTCTGTCATTTATTCATTCTCTGATTCTCCCTCTTCCTCTTCTCCCTGTCCCGCATCTTCACTCTCTCCCTTTACTCACCCCTCCCTTTGCACTCGCTCAAGTCCTCAATTATTTTCAGACTGCCAGGCAAGGCACTGCGGGGGCACAGGGGACCATTTGGACTTAGTACATTAAAGAATTCATGATTTGAAACCACCACAGCCCACCCTGACGACTCTATGATATGACTTTTCAGTGCCTGAAGCTCCTTACTTCTTTCCCCTTTTTCCACCAGACTGGCTCTCATTCCCCCTGACGACTGACATTGATCTATCCTTGAGTCTTTTAGCTCCAGGACTCCCATACCTTAAACTTCTGACTACTGACCATTAAGAGAAACAGAGCAGCCGATATTTATGAATCTGTCTGTTTCTTGTGTCGCCATCTGTAAATTGGCCTGTTGGTATCAGGCACATAGAGCGACAGACATGACAGCAGACTGCTGAAAAAGAGATGAAATGTCTCTGTGTAACACAGGAAATCAATCTATAAAGAAAGTGTGTGTGGGGGGGGGGGGGGAATAAGAATGGGGACAAGAACACAACATCAAGTAGTATGTGTTGGTCTTTCGAGTCTTGTGTATTTGCATTTTTTTTTTTAAAGTTGGTTTTCAATCTTAAATAAGAACAAAAGATACAATTGAATAGTGGTTAAATTATTACAAAATGAGGTATGCAATTGTCAGCTTGCCAAAAAGTCTGAACAAAACGTGTATCTTTTTTTAATCTTGACAGGGATTTGATTTTCTCTAAATGTTTGATTTGCCCAAAATCATATGTTGCCTCAATGGGTTTTACAAGCCCAAACAGCAACAGCTCATCGATATCTGTTTACTAAGATGATAAAGAAAAAACCTTACAATGAAGAAAAAGCCAAAACATGACCTTGTCGAAATCAATATTGATACGATGAATCCAAGGCTTTACAATACTGATGTGCTTCGAGGGTCATTAAAAAAATACTGAATAAGCAAGATGCGTAGATCCTCCAGGCTACTGATATACATATATTAATAAAATAATGGTCATACCGCCTCCACAAGTAAATACACTTTGGAGTTTGACATATTTTCGGTGAGAGAAGTGTTGTCAATAAACAGTATAAGTGCAACATACTACGCAGAGACTCCACATCCTAGCGTGCACCTGTTTGCTATTCACAGGAGAGGATGGCATCACCAGGTTTCTACAACACAGAAACAGTTAGTTTCAGTGAAAGAATGAAAACATTGCAGACATCCACTGTTACTACTCTACTCACTGTGGCCTCATTCATAAATTTCCATCAGCCACATGCGCAAGAGGAAAATTAGCAGTAACCTAAAATAAAAATGATGTCAGGTCTTTAAACCACTTATGCTTGTAATGTCATTGCCGTGTACGAGATAGTGAGCAAAATATAACATTATAGATGATGTCTATTTTCGGCTTCTCAAATTACATGTCCAATTATTGACGTAAAGCACACAGAGTAAATGAGTTATACAAAGAAAAAGCTACTCTCACGTAGTCTTTACTGATCAATCTGACGCGCAACATCACCATCTAAAATCAGGCATCAGGTTTTCTGTAATTTGTTAGCTGTTGTGATTTTTCAAATAGTTTGCATGATCAGAGTACCAACACTACACATTGCCAGAACAGTAAAAAGCCTTGGCTTTTAAGCAGTCAATCATTCAACCTCTACCTTTTCATTCAAGCCCTAATGTGCATCCAATTTTCTATTTTTTTTTTGTCAAGCATCATGCTTTCATAAGACGTCATAATACATGGTGTTTGCAATATGATGGGAACATAGTGCCATCTCCTGGACAGAGTGGCTACTGTCATATTCTTTGAAAGAAATTGTCTAACTGTCTGAGACATCTGGTTGCAGACATATAATGTTACTCGATCCCTGGAGACTCAGTATTCCCTTTGCTCTTCTCCCATTCAACCTGGTGTTTCTATTTACTCGTGGCTTTGTCTGGCACAGCGATAAAGACACAAAGCAAGAGAGGAACTGGGAGAGACAGAGTGAGAGTCCTAGTCAAGACACTGAATGCCCTAACATGTGTTTCCAGAATACAGGGGCATTCTTAGCCACAACGCCCGACTCCAAACAAGCCCTCATCACTGTGGGCGGTATGCTACTCTCAGTGTGAGTTCCCTAATGGCCATAATGGAGGACAAGATCATTTATTATTGCTGGGGGGTGAGGTATGTATACGGCTACAATTAAGGAGAAAAACATCCTGGTGCTTGTAAAGGGCAGTAATGTGACTCGGGGAGTGATGGATGCTGGGGAAATGAGTCTCACAGGCCAGTGGGAGTATCTTATTATCTGAGGCAGGTGGGGGATCTGTCATTAAGGTAAATTAGAGAAGGGAGAGAGCGATAAGGAAGGAAGAAATGGACTAAAAATAGAGGTGTCTTAAAATTGGAGAGAAGGAAGAGAAGAGGGGCCAAAGGTAAGAGATGTTAAGACAGTCTGTTGCTTAGAAACAGTTGTATAAGACAGGTGGATGAAGATAATTGCAATTCAACTTAAAGTATGAGCTCCACCACAATGTGCCCTTAATGCAATGCCTTCCATTTTGCATTTAGTATACTCCGCTGGGATTTGCATCATTGGTGAAATTACTGTAGATCATTTCGCATTGTCAAAAATGACTTCCCCAGTTTGCTGTATTTATAAGTTTGCAGCATACGACGGTGAGTGAAAGCGTATTTTGTTTTTATTTTTATAAATTTGTATAAAGTATGTCAACATACAGTATGTATCTGTGTCACTGTGCAGCAGTCCAACATAATTATTACATTTCTATTCATAATTGTTTTTCTGCATGTGTGCAGAGAAACAACAGGTGTGTATGTACACATCTGTACATTTGTGTTGATGTAATCATGTTTTCTTTGCAGCGATCCAGTGAAGTGATTGTGTCATTGCAGAATCCACAGTCATTAAGTTGTGCCTTGAAACACATTATTGTATGCATGTTCAGAACATGCTTGTTTATGCTTTTTCTAATATGCACCTATCTATTTGAATTACTGTATCTGACTGCATCCACAGTCACTATTTTGCCCTGGAGACTTAGTCAGACAAACAGTACGGGTGGTCAGTAGCAAGCAAATCTCAATTACACTGACAGGTGACAGTGAACAGAATAAATTATCATTATGTCTACAGAATGCAGCCAAATGTATCACAGACTGTTCAGTGTGTGTGTGTGTGTGTGTCTATGTATGTTATTGTGGATGCCTGTATACGTGTGTCCACTTTCGGGATGAAGAGCCATATGCATGAATTCATTCTGTGGGGCAGAAAATGCCAATGAGCTGCTTAATAGCACCATTAGGCTCTGACAAATGAAAACACTAACTTAGTCCAAAATGGAGATTCATATGTTTCACTGCAGTTGGTTTCTTAACCATCACTCGTGGGTTAATCTTATGATTGTGACATTTTGAACTGCCATTGATTCAAATGGAGCATTCATGTCCATGGATCACTGTTATTCAGATTATACAAGAGGTGAAATTTTGGAAGTTAATGTGGACTGATTTCATTACCATAGGATACTGGTAATGTCCAGCTCTAATTCAAAACAAAGTCTGCTCAAATCTGGGAAGGTTAACTTTACACTCGCTTCACCTTTCAAATACCAACAGTTTTATCAAGCTATATGTAAGTAAACCAATTCAACTGAACCCAAAAGGACACACAGCTACACATGATAAAGATGGCCACATGGATTCACAAATACAGAGGAAGTTGGCAACCTTTGTGCACAAACAAATGTGAATAACTGCTCTAAGTAGAAGTCAATATTTTAATGCATCCAGAAGTGAGTTTTTTTTTTGTCATACTTTTAACATGGATTAGGTTTTGGTACAGTGTCACACAATGGGGATCCTGATTACCATTGTGAAATGTGTATTAATGTGTTTATTTCATTGCAAACTGTCACATGTGTATAGGGTATTTATTTATTAATCAGAAATACAAGTTATATACTGTACAGAAAAATATAACTGTAGAAAAGCAAATGGTATTTTACACATGCTTTGAAACTAGGGGACTCAGGAATATCCCATTTAAACCATGCTGATATGCTGTGTAGACACCATGCAACATTTTTCCATCTCATCCTTATCTGGATAATCCAAAATTCCAAAAATGGGAATAAAATGTCACGGTCCTCTATCTCATGTACATACCGTGACATTTCTTGAGCATGGAGTATAAACTTTGTTTATCCCCGTGTCTGTGTGTGTGTTTTGCATGTGTCTATGCATTTGTGTCTTCTAATGTGTGTAATCTTGTGTGTTTATTGCGTACATGACCTCTGTTGTGCAGACGTTTTGCGAGTGTTTTGTGTGTTTCTATGTTTGCAGGTGGACTTTTTAATGGGTTTCTTGTTGGTAGATGTCCTTGATTTGCATTGAGGGACAGACCAGTTTAATGCACAAATAGCTAATCCCCAGCCTCATGGCGGATGCAATATGATAAGAAATGCATTGTCGTACTAATGTGCTTTCATTGATATCATCATCTGCCAAAAGCAGAGAGGTAGACAGAGCACAAGAGGGGGGAAAACAAGAGAGAAAAAGAGTGGCACAGGGAAACAGAGAGAAGGACAGACACTAAGTCATAAAATGAGACAAAATGAGCAAGGGCGAGAATTTAAAAAAAAATGCAGACATACAGACAGAAGTGACGGCAAAGACATTCAGACAGCAGGAGCAAGAGATGGAAAGAGGCAGATGGGGGACATTAAGTCAAAGTTAAGTAACCATCGTCTGCTTCTTTATCTCACCCAGATATGCTAATCCGGTGAGCCTCTGCTGATATGAGTTTAACAGCCTGGCTGGTGTGTGTGTGTGTGTGTGTGTGTGTGTGTGTGCGTATGTGTGTGAGAGAGAGTGAGAGAGAGCTTGAGTGTGAGAAAAGACCCAGTTGTCCATGCTTCCAGTTACACCAGCACTGCTGAGCCAGTACTGGATGACACAGTTATAATCTCTTTGCGATGTAAAAGTGAGTATAAATCACATCGAAGGCACTCAACAAAATGCAACTGTGTGTGTGTGTGTGTGTGTGTAAGGCAAAGGGAAAACATGAATTAAGCGTGGAATGTGTTTGTGTGTCTGTGGAAGTAGGTAAAAGAGAGCAAAAGTGTGGTAAGTTCATGAAGGAAGGGATTTATGGGTGCTTGCAATTATGTGAATATGTGGCAGAGGGAAAGCGACAATTGGTACATGTACTTATTTAGAGTTAGACGGTGAGGTCATTTTTGCGTACGTAATATTCCTATGTCATCAAGGCAAAGCTGTTGTTTCAACAACACTGATGCATTTTGGATTAGCTTGAGCCGAAAGAAAAATGTACCCACTTATTCTTGACATTGTTGTTTGATGCAATGGCATTGGCAATGAAATTCAGTCCTAGATGAATTAAAATGCAACATACTAGCTTACAAGGAATTCCTTTTTAATTAATGTGCATCTTATGAAGCAGTGATCTGCAGTATTTGCTCAATCACCTTCATTGTTTTTGTCATGACACATTTTTACCTGGTTAGGTATAATGTAAGGAACATTGTTTTTGTCGTACTGAGCCATTCAGATTGACCAGTCCTTATTACCATTTTAAACATTCAAAAGTAGTCGCAAATAAGCCAACTGGATTTTGAGTGTGCCTCATAGCTATTAAGAAGCTCTCCTATAGGCGCTCTGACAAACGATGCTTTTGTGTCAAATATTAAGCTTAATTCTCTGTAAAATTGCCAAAAAGGGTTCCATACATAACGTTATTATCCGACAACCCACAGTCACTGTAATTTCATATCAAATGGCGACACGTTTATCTTCCATTCTTGTGGCCAATCAATTGGACATGCATCTTGCTATCGCAGAGACTTGACCTAGTAACATATTTCGATTATAATCTAAACAGCACTTTTCATGTCAGGACATGTCTAGGCAGAGACGAACTCTCAGTGCTGTACCTACGTGTGTGTAGTGTGACCGATCACCTGCCACCACATCTGATTCAAATAAACCTTGTTTCATTTTCAGTGACACATGTTCATGGGACTTTAGCATGCCACGATTAAAGCGTGTCCAATCATCGCTCTCCCCCGACAACTGGAGGAACATATAACAAAGTATAAACCCCTGTACATGCCCACATGCTGTGAAATCCATGACACATCTGCAAGCATAGACATGCACCAAGACTCATGCATGTTCCCTGACAAGCAGCAGAGGTTTCAGAACCCGTTACTGGTAAAGATGACTATTTCAGGCTCCGATGGCCAAAGTGAATAAGGCTCCATTAACTCTACATCCCTTCTTTTCTCTATAATTCCCTCCATTTTCCTCTCACCGGCTCCATTTATTCCCTTTCTTGTCTTCATCTTTCTTTCTCTCTCTCTCTTTTCTTACTTGCCCCCACCTTCTATCCATCTAACTCTCCGTCTCAGCCCTCTCTCTAATATCTCCCCTGCAGCCATTTTCCGGGACTCTACAGGGAGGGAAGCAATCTTAGATTCATTTTACCTCCAATTTCCAATTTGAGAGACCCCTGCTGCTGGAGGCAGAATCTTCAGCGGGTCTGATGTGAGTCATCCTGTTAAATTAAAGTCCATAAAAAATGGCAAAATATTTCAATGGCCGCCCATGTTTATAGAGCAACAAGACCAGAACACTACGTTCTGTACACAGAGCAGTATGCATCACTTACCATCTTGGCTTCTAGGGCTCAACAAGTTCTCATATGACATGAGAAGTAACATGACTCAAAGATGCTAAACCCAGGGTGAGATAGAAATGGGCCCAGAGCTGACAAAATCATGAAAAACACTGCCTTGAATGGCCCTCGTGTAACAAGCAGATCCCCCAAAGAGAGATGTTAGGATAGACTACAAGATGTATCGTCTGGTCTTTGTATATGCAACTTCATATGCGTGCTGAAAGCCTTTTGTAAAACATTATTTGTTGCATAATGTGTCTGGGATTTATACTATATATCTTCACTCTGCCGAAAAAAACAACATTCAACAGCCACAGTGGGTATCATTGACAGCAGAATGAAAGCTCTCTTGGTCTCTGTGTTACTGCTAATCTGACCCCCTGCAAACTAAAACCCCATCTATTCCCAAAATGCCCTTTGATACTCCATTACTGAAAAGAATACAGTGTGCCTTGTAGTCTCCATATGTCCATTCTCAAATCCTCACATAAAAGAGCTGCGCACACACACAATTATTTTTTTGCTCTTAATCTAGCAGGAACACAAACTGTCTCCCTCTCCCAAAAAAAAAAACACACACTCTCCGTTCCCCACACTGTACTGTTGCGTTCACACTCACACAGCACACAGTCCTCTATTCCCAGTATAAAGCCCGGAGACCGGTGTGGGATTAGCTTTCTGGAAGAAAAAAGCTCAGCTCCTTTGATAGTTGAGCTGGCCTGGAGAGCAGGGAGGCAGGTGCACCACGAGAAGAGAGGAGGGGAGAGAGACGTGTGTGTGTGTGTGCGTGTGTGTGTGTGTGTCAGAGGATTCAGCCCAGTCATCCCATCTATTGAGAGGAAAAGAGGGGGCTTCTGGCAGAGCTGGCCCCTGTAATTGGAGAGCTTGGCATGGCCAGAAGTGAAGCGTGGTTGGCTGTTTCCACGTGGTGACAGTTGCTTGCCAGCCGGCACACGCACGCATTTATGCACACAGACACACACAAATACACAAATTTAGGCAGACGTTTAAACTTTTGAGTGCCGTCCATTGACTGGCATTTGTTCTAATCCTTTCCCGATTCTCTCCACAGCAACTGCTACTGTCATAACCAACAAATGTAATTATCAACCTCATCTCTGAAATTGATCATCATGATGGACCTTTCATGAATTTTGTCAATCAGGATATTTTATCTGCACAGATAGTAAACACTGATATTACAGGCTCACATACTATACAAACAAACACAAGCTGCCAGCCTGTAACCACGGTAACTGAGAGAGCAAAGGAGGCCTCTTCCAGATGCTTTTGTTCTTAAGGACATCCCTTGGACACGGTCTGCCATATCTCCATGTGACTGTCTTTCTCTCTCTTACTCACTTATAGTAAGAGTCAGAGAGACAGAGACAGAGAGAGAGAGACATGCACCTATAATCCTCCAATTTGAGGCTTTTTCAAATGACCAATACAGAGACACAGGGAAAAAGAGAGGGGAAGAGAACCAAAGCAGAGGGGCTTGAGATTGCAGATGGATCTACAGAATACAAAAAGAGCAGTAAATGGGAGAGGTATTGTGTGCTGGACCCAAACTCGCCCTACCACCAGTGAAGAAGGTGCAAGATTGCATGTCGTAGGTTCAGATCAGATTCAGGGTCTTTTACAAACTATACATGTGTCTAGAAACGAGACACGTATAAGATATGACTGTTTGCACTGGAAAGGCCTAATTTTCCTACAATGTTGCGGAAAATTATGCATTTTCTGGCATTCAGTTGTCCCGATGAAAGCAAATAAGCTTGGATGTTGGGGCAGGCCACACAAATCATGGATTTGAAATTATAGGTCATCAGAAAACATTGCCTCTATACAGATTCCGCTGTAGTTATAGTGAGCGACGGACCGATCCTCAGATACCAACTCGACACAAACTCCTTCCGATACATAAATAACCATCTCTAATCTTAATACAGAGTCTAAACCAACAGGCCTGACCTGTGGGAAACTGTCCTGATCTATATTCTGCAGTATAGTTGCCAAACATTTTTTGGCAGTTCTCACATAAATGGCTACAAAAACATCATACGGAAGTGTGTGTGTGTGTGTGTGTGTGAGAGAGTGAGAGAGAGTGAGAGTGAGAGTGAGAGAGAGAGAGAGAGAGAGAGAGAGTCTGTGGGCTGTGATCAAGCATGATTAATTGCTATTAAGTGTGTCTCTCATAAGTGATGTTGTGCCTGGAGAGCAAAGCAGAGACTATTACAGCTCAGACTCATACATCAACCCCCATAAGCCGATGACTGATGACCACTCAGTGTAAATGTGTGAAATGGTACAATTAAAATATGGGGGTAGCTGAGGATCACTGTAGGAACACGAGGCTACAGCCCAGTGTGTGCACATGTGTGGCAATAGGTAAAGAGTTGTCAAAAAGCTTAAAACGATTACCTGTTGTTATTTATGAGTGCTGTATGAGTATGATTAATTATGTACGATCATATTTCAAATAGAAACTTTTTGGTTGTCTTCCAGACTTCCTAGACGTGTACAGGAGACTAACAAATGAGGTGGACAAGCATAACTTTCATTTACATAGACACTGCTGCACACTATTTCTACATTTAATGAGGTCGATGTATGTATGATTTATGCCTTCATATGATTTATTGACCTAATTACTTCCATTGTAGCTCCTGATTTCTTAAAGAATTTCAACATTAATATGAAACTTGATCTAGAAAATTGTATTAAAAAAAGATGTAAGTTTAATTAGTATTGGAAGCCCATGTGTCTAATACTGTTATACTTTCATTATAAAGAAAAATATTGTAAAATGATGTTTTGCCCATAGAGCTCTACGCCTACCTTAATGTATTTTGTCTGACTGATTTGTTTAGAACTGCAGCTTTTCCATCCTAACCTGATTCTCTGCATTTCCCCTGAAGCTTCTCAGTTTGTTGATCAATGATTACAGGAAATATGAGCAAAGCATTCTCATAACTAGATTTGTTGATGGCCAATACAACAGAGAGCCTTTGGCCACAGTTTTAATACATTGATGCAGTGATAGGGATGTGTTAGAATTATAATAACATTTGCCTGACTGTTATCTGTATGTTTTCTTTTCTGTTATTAAAAAGACAGCAGAGTTGTATTTGCTTAAAGTACTCTGACTTATTGACAAATTAGAGCACTGGTCCCAGGTTTTCTTGTATCACTGGAAAGAGCT
Source organism: Melanostigma gelatinosum (assembly GCF_949748355.1). Lineage (NCBI taxonomy): Eukaryota > Metazoa > Chordata > Actinopteri > Perciformes > Zoarcidae > Melanostigma > Melanostigma gelatinosum. The sequence continues at coordinate 16,251,454 of NC_136642.1, read as the reverse complement.
GAATGTCAGTGATTTTTGGTGTGGTGTATCCATTATTCTAATCAGGCCAGATCGCAGTGCTAAAGATGAATTTAAACTAATTCCTTTCATCACAGGGAACCTATCATGTCAGTTTTCCAAAGTATTTAATTCAGATTCTATTAAGATCTTTCCTCACATGTACCACCATTCTTTGAGGCTGCATAAATATTGTCACAATGTCTGTATAGCTATAACTTTGACAGCTTTGTCCCACAGAGAAAGATCCCTTCCATCAGAGCAAAGCCTTTTTTGGCCCATCCAGTCAATAGTTTATGAAATACAGCAAGGCCCAAGTGGAAAGTCCGAGCTTCCAGCCCTGGTATGGCAGAATGACAGAGGAATCAATACCATGAAGAATGGACAACACCGAGGCTAAGGTTCCTGAGATGGATAGATCAGGTGTCCCTCCCTCTCATCTATCATAAAATATAAAGAGGTGGGGAGGGCTAATGCAGGTCAGCTCAATTCATGTATGCTTAAATGGGAGTACAAATTTGATAGAAAGTCATGGTCTTATATTCTCATTATAATTTGATTGAAAATAAACCATGTAAAATGAATCAAATAACATCTGAAAGAGCTATTGCACTAGTTTTAACATATAGGACAAAAGCTCCAGCTGTTGTTGACTGTCAAACACACCTTGCACAAGTGTGTTTGATGAATTGAGTCATGAAAATCATGCCAACATAGTTTAGAAGTTATTAAAAGACTGGCAAACAGTACACACAACCGAATAAGCTAACAAGCCTATACATCAAACATTTGTGACGTATTGTATCATTATGAGGCAAAAAATAGACACTGAATTCTGAAGGTGAAACTATTTCCATATTTGCACAGTATTTATTCACTGTTGATGCAGAGGCCCTTATGCCCAGTAGATGTCAGCCTTGTTGGTTCGAAGTAATTACTGACTCCAGTGCTGCTGTTTACAGTTGTAGTTAAATAGAAAATGATGTGCTTTGTTAAACCACTTGAATGGTTTATCAGATAATCTCATTCATAGCAAGATTCCCACCATCATAATAGTGTACATATTAGATAGATTACCAGAGAACACATAACAACAAACCGTACAGAGTAACAGACACAATTTGACCAATGGTAAAGAACCCTCCCCAAGTGATATGCATTTTTTACAGAAAACAACCAGCTTTTTCAAGAAGCTATGATAAAAAAATATGTTTGTCCAAGCGTCTTTGATTATATATTGTCGACTAAGGTTTTGGTGATTTTATTTTCCCGTGCCAATTTGGATGTCTGAAATGTACAGCACCTGCAAAGACGTACAGATTATCCACAATAAATTAAGCAATGTTTGAAATATTTAATTTTTCCAATTTTCCAATAGCAAAAAGACGCATATGAAGATATACATGAAGGAGGGAGATACAAATGTGGCTGTCTCGTATCTATTTCGGTCTACAGGTAATCTAGCATGCCAGGGGTGAAGTCATGGGTGACGTTATGGATGAGAGAGTAACATAAATCACACACACTTAAAGGAAACATGGCCCTACTTAATTGAAAAAGGTCGCCTACAGCAAATAGAGAAAACTAATGACTACAAGTTGGCTTAAACCCTTTCCAGAGTAGTGCTGAAAAACATATTTTATCTCTGTTTTCTGTGGAAGACAAGGTTACAATTCTTCTTAGTAATTGTTTATATAGATTATATATAATAATATATATATATTTTTATTCACATTGGGGTGGAAAAAATAACTTGATTCATTGATTCACAACTTTAATTCATTATAATCATTATTTTACTGTTCTAAGCAGGTTACTGCTGCCTGTTATGATTCTTATTGCCTTTCTAATCAGTTCTTGTCAGACTACTGTCCAAAAGAAATGTCTCATGTAGCAATAGCTGCAGCATTACTGCTAATGTAGGTCACAATGTCCCGCCAGGCAGCCAGGTTGTCCGACCTACATGGTAGTTAAGTCATCTTGTTTCTATCTAGACGATCTGCCAACCAGGCATGTACGGCCTACCCTACAGACATTTTAGCAGACCAATGTGTCTTTTGTTTCTTTCAAGTTACTAGCACCCAAGTTAGCTACATACAGTATCGACAATTAGAGTACAGTAGACAATTAGCTTAGTCCAGAGTCATGTCTGCTTGGCTGCGACTATTTCTGCTTTTTTGTATCACTCTATGCTATGTAGGAATTAAGTGTGCATATTGCATTTCACATTAAAAAGTGTGGAATACCTTTGGAATAAATGTTCTATTGTTTCTTTGCTCAGTGACTAAAAATCCCCGCAACCCCCCCCCCCTCTCCCTACCCCACCCGATCTCTCTCTTTCTCTCTAATGAGCTGTGGTCTGTTATCAGTCATTACAGGAAGCCTGATTATCCAACTGGCATTCTGCACACGCTCACAGAGAACTTCCTGAAGGTGACCTTTTAGCGTCGCCATAGAAACCTCCTCTCTCCGCTCTGAGATGCTCGGCTTGTACACAGTCAGAGAGGAAGCGAGAGAGATGACAGAACGTTCTCTTCCCAACAAAAGGACATTAGTGTGCTGCAATGTGATATAGCACATGCTCACATCTATGTATGATGTAACAGGACAGATTATTTTGTTAACCAATAATGAATAAGATGAACTCACCTATTTTTAAACATACAGGTTCAATGCTTCAATTTATCATACTGTACTTTTTGTCACCTAATATATTTTACAAATTGGACTATCCATTACTTAATTTGACCTGAAAGCAGCTCTCACAAACACAGCCCCTACTGCGTGAGCTGATTTAAACATGTTTATTAATGGATTTGGCGAGAAAATAACACAAATAACTTCAAAAGGTAAGCCGACAGAGCCTCAGAGAAAGATATTCTCCACTGTATGAGTATGGGATGAGTGTGAGCGAGCAGTTTGTGTGATTAAACACAGAAATGATTGCAACGTATTCAGGGTGGCTGATGCCTATGACAACATGCATCAGACAAAAGGCAGACACACCCGTAGATGGGTCTCCAGTCCTTCACATATATCATTTGCATGTGGTTCATAGGCAGTACAACAAATGTGTTGGCACCACTCAAGTACGGTAATTGCAAATAAGGTGAGATGCAATTCCATTTTTACATCTAAAAAAATAAATCATGTCTTATCATTGAAGACCCATATCTTTAAAAGCATACTTATCTTTGATACGTAAAAAACATGTAATTATTTGATCAATTATTATATCAAACAACTTTCTAAAGCACACAAAATTAAGATGTAATACAACTGAATAGACCTTAATACACTAACCTAACAGAGGCATGTTATTCTACACCTGCCGCTGAGCTGTATGTTTTCAGTTTCTTGCCTCAGCTGAACATCTGACCCATCACCTGTCCACCAGGCTCCTTATTGTCAATCAGTCAGTTCTTTGGTGGTCCGGCCTTTATTCTCGTTTACAGTACCGGTTAGCCCCCTGAATATTGTTTGCCTGAGAAGATGACTGAAATTCTGCCTTTCGACCAATAAAGACTAACTTAATGCCTCCTGAGTCTAAATTGTGAGAACCAGATCTGTAATCCAGTGTGGCTAATAGAATCTCTCCATTTACAGCCTTTGCCAATTAATACTGATTGATGTTGCAGAGGTGCGAGTAGGATTTACTAATTTTAGCTGCCACTTCATCAAAATCACAGAGATCCACAATGTGTTTTTGTACGGAAGGTTTCTTTCTGAAAATCATAAATGACAGTGGGATTCCCACTTCCCCATTTGGCCATTTCAAACTACCCAACTGTACACAGTGTGCAAAGTCATAGACATAATCAAGGCTCATTCTACACTGCATTCTATGTATCCAATGTTTGTTGTCCACTTTAAGTGTTTAGAAGAAATTAACTTCCAAGAAAATGTTGTTATTACTGTAGTGCACACATTAAACAAACCTGAGAAGTAAAACGCATTTTTATAAAAACTTTTATTGTGGTGAGTTTGACTGAACAGCAGACTCATTCTTGTGCTTTACGAACAGGAGCTCTGTACGTCAGTCGTGATGTGGATCGTCCCTTTAGGTCGTACCTTCCTCCAGAAGAGCAGAGACGGTGACGAATACTTCCCTCGACAGTGTGTCATTGACAGCACTAAAAATAGACTGTACTGTATGTGACTGGAATTCTGAGAAACGGGTGTGTGGCTTTTGCATTATTGTGTACCTGCTGTGGATTTTGACGCAAAGACTCAGATGCCTTTCCTCCACCCTTAGGTTTTCATTTGTGTTTCTGATGTATGACATCCCATTGAGCCGACGCAAATTACTGCATTTTGAGCTTTTTTTTATTATCTATACTTTCATGTATACATGTGAATGCATATTGGAACAGTAGTTACTATGATAGAGACCAATACATTTTGTAGGCCTGTGCCTGTCTTTGACTTTCAACTGACATTGTTATGACAAGCTCCCCTGTGAAACAAGGTGTTCCTGCCCTCTGTTCCTATAGAAACATCATCCATCCATCCATCTAACATGAATTCATTCATCTAGGCCTGAATGTTTAATCCTGAATGAATGTCTTTGTTCAGCCAGTCCTCCCTCCTGTCTGGTTATTTATATTCGCTGTTGAATCACATGTTGTCATGGATGTGACGCATGCGCACAAGACAACGTAAAAATCTGAATCATCGAGAGAGAGAGAGAGAGAGAGAGAGATGACTGTAGAGTGATGGGACCCGGCTGAGGGAACGGCAGCGAGTGATCACTCTCCGAGCTGTTAATGACAGGTAAATGACGATTTCAATGATTTTCAGAAATATTTCTGTAATTAGAGAGGCTCAGATGGATTGACGATTTTGTAAATAACATGTCGGGAAATGATATTCCCTGCATAGACTCGGTGTCATCCTTGCACGAGATATCGTCTCGCACATCTGGAAGTAGCGTTATTGTTGGAACAATTTCGAAAATTTTCTCTTAAACTTTGTGCGTCACCTTTCACCTATTCGCTGGTTTCTAAATCCACGAGGGCTTCGGGCGTTGCTCTCCGAATCAGATGAAATACAACTTAAATAAGCGTGAACCTGCGGATGTCATATTTAGAGATTACATTTTTCAAAGACATCAGACGAACCGAATTAAGTCTTTGTTGCAAAGTCCGCCTTTCGAAGTTGAATTGCAGCGCGTGCTGTGTTTCTATTCTTGTCTCATGGGGGGTTGGGATGAGGTCTGGCTGTTGTCAGACTGGCGTCACATATGACGTCTGTGTGTTGTCCTGCTGGGCTGAGGGCTGGATGGTAATAATATGGCGTTCAGCACCAGTCAGCTCTCGGTACACCGGACAATTTGTTCTTGGTTTACTGCTAGAATTGGCCATTTACATTGTATTGATGTATTGTGCTTTTATTTTCAAGACTCTAGTTTGATGTAGGTCAAGGTAGGTCGAGAAGTATTTAGTTTGTATGTTGTGGATGAAGAAAACAAAATAGAAATACGAGAGGATGCACCAGTGTAACACTGAACATCGCCTTACTAGAGACACACTGTACAACTGCGACCTGTTAGCTCATCTGAATTTAGTATTGGGCCATTGTCACTATTTGTTTTGGTAGTGTTGTTTGTATTTAGCCATACTTGGTATAGGATCACATTGTAGTCATCTCATTAAGTCGATCAAATAATCTCATCTGTCAGTTTGGGCCACTACCTTGGCCAAGGGCACTGATTAAATCTGCAAGCACTAAAGAAATGTTATGTTGTTTCAAAAACACGTTATAGCTAATTATAATACTGTAATTCCAAATTATTTTTATGAAATTCCTAATTGCACATGTTTCCTACTCTAGTCTAATGTTTGAATGGGGGTACATTAAGGCTCAATGGAGTCCCTGGAACAGGAAGTGCATCATCAACAATCTCTCATATTCTCATATGTTGCATTTTACATTATTTGGCTTGACGATGAATATTTAAACTGCCTTGAATATGCAGATATGGGTGGTGAAAGAGTTCATAGCATCTGGGCAGCGCCAGATGTTCATGACGTTCATGATGTTCATGTTCATGAGTCCTCAGCAGGTACAAATTAAGCAGTAATACGATTAACACAAGGTACCAGGGAACACTGTGTCCTATCTTAATGCAGCACTCCACTCATCACACTCACATTATGTCATCTGGCTGAAACGCTGACACCTCCAATATACTGTGTGAACTAATGTTTTGCAATTTGTGGAATTGAGACACACTCAACCTTACACATTGCTGAACATCTATTATCTATTTGTAGATAACACAAACAGTCTGTAGAATAGAATGACAACATATTTGCTGTGTCTACTCTAGCCAATATCTTTATCGTATAACCCCCAAAATGTTTACATTTTAGAACAACTCACAAAAGCAGATTAAACCTGTGTGCTGTTGGACATTTGATCAATGTAATGAAATAGGTCAATCCTAAATCGAGGGTATTAGGACAGAGGGTTATAAGCTTTACAGATTGTCAAGCTTTTTGACGGCAACTTGTGATTTTGTGTAATGTCAGCTATCAAAGGCCAGCAAAAACAAGGAAGCCACGAGTGATGCCTGTTATGGAGTCATTAATATTAATGCCTTTAAAAGTAATGGCTGTCTTCCGATTATACACGAGCTGTGTAATCACATTGATGGCAACACAGGCCGGAGGTCAAAGATGCTCTTTTGTGCTTATTATTACTGCACAGCTTGCATCAGTAAATATCACAAATACTGTTCAGGCTAGAAAGCACCTGCAGATGCAACTCCAAATGTATTCCCAACTCTATTTAAGTCAACAACATTCACGTTTTAATCAGATGTGTGTAACCACTGCTCGTTTAGTAAACATTACACTACCCACAAGTTGATTTACATTCATAATGAACCAGAAAGCCCATTAAATCAGTTAGAAATATTGCTTTTTCGTTTTGGGCACTTTCTTTGTCTATTTGTTATGCGCATCATAAGAGCATGCTGCTTTTGTAGCGTAACATATCGTCAATAAATGTGTTTCTGGGATGTGTCTTCATTTTGTTTTACTTCTTTTGGCATTGATAAGAAATGTTGCCAACACTGGGATCAGTGTTTTAGTCCCAATTCAGTGCGCTTGTGGTGCAACAGAAACAGCAGCTATGATTTAGTGCTGGCCGACAGAAACTTGAAACATAGTTAAGTGAGTTTGTACAGTGGCACTGAGCTGTGAAATGCCTCTTGGTCTCAAATGGTTAGTGAGGGAATTGCATTTGTGTGCAAAATACCATTTCCTAGCATCTCTTTTCCTGCCTTTTAACATCATTTGTTTGGTCAGGATGCAATCGTTTTTTAGTAACAGAAAGAAAAGGGTAACCGGTATAATATGTAATGTAAGCTGAAATAAAATAGCTTGCTAGATTCCCTGAATTCACTTGATGTAAAACATTTGAACAATGTAAAAACACATGATTTGGGGCATGTTTTTTTGTACTACGCATTACTGATCCATTAAAAGTTGTATCTTTACAGAACTTGATATTATCTGTCTTGTAAGAAAAAAAATCATGATAAATGTCAACATTATGTCATTTATATCATCTGTGAAATCTAGTAAACTAAACATATTGCTTAATGTTTGATGCACAGCACAAAAAAAAGGGTTTCGGTGTCATATTATTGCATGAAACACAACATTAAAAGAAAAAAAAGGTTAATTCTGTGCATGTCAGCCCTCTCTGTTTTCAGCCGACACTATATTGAATCTAAAAAGGTGGAGTCATGCAACATTTCATGGAGAATGCATCATTCATCTCAATGTACCGAGGCACCCATGCTTTCAGTAGTGTTACAGAACTTCCTGGCACTGTGCGTTCATGAATGTATGAATGCACTGCATATCTGTGCGTGCATGTTTAGGCATTGGTGTAAACGTAGGAGAGAGTTTGGCCACAAACCGTGTGGGTGGGCCCTTAAAGCGAGTGGTGCAGTCATGCATGTGTGTGTGTCCTCAAGCAGGTAGGCAGAAGTGAAGGATGACTTCTTGCCCAGAGATATGTGGGTCCGAGTATGGTGAACAAGCTCAAGCTCGCGGGAACTGCCAGCAGTATGGAGTCCGCTCCTACCTGCACCAGGTATATCACTCACACACACACACACACACACACACACACACACACGCACACACACACACACACACACACACGAGAGTACAGTGCATCTCTCAACAAATATTAAACATCCTCTTCTATCACAAACTCTTTGTCTTCCCAGTCTCATATTGTACTGTAAATACTTTTTCTTTCTGAAATGTGAGGGTTTTAAATCTTGATTTCTAGTGGGTTTCAGAGTCCATGTTTGTAAAGTAGAACATCTCTCTCTGATCTCTTCTCCAGTTCTATGAGGAGTGCACAGCTTCTATCTGGGAACGTGATGAAGATTTTCAGATTCAGAGATCACCTAGCAGGTGGAGCTCTTTACTCTGGAAGGTGAGGTTAACCCTCATGCTCAAACACAAATCATCATCTCACCTGATGTTATTCGGGTAGTCATGCTGTAATTGCAAAAGTTATTCTCCCCCCCCCGTTAGGTCTGTCTCGCGTTCGGATCCCTGATACTGTTTGCGGGTCTCATTGTTGTTTTGGTGGGTTATGCCACTCCAGCCAGGATCGAAGCATTTGGCGAAGATGACCTCCTTTTTGTTGACAGGTACTGTATAGGAACAATACAGGGAGTAAGACTCTACTACTCTGTGTATTTAACATTAACAGTTGCAATATGTGCAGCATTTCCACAGTATGATCATAATGGAGAGCACCTTGTTTTAGTGGAATGCACATACAGTATGTTATTATGTTGTTATAGTTGTCACAGTTATTGTTTGCACAAGGACCGGTATATATTTTACCCTTTTAATCAACGCTTTAAACCAATTGTCTTTTTCTTGAACAGCCACGCTGTAAGTTTCAACCGCGCATTGGATGTCTGTAAGCTGACTGGTGCTGTATTGTTCTGTGTGGGCGGCACCTCCATGGCTGTGGGTCTCCTGCTGTCTGCCTTCGCCAAAAGCTACTCCAAAGAAGAACTCTACCTGCAGCAGAAGTTCAAGGAGAGGTTGGCAGACCTGCACGCAACAGTTGGTGAGGTTTCACTCTCTGCTGTCTTGTTACGACCCATTATGGAATGAAGGCTAAAACATGAATGCCAAAGAGTATCGTGAAAAGGGTAATTGCTCACTGTCCTACTGTACTTTCTATGCATATCCAACATAACAGAGCTGCTTTTTCCACAGGTACCCCCATCATGAAAGCTCCGACTCCCGGAGAGGGAAAGGTGCCAGTCACACTTTCCAAAGTCCAGAACATACAGCCGGTGGTCACAAAGTCGGAGACCTGACAGAAGAGCAGATGAAGGCATGAAGTGAAGAAGTGTGTGTGATGATGGATTCAGTGTGCAGACTGTGTGTGTGTGTGTGTTGATCAAAGTGTGCATTTTCTCTTTTGAAAGGTCAGCTTACATGATTGATAGTATTGGTTCATCATCTTTATTTACTGTGTTTGACATTTCAGCTTGGTTTTGGGGTTATATAGGAGCGTTGTGAATATAGCTGAGACAAGTTTAAGCCTGGTGTTTGAACGCCATAGTGATCTGACAAAGCGCGTGCAGGTCTTGAGCCCTACCCCGAAAAAACAAACCACAGAAACAAATCAATAGAACACAGCAGCTGAACGACAACATGGCAGCTCAGTATTCTTCTGTCAAGTGGACTCGCGTTCTGCAAAGGACGATGGTGTTGCTGCTGGAGGCTGTAGAGCAGCAGATGCGGTGTTGTTTTGAAGTTATTGGTGATCGGCCCCCATTGCCAGAAAATGATCACAAGCAGCAGTGAACACAACAACCATTATCTCGTTGCCCATAGTGTCTAAAAGGACATCAGAGGATGAGATTGTCTGAGTGCAGAACACTTTGTGTGTGCTGTGTGTACATGTATGTGCAGCGCAACTTCATTACACCACTCAGTGAGAGCTGCCACAAATGGACAATATGAGTACCGGTACATGTGCTGTACTGTAGCTGAATACTTCTTTTAAGCTCTGTTTACATGCAGCAACAAACCGAGAGAACTCCACACATGATCAGAACATATTATAGATGACAGACCTTCAGGGTAGATGTCACACTGACATTTCTTCTGTCTTATTAGGCGTCTGACCTTGTCTCCTTCAGTGAATCTTCAGACACGATCAGCAGACCAGACAGACTGATGAGAGGCACATTGAACCGGACGTAACATGCGGAACAACATAGTCTGTCACTTACTAACACAATCATAATCATGCACATTACTTTTTCAGAAATACAAATGAGGCGTCTTCTATCTTTGATCATAATCTTTTACTGTTTTCCGAAACACTTCATTAACCCCGTATTTGTTTCCTTCTCTCCCTGTGACAAACCCAAGCATGTAGACACACACCTATCCATCCAGGCAGGCACATTTATTTGCAGTTCGCAGTCGGTAAAAAGAAAAGATGTGCAGGTGCTGCGTGTTGAAATGAAGACAGAGCAAGAGCGCACCAACAAACAACGTGACAGATTATGTTACACAACAAGATGGATGAAGAGAGCACACGAAGCTCTCCAGTGAGATCACAACAGCTGCATCAAATTTGACAGCGCTCGTCGTTTACAGTCTGTCTGGATCCACAGATGCTTTCAACACACTAACTGCCTTCATGTGCTAAGAAACAAAACATGAAAGTACATTATGCAGGAAGCTTACAGAACAGCTTACAGTATGTATGCGTCAACAAAGCTGTCTTTTAACTGGACGCATATGTACTTGCAGACTACATGAGAAACAGAATTTAGAACGAGCAGGTTTGCATTTCTTATTTCTTTTTTCGGCGCTCGCTTACAAGCACAATGAGCTGTTATAGTCATGTTTTGCTGCTTTTCAAAACTATGTGTCTATATATGTATTTTAATATATTTATTTTTTAGTTTGTGACACTGCCACTTTACATTCTTATGTTTGTTGTTGCTTCTTCTTTGTTTGCTTTGAATATATTGCACACAGATACAGTCGTGTCAAAAATCTGCATTTTTTTTTTTTTTTACTGTACTTGGTTAGAACAATGTTTTTGTGGTAGTCACAGTCCAAGTGCCATCAAGCTACTTGCCTCCATCTGTGCGTCAGTGCTGCAGGTCTTTCCAAACATTTCCTCCTCTTCAAATCCATGCCATATGCACACTGTGTGAAATAATATATGGTTATGTACTGCTACTATAAACATATATTATATAAGTTATGTGAGCTTTTGCTATGCTGGTTACCATATGTTAATATAAATGGACCTTTTACTATCTCACAACCTCCACTCTATTCTGTTATGTCAACACATTTGGTATCGGATACAACACAAACATGTAGCTTAAACTATGAAGAACAATATACTAATAATCGAGACATGTTCAAGTATTTACACAACCACTGTCAAGCTGCAAACCTACACTACAAGAAGAAAAAGACAAAAAAACCTCCAGTGTGGTCAGAGTGTTATCAAATGATCACGAAATGTGCTGACTTGTTCCATGCTGTAAATTGTGAGGTTTTTTTCATCAAATTATTTTTTTTATCCTTACATTGACCAAAGTTAAGTTTTACATTACAATCCCAAATTCACAATGGATATTCGTCTGCCCTTAATCTGACCGTTTCCCAGTTCAAGTGTCTCCTGATGTAAAAGTAGATTCTCCCAGTAAATAAATTATGTATACTGTACTTATTGGAGGTTGAATTGAATAAAGAACAAATATATATCAATGTCTATATACAGTATGTCTATTTTTCAAAGAACACAATAAAAATTGAAATATCTGCAGCTCAAAATGTGTGAATATTGAATTTCTACTTTTAATCAAAAGTTATCAATATTATATTGTCAGTATTTTTATGAATCATAATACTTTATACCTAAAAATGCATCACATGGGCCATTAGAAATTCTGAATTGCTCAAATGATTGTCTTTATTGTATGTTATATAGAATGAGTCAGTTATGTTATGTATTGGGCCAAACAACTTTTTTATCTTCTTCTAAATCTTTATGTCCTTGACATACAGGGCTAGTTTTAATTATTGTACATGTTTAAGCGAGTCCTTTTTGTTGGTAAAGGTACAGTGTGTCCTCTTCATAGAGAAGAAAAAAAAGAGTAATTAAAGGAGTTGGTTTTTATTAAGACTGTCAATGGTGTTGCAACCTACAAGCCTTCACCGTGTAGAAACGTACTGTAATCAATCAGGAAAGTCATTTAGGGAGGGGAAGCTTTGACCGTATGACTCACTCACATGCCCCCCCCCCCCCCCCCCCCGCCTCGCTGTGTCTGTTGCTCTTTGCGCTATCCTTCCACCTCAGCCTCTCTCGCCCATGTTTCTCTCTAGTGGGTTCGTGACTCACAAACGCATTGACTGAATCCCAATTTGAACAGCTGCAGGGATGAGAGGGCGGCGAGGCCATCGTAGACACTGACTTAGATCACAGTTCGCACCTGTAGCTTCCTGCCTGTGAGAGGCAGCTTATAGTGGCTTTATGCAACCGTGTTTCATGGAAAAACAGAGAGGCAAAATAACTGGACAAAATCACAAGATGTGTTAGCTGCATCAAATTCTAAATCTTGTCTCGTCTGTCTTTCTCGTCAAAGATGTTTAAGACTCAAGACTGTTACTTGCTAAGCTTTGCATCTTGGTTCCTTGAATCAGATTAAAGGCCCAAATAAGTTATGCTGGAGATATATTCTTCTGACTGACAAAATAACGATAAAACATTGTGTTGCTCACCATGTTGTCATGGTTAGACGATGGTCGTCATGTTGGAGTTACATGACAACATGGTGAGCAACAGAGACACCATCACTGTTTCTGTTTGTGCTGGATTTGGGGCCACTGTTCAGCAAATAATAGTCAAATAATTAAACAAAATGAAAAAGTACTTACCAATACAGCATTAAAAAAAAAAAGTTCTAGCAGTAGTGGCTCAAGAGAACATGAATGTTTATCTTAATACATTTCAAATAGATTGTCCAATTTGACAAACATTGTCTGAAGTAAAGTCAATAATGATCAGATCCACCGCCACAAAAAAGCTAGTATTATCACACTCTAAGCATTATTTTTTATTATTTTTTGACAAATTTGATTACACATGGTTATAATGAAGTGACAGCAAGTAAAGTCTGTATTATTAAAGCATCCTTTAAAGGTGCCTCACTTTTCTCTTTTATGTTTATGGTAGGAGATAGACATAAATAAACAGACATCTTAAGACGTAATGACAACATAATGAAGGATTATGATTTGGAATAACATGCAGATGCAGACAGTATGCTTACAATAGTACACATAGCTTATTGTACTTACAAAAGTTAATTTGTATCACTTGTTTTGGGAAATATACCATACATACAAAAAGCATCTTAAAAATAAACAAGTATAATCATACCTGTTAAAAATATATATATATTTATTAAACATTGTATGACTGTAATTACATTTCAATTTCCCAGCATCTCACTACAGTGCTCACAGACAGTGTCTACTGAAACGATGAAGCAGCCCACAAGGTGACAGTATGTATTAATTAAAAATAAGAATATATAAGCTTTAATTTCTTTTACCCGTTTCTGACATGATAGTGATGAATAATGTTTTGAATAACAGCTTTTAGCCTGAAGTTGTGATGGTGTTTTTGTAGCTGACATCATTAAGCTGTCAAAGCTTCTATTGCTTTCTTGACATTTGGGACCCGGTTTACTTTTCAGTGCTGACTCTACATGGCTGTCGAGTAAAACTTGCTTTTTCTTTGCTCCGTCACCTTCATGATTTAAAAATAGTATCGTAAAGTATTGCTTACTATTCTCCGCTCCGCTCATCCAACGACTTTCTCTTTTCTTTCCTCATCCTTATTTCCTGTTATCATCTTACCTTCATCATTATCCACTTTCTCTCCATTTGGTGCGGCATCTTTGGCTGAATTCTCGACAGTGTCCTGCTCTGTTCCACTTTCCACTTCATCATCTCCTCCACTGACCTCTCCATTCACGTCTCTCTTTTCTTGTCCTGCCTCCTTGGTAGCTCCCTCTTTTGTTTTGCTCACAGCTTGATCCTGGTTACTTTCACTCCCCCTATTTCTATCGTTCTCTTTTGTCTCGTTATCTGAAGGAGTCTTTTCCTGGTCACTGCTGTTTTCTGTCTCTTTCTGTTCTTCCCCCATGTCTTCATCATTAACTTTGTCCTCACTGCTTTTCTCCCCCTTTTCACTGTCTTTATCTTGCTCCTCTTCTTCTATATTTCTGTCTCGCTCATCCGTTTCGCCCTCAGAAGATGTATGGCCTCCATCCGCTTTCTCTTTACTGTCCTGGGTCATATCGCTGTTGCTACTGCTGGACCCCTGCTCCTCACATTTAACCTCCTCCTTACTCTCATCTGTGACCACCTCCTGTACTTCTTTTTTTACCGCCTCCTCCTCCTCCTCCTTCTCCTCAAATCCCGCTGTTGATCCCCCTTTTTCCTCATTTAGCTCGTTATTTTCCTCCTTATCTTCCCCTCCTTCTTTTTCACCAATTCTTTCCTGGTTTTCCTTCACTTCATCTTTATTACTGGAGGGGTCTTCTTCTGTGGTGTTTTCAGCAACAGCCTCCTCCTTATCTCCTGCCGTTTCACCATTCTCCTCTGCGGCTTTTGTAGCATCATCTGCAGAATTCTGTAATGCAATAATACCACGGAAACAATTTATACTGTGGCTCTAAATATTTAAACAGGCATACAATGTAATTGCATTGTTACAATCATTCCCCCTGTGACATACACTTTCCTGAAAGAAAGAGGTATCCCTATCATTTGCGATACAAATCAAGAGGAGCCAAAGCACTCTGTATTTTTTCAAAACCCTTTTAATGGCATGTCAATCAATATGCCTAACATACTATGGGTGATATTTATATGAATTATGTATTTTAAAGCAAAGTAAAAGTAGGTGAAATAGATAATATGAAAATCAGCATCTTCAAAACTAGAGCAGACTCATCATCATTCTACAAGTGTACACCGTCACCTCTTTACAAAGATGGCATTACTTGCTCCTCTAACAGTATGTTATATTCAGTGCTGCTTGTTTCTACCTCCTCAGCTGGCTGGTCTTGGGGGGTCTTGTCCTCCGTGTTCCCATCATCAGCCTTTGATTCCAGGTCATCTGGTAATAGAAAGAGAACACAATTACATTACCTGAGCAAAAAGCTGAAGAGAGACGCAGGATTATTTCAGAGAAAAGTAGTCTGTTTAAAAAAAGGGATTGAATAAAGTACGTTTCAGTGTGACTTTATGGGATCGAGACATCTCGTTGTCTCATCCAAATGTATGACAGTGTGCGCTGAATTGGCTTATTAGGGGCAATATAACAAGAAGGATGATTATGGATGTCATCCTGGTGTAAATACATCAACATTTATTACATCTCACATAGGCTTAAAGAGACTTCTCTTGGCCATATCAGACGAAATAGAGACGGAGGTAATAAAATGCTATGAAATGCATCAAAGACATGACTTGATTCAACATTCTGTTTTGTAGAAGGTCAAAATGATCAAATGCAGCAAGTAACTCTGCACATCTCAACATGAATTTAACGTAAAAAAAATCCCAACTAGGCTATGCACTGGTTAATTCCGAATCATGGCACTCTTGTTAAGTATTTTGTTTTCCATTCCCTCATGCAATATTACAGGTTTAATGTAAGGAATATTGCTGAATACTTTTCAGGACCCTAAGCCCAGTCAGAGCCGATTACATCATTCCAGAAATCACAAAAAAAGCCCTCCTATAAATAAGGGAGCTTTTATTCATCATCCAGTTATTGAAATTATACATCTTTTATACCACAGTTGTTTTCAGTCTTTCCTGACCAAAACACAGAACAAGACTGACACCTGGTGGAGAAGAAGAAAAACACCCAAGACCATCTCAGCCAAGTAAACAACTTGCCCAGACAATGGAAGTGTGGCAGAGAGAGCCAAAAAACACTTTGTAAGCTTGTGAGGGGAGGGGATGAGTATGGCGGGGCAGTTCAAGGTTGTGAAAAGATTCAGAATTAGATCATCTTCATCATCGTTATAATTATCACCACCGCAGTAATCGTCCTAATAATCCCCTTTAAGGTAGATGTAACTCACAAACATTAAAAGAGTTCCTTCAAGTCCTCACAACCAGTGTTGCGGTTTATCTACGACACTGGCTTTCAACTTAAGAGTAGGCAGTCAACATTGATTTGAAAGAAGAAATGGGCCCCATCATTTATTTTCAATATGGAGAAATCCATTGTTTAGTCTGCGAAAGCTTTTTTAATTTCCTATATTCTTATCAACATTGTTGCAAGCTGCAGTCTAAATAATTCTGCCCAAGACAAGATGTGTCAGACAGACTGAAAAAGTACATTAGGAGAGTGGATTGGAGACAAGAAAAAAAATATATATATATATTTGCCGTAATAGCAGTCTGCAAGACAAGAACATCTTGCCCAGTCCCCCAAAGGAATCACCTGTCATTGTGTACTGCCTAAACAACCACATAGTGATATCGTGGATGTTGGTGTTTAAATGAAGACATCACAGCTCAGTAGCTACACACTCATTTCCATTGAAGCAATCAGCCCAGCAAGGCAGGTTTGTTGGAGTGCAAAATTATTACTTTTTTTTTTTTTTTTCAGTTTTTCTTGAAGGGCTTGAAGTAATTAACCCTAAACATCATAAGCGGAATACAACTATACGCTCTGATAAACAGCATAATTACACACTTGTTGTGAAACAATGGATGCGACTGAAATTCCCAATCAGAAATAAGCAGCAAAAGAGTGAGGAAAAAACTGTGTAATTAATGTCTTTAATATTATTTTCCCTTTCTACACGTACCAGTTAAAGAAGAAAAATGACTCGGGTAGAGATTAGAAGAGTTTATGGAGACAGTTAATGCATTTCAAATGCAAAACTGATTGAAGTTTAGCTATGGTGGGAGATGAAACGTTATGGTAATAATATCGGACCTCTTTAAGAATATTTTATGGAAATTGCCCGCATTCATTAACAGCGAGGGCCAAGCAATTGAGTGTAAGCAGTAAGCAGTGGATGAGCCGCAACGACTCTAAACATCTTAACATGATTTGAGGATGAGGCACCGGCTCATGAAAATGCTAAATCAAATTAAACACAATATTTAGAACCTCCCTTTCTTGATCTTCATTAAATCCAGTCGATTGGTGATGGGAAATTACTTCATAGTGTGTGTGTGTGTGTGTGTGTGTGTGTGTGTGTGTGTGTGTGTGTGTGTGTGTGTGTGTGTGCGTGTGTGTAAATCTGAATATGTGTCTGTCGGTCTCGTTTTTTCTTTCATAGTCAGGCAAAGACACACACACACACACACACACACCCCACACACACAAAGGCCTTCTTTCCCTTACACACTGTTGTCAAACAAACTTCGACAGAGCACACCCGCACTTCTAAAGTCGTGCTACATCTCATCCATCAATGAGAGGCAAAACGAGGATGCAACTGTAAGTGTGTACAATTACTCATATGAATGTCTCCAGCTGCCATTGTCATGAAAGGTAACGTTATAAAAGAATGTTGTTCCAGAGAAATGTAATAACTGCACTGCACTGCAATCACACAACTAAAGATGAAATAATAGCAGGTAGTAAACTACAACAACCTCCCACTTCTCTAAAAACTAACTATTTCTCTCTTTCTTTCCTACCACACATACACACATATTCTGCCTTACTGCTGCAGATTTTAGTTTTAGGGAACTGGTTTGTATGACGAAACAAAAAAAATCAATAAAAGAAACCAGGTGATCTGATCTCTGTGTCCACTCTCCAGCTCCATAGAGTTATATTGTGCAGCATTGCTTTGTTCTGTGTTTCCATTTGATCATCCAATACTGGCAACCCTAACACACTGGGCGAATCGAGTGTGCAGTGCACACTAGGTAGCATGATGTAAATACTATTCGACGAAAGACTGTATGTATGATTTCTATTCATCAACTCAATCCTACAGGATGTAAGGGATTGTTGTCAATCATCAGCCAATGACACAATGTTGATGTGCATTACATCAGTGTATTCTTCAGTCCTCTACTGCAGTGTTGTAGGGGGAAAAACTGTCCAGTAGAGACTTGCAGGGTCTAAAATCATGTTTAAAAGCTTTTCCACTTCCGAGTTCAATCCATACAGTAACATCACATTCTTAACTCCCCAGGAAACATGTTGCAGACAAGGGCATGAACCCATTTTATATTTCATGGCAACGGGAACCACAAATATGTTTACTGAGGATGCATATGTTGCTTTTAACAGCAGCGAATAAACCTTTCCTTGAATGTTCTGCAAATCATTATTCCAGTTTCTCTAAAAGCTGTTATGTCATTTTGAACAGGTCAAGATGTTCTCAGTGCTGTGGCACTTCTGGGAAAACCTACTGAACTGAATAAAGCTCTTTTCAGTCTGGAGACACTTCTAGAAAACCATATCAGTGAGGGTTTTCAGCTCAAAAAGAGCATTGAAAATGTCAAAATATCGTACTGTTGATGCCATGCTTTTGTGCACAATCTTGTGTTATATGGTGTGAAGGCGGCCTAACAAGTTGCTCAATGAGCCAAACACGAGTCCACCATTAGCTAGTGGTGGTGAGGTTACATCATGACACTAGTGTGTAGTACGTGTATAACCTTTGCCCTTTATTGATGCTTATTATAATTCAAGCTTCCAAAACTATAAAAGTGGTGTTAATTTGTGTAGATCATGTTGCTGAACAAAACGTGCAAGTGTCATGAATGTTTGTTTTCCACAGAGCTTATTTTCTGCAATAATTCCAAATCCAATGGAAAAATCACATTGGCTTTTTGTCAAGGGAACCATAGTCATGCCAACTCCGGCCTGCAAACATACGTCATCCCTGTCAACACATTCTCACACCAATGCATCAAACGCAGCTTGGTCAATGGCACTAAGTTTCAAACTATGACGCTTTACGTACCCCTCTAGCTTAATTTTTGCGTGACAATACACACTCATTGCATGTCTTTTCAAAATAAGGGTTTTAGCAACAAAGAACGACTGCCACGTAACTGTAGCGTATAGGAGCTTTGACGGCGACTGAAAAGGAAGGATTCTCCTTTCTTTGAGTAGCATGTGTGTTTGCGCTGTTGATTTAAATCTTGGGAGCATTGATGGTGACGAAAAAGGTCAAGGATTCTCCATTCTCAGTGAGTGAACAAGTGAATGGGAATGTTTGAAACTGGGATACAGTGATCCTCGACTGAAAATTTATGTGGTTTAGGGGCAAGGAGGCAAGGAGGCAAGGGGACCCCTTGTTCAGACCATACCCATCTTTTGAGTGACTTTGTGACGAGTGTTCTTGGAAATGTTTTGGATTCCATGGTCATTGGAAGCTTTTTTTTGGGGGGGATGAGGAATAGTAGAATCTTTATTTCAACGCCACTTCTGAAAAATCAATCCCTAAATGGCAGAGGTTGTAGTACCAATCACTGTTTTAATACACACTGTATTTGTCACAGCCAGGCAGTGTCTCCTGTTTTCCCTCTACACCTGTGCCTCTTGTTTTGCACCGTCTGTCGCTGTGTGTTTTGTGGGCGTGTCTCCTACCGGGTCTCCTCCCGGCTCCCTCCTGATTACTACTCATTCACTTCACCTGTCCAGTCTACACAGCTGCCTTCCATCAACTAATCTACTCAACAGCATATCTACCACGCCTTTCCATCATCACATCTCCAGATTGTCGTTGCAACCACAGTGATAGTTAGGTGTTCTCGGCTGCTCGTTATTTTGTATTCTTTCCTACTGTTATCTCTTACCTGCATTTACCTTGTCTTCCTGTGCCCACAGTGGATCATACTCTCTGGTTCCCAAGCCTGCCTCCCCTACCAGTGCATTCCACTTCCTGCCACGCTCACACCGCGCCCTGCCGTGCTCTGCCCAGTATCACCACCCATTATCCCCTGTAAATAACCCTTGTTGACATGGCCTACACAAGCCAATTATACTTTCAGCGGATTAGCTCTGCAGTGTTAAATAAACACTTGACTTACTGCTTAATGTACCTAAATCACTTCACACAACACTGCCTGTATATCACCATACAGTAGATTGTAGTGCTTATTTACACCCAGCTGATTTAACCCACTCAGCACATGGCTGAGTTATGGCGGGGTGTAAAACAACATGGGTAGTAAATCTAAATGGCAATTATAAAATGGTGCCACTCAGCAAGTGTGCTCCAGTCACTGGCCAGAGTCTTGTTAGAACATTTAATGATGGTACGGCTGTGGCCAACATGAGAAAGACCCAGTTGGTATCGGGTATATAGTGATGTGACACAAAGGAAAGCAATCCAGCCATATAGTGTAAAAGCTGATAGATATATCATATATACATATCTATAGATGTATATATATCATATATACATATCTATAGATGTGTATATATATCTATATATATATATATATAGCGAGATATATATACATATATATATATATATATATAGCGAGATATATATACATAGCGAGATATATATACATAGCGAGATATATATACATAGCGAGATATATATACATAGGCAAGGCAAGGCAAGGCAAGTTTATTTGTATAGCACATTTCAACAACAAGGTAATTCAAAGTGCTTCACATAAAACCATTAAAAGCATCAAAACATAAGGCAAAAGAAAAGGAGATTTAAAAACAATTAAAGAAACAGTGTAAGAAATCAAATTCAGTCATAAAAAGTAGAGGAGATTTAAAACATACATTGAAACAATAATTGAAGTAGCCAAGGCCTCTGCTCTGGACCTGTCCTCTGCTACTTTCTTTTAAACTTCGCCCGTTATCAACGATTCATCGGTTAACTCAAGATTTGCGCTCTCGTACAGAAACTCCGTCGAGGATACTCTAAGCAGAGATATCATGTTTTTTCACTGGACGCTACCCACAATCCTGGTGTCCGGAGACTTGATGTCTTGATAAGGTAATTTTCACAAAAAGTAGAGGAGATTTAAAACATACATTGAAACAATAATTGAAGTAGCCAAGGCCTCTGCTCTGGACCTGTCCTCTGCTACTTTCTTTTAAACTTCGCCCGTTATCAACGATTCATCGGTTAACTCAAGATTTGCGCTCTCGTACAGAAACTCCGTCGAGGATACTCTAAGCAGAGATATCATGTTTTTTCACTGGACGCTACCCACAATCCTGGTGTCCGGAGACTTGATGTCTTGATAAGGTAATTTTCACATGTCTCCCTGAGACATTACGCTGCACGCAATCAACCATACACTGCCGCAATTCTGCAATTACTCGCACACAAACCACGTCAGGAAAAGATCTCTGCCGATCTGCGTTTTATAGTGTACGCCTTGCACGAACTCGGTCCCGGAGGAAATGGCGATATATTGTGCAGTCCTTTTAAAACCATTAAAAGCATCAAAACATAAGGCGAAAATGAGATTTAACAGCAATTAAGAACAGTGTAAGAAATAAAATGCAATAGTAAAATGCAGAAATGCAGGAAATTGATTAATATATTAATTGAATGTGGTTCAATTAAAGGCAGCAGCAAACAGAAAAGTCTTCAATCTTGATTTAAATGAGCTGAGGGTCTCAGCAGACCTGCAGCTTTCTGGGACTTTGTTCCAGATATGTGGAGCAGCAAAACTGAACGCTGCTTCTCCATGTTTAGTTCTGACTCTGGGAACAGATAGTAGACCGGTCCCAGACGACCTGAGGGGTCGGGATGGTTCGTAAGGCAGCAGCAGATCAGAGATGTATTTTGGCCCTAAACCATTCAGTGCTTTGTAAACCAACAGTAGGATTTTAAAGTCAATTCTTTGTTGGACAGGAAGCCAGTGCAAAGACATCAGAACTGGGGTGATATGATCCACCCTCCTGGTCTTAGTGAGGACTCGAGCTGCAGCGTTCTGAATCAGCTGCAGCTTTCTGACGGACTTTTTACAGAGACCTGTAAACACACCGTTACAGTAGTCCAGTCTGCTGAAGATAAATGCGTGGACAAGTTTTTCCAAATCCTGTTGAGACATAAGTCCTCTAATCCTTGATATATTCTTCAGGTGATAGTAGGCTGATTTTGTAATTGTCTTGATATGGCTGTTCAGGTTGAGGTCTGAATCCATAACTACACCTAGATTTCTGGCTTGGTTTGTGGGTTTTAACATCAGTGACTGAAGCTGAGCGGTGATTTTCAATTGTTCATCCTTGGTACCAAAAACAATTACTTCTGTTTTATCTTTGTTTAATTGAAGAAAATTCTGGCACATCCAGATGTTTATTTGTTCAATGCAGTTACCCAGCCCTTGTATGGGATTATAGTCCCCTGGTGACATCGTTATGTAGATTTGTGTGTCGTCTGCATAGTTATGATAACACACTTTGTTGCGTTCCATAATCTGAGCTAGTGGAAGCATGTAGATGTTGAACAGAAGAGGCCCCAGTATTGAACCTTGGGGAACACCACATGTCATTTTAGTCAGCTCTGATGTGTAATCAGCTACAGACACAAAGTATTCTCTATCCTTCAAGTAGGATTCAAACCAGTTAAGTGCTGTGCCAGAGAGTCCCACCCAGATGTTTAGTCTTTCTAGGAGTATGGCATGGTCGACCGTGTCGAATGCAGCACTGAGATCCAGTAACACTAAGACTGAACTTCTGCCATTGTCTATGTTTAAGTGGATGTCGTTGAAAACCTTAACAAGAGCAGTTTCAGTGCTGTGGTGCTGTCGAAAGCCTGACTGGAAAACATCAAAGCAGTTATTTACGGCCAAGAAGTTGGTCAGCTGTTGGAAAACCGCTTTTTCAATTATTTTACTTAAAAATGGGAGGTTTGATATTGGCCTATAATTTTTCATCGTTGCGGAGTCTAAATTAGCCTTCTTTAGGAGCGGTTTAATAACTGCTGTTTTTAGGGCTTGTGGGAAGACACCTGAGAGAAGGGATGTGTTTACAATATGTAAGAGATCAGTGGTCATGCAGTTTGAAATATTTTTGAAAAAGTGTGTTGGTAGAATATCCAAGCAGCAGGAGGATGACTTCAGATGTTGTATAATGTCTTCTAGGCTTCTACGGTCGATTGAGTGAAATTGTGTCATGATATTTGAATGGATGTTATTCAGAGATCGGGACAACACATATCCTGTGGTTGATGTGGAGGCACTGACTGCTTGTCTAATTTTCTGAAGTTATATATCACATAGCGAGATATATATACATAGCGAGATATATATATATATATACATAGCGAGATATATATATATATATACATAGCGAGATATATATATATATATACATAGCGAGATATATATATATATATACATAGCGAGATATATATATATATATACATAGCGAGATATATATATATATATATATATATATATATATATATATATATATAGATCGAGATATATAGATCGAGATATATATATATATATATATATATATATATATATATATATATATATATAGATCGAGATATATAGATCGAGATATATATATATATATATATATATATATATATATATAGATCGAGATATATAGATCGAGATATATATATATATATATATATATATATATATATATATATATATATATAGATCGAGATATATAGATCGAGATA
The DNA here is from genome assembly GCF_949748355.1 of Melanostigma gelatinosum. NCBI lineage: Eukaryota > Metazoa > Chordata > Actinopteri > Perciformes > Zoarcidae > Melanostigma > Melanostigma gelatinosum. The sequence continues at coordinate 16,227,732 of NC_136642.1, read as the reverse complement.
TATAGATCTATATATATATATATATAGAGAAAATAAATCCCAAATAAAACAGACCCTTATCACTGCGGTGAGATGAGAGCATTGTTTCCTATCACCCCGAAACTCGGTCGGCGAGACGAAGGTCTGGCCACCATAGGTTCAGTCTTTCAGTGACAATACACAACCTCTCCATTCACTCGCAGCGAAGGACCTAATGCATACAGTTACAGCAGGCAATACATAATATAGCGGGGGTCCGTGGTCCGCGTTGATTGCGCGGTGTAACAAGACAGTGATTTAACACAACAGGAGTAATAACACATAAATGAATAAGCTATGCTAAGCTAAGCTAAGCCCAGATACCATGAATCTTACTGTGAGAAGCTTCGTTCGATGGGGCTCGTTCCCGTGATGGGAATCGATCAGTCCTCGAGTGTTGACTCGGGAGCGCGGCTCTCGGAGCGGGCGCAGACTGTGAGTAGCTCGGTGTTCAGGAGTCGGACGCACCCAGTAGCGTGGCTCGCTCTGGAGTGGACGCAGGCTCGGCGGACATCGGCGCGGCGTTGAGCGGCGCGGGGTCGGTCCTCTGTGGCGCAGCTCGCTCTGGAGCAAGCGCGGGTCCGATCTGTTCTCGCTGCAGCGGGGACAGTGAAACTTCGGCTGAGACGACGTGGTCCGTGCGTCTCCCGGTAATCATCGGTCAGGAGAGGATTAGACGTCTTCCTGCCGGAGTGGTTGATGAGGCCTGTGGGTGAACGTCGGCTGAGGTAACGTCGTTTCGTTCCTCCCGGTAATCGTCGGCGGAGAGAGGGGGTTCGTCCTTGTCTTCCTGCCAGAGGGTTTGATGAGGCCTGTGGTCCTCATGGGCCTTCCGTCGTCAGCGTGGTGCTGGGGGGGGGAGAGACGAGCCCGTTGCATCTTTTGTTCCAGGACGAAGTCCAGAGGGAAGAGAGCGTTTGCGTGCCTCCTTCTACCCCGGAGGGATTGGTGGAAAAGCAAGGAGGTGTGATCTGCAGGCAGTTTTGTTGGACAGTGGTTGAACCACAGGGGTCCTGGGGTCTCTTGGCCTTCGGCCAATGAGATTGCAGCGGTGCATTCAGGTGACCATGGTTTTTTGGGGGGGGGGAAATTCACACCCTAGTGTGAATTCCTTCAGAGGAGGTTTGCTCTCATCAAACCACAATCAGGATGAAACCTTTGCTTGAAAAAGGGAAGGCCTGATTCTCTTTGTTCACAGCACATGTTGAAGCCATTTGGTCAGACCCCAACACTGTAGAGTTATTGGACTAATTCCTGCCATGATGTAAAGAGGGACAATTTGCTTATTTTGGCAGATACCAATCATGGTCTGAGTAGACTTGAAAAGGACACACACAGTTTTGCAAATCAGAAAGCCCCCTTACTAATGCATGCACATACAATCCATGTAAGAGTCCACATAATCAGTAGACCCTTCATCTACCCCTTCTGTTGTGCTTTCCCTCTTTCTTCCCCTTTCATTTCACTTGTCCATACCTTTCTGTCTGTCCGTCCTTCTTGAAGTGCAAGGCTCTTTTGTTGATTTTCAGAGCAGCAATTTGGTCCCAGCAAGGGGCAGGGACAAGTAAAATGCTGCTCTGATGACTCTAAATGGAGAGATTATCCAAATGAAAGGCAATTATTCCAAACCCACCCCATCCCTCTATCGTTTTTCCTCCACTCAATGCTTATGCTACACCATCTCCGGTTACTCACTATTTGATTCTACCTGTACTCTTCTTTTCTCTTTTCTCCTTCCTCATAATGTTCTCCTGCCTCCATCATCTTACCTCTTTATTCCCTCTTCGTCAACCTTTCTCTTTTATCCTCCCTTCTCATTACATCCTATCTCCCCTCCCCTGCAAAGAAATGATTTCCTTGTTCTATCTTTTATTCTTCTCTGTTTTCCCATTCCTGCTGCTTCTCTTTTTACTTCTCATCTTCCCTCCTCTCTTCTCAAGGGAAGCATTAACTGAACTGGTCACCCAGGCCCTTTAAGAAAGAGAACACTGATAAACATCCTATTTCTATTTTGAGGTTAGCAACAACTGTTGACTTGTTATATACAACCTGAACATGAATGTGTTTTTGATTACTGGCTAAATTGGACGAATCATTGTCCTTAAAAAATGGCTGCCATAAAATATAACTCTGTTGGGTGAAGCGTATAGGACAGGTGTCTTGTTGGTGAAGTATTTTACGCCAAATGTCTTTGTTATAGTTCAGATTCATTCCGTGACCTTTGCTGCATGAGTTGTCGCACTGCCTCCCCCTAGTCTTTGCTGTCACTCACCACTGTGTTCACTCTGATGAAGCAACAAAGTCAGAAGCTTTACAATACACCAGACAGACACTGCTGGAGTTATCTTCAGTCTGGCTTCCAGCAGCTGATAGACAGTGAATAATGGAGACTGGCGTACTGACACACACACACTAAACTGAACAGAGGGAGAATCTCGAGTTATGAGGTCACTCTGTCTCATTTGTCTTTTCTCTCCATCACTTGCTTCTTTTAAAGCATTACATCTCTCTATAATTTCCTACCCCTCACTCTCTCACAAAAACAATGATAATGCCATGACACCTTTATAATAATCTGTTGTTTTCATTCCAATGTTCCAGCACACCAGATGTCTGAAGTGTGGGTGTCATGCTGTGTTCTTTCCACAGCCTCTGTCAGTAAGCATTTTTTTTTGTCTGTGTTCTGTTTGGCACCAGATTGGGATGTGTTTACCTGATACCCAGCCAGGGCAGGATTTCCCAAAGGGACTCTAAAAACACCTCCGTGCTGCTGTGAATCATGAAAACAAAGGGGATATGAACACTGTGTCCCTATTGAGAAGCTAAACTGGACAAACATGAACGCAACCCTAAATGTAAAAGTCAATGGGTACATAAACAAATTGTTTTTGGTGAGCCAATGGGCAACTATGATTTCAACTCTTGTTTGCTTTTGAGAAGCCGAATGCACAAATAGCATCTTAGCATTGGTTTGCCTTGGGAGAAAAGACGAGGAAATATCGGAGATTCCTTTAGGACACCTCAACCTGCTGAATCTTACAAAAGCTTTGTTCAGCACCATGGACAGAGACAAACCAACTGCCACGCAGAGACTGCATTACATGGACTACACCTAGCTACTAAGCCAGACAAATCAATAAATATTGTTTCTTGTAAACATGACACATTTGAAAAAAGACTTTATAGGTCAAACAGTGAACGGTGCATGAAAATGTCATACGCTCTCCAAGCCTTTCAAACAATCTTTTCTGATGCCTGCTCTTGTTTTCCGAGCTGTCCGTTTGTTAATTTAATCTTTGCGCAATGTCACCGAAGGGGACCAATAATGCAACATGTTTTCTCTACCCCGTAATATGACATGCCTCTGATGCTCTGAGGATTTTGAGGGTGACATTACAGGTTTCAAATGCAGACAAAGACGAACGCACACACATTCCTGATCCCTCTCTTGATGCAAAATGCCAGCTCCCCTGAACCACAGACACAATTCTCCACGCTCCTTTGGGCTTCAGCTGTCAAGACTCCTGCCAGAGTAGCAAACAGGCAACATCTATCATGAGCCAGAGATGACGTAATGGTGGTTCGTACCGCAGTATGAGTTATAACAAGGTCAGCAGCAGTCTGCAGAAAATCCCTTTTACTGTAATATTTTGTTTTCAAAAAGACAAATAAAACTCAACTCCTTCTCACAATGGATAAATCTGTATATATCTACAATGTATATACTATTCACGGCAAACATCTGAAGGAACCCAGAGCAACAAAACATCTTAATATTTAGAGGTGAAAAGAGTTTGTCGGACATTATAACACTGAAATATCTCAAGCCCACAAGATGACGTAATGTGTTTCTTATAATAGTAGTTAATGTCATCATGCAAAGACCTACTTTCAACATTTCTTGCTCTACTTTTTTGCAGAGCAACAGCGCCACTCTGTGGGCATTAAATGTTGCAGCAGGTTACATAAGTTTTAAAAAAGCCATGCATTACATCATCTGATATCATATTACCTTGTATTACTGTATACAAGCCCTGTTTGTGCACATGTTTATGGAAATGATGTGTGGGAGAAGACAGAGATTTTAAAAGGCAGCTCTTATGGGATGTGACATTCTTGTGAGAAGTGTCTTAAGCCAGGCACTCATCGTCTTGACTGCACAAGCACATGCAGCCACACATGTAAGCATACAACCCCGCAAGTATTCACTTCATCAGGGATTGAGAAACAGAAGCACACAGATACACTCAAACTCTCTTCCGCTTTTGACTTGCAGGGTGGAACTTTGATTTCCTCCCTCTGGCAGTGAGAGTTATAAACACTATCGACGTGTGCTTGTGACTAATGCCTACAGGTGAGCTCGCCGCAACCCAACCCCCCCCCCCCCCCCCCCCCAGGAGCGCAGAGCCAAAGCCACTTCCACCACACTGCATTGGTATTCCTTTTCATACCGTTCGATATGTTTCTGCATTACCATTATCAGAGATGCCGAGGGTCATGCTTTGTCCACTCCTCTTCTTCCTGAAGAACATGAGTCTGGTCTGAGAGATCTCTCTGACGATGGAGGACAGGTGACCCTTGCTGCCATTGTGGCTTGGAGGAGAGGCCTTAGCGTTTCCATCACCACTATCACTGCATCTGACCATAGACTTACTCTGGAGGAAATACAAGTCCAGTTCAATTGATGAGAAACTTGTGGAAAACATGACCAACAATAAACTCAAATTTCAATCTGTGCCAATTGTCTCTGTGCAAGCTGGTTTATATAAACAACGTCAAGTATGCCAGCTATGAAAATGTTGAATTTCTGATTTCCAATTTGAAACTAAACACAATAACCAAAATAAATGATGTCAAAGGCACGTGTAATTCTTACATTTCCATTTTGCTTGGAGAATCTGGAGATAGGTGGTAGCGAGTAAGCTTTCATTCTGTGAACAAAGCAATTTTGTATTAACATAAATACATGACAGAGTGTTTGCCATTAATGGACAAAGGAATCTGAAATGAAATGTGAAACTACAATAGAACTAAATACCTAAATTATGAATATACACAAATAAAGTGTGTTTAAGATACTGTAGCTTTGTGTGGATGCATGTGATATGGTATACATTCTCTTTCTGATGATCTTTGTTCCTTTCTAAAGATTATTCAAACATTACAGAAGAAAGGCTACACTTGTATTTACATGTAGCAAGTTATACATCCTTAAAAGTCTATTTGGAGCAACAGGATGTTGGGTTTAGGAAACTGGAAAGCAGATATTAACCCTGGAGAAGTAATTAATTGCCACACTGGAACACAGTGAGATACAATCCGATCGCTCTTAGAACCTTAGTGACCTTAGTTACCTTGCTCAATATAAGGTAATTGTTTACAGAGTTTTTCAGGAAATTCAAAGATATTCTGAAAGTGAGTTTAGAGGAACAGTGTGTGGTATTTAGGGGGATCTATTGGCAGAAATTGAAGATATTAATAAATATGTTTTCTTTCGTGTATAATCACCTGAGAATAAGAATTGTCGGGAGCCGTTTATATCTACATATGGAGCTGGTCCTCTTCACAAAGCAGACCGCCGTGTTTCAACCAAACACTGGCTCTATATTACCATTCGTGTTTTCGCTGCTGTTGTTCTCCTCAACGCTTGGCACACTGGAGAATTTTCAGTTGGTGGCAATCTGCAACCTCACCGCTAGATGCCATCAAATCCTACACACTGCACCTTCACGTTTTTCTTTTAATATACAGGTTTGAGGAGGAAAATAACCACATTAAATTGAAAATGTTCTTCTACTGGATGACTTACCCATTGACTCTCCTTGTCCCTCTGGGTTTTGTAAAAAGAAGATCACTGTAGGGCAGCTTCTTAAACCTTTCTCTTCCCACAGCAACATACAGCTGACTGCACTCCAGTTGATTCCCATCAGTCACCGGGTGGCCTTCATAGGTGTAGAGACTGGGAAACAGAACCAACGTCAAAAGCCCGACAGTGTCCGTCATGTGTTTCTACCAGTTTGTAAAAACAAGACGCACTAAAGTCAAGTCAAGAAAATCCTCCTTTAATCATCATATGGTCATTTATTAAAACAAACATGTTGGTTTTGTGAGTCAACACACTGTGTTTATGTACCACAAGAAAACATCCATCTTAAAATTAGTAACATGAAAATTTGAATAAAATATATTTTTTATTAATATGCAAATGTCCGCAGCAAAGTGCTAGAAAATGTTATGAGATAATTTGATTATTTTGTGAAAAATAAAATATGCAGTTTTCCGATAAAAAGAAAAATGCTTTAGAATGTAATGAGGCTCCCTCTCCTCATTCGCACACCAGCTCGCGTGACCACTGTGCTGCCGCTCTCTCTGGCTCTGAGCCACGAAGGAGGAGCCAACTTTCAAAACTGCTTGTTTACAATCAGCAACTGACAATGCTGCATAGTGTACCTTCAGCAAAACAGAAATGATACAGTCCATATAAAACGTGTGAGCATTTTTGTGGGCCTACCTTCGGACACCCCCGAGGACTCTCAAACCCATCTTCTCTGTGATCATCTCCAGTATTCTTTCAAACTGGCTGAGCATCCTCTGGTGGATCAACACCCTCATGGCCGGGTTTAAGACATCGCCGTTTGCTACCATACTAAGTAGAGAAAATATACATGGCTGAAGCAAATACACACTGATACTGACACAGACTAGTTTCCTTTGTCAAGTATACATATATATACATATGTGTATATCTACGTATATATATATCTCTATCTATCTATCTATCTATCTATCTATCTATCGTACTACTATAGATAGATAGATAGATAGATATATATCTCTATCTATCTATCTATATATCTATATATACACACACACAATCTGAAAACGTTGAAGGCAAAATAAAAACAGTATGAAACGGTAAGTGGGAAATTGAGGAAATTGAACTTACAAAATTGTACACGGCTCCTTGATGGGTTTCAGAAATCGAGCTGACACAATGATTCGATTCGGTGGCAGTGGTTTGGCCTGGAAAGGATGAAATATGTCAAACATACAGCTGCTCAGAGATCATTTAAGATTTTGTGGCACACAGCTACATCTGGTATGGGCAAAGAGACTAAAAGAAAAGTGTGTGTGTGTGTATGTGTGTGTGTGTGTGTATGGATATACCTAAGACTGTTTTGAAAGCTTGTTAGCAGATCAGTGTGTCCAGTTGGGATTTAACGACAGCTCTTGTTTCCCAGTGGAGACTCGGAACAACAGACCAGTGCAAACTTTGGGGACTTTTTTGCTTTAGGGACCAGCACAGGGCTAATACTGAATATCCTCTAGAGTCAGAACTGCTTTTAGAACCAGAGCCACCAGGAGTGGCAACAGTTTTCTGTATCATAATTGTAGATAATAATATGTTTATTCACAAACAAATGTGACCGATCCACTTTAACTGTTTGGCATCTTTTTTTCTTTGTTGCGAGACATAAACGGCACCAAAAACCAAGCTGGTGTAACTCCAAAAGCTTTTCCCCCTGACAGCAAAAAAAGAAAGAGCTATTGTTCACACTAAAAATAATCTGCCTCTCGTCTCTGTGACGGCAGAAGAATGAGCCTTCTGAAATCCTTTTACGGTTGTGAGATTGCGAAGAGTGAGCACTGTAGGTCCTGTCCCATGACACCCGGTAACGCACAGAGGTGTGAAGACCAGAAGTAGTAACATACTTCATTAAAAAAAAGGTGTGGGACACATTCAGGGGTATACCAGTAACAGGGCATGAGGTCACGACAATGATTTTTATAAGCACATGATCTTTAAATGTAGAGCAGGAAGGAAATGTCACCTCAGCTCATTTTAGTGTACACAAATTATGTTTGGCCAAAAGCTTGTTGTACTGTTAGTGCTAAGCAGTAACCTGTGACAGGAAACCCAAACAGAGGAAATACCACACCCACTCGATTCCATCTACAGAGTGCAGATGCTAGCAGCTAGGTTAATACGCAAAGTTAGTGCTCATTTAAGATGAAATAATGTTGTGAACAACCAGGACTTGACTGGAGGTGGATATCACTATGATCCTCCTCTCACTTGAACACTCCAGCAATCTACCAGTATCACTGTTTACTGCAACCAGCAGGCTTGAGCACTGCTTGAAGTGGGTCCTCTCAAGGCCGCCTAATCAAACATAGAGCAATAAAGAGGGACATTTCAAGGTAAAAGGGAATGTAAGAACAATAGAAGATCTTGTGTGTGCAATATAAAAGGAAGAATTTCTTCATAACAGGGACTATTGTCACAAGCTGGGGTCATAATGAGCCACACACAGAATGGCAGTGACCTTCCTATAATGCTTCAAAATCAATAAGGACAAAGAAGCAAACTTGCCAACCATCCAGCCGGCTAAGAGTTCTCATCATTAATCTACACAATCAGGCAGGTAAAGTGGGGTAGCGGGGGCGGGCAGGGTCCTCGTCAACGAACTTGGCTATTTTTATGCTCGCCACGTAATCGCAACAGCAACAATAAACCCTTGAGGATATCTGTGATTAATGAGCTTATAGAGCTGAAAAACAAAGCTTATTTAAATTGAAATAGCCGGTGAAAAGACAAAATCATTTCCCAATCAGTTCCTGATTATATTTGTTTGATTACCATGTACAGTAGAGAGAGGTAGCTGTGTGTGGTCAAAGAAAAGAACGGGCAGCACACTTGTAGTATCCTGAGAAAGACCTTGTGTTTCAATGACTCTGATTAAAATCAGCATCAAAAGCTTTTGCCCCTATTTATTTGTTGTTTCATTCGCCATTATGCCATTTTATTATGGGGGAGAAAAAAATACAAATTTGGAAGAAGACCTGCAGTTGACTTTCAAACTAGAAACAATACACCCTTGAAGCAGGTTTTGAGCTGCTCTTGTTCTGGCTGAGACTTCACAGCTGGTGATTAAAGATGCATCGAAAGGAGGGATGATTATGATCCATAAATCAATAATGCATGGCCATTGAGACAACGGCAAAGTGACTATTCCCAGTGAACAATAGAGAGGAATGCTAAACATAACACCTTGCTGAAATGATCTTTCTAAAACCGTTACACTGTGACAAATCTCATGTGTCTTGCATTTAGTGGCAGTTTCATTTCAAAAAGTTGGATTACGTAAGGATACTGTAACTAAACCCTGTCTTGAATAACATATCCATTGTAGGGTTTCATTCATCTCCAAACAAAAACGAATGAATAAATAACAATGGAATAAAGTAACAACAATATAGAACATGTGTCTATGATTAAAGGTATTCATTCTCATGTGGCTAAACGTTAACTGAGTTTACACAGCTGGATGTTTTGGGGAAAAAATGAGGGTTATGTTTTTGTGTCTGGCAAAGACTTAGTAGAGATGCTGGGATACTGGCTCACTGTTTACATGTTGTCCAGTCCACAGCGATTGAGTGAGTTAGCAAGTGACTGACAGACTCGGTCAAATGATGCTTCAAGATCTTCTTACTGCTAAAACTAAAGGAGGTAGCGTGGAACCTGAGGATCTTCTCTGGCAAGAGCATGCAGGGACTTACTGCACTACAAGACTCTCTGAGTGATTGACAAGAGAATGTAAATTATGTAAACAGGTTCCATTTCTGCAGATTGTGTTTATATGATGCCAAAGAACATACAGAAAGTACTTTTCTCGTACTACACTTCACTCTTATGACACTTAAACATTTAACTAGGAACCGTTCCTAAATGATCTGGATGAATTCATCTGTATAAAACGGGGGCCAAGTTAAGCAAATACACACCACTGCAATTTGCTACAGCTACTTCACTACTTTACTAGTTACATTACTTACCTTTCTTGACTGACTTTCTGATCAAATGAAAGAAGGCATGCTTGATTTAGCAACACATGTTGCCTTACCTGCATTGGAAGAGTCTGCATCATCTTCTTCCTTCTTGAACCAATCTGTAGGTAACTACAGACAAAACATAAAGGGAAATTTGTCTCAATTAATGAAACATACTGTTAGAGCCAAATATGAGATTATAAATAACACTGCATTTCTTTGTTTGTACATTGGGTGGCGCTGTATTTCCTGTCCTGGGCTCAGGTATATAAGTCCCTAAATCGCTGTGTTTGTCAGGTGTTTGACCCCGGAAGGGCAAACTGTTTTGACCGCATACGCTACACATTTAATGCATTGTGGGAAAGAGTGGCTTTCGTGTGAATTGTTTCCACGACGAGAATAAATGAGCTACAGATCATCATACAAAGGTCTCTGTGATGTGTCGACTGCACCACACCTCACAGGTAGTTTAGCCTGCAGCGAGCGCGTCAACCAGGCGAGTCCGGAGGGAGCAGCACCTCAGGAGCTTACAGCCACACGACTGGGCTTCTTTAACACATACACAGCTGTCTGATTTTCAACAGATGTAGTCTGTAACTCACAAACTGAGATTATTTTTGAATATCATATCAATCAGGGATGGAAATGTGCTGACATGTTAATTTATAGTATGAAATATCCATCATCTTGGGTTTCCTCTGCTGTTAGCTTTGCTGCCAGGTCAAAGTAATGTAGCTCCTCATTGTGCCCAAACACATTAACTGTAAGGAAACAGTTAGTTGGTGAATCATTTGTGAATTCATCATCTCTTGAGATCTGATTTTCCACACAATCCCTCTGGGTATTGAAGCAACACCATGGTATGCAGTGAGAGGAACGACAGGATGGTGACTAAGGGCACTATTGTGCACTGTATATCCGGTTCTGCAGCAGATAATGTATACAAAAACCCACAACTTTCCCTGACATGGTGACACAGTGACAGTACACACACGTCTTGGCTTCAGAATATCTTCCCACTTCGCTTCTTCACCACTGCATTCTACAAATAACCTGCTGCACAAATCTCATTATCTGCAGTATAAGCACTTCATTTTAGGCCAGAGCAGAGCACGCTCCTGTGGAGTGTTGATCTCATCTGCCCCATGCTGTGACTCAGCACTATGGGCCACTGAGTCGTGGTCTTAAAGTTATAGTCTTTGGACACCTGCAGTTGTATGTATGCAAAACAACAGTATTCATGCATGTCTATTATTTAGGATTAGACACTGTGAGAAACTCATTCGAAAAATAGTGAAGCCAAACGTTAGTTCGTCTTACTCAAGTCTTTTGAATCGCTCCCTCCCAGCAGCGACGTACTGCTCCCCGCTCTGCAGGCTCTCAAAGCAGTCCACTTTGTGACCTCCTCTCGGTGTGTAGATGTTTCTCACCGCTCCAAACGGGGCTTGTATGTCGCCGGTCACCTCTCTCAGCAAACCGTCGAAGTTGGCCACCCTCTTTTGGTTTATCACAATCCGGCGAGCGTCGTAGTAAGGGTCGCCGTTTCGGTACATGAAAACGTTCTTCACGACCGGCTGTGACAGAAAGTTTGGCTTCTCCGAGCTCATCGTTGTGCGTAAAAAGCAGGCTTGCGCGCGACGAAGAGGGAGATCTTTGTTATAATAAACAGGTTGATCCCAATTGCGAGCCAAAAGCCCATAGGCCATTATAATAACATTAGAGCTGCTCCATCCTGGCCAAATGTTTAGAGTTGTTTAGGGCTGAAGCGGCACGCAGATCTTCGAAGACGACGGCAGTTGGGACACAGATGAAGCGTTCAGGGGCAAAAGGCTAATCAATAGAAGGTAAAAAAATATGAGCACATGCCTTAAACTATTGATGTGTCCTGGTGTTATAAATGTAAATTATCCACAATTTTAGCAAAAGCTCAATCCACTACGGAGGAACAGGTGAGTTATCCGCTTCGTGTGTGCACCGCAATACGCATGAGGCGATGGTTAAAAGCCAAACGGGACTCTGTGGTTTCCCCACGATGTAGGCTGGGTATCATGGGAGCTCATCTGTTGGGATGTATCTATGGGAACACGCCGCTGTTCTCTCAACGATTGCACCACAAAGCCGTAATAAACAGGTAGCTCCCCGGGCGCCGATCAATGGCAGCCCACTGCTCCCTATATACAGGGATGGGTCAAATGCAGTAGTCACATTTCGTGTATGTGTAAAAATGTATGTGACAATAAAAATAGTTTCTTCTTCTAGTCAATCATTAACTGATGAGAAAAAATATGATTCTTATCTCAAAATGCACACTTATCAGTGTGTAGAAAACATAACGAAATATGCGAAGAGCTCTGTGAGAAAATGTATTTCATTATTTTGCATGACTAAGACGCTGTAAAACTCTCCAACAGCCAAGTGAGTAAGTGTCACGGGAGTTCACGGTTAGGACCCAATAGCAAGACCACAGGAGTTAATATTAACAGGTTTTATTTAGAATATGTGTGACGGTGTGGAGCCCGTGGTCCGACACCAGAGAGCAGGCAGATCGACGGTGTGAGTCCCGTGGCTCGGCACCGGAGGGCTGGTAGCTTAACGGCGTGCAGTCCCGTGGCTCGATAGCAGATAGATACCAACTCCTCCCCTCTGGTAGGTGCTACAGGGCTCTGTACGCCAAGACCACCAGACACAGGAACAGCTTATTTGCACTGGCCATCACTCTCATGAACAATAAATAGGTTATACTACACTATTACCACCACTTACAACTCATGCCATTGTCTATAGGTTGATGTTCACATGTATATATACATATATACACTTTTTTCTCTTGGATATATATTTATACTTGTATTATAACTAAATGTTTATACCTACATCCGTTCTACTTTTTTGCTGCCCTTTTTTATTATTCACACATTTTCTTGTTTATTGTAAATTTGTGTTTGTACATTGAGAGCGGAGTGGAAACCGGAGACAAATTCCATGTATGCGTAAGCACATATGGCCAATAAAGCTGATTCTGATTCTGAGAGGAGGCAGATCGACGGTGTGAGTCCCGTGGCTCGACACCGGAGGGCTGGCAGCTTGACAGCATGTGTAGTCCGTTTAACACAAAGGAGGGCAGAATATGCCACGGGGTTGAAGCGGGTGAAAGATGGTACGACCTGACAACCCCAGACTGCAGGACCAGAGTTTATATCGTGTCAGGAGAATCGTTAGTGGGACCTGAGTCTGGTGTGTCAGGCTGCAGAAGGTGATTAGCTGAAGTAGCTGCAGCTGTGTGGCCATGGGAGGCGTCTGGTCTGACAGGGATCCTGACAGTAAGTTAATTGGGCACCAAGAGACCAATTGAAAACCCAGCTGTGACATCCCGAAAGTGGAAGAAAAAAAACATGTTTGTCCTGTGTACCATAATTGTGTTGCGTAACAACAGGGACAGCTGAACTCGATGCCCTTTTTCCACATTATGGCACGTTTCCTGTCGCAGCAATTTAAAGTCAAATGTATTCATTATATGAAGGTGTGGATTATTTGTTGTTTACATCCAATTTCCTTAGTGTAATTGCATAATAATATTTCAGATATTTAATTAGTTGTGGCAAATATACCACAGCCTACAGAATGTCTGTTATGTTTTTTTCAGCTGCGGTGGGATGATTAGCTCTTTAATAAAGGAAATATAAATGAATCCGATAAGACTACTTCGGTAAACTTGTATTTCAATGTTTATTACAAACTGTTTCAGGTAAACCCTCTACTCTCCAAGATGCCGATAATCCAGACTGGTCTCCGTCTCTAAAACGTGGACATGAGAAGGTTACCGAAGCTTCATCGGCCCGTGACAGCAGTCGGTACCAGAGACGTGTCGAGCGTGTACAACAGGCGAAACACAGAGATGCAGCCTCAGCATTGCTTGATATGAGTTTAACGTCGGATCATGCATATGACAGCCCAACAGCAGTCATGTGACAACAAATCAGAGAAACTTTGACTGAACTACAGGAAGTGAACACAGAGCAGAGAGGAGAGGGAGGAGGGGGAGAGAGGAGAGGGAGGAGGAGAGGGAGGAGAGGGAGGAGAGGAGAGGAGAGATGTAAAGAGACAAAGTAGTAGAATAAACAAATAAATGTGTATTTTGGATGTTTTCTTTCCACTTTTAGACAACTCTTATCCCACTTTATCGAATACAAAAGTTCAAAACAAATCAAGAACACGATATGAAACAGAACATCTTGAACTGGTGATTTATTTCGGGTTCTTTATAAACTTCTATTTGTTCCGCACTGTTCATTGGAGTCACTCCGCTGTAGTTAGTATACAGCATAGTGCACGTGGCTCTCACTTCAGCACAGACTGATCAACAGGGCCATGTGCACGGAACCATATTACAAACACATTGAACAATATCCACAACACTTTCTTTCCTTAAAGATTGCATTGTGTTGACATGCTTCAGCTTTACGATCATTCTATTGTTTTATGTCCCGTCAATAACGCAGTGCACATTATTCCATGTATGTGATTAACCTCACCTGGAGACAGTTTCACTCATAACTGTTAATAATTCAAAATGAAGCCGGCGTGACTGTAATGAACTGAAGATGCTGTTGTGCTGAAGGGTTGAAATGTTCTCTTCACAGTTGAATACAGCTTTAAACATCCATTGCCAAGTATTTTTGAATTCTACATTTGTTGATTGATTGTGAATCCGTTATTATGAATGCCATATCTCTTAAGTTATGTGTTTTTAATTGGCAACAAACTGACAAATTTAAACTCTGCAGCAGGACAATCTCGCAGTTATGTTGGAAAATATGTCATTTAAGTGAGACGGAAGAAAGAAAAGGTTAGAAATGAACCATGTTATATTTTGTCATTTTTCCACGAAAAAAGCAAAAGTAATGTTTGTCAAACATGGCTTCTTTGGCAAAGTTAAGCCAACGATGTGTTCTATTTTTGAACTCTGGGCTGTTGAATGAACTGGCTGACTCTTACATTATGGCATGTGATGTTGACTGCAAAAATATTGTAAGGAGTGTAGTGCAGGTGTTCTGTCTGTAGAGGGCAGTGTATAACAAAAAAACAAAACAAGGCTCACACTGGGTCAACACACACAGCTCTGTACTTCTATATTTGTGAGGAAACTCTTTGACATAATCCATTCTCTAGCCCCTTGCTATAACCTTAGCCATCTCAACTAAATGCCTAACTCCAACATGTAGCCTAACTTAACCTAAACCTACAATTTCACACACTTTCTGTGACAATTCCAAATTGAGCAACACTCAGATCAAATGCAGTTTCTTGTCCTGTCTCTTTCTCCAAATGGCATGCTCTCAAGCTAACAGTACCTCGTGAGTAAGTCAGTTTCAAGAGTGCTTCACAATTAAAGGCAGCATAACAAATACAAGACATGAAATGCACACATGCTAAAAACCAGAACAATTACATAATTAAATGAGAAACTAAAATCAAGTCTGAACAAGTGGGTCTTGAGCTACTTTTTAAGGGTCCTCAGTGTTCACAGGTCTGAAGTCCAATAGGGGAGAGTTCCAATGTTAAGGTTTAGCTACAACCTCACAGTCTGTTATTGTCTTGAGTCAGTGTATTGACAAAAGCAAAATGTGAGAGAGTGCAATGGCAACAGACTTGGCCTACAGTGCCTTTTCAAAATAAACTTCCGACATAGCTTTACTTCGTTTTTAGGTTTACTTACGAAACAAAACTTGTTCATAGGTTTCGGCAACACAATTAGTTGGTTTAAGCTTGTCGGAAAAGATTGTGGTTCAGGTGTTTGTTACGTAAAATAACTACATGCGTTACATAAATGGCGTAAGTAGGCAACGTAAAAAAGTGGTAAATAAGTCAACATGAAGATGTTATTCGTGCAAAATGTGTTCCATACACAAAACAGCGTTCTCCTGGGTGAAAGTCCTGTGTTTGTTTGAGCCGTCCATCCTCCCCTCTCTTCCGCCATACAAGGACTTCCTCACTCTTTCTATACGTCAGTTGCTCTGACAGTCTAATACTGACGCGGTTTCCATGACGGGTTTACATGGGAGTTAGTTGAAAGTATCAAGCATAGAACTTGATGTCTTAAGGTGTAAAAAATCTACTTCTTGATGCATTATTTATTTTCTAAGATGTTATTTGTGAGAATCGCCTTTCATACTGTTGCATCTCATGCAGAAGCTAAAGGGTGAACCGGTGCGTTGGAAACAGACACCAAAGGGTACTGACCAAGCATTTGTAATTGAGGAGATGGGAGTGAGAACGGGTAAACATGAAAAAAACATGAATGCCATATTTACATCACGTTTTCGACATTTTGTTCCATCTGGGGTTTGACTGTTGCTCTTTGAATTATGTCAAGTCATTGCGCTTCTTCCGCAACAGTAAAATGGCACCTGACTTCAGAATTAGCGCTACCTACTGCTTATAATGGTGAACTAACTATAAAATATTTGCATGGAAATGCCAAAGAATTTGCATCTTTATTTACCAATTTTCAGAAAATTCTGTTAAAACTTGTGCTACATTTAGATGGAAACCTGGCATATGTTAAGAACAAACCCCAAATCATACAGTGCCGTGCACCACCTGTCCTTGTGTATATCCTTTCAGTTTCAACGTTTGAGGCAAGACATGAAATTATACATAATTGGTGTTGTTTACTGGTTGTGATAATGGCACCTTTTAAAGCCGATCCTTGCATGGCCGAAATTGCTTTGCGATTGTCCTAACCTGACATCGTTTGGAAAACCACAGAGCATTTTACGGAGCCCTTATTCAGTGTCAACAAACGGAGGAAAGGCTGCATTAAAAAACATTCACATTTAGATTCATTGAGGACCCCCTTCCATGTGATATAAGATGTAAAAAGAATGACTGATAGTTAACAGTATGGCTGACGTTAACTGGTTTACTGTTATACGTTCTAATTGGAGAGAGAGCAGAATGTACACATTTAATCAGGTCTCTATGTTACAACAGTATTTGTCCTCTATGAATGTATATCAAAGCTAAAGTGCCATATTAAGATCATCTGATCTCTTCTATGAAAGCTGTATGGGCCAACATTGGAGGCTTGCTGAGTGGGTAATTATTTTGCATTACAGAGACAATAAACAATTACAAAGTGAATATTTACATTTAAAAAACCCTCTCAATTACAGGGAGACAAATGGAATGAAAAAAAAGAAGTAATAATTGTTGGAGTAATACATTCATTCTTCCCAGCTGCAGTTTCCCCCAGCTGCAGGGGGATTCGGTGCTTGTTCAGGAGTGAAATAGGGTGAAATGACAAAGATAGGGGCATTGTATCCACAACTTATTTATTTATGTATTTTCCTCTTTTAAGAGTAGATGAAATAACCTATAATAAATAACTGCTGAGTAAGACCATAATTATAGGACAATAAACCAACATGCACAACACAACTGTCCTCCCTTTTGCAAAAAGCCAATAGTGTATAACCATTGCTGAACACGTCTAACTCTACAATGATGGCAAGGCCACAAGCTGATTTGTAAAGATGTCAATACATTCAAAAGCTTTTTAGATAGTAATCATCTCCAAATTGTGTCTGCTGTGGATATGCAGTCCTCTGTCTGTGCGGATCGTCCCTGAGACAGTGTGTCTTGACTCCTTGGTTACTAGTGAACACTGTTGATTCAAGGTCACGCTGATGTGTATATATATGTGTGTATATATATATGTGTGTATATATATATATATATATATATATATATATGTGTGTATATATGTGTATATATATGTGTGTATATATATATATGTGTATATATATATATATGTGTGTATATATATATATATGTGTGTATATATATATATATGTGTGTATATATATATATATATATATATATATATATGTGTATATATATGTGTGTATATATATATATGTGTGTATATATATATATGTGTATATATATATATATGTGTGTATATATATATATATGTGTGTATATATATATATATATATATGTGTGTATATATATATATATGTGTATATATATGTGTGTATATATATATATGTGTATATATATGTATGTGTATGTATATATATATATATATATATATATATATATATATATATATATATATATATATATATATATATATAAACATTAGATGGAAGCCACGACCAATGTCTCATTTTGGAATATTGATCTCTTTATTTAGTCTTCAGTGTGTTAAACAACATTAAAGGGCCAGTGTGCAGCATTTCGGGGGCTCTTCGAGCAGAAATGAAATATGATATAACTATGTTTCCATCAGTGTATATTTACTTGAAATCAAGAATCGTGTTTTCATTAACTTACAGTGAGCCCTTCGTATCTCCATCGGGAGCAGGTCCACTTTTAGCAGTCTGCCCTGTTGCTACAGTAGCCCAGAACAGAAATACCAAACGCTGGCTCTAGCTAGAGCCTACTGCGTTTTTATGTTACAATAAGGTCACTGTAGTTCGCCAACATGCTGGTGAAACTGTGGTAACGTCAGCTGTAGAGAGCAAAACCATGGTTCCGCCAGCCGCCTTCTGACTTCAGTTGCTCTAAAAGTAGTGTTATTTTGATAAGGATGGCCTATGAACAAGGCAAACAGGGTCACCATGGCTTACGCTACTGCAGTCTTGGAAAGGGACTAGTGAGCGGACTTTGTTATTTCTACAGCTTCTGAAGACAACCTACTGAACAGTATGTGTGATATCGGATACTTGTTAGTTGTATACGTACAGTGGTAGAATAATGTGTAATATTCAGTGAATGGGGGAAAAGGCTTGTGTAAGAATGTGTAAGAATGTTGATCATGAAAAATGTTCAATGATTTTTAACAAATCTCAGATGTATCTCTATTTGGGAATCAAGCTTTATATAATTGGCAAAATGTTAGAATGGTGATGAAATGTACTCTTAAGGAGAACACACAAGTGGTCATTTGGATGCAGTTGTATGTGTCCCTGCCTGACCTCATATAAAACCATTGCAGTGCTACAGAGAAAAGTATAACAAGTGGCACATATAATTGTAATTTAATCCTAAAATGAATCAACGAAAAGTTCATTCATTATACTTCATTTGACAATACAAAACAAAGTCATACAGTCAGAAACACCACAAGGCACAGTACAGCAGCACAGGCATATCATTTAATTCACCCTTCAGTGTGTTACATGTACCACAAATGTAAAACAAGTCATTACTGACCAGTTCAAAATATGTTTTATGGTCAATGGTTAAGAAAGAGTTTCTAAGAAGAGATTATCATTCAGATCTTTAAGGCTAACATGTATCAACTTCACAGAAACAAAGCAATAATCCATGTATATAAATACACACACATACATATATATGGATTTATTTGTATATATGGTCTTGTTATATATCATACAGCACAATACGAACAAGCCCCTCTACATTACATTTACTTACACAGATATATAACTTAAAATACTTCATAAATTACACTACACTCTATTAATTTGCAGTTCAATAAAAAGCAGCTTTTTAAACAGTATTGAAACACAAACGGTATAATTAAAGCTTCACGCTTTCTGGATTTGTGATAGTGATAGTTTTCACCACCTAAAACTCTGTGAGGATAATAATACGCAACTAATGTTCAATTAAACAAAAACTTATTGATAAGGGGATGGGAGATTGACCTGGTACAATAAAGTTAACAATCAAGTGGTCAATTGATTAAAAGAAAAAACATTGTTTTAGTCTGTTTTGTTTTGGTCCATTGATGAAGCAACTGGTATTTATTGTCCATTGTTTTGATGCAAACACAAGTAGGTGGTTTTTTTTTTCCAAGTCTGTAGGAATTATGTATATTATAACAGTCTTTAATGAGAGCAAGTACATAAATAAATAGAATAAACAAGACATGGACTGGGATTCAGTGAAACCTGTGCCTGTAGCATTCATGTCTGACTGATACAAAAAGTGTATTATTTGTATGTATATTGTTTTGATCCAGAATGAAAATTGAATAAAAATGTAATAAAAAAAGTCAGATACTGCTTGATAATGTTAAACTGAGAAAATAAAGAAAAAATCTAAATGTTCTTTATTTGCAAAAACACTCTAATAAACTCTTCCAGATGTTGTGAGCATCTCTGTGACATCTTCACCCACGACCATGGAAATTATGTTTACTATTTTCCTGTTGTAAAGAAAGAAAAAACATTGCAATTCCATTCAGGAAGAGTTTTGTATTATGTAAGAAGCAGTGTGAACCCCACGTTACGTGTTTGACTGAATCCCATTCACCAGCGTGAACTCAATGGTGGAGAGGGTCAATGCACAGTTCCACACATCCACTTTTGAAATTAAAACACACTACAATGTCTATGGTTTCTTTTCTGTCGGAACTTTTAGACTGCTCCCACAACCACCATCGCCATTGATTTAAATGACCATTTCTTCTTTCATCCTAGTTCTTCAGACCTTTGCTGTGCATTCATTCATCCACCCAATGTACATTTTCCCATCATCTCTCTCTTTCTTTCATACTCTCTGTACTTGTCAGACCACCAACCAGTGATTCAGCTGTGGGGAAAATGAAACATGCCCATGAAATAAAACACTGCATTATTCTACTGCTTAATTGAAATGGGCTAAAAATCAGTAATCTGTAATATCATGAATGTGAATATTGATCCAAAAGCTGCAGAGGTTTCCGCCAACAACACCAATAAACAATTCTGAGGATACAATCAAAATGAAGTCAGCACTTACTGTAAACCGCCGAACCTCCCCGTTATCTACCAAATGGTGCTCCGTCTCTGGGGTGATGGCATAAGCCAGTCTCTGTTTCAGGAGAAAGGGAGAGGTGAAATTGACATAGTTTTAAATGTTAGACATTTTAAAAGAACACTTGATCTTCAATGAAACGTCTCTCTGGCAAGACAAATCCTACTTAATCCTCACTCATTTCCCCTTCGTCCATTTTTGGAGGAGTCATAGTTCCGACTTACATCGCAAAACTTTCCAGGCAGTGTGCAGAGTTTGTAGATGGCGTAGAGAGGCACTATGGACATTGAGGAAATGGCCAGACACCACCCCACCATGTTAGCCCATAGAGGAAACGTGTAGGTGCCGTAGTTGGGAGGGTTAAACGTGGCAAAGCTCACAACCACCATAAACTATGGAAGAAAATGATTTAAATGCAAAAGACCTGAGGAAGCATCAGTTAAAAAATATTCGCTGTTAATTGTACGTCGTTTTAAATGTTGTAATTCCAATGTGCAGCACTGTGAGTCTGTGCACGGACTCACCAGGAGGAAGCAGGGGCTGACAAACTTCCAGCACAGCCTCCAGTACCTGCCTGGTCGCTGGCCAATCATCTCTTCAATGTCGTCACTGAATCGGTCCACTCCTGAAACATGGAAATACTTTGCCATAATTGAATAACATGTATTGAAAATATTATTAATTAAGACAGTAGGTGACGAAAGTCACTCTGCAGAACCATTTGTAATAAGCCACTGCAACATTTCTTCCTCATCACGACTTTCTTTTTCTTCTAAACCTGGCTGTACATTGTTGTTTTTTTCAGCCTGGAAGGCATCGCTCACTGAAGAGGAATATATCCAGACTGACACCCAGGTAGTCAGCACAGCTTAGTGTATTTATGTAGCGGACAGCAGAACGAAAGACCACAATGCCCAGGGGCCGAGGGTTCCTCTTAGCCGTTATGAAGATGGGAAAAAAAAGACCCACTGAAGCCTTAGGCTTGATTTATCTGACTTGCCACGGTCAGGACCCACCAAAGTGGGCCAATATGCTGACCCCACCGCCTGGGGTTAGTATTTAGCCCTTTATGGATCCCTCCACAGTCCAGGTCCAGAAGACATGAGACAAGAAACTCAACACGGAAGTTCACGTAAACCATTTTCCCTGACCTTTAAATTGTTTTTATAATATTTTGTGGCTGCTGGAGTCTCCAGATGTGGTTGAGTTTTTACACAAAACAAAAGTCAGTTTTTAGCTGGTGGTAGATAAAACTGCATGTTGAGGTGAATGTCCGCCATAAAGAAGGTGGTCTTTACCGAATAATTTACACATAAAACAGGAAAAAGGAGGAAAGCCCAAATGGCCGACTCATTCAGCAAATACGGGGTTGAATCTTTTGAGGCCGTAATATGTAGAGGATATTTATTATTACACAACCTAAGTATTTCTTATGTGTTGTGCTGATCGAGTGCCTGATGTAATAATGATAATAATCACCATATAGACATGTTGTTCACTCTAAGAAAACTCTTTTATCTCATGCAGAGATGAACAGCAATTTAGAGGGATTTTGTGTGTTGGATGAGTGATACATATAAAACATAGAGCATCGAGTGTCAATATAATTCAGACATCTGGAGAGAAATTGAGTTTGAGGTCACCCCCACCACAATCTACAACCTAGCTATTAGACAGCTGACTCCCATGACAGATGGGAATTGCCTGTTCCCCAGCTGCAATTTTCTTGATGTGGTGTGGTGGCTCACTGCTGAGTGAACACAGAGGTAGCATTGCCAGGGTTCAAAACACTGGCCATTTAACTTCACTGAGCTCTTATGAGCAGCACAGCTACAGCATTATCCTTGTACTTTAACAACACATGCACAGAGGCTGAGGAGGCCGAAAGCATTGGTGGGACTGGACTTTGTAGCTGTAGTATCCTTACGTCTAATAGAACTATGGGGCATTGTGGCACGGCACACCGATACCAAGTGATTTCTTATCAAACCCTAAATACGGCATCAGCTTTGGTGGGCATGAAAACATAATTCCTCTGTTTTTTTCATTCCTCCTTCCTACTGTCTATCTCTCTCACCATAAAACCATGAAATGCCGATGGCTTCAATAAGCACTCCAAAGAGAATCGATGTTCCTGCCGCAAAGTGGTCCAGCAGAGTGAACACATACATCCCACCCTGGAAAGACAGGGAACATGTAATGAATGTATAATGATGGCGTTATTAAAATACACCTCATTGTATGTGACAGGAAAAAAAATCTGATGATTCACTTCATTGCATTTGCAGATACTTGTCGTAATTTGGTTTGTTGGACAGTGTTACAACCAGAGTTTGCGGAAATGATATGATACTTACATTTGTAACACAGAAGAGGGATATGAGAAAGGTGGAAACAACAATGAAGAGGGTGAACAGCTCTCTGTGCTTGTGGAGGCATTTAAACTCATCAATCAGACCTGTGATCACCGATTCCATCCCGCCCATCTACAACAGAAGACACTGAAGAGTTAGATTGAAACACAAAGTCAGTGAGTCACGGTAGATGTACCACTTGTTATTGCATAATTGCTTCACTGAAGCCCCAAAACGTAAAAATTACAAATGAAAATTGTTAATTTCACATTTTATCCAGGGAACAGTGCATGAGCTAAAATACCCATAAACACCAGAGCTATTACAGCACCATCACAACCTGTCAAACGAAAGAAATGTGCAATCAGTAGAGGGTAGATCTTCGCCAGGTGTGTCCCACTCTCCCCTTCCAAATGAAGTTGAATCTCACTCAGTTGTCCCCCCTGGCTCCCTTACAGTCAAGATGGCGGTGAAGACAACACAAATTGGGATGTATTTATCTTGTATAATTCCTTACTTTGGTAGATCGTAACATTTCGGGGATGGTACAAATCTGCAGATTCTCTGGTTCAAAATGAGGCCAAATCTCTCTGTTGATGTCAGTTTTTGAGCCACGACAAAGTCCAAACCGTGGCCAGCGACGGACTCGGTAAGGCCCGTTTTAAGCCTAGCCGATCGTCGGAAATGTCTTTTGGGGATGGTGGGTGCATACTCACAGCACTGTCAATGCCCAGAGTCAACAGCATGATGAAGAAGATAACAGCCCACACGGATGATCCAGGTAATGTTGCAATGGCTTCTGGGTAAATGACAAACACCAAACCAGCACCTACAGAACAACAAATCCAAGGAAAGTAGAAAACAGCACGAAACACAAACATTGCAGCAGACATGAAATATTAGACAGTTAAGCAAAAATACATACGACAAGAGTATGACAAATAACACCATACCGTCTCGGGCAACCTTATCCAGGGCTACGTTGTGCTTGTGGGACATGTACCCAAGGAAGGAGAAGACCACAAAGCCGGAGAAGAAACTGGTTAAGGAGTTAATGGAGCTGGTGATGATGGCGTCTCTGGATAATTAAAACAACAGTACAGAATGAGAATGCAAAACAAAACCATCAATCAGTCATGAGTCAATATTAACATAATTGACCAGTCAGTCAATTCAACAGTCTGTCATTGGTGGGTGAAATCCTGTTCAGGCTTTTAAATGACAACAATGTTAGTTTGCTGTAGTGTTGAGAGTTTAACCTCCTTCAATTGCAAAAAAATAAGGTAACATTAACCAATGAATGAGTTGGTCAGTGTAATGAGGACTAAGTGTGTAATAATGTGTGAAATTGAAATAAGGAGACTAAATTTACACATGCCGTTACATTGTCCGACAGAAAATGTGCAATTCTTCATTCCTTATCAAAGTCAGACATGAGTGATTTTGTGTTCTGCTCACGGAGGAATCCTCAAGGTGGACAGTGTCATGTGTCAGTTATCAGAAACATGAAAAAAGCAGATAAAAGGCTCCCGTGGGACGCTGGTGATTTTCAAAGAGTGCATCAGTTGTGATTGGTGTTACGGCTGTCTGTGGCACAGCATGGTGTCAAAGACATAGCGGGTTTCCAGGAGCTTCAAAGGTTATTGTAATTCACCTGCTTATGTTGCGTGCATGCGTTTGTGTGTGTGTTTAAGCAACTCCCAGTCCTCTGTCTCTGTGAATGCCCTCTTTTTTTCTCCTTGTGTGTCTGTACCTGTAACAGTTGTTGCTGAATTTGTTGTAGCTGGAAAAGGCAATTAGCACACCAAACCCCACTCCCAGAGAGAAACAGATCTGTGTTGCTGCCTCGATCCAGACCTGGGGAGCAACAGAACAAGCACACTTGTGTGAAGCGGCAAACAAAAGGCACAGGAGAGGAAAAAAGGCATTATTAGGGATAATTGCAGGAAACTCATTCACCGGCAGCAGATGAAAGACGCTTGTGAATACGGGGGGTAATTTTGCAAATTACTGCTCCATGAATCTATCTAATCTAATTCTCCAATTGCTGCCATGCATCTCTTTGTCTCTCTTCTTGCTTTCGCTCCCATTCTCCAAAACGGAGTCCTTTAGTCCTGCATACATACTTATTGAGGTCCTTAGTGCTGTGATAGCAGCTTTCACAGATGACGAACATATTAGAGACAGGTAACACAAACGATTTTCTCACTTTGTTTATGCCTTTATGTGTTTGTGTGTCTCGTTTTCTACTCCTTCTAAACCCTGCCTTGTCATTTATGTTTAATTCCCTCCTATCTACTTGCAATCCCCCATTCTTATCCTATTTTGCATGCAATCGTAAAACACTTCCACCACAATTAACATTGAAAATAACGTCAATATTGCCTGTATTGTCGTAACTCCGTGTTGCTAGCAAAGCCTTGAACACAGAATGTTTCTGCTTGAAATAAAACAGTTTTCAACTGTAAAAAGTGTGAATGCAGAAGCGAACTCACTTTAAAATGATTGAATCATCCTATGCTTGCATTTTATTGCTGCTGCTACTTGTATTTAATGAGCAAAAGTAATTACCTTTCTGTTATGATGTACAATAGCCATTTGAAGTCTAATTTAGCACATTGGGATGATATAGTGGACAACATATGTTAGTCATTTTAGAGCAACCCCACTTTTAAAATGTTCTTACACATTGTTTGAAGTACTATTGTTGGATAGAGGACACAGTTACCTTCGCAGGCCTTCTGTTCTTCTCATCTAGCACCCCCACAACTCTCACCTCACTCGTGCCCCCCCCTCCACCCTCTCCTTTTAAAACTCACCTTGGCATCACAGAGTTTCAGGAAGTCCACAGAGAGGTAGGCCTTAATGCCATCGATGGCTCCGGGCAGAGTGACTCCGCGGATCAGCAGTACAGTCAAGACCAGATAGGGCATTGTGGCTGTGATCCACACAACCTGAAAGGGTTGCATGAGGTACAAACACATACACATTTACAGAACTCTGTCAAGCTAGCTGCTTATGAAGGACTCCGATGATGAGCAATGAGTGCACGGGCAGAATACACGCAGGTAGACAGGCAGGTAGCCCGCCCAGTGATTATATTCGGGCCAAATGAAATGATTTCACAGGCTTATTGCAGTCCTGCAACAGCCACAGATACGAGATTATTTCAGAGCATTCGATTGATTGATTGCTGTCAGGATGTAATGAGAATTTCGAACAAACTGGTATGAGTATTACGTACAGTAGACGACGGTCTGCACGCCCCCAATTTGAACAAACAGACAAGAGTACCAGCATGAGAGCAGATCATGTTGTGGACGGGGGCCGCAGCACCTATTTTAGCCACCAAAAAGAAGGGCGCACTTAAAAAAAACGTCAGTTTAAGTGTACTCGAAAATTAAGAATATATGCTTAGAGAGCATAGATAGGTTTCACTTTCAGTTTAGTTTCCCATCAGAAAGGGCGGACGAAAACACAAAGTGGTGAAAAATATAGTGTAGGCCACACTTAAATGGATATTAAGCTTTTTAATAAGTGAGCCTTTCTTTTAGGTGTCTAAAATGTGTTTTGCTGCTGCCCCCATCCACAGCAGTATATTGCTTTGCTCTAGTGTCGCTACTGCTGTCTGCTAATCCAAACTCGAGGCGTGCTAACCGCAATCTACTGGAGGTATTGAGTCACTTCAATATTCTTGGATAGAATCGTACTTTTGTGGTTTTCACATACAAAAAAACATGGCGAGTGTATCATTTCCCACCTTGCCAGAGGTCTTGACTCCCTTCCAGAGACTGAAGTAGAGCAGAACAATCACTACGCCGAGACAGGAAGTCAGCTGCCAACGTGGACGGCCCAGATCATCGATACCATTACTGTCCTGGATGTGCAGCACGCCTCGTCTAAGGAAAGAGGGTATTCTGGTAAGAACCACGACTGCTCCTGAGTCCCTATTCATAGTTTATAAAGTTTCTGCCACAAATATGGTCCACTAGTTGATACACAGGACAATGCATACATTAAATGGCACATATGTTGTCATTGAGGCAATTCAGTACAGTACGCACCAGAGTTCAAGGTCTATCATTTCAAAGTTATGAAAATGTGATTTAACCTGAAAACCACAGTTGGAGGCAAGTACACATAACCCCCTGGACTTAAACCAGGACATGTTAAACCAGGAGCAGTAGAATCCCTTAACATCGTGACCCAGCCAGAAAACAAAGATGCAGTTATAACCCCCCCCCCCCCCATTGAGTCCTGCAGATCTGCACTTTGAGCTCACTTCACGAATAGACATATAAAAGTTACCCTGAAATAACTGATTTTAGATGTGCAAATAATGTGTGCATTCGAGACGCAGGATAAATAAACAACATTATTATTCACAACATCCTTCACAGTAACCTGCATAAAATTGCCTTAACAATCTAAGTCTGGCCTCGTTGGAAGTTCTGTACCTGGGGGTTCATTGGTGACAAGTGACATGTGACCCGAGGCAATATGGCCAGATGGATGATACGTGAAGTGTCGGTGCATCTGTTGCTTGAAAATGTTGGATTTTAGAAGATCATGACAGTCTGCCAAGAGAGAAAAACTGCACTGGCAATAAAAGGTAACAGATTTGAAAGCGTACCTTTCTATTGCATTCTGTGAAGTTGAATGTGTCACCTGAGAGACTGAACATTGCTGAGGCCTTGATTCAGATCATTTCAGAGACAGCCCAACAGATGAAACTGAATAGGATGAGTCAATGTTCAACCGATGAGGTCAAATTGTCTGCAGGTGGTTCTGTGTGAATAGCACACTGCCATTTCAACTGTCACAACTGTCACAACACAACAACCCCTCACTTGTTGTGGGGACACCTGTTCGGCTTCACAACGTTGGAGGCTGCATCAGCGAAATGCATCCAAACTCTGGATCCATTTTGAGGAAAACATCCCTGCTGTACATTTTTCTTTTTCTTCAAGTATTCAAAGTGATATATATTCTGAGACATTACGAATCATAAGCCTTTTCAGTTTTATTTCACTCTATTTCTGCATTGCATCAAACATTTTACCTGCGGCCAGCAGCTCTATAGCGAGCTGTGTCGGTTTGTCGGTCCATACTAATTTCACCTCCCTTTGGCGGCGACGGTTTTTCGCCCTATGAGCTTTAAATTTGCCATGGAGGTCAAATGTTTGTGAGGGTGTGTGCGTGTGAATACATGGATGCATAAACGTACAGAGTTACAGTTATTGCAAAATAGTGCTCGTTTCCTGTGCACATCCTGCCTAAGCTTCACACCAATGTTTTAGTAGCTGGACATATACATAAAGTATATATTATGTTTGCCTTATTACAGTGCAGACGTTTTCATATCTGCTGTTAAGATATATAGCAATTAGAATAGAAAGTTACAGTTATAACGAGAAAGCATTAACATAAAGTATTGCTTCATGTTGGAATAGAATATTTTGTTATGAAGGCATTTTATTGTTCATCTCTCCATTTTTAGGTCCCAAAATTCTAATTCACAATTAGCTGCTTAGTTGCCATATAAGTTTGACGATGACAACTATTTTCAAGAGTAGGTGGGGATCCAAACTGACTTTACATCTATGTAATTGCTAGGGGTGTAACGGTTCACAAAATCCACGGTTGGGTTCGGTACGATACAGTGGAGCCACGGTTCGGTACGTTTCGGTACAGTAGAAAACTATAAATGCCAGAGAAATGGACTTGATTTTAAAATATATTTATTCATTACAACTAACATCATGAAGTTATTCTTTGACTTTGAACAATGATGGAACTATACCTGAGTGACTCATCTTCTGGAGTGTCTTCTTAGCAACACATAAGCATAAAAAACAAAAACTGCTCCTTAATGTTGTGTAGTATTACTTACATCTTGCTTACATCTTGTATTGTTACTTACATCTTGCAAAAGAGATTTTTAATCTCAATGGGACTACCTGATTAAATAAAGGTTTTAAAAAAAAAAGAAAAAAAGATTTTTAAATTTTTTTTTTATTCAAACATATTCGGTTCGTCATGCGTGCCGAACCGTGAGCCTCGTACCGAACGGTTCAACACGAATACGCGTACCGTTACACCCCTAGTAATTGCACATTCTTGAACAGGAACGAACTATATCAAACAAATATTATAGAACAAATATTACAGCCTGAGTTCAGGCCAACTTACTCAAAGTACTCCTGAGCAGGGGTGGCCTTGTAAATGTCACCGACTGAGCTGTTGTCAGCCCAGTCGGAGCAGTTAGGACTGTTCCAACTGTTGTTGCAGTGGACCCACGGCAGCTCGCTGGTGAACGAGGAGAAGAGGTAGAACAGCGCCCAGGAGATGATGACATTGTAGTAGAAACCAACATAGAGGGAAATGAGGATCACTGTAAAGCCTACACCTGTTAGGGGCACACAGATGAATCATACAGTATTTATAGGCATCAAAGACATAGGGATGCATTGATAGAAAGAGATGGACACATTACTAGCCTATACAATACAATTCATAGTTCAACATTAAAGCAAAGTAGCCACTTCACATCTGGCCTATGACCTCTTTAGTTTAGTCTAGTATATGTGATATGGACATCACAGGAGCGTTAGAATTGTATGTAAATGCACAAGCACCAGATGCACTGTGTTTCGTGTTTGGAATGAAACTAATGCTAATATACAACACATGTCCACAGAACATTTAGTTACATTTTGTTAAATGTTAAGTTAATGTATGTTGACTCTACAGATGTGCTGGCGACTTATAGCGAATTCACCAAGCAGTGAAGTAGCTTTCACCATGTAGGTATTTAAAAATAAGCTTTAAGGTGGAATCGTTTATGAAGCTTTTTGTCTTTTGCTCTTTTGTCCGCATTTTAGATTTTCTGGTTCTACAGTGACATAGCTGATTGTGAGATAGTGACGCAGTGTGATAGGTGTGAGATCATCATCACATGCCTGTAGAGCTGAGGAATCTCAAGCAGTTGAGATTTGATTTCACATTTTTGTGGAACTTACTTGATTATAAAATCTTTGTTGCATGTCACTCTGCATCTCTCTCTGCTTTTCCTCTCATCTTTCTGCTGTTAGCTATCAAATAAAAGGCATAAAATGCTCCCAAAACACACAATTATTAACTCTGCAACTGGATACTGATAGCACACAAAAGAAGCATAACAAATACTGTTGTATGCCTTGTTCTAATGAATGTCAGCTTATCAGGAAAGTGTTTACCGTCTTGCTCAAGGAAACAAATCTTTAACTTATCTTGGATGTTGACCACACTTTCATGCAACGCACACCTTTAGCGTGCTGTATGCTTTCATCATGCAGTGAACAGTGACAGTGGTGTAGTGCTAATCTTAACAAGCATGTTTTTGGGATCTCACTTCCCGCGATTGTCGCCACAGTTCGTCATCCTGCGAATGCCAGAGCTTTCATCAGTGTGTCATTGGCTAACTCACCATTGTGTGACCTCATCCAGCCATAGACAGTGACTTATATATAAATGAGAACTTTGACATTATTACTTTGCAGGAATGTTCATAAACTAACCAAGTTATGATTTTAATGTATTTGGTCATGAAGAGACATTATGAATCAGTAGAAACAGTAACATGTTCCACACAAGGTTCCAATTTAAGCATAAATGTAGTGAACAATGACTAGATCCTGATGGATTATTACACCACCAGAGCACACACCACGAAGCACAACCTCTCACTCAGTATGAAAACACCAGCCTTTAAAACACGCCTGCGGTCTCATAAAAAACGCCGCGACTTCTAAAGATTGCCTCTTCGTGCCTTAATTATCAACGCATCTACCCTTTCTATACATCTGAAACAATGTGCTCTTCTAAGTCCGAATTTAATTGTTGTCTTTTGCCAAGTGTGCCTTATTGATTCCTTTTGTAAATGTGGATGTGATATTTGTCCAGGGAGCGCTGCCTCTTATTAGCTCCACATCAGGCAATGCCATCTCTCTCTCTCTCCATTTGCCTCTCTCTGTCTTTTTCTTCAAATGCATTGATCTTGAGAGGAAACCAGCTTGTTGATCAGAATAATTACTGTCAATATGGGCATGTGTATGTGTGTATTTGAATCATTACTATTATCCCCCTGCTGAGAGACCGAGCGAGAGAGAGAGTGAAGCGTGTGATTAGAACGTCAACCTACTCGGTGTGGTCCCTGACAGACGGCACATGTTCACACGCAGGAGGCACACGCTCAGAGACACACACACAAAAACAGATGTACACCATGAAGGAGCACGTACAGTACACATTGAATATAAAGTTGAACAAAGCAAAGTGTATTATTATATTTCCAACCAATGACTTTGCTCAGAAACAGGAACTGGTCTTAATGTTTGTTTCTCCATTCGTGCACGTTTGGATGGCATTCTCCTGAGCTGCGCTTTGCTTATCGATGTGTTGAAAAGTACCACTCGAGAGTGTTCACCGCCACTATTTGACAGAAGGATTTGGACAATCAGGACAAGACTCTAAAAGCCCAATTTTCCATTTGCTTTCCATCTGAGTGCCAACAGAACCTGATGTTCTGGGGAGGATAAACAATGCCTGTCGCCCCGCTCAACACAGGAGACGAGCAGACAAAAGAGACTGGCATGTGGACAGACAGGCATGTGGGCAGACAAGCAGACAGAAAGATATGCAGATATTAAAGGTCCTTTATCAAACAGGCAGGCAGGCATGTACGCACCATGACAGGCAGCTTTAAAATACATGTGAAAGCATTCGTGGTCAAGAATTTGCTTGTGTACATCTTCCAGTGTGAGCACGTGTCTGTCTTTCGATCTAAATATGTGTTCCTACCTTTAAATATGGGACAGATCTTCCAGACGCCTGCTGCCCCCTCTCTGTTATACTGTCCCAGAGCCAGCTCCATGTAGAAGAGAGGCATGCCTGCTATCACCATGAAGAACATGTATGGCACCAGGAACGCACCTGCTCACACACAGACAGGTCAAACGTCAGTAAAGTCACAGAGTAGGGAACATAGATGATTATCAACACTCTTAAAAATAGTTTGGGTTCGGGCACCTCGGTGGCTCAGGGGTAAAGTGCCCACCATCAGCCACAAAGTCTCTCTCTCGAATTTACTGTCATCTCTCAAAAATATTGGCGTAATTGACTCAAATTAAACACTAATATTTTCCCTAAAATACAGGTGTGACAGCATGCCAGCCTCGACTATGGCTGCAGTATTATTTATAGCTCCTAAACGTAATGAGAGCTCTATGTTAAACAGCTATAATTAGTGGCAGTGATTGTTAGAGCTAATCTATTCAGAGCAGCTGTGGTGCTTTTTCCCCTATTTTGATCTCTGTAAAAGGGGGAAAAAATCTCAATCAGCGAGCACAAGGAACACACACACATACACACACACGTGCAAATAGCAGTATTTGTGCATTCATGTGAGTAAAGTGCATGCACCCACGAACAACAATCTGTGGATGGGACCATTTGGACATGGGCCAATATCAGCTTCCTCCCCTCACCCCTTTAATCCATCTCACCTCCTCCATTCTTATAGCAGAGGTAGGGAAATCTCCAGACGTTGGCGAGGTCCACGGCAAATCCGATCACAGACAGGAGGAAGTCGATTTTCTTGCCCCAGGTCTCCCTCTCCTCCTCCCCACTCTGGTTGATCTGAGCTGGAGTCGGAGCCACAATGGTGCTCGAGGTGAACTGAACCCCATTCTGCTCCTTCACCAAGATCAGCTCCACCTAAAGAGGTGGAAGTCAAGGAGTTAAGAATCAATCCGATTCAACAGGCGTTGAAAACATACTCATTTAAAGTCTCTTTTAGTCACCAATGTATCACCGTGATTTTATTATTCTCTCAATTCCCACTCATGACAGAAGGTCACCTTCACTTCATCAATTCTTCATGCATCAAGGCGTTACATGTTGTCCTCTGAGTTTTACTCAAGACGTCATTCAGTTCATTTTAGCCTCAAGAAAATGTGGCTTTTGTTACAACTACGATTCTTTCCCCACCCAACGCTTTTCAGGGCTGTAGAAATTAGGTCAGACGGACCAAATCAGAGATAAATTAACCGAATTCAGGAGCTTGCCCCATACTCTGATTAATTTAAGGTTTTTTTAATCGGACTGAATTGCATGCCATTAATGCACTACTTGCGTCAGATACGCACTCACCTCTTTGGGGCCCATGGTGTTGGAGGTGGGCTTTTCCGGGGCGACAACCGAAGACATCAGGCCGGCAGGGACTCTCTCTGTCAGCACGGAGGGGTGAGCAGCCTTCGATAGTGAAATGCCGGTGGATGTGGAGGAGGAAGAAAGAGTCTTGAGATAAACGCGAGGTAGAAAATAATTCATCCCTTTTGGGGAAATCGAGTTATAATTGCGAATGTAATCAGACTTAATCGGGTTCAACACGATAGAAAGAGAGAAATGTTGCGATAAAAGCAGAAGAATTTTTTTTGTAAAACATGTTAAGCAGACAGTATAGGAGATAAACACATAAAAGAAGGATATGTCATTAAATATATTAATTGATGTCAACGTCTAGAGGTTTTACCTGAATTAATACATAAAGAGCAAGAGGGGGGTGAAGAACAGGGGGGGAGCGTCTCCACCATGCCATCGCAGCATGCTCATTTTATTTCACACTTGTTGATCGCCATTTTGTTTCGATTCGGCCCAGTGTCTACGAACCCCAACATGTTGTCCAGATAATTCTGTTCATATTTCCCTTTAAAACTTTTCACTGAAATAATAAAATTAATTGGTAGAAAAAGTACCAGTGTTACACTCAAAAGGTAAATATAAGAAAGTTATGAATAAAATGATGCTTTACATTTTGTACTGTAATTTCATGTTGCTGTTTTCAGTTATAGATAAAAACAGTAAATCTAAAACTTGTTGAAAACGGAATATCCATAATTTTCAAGATTCAAATTTACTTCTATCATTTATTCTGTAAATGTCCTGTCACCATGAGACAACATTGGTTAAAGCCAAATGCTGTATTATTAAATACATTTATTAAAATAATAAAATGAAATAACATAACAATTTTTACGTTGCAAAAGAAACATTTTCAATGATACAAAAACACTCACCTTTGAAATATGGCAGGTGAAAGCTCCTTCAGTTGCCAGTTTAAACAATTTAATTCCAGTTGTGCTGATGTTCTTCAGTGCGCTGCAAACTGATGCTGACCATATTCACGTAGCCCGTCCTTGATATTTTAGACTCAAACCCAGATTGGAGCACAAGTGTTTATAGAAACTGAAAGAACAAAAAAAGACAGTGAGAGATATGGTCACAATAGGACAGGAGATGAGGATCAAGACAGAAAAAGTCGACAGGAACCGGTAATCTGTGGGGAGTTATAGAAAGCCCTCCCAACCTGCCTGGCTCCAGTGACAGACACACAGATCCCAGAGCAGCCTGTGGTCTGGTATGAAGATCTGACTGCGATACCACTCTTGTATGAGAATCAATCAACAACACCCCCCCACCCCATCACCGTCACTCTCTCCTCCCTCCCTCCTCCCCACCCGAGCTAGATCTGTTCCTCCTCCTCCTCCTCTCTCTCACATCATTGCATTTTTTTCTTCTCAGTTGATTTAAGCATCCTCCCTTGAATGACTTTTCTCTGTAAATCTGTGAAGTAAACACAAACAAATATTAAAGCTGCAAGCAGCATTGATCGATTGATATTTATTGTACAGTGTAATATTTGAAAGGTTATTTCTGTTTTCACCATCACTCACCAGATCCAGATGTTTTATTCTAAGGTAAGTTAATGTAAGTATAATGTAAGCTCATTATGGCTCTGAAGCACGAGACTCACTGGCGTGGCAGAAGCTTCAAGTTAGTTCAAGGTGTTCACAGCATGGTTGTGTGAAAATGCAACAGATGTTTTCTTTATACATAAATCATGTCTCATGGTAGATGAAATGTTTTAGTGGGAGTGGTTAGAACCGCTAATATATAAATAAATAAATACAAATAAATTCTTAGATCGTCCCTTAAGGAAAAATAAAAAAGTTTTCTCATTTAGTTTCACTCTAAAATCATCCTCCTAATTTGAATCCCACTTTTTTTTGACAAATCAGCAAAAGGTCCTTGAGAATGAAATGTGTATCTAGATTTTGATTCAAACAATTGAAAAATAACTGAATTGATGTGAAATTATAATCTCTTGCTCAAGACATATTGTGGTACAATAGTGTAACAGCTGTGGCTGAATGTTGTTACAGTGACTCTACTGAAGTGGTGCAAACTCCTCAACAAATAAAGCAGGAAAATGTTGTGTTTGATAAATGACGTCGTCAGTCCTAACCGGTGTGAAAAAGATATGAGAAAACTATTTAAAGCACCTGAAATCGTGGTTTGACATTATTCGTTTTTCTTAATAACTTCAAACAAGAATTACTGTAGAAGCAGTCAATGCTGTCTGCTCCGTCAGGACTGTGTGGGTGTGGTAAACTCAGATTTGATTGACATTGTCCTGGCAATTTGAGCGAACAACCCAACAAATATTATCAGATTCTGATTCAAACATGGCCGAATCCCGATTGGTTCGTGGGAGTAAGTGACATCATCTTTTTCCAACCGAGCCCTGCCCACTTCAAACTCGTGAAAAAAAGCACAGACAAATACAGAAATTCCTCAATTCAAATAGAATAAACTGAACTTTTGCATCTCAGTACCCCATCACTCGAAGTAAGATGCTGATGAAGAAATTGAGTTTCCAGTGCCTTTAATTCCTGTTAAATCCAACGGTTCATCTCAATCTACAACATTTAAGTCCCTATTTTTAACCACACATCAAACCAGGTGGCCTTTTTTCATTGCCCTGACATCCAGACCTCTCCTATTTCAAACTTAACCTAAACAGGACCGGGGCTTTAAAATAACCCAATCAAGCTGCTACCCACGGACATATTTATGACCCTCGTGTCCAAAATGACTGTTGTTTGCAAGCCAATCGCAGTGATCAATCTGTCACTAATCCCTCACATCAACGCCGCGGCACCACAACAATCCATCAAGCCTCGGGCCTCATATTAGAAGTTGTTGGGTCGACGTAGGCCGAGCTAGATGTATGAGGTTTCCGATGAGGTGAACATAATCGAGTGTCTTGTTTTCATGAATGCAACAGCTGATACCCAGAGAGAAGAATGGTGAAGGGGAGGGGGGGGGGGGGGGGACAAAAAGGGGATTCAAGAGGGCTGAGGAATGGTATGAGGGGGAAATCATACAATACAAATGATGTAACCCTGGGGCCTTAAAAAAATTGTCTTTCCTTCAAACAAAGGCAAAACGTTTAACATAATGTCAACAACTAAAGATTTCCCTCAGCTTACTCACACAGCCATCCTGAAAATGAAGTGAAAAGCAAAAACACTGGACCTTACGTACTGACAACAATGCTCCACCTTGGCCTGGGAAATGATTTTCTATTGTAAGTTTCTGTTCTGCCCAAGCTGTTAGATCTGGATCTCCAGCAGAAAATCTACTTTGAGAAGTTTCATATGAGCACAGGCCCTTCACACACAAGATCATAGGATTGATTCTTACATAGCCTACCCTAAAGACTTAACGAGTCTAGAGCCATGCTGATGTTTAGCCAGCTTAAGGTTGTTTAACATGCTAGCATTTGCTGATAAGCACTCATGTAGCTGCGGTTGATAGTAATATTTTTAGTTTAGCAGGTATTTATAATGATGGCACTTGAGGAAAAGTTACACAGTCATCAAAGTTATTCGGCTACAGTTCATCTTGAAGAGGACATGGACATCTTTACCAAAGATATGGTTCCAGCCAATGGTTGTCGACATTTCACTCAATACAACGAATAGTAACACTCATTGTGGCGTGCGAGGAAGAATGGGTGCTCCGAGAATTTTATTTGAAATATGAGCTTTAAAATGTAGCATTCTGGTGTACATTGAGAAGAAAATTAAGTGATGACATTTACTTTAAGCAAACAACTAATTTATTATTCAGTTATTAATCACTATGTCAGCTCTATTATTATTATTAACCTTTATTTAGACAAAATCCATAGAGACCGAAGTCTCATTTTCAAACGTTTTGGTCAAATAAAAACAAAGATAGCAAGAGTAGCGAGAACCATCACCTGTACAAATAAAGTGATTCGTTTTCATTGAACCCTGTTACTGTACATCTTAATATTACCGGTAACTTCCACTGTTACTGTACATTTGTTAGAATTGTGGCCTATCTCATTTGCAATTAATATGCATTCAATCCAGTTCAATTATTTAAATGAAGCTGAAGCTCTTTGACCTCATCTCATCAGTATCTGGGCCTCATGTTTCGTGGTCATGAAAGTTATTCTGAACACGAAACCCAGCAAGTCTGAACAGTAACGTAACATAACATAACTTAAACTTTAACGGAGGGAAAGACGCTGTACACATCTGAACGCTGATTGGCCAAGACTTGACACGTCAAAGATGTTCTATTGTGAAGATCACGACATCACCTTTTCTCCTCGTCTCACTCCAATCTGAGAAACGCTGGCTGGCCAGTTGAACCCCCCCGAAAAAAAACTCTACGGATCTACACGATTCACGTGGATATATTTTTGATTCAAAACGGTGAATTTCACCGAAAAGTGACAAGTTTGCAGGTATGTTTGATGATCGTAAACTTAAACTTGCCTATTAAGATTGTTGAGAATAAAACTCATGTTGAGGAGAAAACTCAGGTGAACAGACTTAGGTCGAGGCGTTTAGCTCAATTCAAGCAATAAGCTTTATTTGTAACAGAAGTATTATGACCAGCAGTTAAACGTGCACGGACCTAGAAAAGTTCACTCTGTAGGAGCGAATGAAAAGCTAAAATGCGCTTAGACAGAGTGCGCATGCGTGTTAAAGGTTCTTCTGATGGAAGCCTATTGGTTAACGCAAAGTTGGAGGCGGATCTGTTTCTAGCATTCAAATGGCCTGTTGGAGCACTGGGCATCTCCGCCCACACTGGCTCAGGTCCGGATCCCGCCTTCTCTGGAACGTCAGTGTGTGTGAAATGTTGATGTAACAGCATATTGTTAACACTCAAGGTGCCGAAAAAGGGTGCAGTTCTAAGCTATGTCGAACTCTCTGTGATAAAGAGAACTCTTCTCCTACTCTAAGATGGCAGTTTCTGCCCTAATCTGGTGGTTTAAGCAAGTGTTTCTATCGTGCGAACAGGCGACGGA
Organism: Melanostigma gelatinosum; assembly: GCF_949748355.1. Lineage (NCBI taxonomy): Eukaryota > Metazoa > Chordata > Actinopteri > Perciformes > Zoarcidae > Melanostigma > Melanostigma gelatinosum. The sequence goes on along the minus strand of NC_136642.1, from coordinate 16,189,524 downwards.
ATGCCCTGCTTGGCGTTTTTGACCTACTTACAGTGACCTCACAACTCCGCAATATAAGCTTACAAGTATAGCTCATATTATTTAACATTGAATGAATATATTTTTATTTATAAGATCCACATCATATACATGCTGCCAGTCTTTCCAATATCATGCAGATATAAGAATTATGTGTCACAAAGATATTTTGGAGACAAGTTATACGAAAAACTTCCACATACCTGATGCAATTGCACTAGACAGCACTGACACCATGTTACCTCAAGGTGGAGACATATATAGGTGGTGCAGGGAATTTGGTTACTATTTCAAGTTGAGCAGAATGGAAACACTTTCTTGCCGTTTTGTGCACAACACATTCCATCTCTACATCATGCAACCAAACACACACAATTAACATTGTCCAAGTGACACAACTGTATGTTCACATTTCATTTTTTTTATTCAATCAAAGAGTCATATTAACAAGTCATATCATAGCAGTCCTGAACAGACAAATTCAAAGTAGCTTGCAGTAATGACTCATCATTAAAATGCGTTCATAAAATAAAACCTGTTGAGTAAAGAAAAAGACAGGAAGTAAAGCGACAGAGAAAACAGAACTTTCAGTTTGTTGGTCCGCAGACAATAAGCCATCAGAAAGGCAGGCTTTCGTCTTAGGCTCGCTGCTGGACAAACTAAGCAGGCAGCAGTAGCATAAATACAAGTTCATCTCTTGCAGGTTTACATTTGATCAGATTGATAGCAAGTACAAAAATGAGATTCGCCTCTACAGAGGTATTTGAAATAAAGGGAAGTGAAACAAGTGTGAAAGGGACTCAGTATTTCCATACATCCCCAATGCCATTGTTCCGAATGTAAATATTGAATATATATATATATATATATATATATTTGACTTCCTGATGAAATATAATATCCTCCTTTAGACATGAACATGGAAATGTAAACAAAGAGGGGTTATTGTGGCTCAATACATTTCCTTCTGGCTCAGATCTCGAAGATCAACTTTGTTTCAGTTTAACATTTACAATCACATTTCCCCTCCCATGTACATAAACAGTATGTTTCCCTCGTACAGAGTACATTGTATGATTAACGATCTGCTGTAAAATCACGTCACTTAGGGCTACATTTAACACTCACGGTGCAGTTTTAAACCATTCAAATCAGAATGCTGTTGCCAAGTCCTAGACGTTTACAAGCTGCTAAATGTCCACAGTCCTGAGACGAGGCAGACGAGTGGCTCTACAAGTGTTTTAGATGTTTAAACAAACGGAGCTCTTGTTTACGGTACAAGAACCAAAGTGGGACGAGGTACAGCTTCATTCAATGGGTGATCCCTAATTTCCCCTGTGCTCCAATTATTCCAGCAAATATATACGAATGCAATACAAATTAACAAAAAGGAGCTATAATAATGCAACCTGCAAACTTAACATGCTTTACAGCAATGTGATATTTCTTAAAAAATTTAAATAAAGTAAAGAACCTAAAGTGCAAGCATAGAAATGTATAATTTAAAAAGAACAAAGTAGAAGGGGGGGGGGGAATACTAAATATATTGTGATTTAACATATAGTCTATGTGTGCGTACAGTCTGGGGTGTTTCTGCTATGCGGCCTGTCATGTGGTGGCAGACTTCACCTCGAGGCCTGACACACTTACACTTTGCTTATTTCAACCCGCATGCCTGAAACATAAGACAGCAGGTCGCTTTGAGTAGCTTCTGATTGTGACAAGATTGTCTTTACATTCTTTTTTTTTAGCATAAAAATTCTATAGATTCAAGGCTATCGGTTTCCATAAGAAATCTGCATTTTTGTCTCGAAGCAGTCAACTCAGCAATAATAGTAATAACATAACAATACAACTTTACATTGTGTAGGAGGAATACAGCACAAAACAATTGCAGTATTATACAAAAGAAAATGAGGCTCATTTTTCACCATCGATACAATCTGCAGAGAGAAGATCACAGATCTTTTGTCATGGCAGTGAAAATAAAAATCATCCATATACGTATATCAAAAATTCACAAAATGTCCTGCATTTGGAATATTCAAAATACATATCAGAACTCTTTAAAAGCATCTTAAGAAGGCTTAAGAGATGTGAAATATCGCTTCACCGCAAGCCATACTGGGGATGTATGTACAGTACCCATGGTCATGAAAGTGACGGGCATGTGAGGCTCACCAACACAACGAAATTACAAAAGAAGAAGTTCTGCTGTGACATCTATAAACAAAAAGTCAACCGAATCAAACCACCAATGCACGGATTTCAAATATAACTCGCTCCAAACGTTCGAATGCGTTTCATGTCATCTGTTCAGAAGGTGTTCCCTTTAACAATTAGTTGTGCTTTAAACTTACATCATGTAAAGCACTATACATTCTAAGAGATGTGTTCATTTGAGTTGGGTGTCATTTTCTGTGTTTCCAGAGACGGAAAGATTATTAAAAAACAGTCGATTCATTTTTGGCAAATGCTTGAAATGAGAATCATCGTGTGAGATTTCTTTTTTTGCCAATACATCCAAAAGTTGATTGAAATTGAAGATAGTTTTTCATATCGGACAAAAAAAGATCATAGAATACTGGACAAATTATAAAATGATAATCGAGTCATGATATAACTTCCGTGTCGTAAAACATCAAAAATGTAAAGACCACTAACGACTAATCAACTGTGATTTAAAATGTGTAATCTTAAATGGTAACAATAACGCAAAGGCCCAGTGAGGCACAGGCTGTATGTCCGTGCACTAAGAAGTAATAAAATCACATTCAGTGTTTCAAATAACTGTGTGCCAATTCGAAAAAAAACTAACAAGGCATGAATGTTACCACATGTGGATATGTTCTCTTTCCAGACTGGTCCCTTGAATGTGATTACATGCTAAGGTGCTAGGGATCTATTTTACAACATGAATCCATTAGTGAATAAAAGCAGGTGACTAACGGGCCATTGTTTATATATTAGATCATTCAACACCTGAACGGTAGTTTCAGACAGATTGGGAATACGCTGTGAAAATTGTAGGAATGAATCAAATGTAGCAGTGTAAGACATGTGTGTATGACCTTGCCTTTACAATACCCATCAAAGCCACCGAACGATGATTTCAATGAGCATATTCTGTGTCCCCCTCCTGGTCCCAGCCATCATACCACAGGACAGAAAAAGGACAGTACAAATGAGACAGGTGACATTAAATCACTCAATGCATTTTTGGTCCACGTTGTGAAATTTTAACAATAAAAACAAAACAAAAAAAGACACTTGAATTTGGCCAACCTGAAAGAAATGTGTGAAGTTCATGTGAATGAGAAATGACTGGGCATAAGAGTACTGATATCGTAAGAGAAAAATACATGCGCATAACCCAGCTACAGTGTCAAAAATTATGACATCATACAAGTTACATTTTTGTCACTGAACCTTGAGCTAAATCAAATATATCACTGTATGTATATGCAACAGCCCGATAGCAGTTATGCCCGTCAACTCACCGAGACCCGAGTTCACCTCAAATGTGTCTGCTGTAGCTTCACACCTCCACGTAGTGATACAATGTCACTGGTGCCCTCAGGCCTCCCTTCTTTAGATAAATACTGCTCAAAACTATATGAGCCCATGCATTCTGCACTTTCACTTAACAAGGCAGCTACCATTCAAGAGAGAAAAGTTACAAATTAAAGAGAATCCAACACTAACTTTCCGAAGAAAATCAATTAACTTTACTGTCCAGGGCTGGTGTTTTTTCTTGCTCCAAGCACAGTTAGCACGATGTTGGAAGGAACAGAAAAACATTTCCCCTCGGAATTTGTATAAGTGCTTGCCCTTCAAGTATTCAAGCATTATATCTGAAAGAGCTATTGTTTGGAATTTAGACGATCCTTGCTGTGAAAAAAAAAGAAAGGAAAATAAATTCATAACAAAATAAAACTGTACCTTGTTGAAAATAACCTCAGAAGTTTTATGGACACAACACTTAAAAAAAGCAGGGGTAAGGTAAACTTTCTTCATATTTGTAGTAGTGGTTACTGAAATGTAGTCCCTTACTATTTGAACAAGTTACTAACTAACAGGTAGTTAACTACCTTCTGGCCCCAAACAACACCCTCTCACCAGGAGAGCTGTTGTTTTCTCCCACTTCATTTTCAAACCATTTTAGTTGTGTTTCTTGAGGAGTCCATCTGTTGTGCCATCGTGGTCTTTGGGGCTGAAGTTGGGGCAGATGCCGTTAGCTGTTTTGGTGGTGGCAGTGCATGGCAGGTTCCGGGAAGACAGGCTGGGCTTTGTTCGGTGACCGTGGCACGGGCTGATGTGGAGGCTTGCGTTTTCTGTGTACAGGTAGGCCTCAGCAAAGTCTGGCTGCAGCTCCACAAAGTATCTGAACTTATCTGTGGAAAGACCACATGAGGGCGCCAGAGGCAAAGTCAACATGAGACAAAAGGCCTAAAAAATGCCCGGAGACAAACTACATGTAAAACTGAAGTGGCCTGGTTGTTGAATCTACTGCTCCTCAAAAGAGGGTTAAAAAAAGATAGCCATGAAAAAAGACTACCGCTTTGATGACCAAGCACAGTTCAAAACAAAGATTCAACTAAGAATTATTGTTGTTATTATTATTATTATTATTATTATATCTCTTACCAAATGTGATCTTCCCTGAGTCTTCAGGATCGATGGCAGTAAACAGGCGTAACACGCTGCGGTGAGTCACTCCTAAAGCTGTCTTCAGGATAACTGCCAACTCCACCTCTGTGATGGCACCATCCTCCTCTGCCTCAAACATCTGGAGAAGATACAATGGGGAGAAATGCAGGTGTCATCTCTTTGCCTTTGCCTTTAGGCATACCACTCTGAAAGGCTGTCAGAATAGGAGCCAGTGAAATTGGGTTCCCTTTGTCTGAAATAACTGAGGGTGCTCTAAATAATACATCTGTATTCAATGGGTTTCATGAGCCCTAAGGTCACAGAACTTGCTCAACTTTAAGAATTATGAAAAGCAATTCAAGTGAAAACATGAAAACGACTCAAACTGGAGACACTTGGTTCTCGTGCAGTCACAAAAACAAATTGGTTGCAAAAGATAACAAATGCACGTTTTCTCTGATAATTATGAAATGCAGATCTGAGCATGTACGTGGGGGAAAATATGTGTAAACTTGTCAGTATGCTAAACATTATTATTACTCCGTTATGCAAAACACAAGACAACCGACAGTAAGTGGCATTTTAACGTAGCAAATGCTGATCCCAAGCAAGCATAGAGAACTCCATTCTCTGTCTGGTGGTTTGATAAGCTTAGAGCTTGGAACGGAACATACCTTGAAGGCCAATTTCATCGTTTCCAGAGTTTTGGCAGGTCTGCATACGACAGATAAGGCTATCACGTACTCTCTGATATCCATGCAGTTATCTTCATGCTGGAAGAACAATGGAAAACTATGCGTTACAGGAGATCAAGACCAAGGATGTGAGCAAGGCTATGTATCTATTTATTTCACAGTAGCTGCGGGTGGTTGTTGTTTAGGTCATAAACACATTGCTGCAATAAAGCCTCTATTATTTGTTTGGGTACTATACTGCAAATGTATTCCCGAGTGAAAAACACGGTGCTCTGATTCGTTTCAAAAAGTATCTGGTATTGAACCTCAGCCTCAGCCGCCTTCAGTTCTATATTTGCAGTGAAAGCAAGTACGACGTAATGTGAGAGTCATGATGATGAAAGTTATTTGCTGGTGTCCACTTAGGAAGACAGTAGAGCTATCATGGTCGTGATTGAAAAGTATCCACAGTCTTTACCTCATCAAAGAGAGCGAACATGTCTCGCAGCGTCTCAGAAACTGGCACATCGAGGAACTGCGCAAAGTCGTCCAAGTCCAGCTTCTGACCTTCCAGCTTCCTGGCTCTGTTCCCATAATCCTGCAGAACCTTCTCAGTGTTCTGGGGTTTGAGCCTGGGATAGCAAGGGGAATAAACCATGTTTCAATGAATAACTTGACCATGGTGCAAACAAGGAAATGTAGAAAAGCCACAATCAAAAAGAAGAAAAAAACAAAAAACAATACGTTCAGTACAGCAGAGTCCTTCTTTAAGACTGTACCATATCTTTTTTTAAACTGTTGTTTTTCGGGCTGCAGTCTATTCAATTGTTTGCCGTATTTTGTCCAAACCATTTATATGTCCTCTCAGGTTTTCTATCCTTATGCTCCTTTTCTCTTCCCTGCACCGTCAGTGGTCCTTGTCACTGCCAAGTGTTGGACTGGGGAGGGAGTAGACAGTCATGTGCCTCCACTAATAAACATAGTGCTGCCAGATGCTTCTTTTCACTTGCCAGAGAGGAGTTTCACCAAGAACCCAAACCATGTGTGGCCATTATCCCCCTCCAGATCTTATACTGTGCAGGCAACCTGACCAACAAATGGAAGTTAATAGTGCAGCAACAAGGACACAATCCCAAACTGCCTTCACCACCTGTGCATACGACCAGTTGCGTTAGCTGGAATCCAAACCATGCCCGCACAAATTGACTCTGGGTCCCTGTGGCGTTTGATGAGTACTTTGCCACGGTCTCACCTTTTTACCCCATACCTGGTTCTCTTTGATGGGAGCATTGCATTGGAAGGTTTGAGTGACTCACCCCAGTCTCCTGACGAGCTTAGCAAACTCCAGCAGACAGGTGTCGACCGGCAGTCTCAGCTGGCCATCTGCCATGGCCAGCTGGCAGTCTTCAAATGAGTAATCTGTGATGGGTACCCCCAGGGCTCTGAGCATGGCACAGAGGAGACAATGACGGGACATCAGTATGTGCAAATCAATACAAACTTTGCTGAAGGCTCATGAAGGCCAATGTTGGAGCCAATATGGTTCCTTAGATGTTGAGAGTAATGTTTATAGTAGTGCTGGGCAACGATTCAAATATTTAATCGCGATTAATCGCATGGATTTTTTGCAATTAATCGCATTGTTATGGCAAAGTTAAATTATAATTATCAGTGAATTATAAAGTAGTGTATTGCGCACTTTTATTTTAAAAATACTGCTATATGAACAAAAGGGCAATAACATTTGGTTCACGAGATGCAGGTAGCATGTTTCATACTTAATGTGAATATAATTCATACTTTGTTGGCATCTTATTCTGAAAACCGGATGTTCGTCTGAAGAAACCGGATGTTGTCTCACGTTTCCGTTAACTTTCAAAGTCCTTCGCTCGCTCCCGATCTGTGCCGTTTAAATGCGTTTACCGTGAATTTCAGCATATAGGTGCACTAACATGTAAGTGTCTGCTGAGTTGACCACAGAGATCTGAGCGTCTGCTGACTTTACCGCAGCGATGTCCAGTAGTCTCCAGGGAGAGCAGCGGAAGTCGCCTTTTCTCTACGGCAACCCTGAAGGGACATCATATCTCTAATACTAAACGATAAACATGAGACAGTCTGACTATAGGATGTTTGCTGGCTTTTATCCCACTGTTCTTGCCATCCTCTTGTTGTTATGTATATGTATTGTCTCTTGTCTTTCAGTTAAAAAAAATAAATAAAAAAAAGATTTTTTTTTTTTTATTAAAAAAATGCGCGATACAATAATTGTCGGCGTTAATTAATGAATGCGTGAACGCAGAATTAACGCGTTAACTTACCCAGCACTAGTTTATAGTTTATTGTTTTTGTCCATCTGTAGAACTTACATTTCCCATCCCTAGCCTCAAGTAGTGAAGCACAGAGCGTGGGTGAGAATGATAACACAGGTAGCAAGCCTGTGCAACCTTAGCACTGTATAAGACAGTTTAGGAGGATGCCAATGTTGGTTGGTGCAAAATCCTCCGATCAGGATATGGGGCCGATCATCGACTGCTTGAAGCAGCATCTGATCACAGGTTTGATTTGAAGCTGTCTCTACGTGATGGTCAACAATTGATTCTGCTGCTCTGCACTTTGTGTCTCTTCTAGTCTCTCTTGCTCTCTGTTTAGACACAACTGACAAATATGTGGAATAAGTACGTGATGTAAAAAACCGCCATCACAAACAGCAGCGATAGAGTTAGTGAAGAGTTATTACTGGATACGTTTTACTTTGCTTTTTGTACATTCAGACGGAAGAACTGCCAAATATCATACGCGCAATTAACTCACTTAGCCATGACACGTCTCACGTTGACAGCAAAGAGAGCAGGGTTCTTTTTCTCCTCCTGTGAGGGTGTGTAGATGGGAAGGAACTGCAGAGAGAAATGGGGATGATTAATTTATATTTTATTATATGTATACAATCATCAAAACAAATATTCCATTTATTGTGGACAAATGAAAGAACAATGTATCCCCTTGCATTAAATTCAACATTCATGAAAGAAGGAAAAGAGAAACAAGTCTGTAGTGTCTGTACTGTTGCATATGCTATAGATTTTAAAAAGAAAGAACAGGATGGAATCAACAGGAGCATCCTTTCACACAGCACACATTCAAACATTTGGAATACTACAATTGCATCGTGACCAAATATGTCATCATCTACAGCGACAATAATAAGTAAAGTATGGAGAGGGAACTTCACACTCACCTCGACTACAAACTCATTGTGCAACTGGCAGAGAGTCAGCCACAAGATTTCAAACCTGGATAACAACAAGACATCATCGTCAAGAATACACATCTACAGAAACAAAGAGCCTTGATTGGGGAACATGTCCATGAGGCAAATGATGTAACACTGAGAATATACAGTGCGTTTAAAATGGACCGCTTCACTTTTTCCAGAAATTTCATTAATGTTTTTGCCATCATACAATAAATCATAGGAAGATTTAGATTTAGATTAAACAGTTTTATAATTATTCGTATCTTTAATTAATTACTTTTAAAACCCAAACTGCCATGTTTATATGCACCAATCTTTTAGAGTATGCTTGTCACAGCTTTTCACATATGGATCAATTTAGGTATCAATACATATGTAAATGTGGTGTTCCTCCTAAACTGTTTAGAAGGAAATGTCATTTTCCTTCAACATTTTTGGACAAGAAAATCTGTCAAGTGCGACTAAACATTTTAATTGGTTGCACCAGTGCGCCAGACATTTAGCAGATTTTCTTTTCTTCCCCCACCTGCATTCTGCAAAGCACCGCCTCATTCCGCCTCTTATTTGCACTGACAGGCATAATAATACATTTTATTTGTATAACCCCAACCCACTTTAAAAAGATACTCAAAAGGCACCGTATATGGTAAAGACAGAAACAATAAAAGCAAAAAATATATAAACAAGGCAGAGAGATGACATACAGTAATAAACAAAACAAAAACATACATATAGCATCACAGGCATCAAGCAGATTGAATTAGGTGGGTTTTAAGTGCAGTTTTGAAAGTGGTGAGTGACAGAGAATGTCTGAGTATCTTTTAAAGATTTATTCAAACGTACAGCTCTGCTCAGGTGACCTGGGAAGACAGCTGACTGCATTCAAAGAGCCACCATAATCATGGAAGCGAAACCAGAACAGTACATAGTATTCTGAGGATGCTACAGCTCACATACAACTATGTGGTGTCCTTAATAACTGTGATCTGACTCAGCATGTGACAGGACCCACCCACAACAGGGGGCATACTCTGGACCTAATCATCACCAAAGGTGTAAACATTTCCAAGGTTGCTGTGACTGATGTAGCACTCTCTGATCATTTCTGTTTTCTTTGAGAGTGCAATCTCCTTGCACACAAATGTCCAAACCAAGGTTGTGACAAAGCGTTACATCTCTGAAAACACCAGTGAACTATTTATTCAGAAGTTCTCCTCCACACCAGCCCTCTCTTGCCTCTCAGTCAATGAGCTTGTAGATGGCTTCAATTTTAAAGTTAAAAATATTATTGATGCCATTGCACCCACTAAAGTGAAGGTTGTCTCGGGGAAGCAAAGATCTCCTTGGAGAAATGCTACGCTGGTCAGAATAGAGAAACGAGAGAGTCGGAAAGCTGAGCGCAGGTGGCGAAAAACTAATCTGCAGGTTCACTGTGACATCTATAAAGAGAGACTTCGCAATTATAATTTGGAACTTAGAAATGCAAGGCAGTCATTCTTCTCTGAGATCATAACCAAAAACAAGAACAATACACGCGCCTTATTTGCTACCGTCGACAGGCTAACAAACCCTCCAGTGTCGGTAGCTGCTGAACTCCAATCCACCTGGGCATGCAATCAATTTGCCTCCTTTTTTACTGACAAAATTCAGAAAATTAGACAAGCAGTCAGTGCCTCCACACCAACCACAGGATATGTGTTGTCACGATCTCTGAATAACATCCATTCAAATATCATGACACAATTTCATTCAATCAACCGTAGAAGCCTAGAAGACATTATACTACATCTGAAGTCATCCTCCTGCTGCTTGGATATTCTACCAACACACTTTTTCAAAAATATTTCAAACTGCATGACCACTGATCTCTTACAAATTGTAAACACATCCCTTCTCTCAGGTGTCTTCCCACAAGCCCTAAAAACTGCAGTTATTAAACCACTCCTAAAGAAGGTTAGTTTAGACTCCGCAACGATGAAAAATTATAGGCCAATATCAAACCTCCCATTTATAAGTAAAATAATTGAAAAGCGGTTTTCCAACAGCTGACCAACTTCTTGGCCGTAAATAACTGCTTTGATGTTTTCCAGTCAGGCTTTCGACAGCACCACAGCACTGAAACTGCTCTTGTTAAGGTTTTCAACGACATCCACTTAAACATAGACAATGGCAGAAGTTCAGTCTTAGTGTTACTAGATCTCAGTGCCGCATTCGACACGTCAACCATGCCATACTCCTAGAAAGACAAAACATCTGGGTGGGACTCTCTGGCACAGCACTTAACTGGTTTGAATCCTACTTGAAGGGCCGAGAATACTTTGTGTCTGTGGCTCATTACACATCGGAGCTGACTAAAATGACATGTGGTGTTCCCAAAGGTTCAATACTGGGGCCTCTTCTGTTCAACATCTACATGCTTCCACTAGCTCAGATTATGGAAAACAACAAAGTGTATTATCATAATTATGCAGATGACACACAAATCTACATAACTATGTCACCAGGGGACTATAATCCCATACAAGGGCTGGATAACTGCATTGAACAAACCAACAACTGGATGTGCCAGAATTTTCTTCAATTAAACAAAGATAAAACAGAAGTAATTGTTTTTGGTACCAATGACGAACAATTGAAAATCACCACTCAGCTTCCATCACTGATGTTAAAACCCACAAACCAAGCCAGAAATCTAGTTGTAGTTATGGATTCAGACCTCAACCTGAACAGCCATATCAAGACAATTACAAAATCAGCCTACTATCACCTGAAGAATATATCAAGGATTAGAGGACTTATGTCTCAACAGGATTTGGAAAAACTTGTCCACGCATTTATCTTCAGCAGACTGGACTACTGTAACGGTGTGTTTACAGGTCTCTGTAAAAAGTCTGTCAGAAAGCTGCAGCTGATTCAGAACGCTGCAGCTCGAGTCCTCACTAAGACCAGGAGGGTGGATCATATCACCCCAGTTCTGATGTCTTTGCACTGGCTTCCTGTCCAACAAAGAATTTACTTTAAAATCCTACTGTTGGTTTACAAAGCACTGAATGGTTTAGGGCCAAAATACATCTCTGATCTGCTGCTACCTTATGAACCATCCCGACCCCTCAGGTCGTCTGGGACCGGTCTACTTTCTGTTCCCAGAGTCAGAACTAAACATGGAGAAGCAGCGTTCAGTTTTTCTGCTCCACATATCTGGAACAAAGTCCCAGAAAGCTGCAGGTCTGCTGAGACCCTCAGCTCATTTAAATCAAGATTGAAGACTTTTCTGTTTGCTGCTGCCTTTAATTGAACCACATTCAATTGATATATTAATCAATTTCCTGCATTTCTGCATTTCACTACTGTATTTTATTTCTTACACTGTTCTTAATTGCTGTTAAATCTCCTTTTCTTTTGCCTTATGTTTTGATGCTTTTAATGGTTTTAAAAGGACTGCACAATATATCGCCATTTCCTCCGGGACCGAGTTCGTGCAAGGCGTACACTATAAAATGCAGATCGGCAGAGATCTTTTCCAGACGTGGTTTGTGTGCGAGTAATTGCAGAATTGCGGCAGTGTATGGTTGATTGCGTGCAGCGTAATGTCTCAGGGAGACATCGATTATTGTTTCAATGTATGTTTTAAATCTCCTTTACTTTTGCCTTTATGCTTTTAATGGTTTCATGTGAAGCACTTTGAATTACCTTGTTGTTGAAATGTGCTATACAAATAAACTTGCCTTGCCTTACAGAGGCTGATAATGAGGGCAGTCTCTTTCCTCCAGCCATAACTATGAGTTCGTAGAAACTGAGGCACACCACATATGAAATGAAGAAATCGTGTACTTACGCTCCAGGCCCTTGCCAAGTCCATGTGATTGAGTCCTGTAATACATAAATGAAACAAGGACACCATTAGTAAAATATTTCCCAGGTGTATTATTTTGACCAATTGTTAATTTCCTTGCTGTAGCTTTTCTTGCACTAAAGAGGAGGACAAAGCTTGCATTCTTATTTGCACATCAAAAACCAGAGAACAGTGTAAGACAGGAAATACATGCACTTGCTTAAATACAGTGGTTGAAATTCCTCAGCCACCTTCGATAGAACATGTACACCAGTTTTAGCATATTTGTAAGTGTATAAAATGTAGAGATTATTCTGAATACACATTTGGACATTTAAAATCACAGCTCTGGGTTGACATTGCCAAGTGTTCAGGTTAAAATACCTACTTTCCAATTTCCATTGATGTTTCTGAAACCAGGTTAAAGCAAAAAGTGGGGAATACTGGATTCATTGTAGTGCATTCCAACGGTGACTTAGCACTTTTATACTTAAATATATGTGTTAACTATGTAACTATTGATTGCAATAGCCTAAACTGAAGGTTTGCAATCACATTTGTGATTTCTGCAACTGACCTCAAAGCAGAACAACAAAGCACTTCCTCATTCAGTAAAAACGGAGATCCCCAAAACAATGTCCTTCTCACAATGTCCTCAGTTGGGTCTCCACAGCCTCACTAACAAGCCTGAGCAATGCATTGGACTTGCCTTCTAAGTCATATCATGATTAACCAGATTCCCAGTGAAGCTATCAGAAAGTGGCTCTGTACACTTCACTGAATTCTGACTGAAATGACTGCAACTGAATCAGCCTCTTTGGTCTGCCAAACATTTTGTAACCAAGAGTCCATCATTCGACACGGAATACCAGGACAAACTCAGCCTCAAGTGACCATCCAGAACTTCAACAGGGCAAATTCAGCATATTTACCAACAGCCACCGTCTGCGTGAGGCGATCTCAAAAACAGACAGTAATAACCAAATCACGATGTGTGACGCTGAGAAAGGAGCCAGGGTTTGAACTACGTTCACTGGCTGTTGTTTATTTGTCACTTTTCCCATGAACAACCAAGTGCAACACTATGAAAGCCTTCCAGGAGAGACAAAGTCTGAAAATGTGCACCGCTTTCCCCATATTTGAACACTATCGCTCTCCAACCCGAACCTAAGAGCTACAAAAAATGACAAAGTATGACCATGACACCAAGTGTTGACTGAAGGGGGATCTCAAAGTACCCTGTGTGACTCTGCTGACTTCGCTGATCTTTCTCCATTATGCAGAACATTTTCTCCTTCGTGGATACTATTGTAGAAATATGCTAACGGTATTTACAGGCATTAAATGTATAAGTATTATGTGTGTGCTCATTTGCAATAGTGTTGCGTGTGTCATAGAGTAAAGGTTTGAATCTCCGGGTGAGGCACTCACGCGCTTCCCATACAAAGAAGACGCTCTGACACACAGGTGGTTTAAACTCGTAACTAGATGTGTTGTGAAGCGGGTTAGTCCGTGAGATATTGTGTAGCAACCTGTAGGAACAGCACCTTCGCCATCCCTGAGAACGACTGGACTCCCACACACAGTAGCCTCAACCCTGGCGTGTGTGTGTGTTGTAAGAAATTTGAGCATAGAACTGTGTGTTCAGTAGATATAATAAAAGTGTTTCATGATTCATAATTAGTCATAATCATATGTGTTTTGGAAATGCATAATTAAGATAAGCATAAAGTGTTCTAGGATTAGTAGCTAACAGTAGAATTTGAGACATGTAGCTTTTGCCAAAAGTTGCAAAGTCTTATCTATTATATGGAATGTTTATCATAGAGGGATTAAACAACAACTGACAGTCATTGAATGTGTTAGTAAACTCAGGGACAGAAAGGCAGACAGGCAAATACACTCCTGGAAGTTAGCCAATAGGAATTGGGATAAACGGAAGGGGAGGAGTTTCGGACGGATATGAGGGCGGGGATAGGAAGTGTTTTTCTCTGTCTCTTTTAGCGTGTGGTTCCGAGAGACTGCTGTGTCTCATGGGACCAGAGGAGATTTTTTTCCAAAGTGGGGTAATATTGTAATATTTCATAGGAGTAATGTACTCCATTGTAAAACTGTAATCGTACTTGCATCAGTGGGATTAAATTCCTTTTAATTGTAAACCAGTCTTGGTAGATTTATTATTGCAGCGCGTCCACTGTAGGAAGCAGCTGGACACAAGTGTGCTGGCCTCCTCCCGATGGGGTGAGATTCAGCCCCCACAGTGTGAAGATAACGCATCCCTGTGCAGGACAAGGTCAACTCCTCATGAGAATGAATAAAGAAACGGGGAAATGATAGAACGGGGCTCACAAAACACCATTGCTAGGGATACTTAATCAATTCTTGTGTTTTGTGAAACCATAGATCGATGTTGTTTATGCTTTGATGCTTGACTTATTAAATTGTTAATACTTGTAGATCGTCTACAGTCTTCTGTTCATCGAATGTAATTCCAATCAAAACGATCTGCGCGGGGTCCTTCTGAAGGTGAAGTCTTTTGGAGTCAGGGAAACTGAGGTTAAACTAATAAAGTTTGCATTTCATCACACAGTTAAGCTGTGAATAAGGAGATAGGTCGGGAGTCTCTGACAATCCGCCCCCTAACATTTTGTTATTAAGTTCCAGATTTTTTTGCTGTGTTACTAACATATCCATGAACAATCTCACCAGTTTATTCGGGTAACGAATCACCACAGGCTGCACTGGTACAGCTGGGATGAAGGCCCCTGCAAGAGTAAAAAAGACAAAGGATTTATTTCACTTTGACAAGAGCACACAAATTAGAATTTGCACATTTGAAAAGGTGGACTCAATGAAATTTGACTGTGAGAAACACCAGTGTAACCAATGCACTTATTTGGTTATTCAAACATCTACCAAATAAAGTCCATCAGCTTTAGCTACAGCCAATCACCCAACCCTATTTCTTTCCTGTTAGACATTTGTATATCTTATGAGAGTTCTTCTTTACAGAAAATCTATTAAAATGTAAAGTAAGGTTAACTTAAAACTTTTACATCATAATTCAAACCTTTGGAACGCAGACTAGGATTTTAGTTCTTATTGCTCGATGACACGACCACACATCGCACTTAAAGCTAAATTAATATTCCCACTAGGTTGAGTATGAAATGTCAGTGCATGCTAGCAAGCTGCAAGCATGACTTCAAAGAAAGAGAGAAGAAAGCTGAATGAGAAGAAAAATGACGAGGGGAAAGCTTTACCTGGCTTAAAGGTGATTAGGCAGGATCTATTAGTGCACGTTCCCTCTGGAAAAATCATTATCTGTAGGAAAGAAGGAATGGTTTTCAAATTACAAAAATCACGAGCCATATCCTTCATAGAATGGTACAAAGCATACATACGTGCATTAGCTTGCACTATATTGCAAGTTGCAACAACTCAGATGTGCAGTTAGTTCTCACATTGTTTTCTGCAATGCTGGATTTTAATGGAACAATGTCCATTTGTCTGTTGTCTGTAGCTTTGTACTTGTCAGGGATGTCAAGGTCTTTTATGCCCCCCCCATACCTTACGCATGCTATCAGAAAACCGGGGCTAGAGTTGTAACCTTAAGGGTGTTTTGTACAGACACAATGCTTTTTACAACAAACCCAATGTATCAGCAAATCATAATAGATGATTTTTTGGTATTACTATCCGCTGTTTGGTCAAGATTGAAATAAAGTCTATTCATGTTAAAATCTGTTCCTGTTACGCGTACGTGTGCCCACAACCACATTCACATGTGTGCAGAAGAATGTCCATCTCTTTACCTGAGGCCATTCCCCTCCAGAGTGGGCTCTGCGTTTGATCTCCTCCACAGTATTCTTTCTGGAGTCCTGGTCTGACCGTGAAACAAACACTGGCCTGATGTACTTTATCAAAGCTAGAAGCAAGAAAGCAGACACAGAGTAGAGAAAATGCAAATGAATACAGAAACCTTCATTTTTTTTTTTTTCCTTTTGATAGCTAAGCAACTAAAGCTTTTCTGCATTATAGGCATTTAGTGTTTTAGCTGAGGGAGAAGGAGGAGCTCTTAAATCTGGTTTTAACTGGAATTTGCAAAATTTGCAAAACCTCAGCCAGACCTTTTCATGTAACCTGGTAATACAGGCTATATCTGTACAAACACTTCACTGTACCGGCTAAGAAAAGCTAGCCAGGAATAAGAGCATTGCTCCTCTTTCCATCATCTACCACTATGATGGTGTTCATTTGACATTTGTGAAAAGTTTAGATTCTGCAAGTACAATCTGTATGCAGATGACAGTCATGTGCGCATGTGCCTCCAGTGCTGAGAGGGCCTTTTAGAACCTGCAGAACGACCCCCCTGTATCACTCAGCCCTAAATTACGTCGCTAATTCTAGCTTCAGGACCCATCATTGTACCTTATAGGACAGGGGTCGGCAGCCTGCGGCTCTTTAGCCTCTCTGTTGCGGCTCCCTGAGGTCCCCAACTGGCGCACCGGATCCGGACCCAGGAACTAAAAACCGATAGATAATTCGGAATTATACATATTGGGCACCAAGTTGAAATTTTAACCGGCGCCTCTTATTCAGCCGTTACGGCACTTGTTCGGCGGTGCAGGAAACACACCAACCAATGCATTGCAAATCACATCACGTGATGCAGCTCAGCCAACCAAATACGGGTATTCTGACAAGTTTCCTGATTCAAGCGAGGTTTACACACACCGTGACACACGGGGCTAAGACGAGGAAATAGAAAGAAGAGCAGGCAAATTGCGCTGATCAAATAAGTTATCTCACATGACTCTCCAAAAAGAGAAACGTGTTCAGAGAGAATATAATTTATAAGCAAGAATGAACAGAATCTTATATGTTAAATCCTCTACCCCTGTCAAGCACTTTTCCTTGCAGATGGCTAAACATGATTTTCAGACCCCCGCCCCGGTAAACTATCAATGGACAAATCCAAAAAAAGAAAAGTCACGGAGGAAAATAGAGTTTAATTCTGCGTGGACGTCTTCATTTCCTGTATGCTTCCAGAACAAACACACAGCATGTGCTGAAGTGTCACGCTGGAGATGAGTGAAAAAGAGCGATTCCTCAGCTGCTACAGCAAACTCCTCTTCATAAGAGTTTGATATTGTTATAACAGGTAAAATTGCAAAAAAAATGTCAAGAATTGTCTTTATTCTTATTCTATATTTTCATAAATACAACAAACTATAGTTTTTGTTTATATAATATAACTATATATACAACTTTATAAGCTGTGATATCAAATAGCTTTTGTAAGAAATTTGAGCGGAGAACTGTGTGTCTAGTAGATATAATAAAAGTCTTTAACAATTCATAATTAATAATTAGTCATAATCATAAGTGTTTTGGAAATGCATAGTAAGATAAGCATAAAGTGTTTTAGGATTAGTAGCTAATAAGACATGAAGCTTCTGCCAAAGTTGCAGAAGTTTAACTTTTATACTGAAGGATTATCATAGAAGGGATTAAGCAATAACTGACAGTCATTGAATGTGTTAGGAACTCAGGGAAAGAGAGACTTGAAGACAGGCGTTTACAGAAGTGCACAGGGAAGTTAGCTAATGGATATTGGGAAAGACGGAAGGGGAGGAGTTGCGAACGGATATGAGGGCGGGAGATAGAAAGTGTTTTTCTGCCTCTTTTAGCGTGTGGTTGTCCTGGGACACTGTGTCCTGGGACCAGAGGTAGTTTTTTCCAAAGTGGGTTAATATTGTAATATTTCTTAGGAGTAATTTACTCCATTGTGTAACTGTAATCGTACTTGCATCAGTGGGATTAAATTCCTTTTAATTGTAAACCAGTTTTGGTCGATTTATTGTTGCAGCGTGTCGACTGTAC
This sequence comes from Melanostigma gelatinosum, assembly GCF_949748355.1. Taxonomy (NCBI): domain Eukaryota; kingdom Metazoa; phylum Chordata; class Actinopteri; order Perciformes; family Zoarcidae; genus Melanostigma; species Melanostigma gelatinosum. The sequence goes on along the minus strand of NC_136642.1, from coordinate 16,171,211 downwards.
AAAGCAGCTGGACACGTGGTCAGGCCTCCTCGCTGTGGAACAGGCTCAATTTCCACACTTTTGCGGCTCCAGACAAATTTTATTTGGTGGAAAATAGGGCAAAATGGCTCTTTGGATAGAAAAGGTTGCCGACCCGTTATAGGACATGGTAGGATGGTCATCCCTCCCTTTGCGTAGGTTAAATCGCTGGTACAGTCTATATCTTATATCTATAAGAGCATCGCAGACAAATTTCCCACTTTCTTAAGCTGGAAGTTATTACTTTTGCAAAGCAGTCATACTCTTAGGTTGCACAAATAGCTTCAGTTTAAACTGCCTTCTATGAGTACAGAAGTTATTCCGCCTTCGGTCCCAGACAAAGATTTAAGTTAAGACTCTTATCTCTTTAAATTATTAAAAACTTTGAAAAAAAGAAGTGGTCAGTGCTTACTGCAGTTGCTTCAATTTACTTACTTGCCTTGTTAATGCGCTGTATGAAGTGATGCATTTTGTTGTATCTATTGTTACCACGCAGCCAAACTGTATTTGCCTCAGAAGGTCGGAGAAGACTATTTTACAACCTGATTTCTAACTATGACTGTTGCGAGTGAAATAACCAAACACAAGCATTAGCACACCCACCACTATACCACTTCCTTCTTAAAAAGGTCAGACAGAGTAATGCAACGAACACAAACTCCATGCAGTATAAGAGGAAAACTCCTGGTGTAATGTATTTGCATAGTGTACAATTTGCAGGGCAAAGATTGAGGGCATCTGTTAAGCATTGATAAAGTACGAAGGCATCATTTACAAGGAAATAAAAGAGGAACTAATCTGACAAAGACTGGGTTTGAATATTCAAGGTAGATTTGCAAAAGTTTTATTTTAATTCAAGAAGCATTTTCTCGTACATTCCATCTTTAACAATACATACAATAATTAGAAAAGCAATGTTTCTGGTAGCCCTGAGGCAGAGAGTCAAATAGAAAGAGAGATCCACAACAAGTTATTGAGAGTCAAACATAAAAATTAAGAAAGAGAGAGTTAGGCCATGGAAAGAAGAAATCGATTCCAACTGTGAGCCGTCTGCCGAAAGGAAGGGATTAGGGCTCTAGCTGGTACCCTGAGAGACACTACACGTCACTGTGGCTGATCAGGTCTTAATGCTTATTCTGGATTCCACTTGCTTGACCAATCATTGGGGCCTGGTTCCGACTGCAAGGCCAATGTGACTAGTCGAACTACACCTTTCAACCAAAAATAATACTACTATTGACTCCTGAAGATGTATCCATTGTTTATGCAACTTTGGTTTATTCAAAACATCATGTTGACAAAATAGACAACAAGCCTATGAGCAAATACGTCCAAATATGGTTTTAATCCTGTAATGCAAGCAAGTAAGGCTGCGGTAACGTGGCAAGGTTCACTCAGCCTGGAGATAAATAGGTGGCCAATTACTGACTTAGTAGGCAGAGCAGGAGGAGAAAGGAAGGCTGAAATAACACACAGCTAGGCCTTTCACTGCATGTCCAGCTGCCAGGGGCATAAGATCAAATGCCTTACCTGGCAACTACACAGGTAAGTGAACTTGCAATCTAGTTAATAGGATCTGGAACTGACTGAGCAAGGCCATTTCTGGTTCAGGTTTAAAAGTGGGCCAGCTAACAATTCTGTCAATAATGTAAAATAAAAGAATGAATTGGCAATGATGTCTTATGTCCAGGATTATTAGATCCATAGCATTTTAACAATGTTATGAGTTAGAAGGAGTTATTTTCTTGTGATAACCCGGAGAAGAATGTTTGATTTATGCTTCCTCATGCTATGGATGGTTTTAACAATATCATTAGGACTATGTAACATTGTAGAAGGTTGAAAAGTCTTAATGATTTCCAGAATTAACTGCATACTGTATATACTTAACCTTCCCTGGAACCCATATGTGGCTGAACAAGTTTCGGTTATACCGGTGTATATGCATAGAGATTCTCAAATTTTGTGATGCTGTCGTGAAAGTCAGATCTTCTTTTTTCAGATTGGATAATCTTATTATTATTATTATCTTATTATTCACTCACAACATAAGTCATATTCATAGAGGTAACAATGACAGTAATATTATACTTGTATGCATTTGTCACTTACTGCCCCAGAGAGGTATATCCTTGCTCTCGGCCTTCATGACAATGGAAGCCATTGTCATCGTGACTGGGATGGCATCAAAGTAAGATGAGTGGGGTGCCAGGGTGAGGATCGGGGCTTCTGTAGGCATTGCCCTTCGCCCTTTCACAGTCATCCAATGGAAACCACCCGCAAACCACATGACCCGCATGAGGATCTTCAGAATTATGTCCACCAGTCTGGAACAAGATAATGCATGCGTGAGGGGCACTTTTCAACTGCAGATGGGGATAACATCTCCAACACATATAGTATTCTAGATGCATACGTCCAATTTCGTGATATCTTTGGAATAGAAGATTCGGGCTGGGGTTAATATTAATATGTGATATCAAATAAATAGGCTCAGTGAGTCATGGCACGAGTGAAAACGACACCATTTAAGAGTTAGAAATAACACTTTTAACATTCTTTACCCCATTGACTCTGTTCTGCCTCTTCCCCACTGGAATTAAGTCATAAGCTAAACTGTCATCACACCAGACCAATTGACATCCTGGCCAAGATCGAGGATTTGCGTAGAATGCCATTAAGTAGCTGGCATCAGCACTAAAATAGGCCAGATAATAGCCATTGTCATATGAAAGTTTTAAAAGAACCAGGTAGGATCGGGAAGTTAAAAATGTGCAAAACTGCAAAAGAAATCATTTAAAATTCACCAAACAAACAGACACACAAATACATAAGAAAGCACCCACCTCCTCCAGAGGCACTGGGGTTCCACGGTGGTCTTGGAGCGCCCTACTGAGGCCAGGAAGGCAAAAGGCCAGGCCAGCAGCATCATGAATGCAGCTATGAGTAGACGGATGGGGAACAGTGTGACTGTCATAAAAGCAATCTGTAAGAGATGGAGAAAAACAAGAACAGGGTTGAAGAAACAAATTCAACAATACACATGTCTTATCAGTCACACTTTGACATTAGTCTTTGCAGTATTAAGTTGTCATTGACTCCAACTCGATGGCTTTTTCATTTGCCTCACAATAAATGCTAAGTTTTAACTGTGTAACCAAAAAGCATCAATCGATCTCTAAAAATACACCGGCGTGTTTACACTGTTTCTAGGAAGGAAAGATGAGAGAACAGAGCTGATTTTATTACATATCTAACAAAGCACAATAACAGAAAGCCCATCAGACAATGAGAAGCAATTAACTATAAGCATCTGGTGTAAAGTAAAAAACAGAACAGTGTAAGTAGTTTAACTGGCATCATGTAAAGAAGCCATCTGTCCTACCCAGTACAGAGGGCAGCAGGCCTGCAGCATGGCCTGTACTAGACAATCTAAATCAGATGGTGTGTCTTGGGTCACAATATGGCCCGTATACCACCTAAGTATGCACATGTTACATATAAACATTTGTTCTTCATTCTTAAAGGCTCTAACAAAACCTTGTTTGGTCTACTGGTGACCGTTTACAGCTTTTTTATGACTCCTTGATTGCAGCGCTTATCTTCTGTCAATATTTGTCTTAGTAGCAACCACTTCTGGGCAGCATGAAGCCGATCTGCACTTATCAGATAGGGGATAGTCTTATCCGGGGAGAGGTCTTGTCTGACAGTATTGTCAATTCAAATCAATACATTTAACGCCTGCTTGTTTAACTACTGACAGTAAGCAGCACATTTTGGAGATCAGTTGGAGATTATACAGTTTTAGGCCATGTCCATACTACTACAATTACATTTTAAAAACGCATATATTTTGCTATGTTTACACTGAGCGTCCACACTAGGCCGGCGTTTTAGAGTGCCAAAAACGGATGAGTTGAAAATGCTCCCGAGGACAGAGACGTTTGAAAAGTCCTCTGTTACCTCCTAGTGTGGACGACGTAACCGGAGAAGTTTGAAAACGATGATATCAACGCACGTGTTGGCTACTTGACTAGAACTTAGCAGTCACGACATGTCCTTCCCTGATTCGTCACGTCCCTATCACATGACCCTTTTTACGGAAGAAAACAAACAGCCTTGATTGTCGATACCCAGTGGTTAATTCAACATGGATAACTAATTACAGTCGTTGCTGACGGACACAAAACCAAAGGGACCTCCCTTTTCTAATTAACCCTTATTTCGTTGTGCACAGCTATTGTGAAGTCCACACAGAAACTGTAAAGGAACAAAAGCATACATGTTCTCCAGTGCGACAGGGACTTCAGCCACCAGCAGACATACAAGTGTAAGAGCAGAAAATGAATAGGAAATGACTGAGACATGTGTTGACCCATAATCTAGTAAACCTTGATTTGTAAGTGTTAATTTTTACCCGCATGCCCAGTGTACGTGAATAGTCATGTGATATCCATTTTCAGGCTTGCTAGTATGGACTGAAATCATTTTGCACGATGCTGAAACGCAAGTGTGGACAGAGATCGTTTTTTTGTTTTAAAACGAAAACATATTAGTGTGGATGAAGCCTTACAGGAACACTTTTTACACATTTTCCTTCCCCAAAACATAACCCTGCTCTGTGAAATAACCTTATCTACATTAAATATTTGTTTTGTTGGGTTGTGTGAGGGAGTCGCAAATTTAAATTAAACTCTAATCTTATCGGTTATTGCAGTGACACACCACCCTAGATTCTCTTTCTTTTCATAGTACTCCAAACTGTTTACTTTCCCCAAGATCCTCTAAAGATATATGAATTAATTATATATGTCTGCCATACATAGCCGAGCTCTCTTTTTATACAGACCTTATATGTATAGTTTTGCACAACTGGCACTTTCTTCCGATGATAAAATGGGCCTTGCCAGGAATGCTTGAGAGCCACTGTATAATGCATTTGTTAAAAGACTTATTCAGACCCAAAGAATGCATAAATGTCACTAAGATTTAAAATAAAGGCAATGCTACAAAAGCAGAGAGGCTTTTTAGGAGCTGGAGTGAATTCAGCCTTTGTTGTACAGGGCATATAGTCATGCAATAAGGCTCGTCACAGTCTTAAGAGTGAGAGTGAAAACAAAATAAACATTAATCTTGAATTATGCAACTTGGGAATTGTATAATGGCTGCCAAGTAGAGCCTATATCGTAACAATACTGTAAATCAAAAAAAACAAAAAACAGCAGAGGTCTACTCTTTGTTGACAGTGTTGGGATCTAAAGGAGCGTGTTTGAGTTATCAGCATTTAAGAAACTGAATTCTTGACATCAATAGAATTATTAATGTATGTAACAATTATTAATGATTATTAATAACAACGGGGCACCACCCTGCGAACAGGGACCAATAACCAAACGATAAAACTAAGTCTCATAATTAGTGGTCACTCATAATGTCAATAGTCGGGTGCGACTACACATTCAGTGACAGTGAAGGGTTAAGTTCGTACACAGGGCTACTACATAGTTTCATTACACATATATATATGCACAAGTAATCACAGACGACTGCTCCTTAAAGTATAACAGTTTATTAAATCAAAATAGTAAATGATCAAATCAATTAATATTGCAACCAATAAACGTTATCATACAATTTTATATGCCTAAACTAAAGAATGAATAAAATGGATGAGGATGTCTGTATACAAGTATGTGTGTGTGTGTGTGTGTGGGTGAGCAAAAGGGGGGGGGCAGCGAGGGAACAGCTCAGTGACGTGTGACGTGGTGAGGACGTGGTGACGTCTCTCATGCGTGAGACCCAAAATGGCGGAGAGCCACAGGAGACCCGGTGTCTACATGTGCTGATCGCTGTTCCGCAGGTAGCTAGGTTAGCTCAAAGCTATATGTGTGTGTGAGGCAACCGAGGTCAACTCAGTTACCCAGGGGCAGCTGACTGTGTGTGTGTGAGTTAGTGAGAGGGAGGGAGGGAGCGAAGAGAGAGAGAGAGAGAGAGAGGGATAGGGAGAGGGAGAGAGAGAGAGAGAGAGGAGGGGGGGTCATGAATCACGCTCTGTGTGCGGCCCGAGTTGTAGTGAGAATGGGGAGACCTGGACGTATCGTATACAAAGTGCCGCTGTCGGTAGAACTGCCGGCAGCTATGTACGATAGCCGAGATTCCACACTTCACTCACAGAGCTGATTTAATGAGGAGAGAATATCACACGGAGTGTCATAAAACAAATGAAAATAAATCCCAAATAAAACAGACCCTTATCACTGCGGTGAGATGAGAGCATTGTTTCCTATCACCCCGAAACTCGGTCGGCGAGACGAAGGTCTGGCCACCATAGGTTCAGTCTTTCAGTGATAATACACAAACTCCCATTCAGTGACGGATCTAAATGCAGGCAGTTACAGCAGGCAATACACAATATAGCGGGGGTCCGTGGTCCGCGTTGTTTGCGCGATGGCACGGTGTAACAAGACAGTGATTTAACACAACAGGATGCGGGAGTAATAACACATCAATGAATAAGCTATGCTAAGCTAAGCCCAGATACCATGAATCTTACTGTGAGAAGCTTCGTTCGATGGGGCTCGTTCCCGTGATGGGAATCGATCAGTCCTCGAGTGTTGACTTGGGAGCGCGGCTCTCGGAGCGGGCGCAGACTGTGAGTAGCTCGGTGTTCAGGAGTCGGTCGCACCCAGTAGCGTGGCTCGCTCTGGAGTGGACGCAGGCTCGGCGGGCATCGGCGCGGCGTTTGAGCTGGCGTGGATGCAGGCTCGGCTGGACATCGGCGCGCCGTTTGAGCTGGCGCGGATGCAGGTCTCCTCGCTGCAGAGGGGAGGCCTGTGGGTTAACGTCGGTGGGGTACGTCGTTCATACCCCCCGGTAATCATCGGCTGACAAAGGGGGTTCGTCCTCGTCTTCCTGCCGGAGGGATTGATGAGGCCGCGTTGGCAGCTTGATGCTTGGGGGGGAGAGCTGGATCTTCTGTAGCCAGGACTGAGGTCCATGCTGAAGAGAGCGTTTGTGTGCTCCCTAGCTCGACGGCGGTCGAAGGGAAAAAGCCTTGAGGTGTGAGCGGCAGGCAGTTTTGTAGAACAGTGGTTGAACCACTGGGGTCCTGGTGCTGTCTTGGCTCTCGGCCAATGAGATTGCAGCGGTGCATTCAGGTGACTTCAGGAACCATAGCTTTTGGGCGGGGGGGGAAATTCACACCCAAATGTGAAATTCCTTCAGAGGAGGTTTGCTCTCATCAAACCACAATCAGGATGAAACCTTTGCTTGCAAAAGGGAAGGCCTGATTATCTTTGTTCACAGCACATGTTGAAGCCATATGGTCAGACCCCAACAACAGTGGAGCTTTATGTTGGCATTACTGACGAAATGCAAAGCAGCAATTGCAGTCAATTGTGAACTAGACGTTATCGGTCTGCTGATATTATCTATGCACTGAAGTAGAAGACCCTGAACGGTTAAGACCAGTCTACATTTTAACTATTGATATGCAACCAAAGTTTAGAGACTGTCTAAACTAACAGTGTATCCTGCTTTTTCTAAGCATAATGTAGTTCATGTAGCTGATGTTACTTTTGACTAAATTGATACTGGAACAGTGAATAAAAAGAAAAACAATCAAACTAACCTTTTTATTGGTAGTAGAGACATGTGTATGAGCTTCCCGTTTTCAAAATGCAAACAAACACTTAACAATTTTGACCGAATGATACCATCAATTATTAAAAGAATAAGAAAGAAAACAAAAATCAGGAGAGGCTTGAATAGCAGGTCTAGCTTAAAGTCAGCCCACCTGTGAGCTTAAGCCGTTGCTAACTTCGGGACTCGCGCTAACGTTGTGCCAGGCGGAAACCCTGACAGACACAGCTGATAACCTCACGGCTAAACTAATTGATCTGGTGGAGACTAACTGGGAAAGTGGCTGCATGTGTCTACGAAAATGCACGCAAGGTAGTGGCGGCTAACTCATCCGGAGAGGCATACTGGGGACAGTTGCCTGTTTTGTAGTTATGGCCTGAAAGGATCAGTCTTGTGGAAAACGCTCGTGCAAGTTTGTATGCGTTAGTTGTACGAGTTTGTGTTTATGGGTCTATGTTTAGCTGGCAGCTTTGCAGTCGTTAAATTGTTTGTTAATTGTACTTGTAGGAAGGTTGCAATTGATTCAATTGAGTTCGCGTTTCATTTTGTGTGTATTTTGGCGGTCCCTGTGGACAAAAGCTGCAGTGTTTCCGAGCACCACATTCCCTTTAGAAAAGCTCGTATTTTACTGGAGCAAGGTCTGACATTCTGCCCTGAGAAGTCCTGGTTCTGGCTCTCCTGTGCCTCCCTTTCCTCCAAGGGACCCAGCAATACAACCTGGGCCTCCAGCAGCGTGGAGTTAGTGTGCCCAGCTGGGACCTGCGGAGCAGCGAGGCGTAGCGCTGCTCCTGGCCGGAGGAGGAGGAGCCGCTGCTGCCGGGCGCAGAGCTCTCCACCTCCCGCCGGAGATTCGACTGCAGGGAAGCCAGATCTTCCGAGGAATCAGTTTTACACTGAGACTGTTTCATAACCAGATAAATCAACATACATTACTCCAGCGGTAACAGTCTTCTCTCCACCTCTGAACCCCGAAACCTTTTTGTTTGTTTGTTACTGTAACAGTTAAATACTGTTCTTCACAGTGTGGGAATAAGCTATTAACTCATTGCTGCTTTGGCAGGATCTAAACAGATTTAGGTATTTTTGGGGTTCCCCAATAAATCACACAAAGATTGTAAATTAGGCTCGTCTAACCTAAGATGGGAATCAAATCAACTTAAACATTAGCAGCTTGCACTCTGACACATTACCAACTTGTAGGCTTTAAGGCTTGATTGGGACAGGAATATTTGCTGATGCACCTAGATCGGCAACTAAAACCCTGAAATATGTTCTCATGTTAGGTCCATGCTAATCAACTCTGTGATCAAATAATTAGCTCATCAAGGTGCAAAACTGCAAGAGCATCTTTATTTGGATTTAAAGGTCAGGCAACCGAATTATAATAGAGTCTACTAATGAGAATCTGCAAGTCTCCACAGTTGCTCCAAGATTTGGGTCAACTTCAAGTCAAAGATTAGTAAAAAAGTCTCCAGCAATTTAAGCCTCAACTGCACAGACTCCTGCACTGTGAGCAATGACGCCAATTTGGCTAATTAGAAACAGGATTCTTTGTAGTTGATCTCCAGCCTCAAAGCTTTCGGGACGTTAGCCTGTTCTTACAGGCAGTAAAGGTAAAAGCTTTATGATCCAACTCCAAGCATACGGGTTAACGGGTTAATCCAACAAAATTCATCTGTTTCTGTAATCCTTTCTAGTCGGCAACATCGAGGATATTGCAAACATAATATAGCCAAAACTGATTTACTTATAAAAATAAATTGGAGACAATACAGTATTATCCATCTCTGGCCAATCATGCAATACATACAAAACAAAACATTGTACATGTTTTATTACAGTAATTATATTGACATCCGCCAAGCGCCAAATGCGGGCAGATTGTCCCGTTGAGGAGTAAATCTGACGGCTATCCACCACACTGGCAGGTAAATGTTTGTACCAAAACTATGCTGAGATTCTCCACCACGTTTTGGTGTCACCACCACCACCATAAGGACTTGTATACGACACCTTGTCTGTTATGGCTTACTCCTATGATAATCCTTCAGTATAAAAGTTAAGCCTTTTGCAACTTTGGCAAAAGCTTCATGTCTCTAGTTCTACTTTCAGCTACTAATCCTAAAACACTTTATGCTTATCTTAATTATGCATTTCCAAAACACTTATGATTATGACTAATTATGAATTCTCAAATATGAATCATTAAACACTTATTATAACTACTAAACACACAGTTCTACACTCAAATTTCCTACAGCCTCTTCTTTAAGATACATTAAACATAATACTATCACAGTGAAAGGTACTTAAACACAAGAATATCGAAAACAAAGGCAATTTGTTATTTTTGCCGGTAAAAAATATGCTTGGCCAGTGAACGTTTTTAATCTACCAGTCTGCTTGGCTGTTAAATGCAAAAGATACTTTTGGACACTGCTGGTGAAATAATCCTCATCTCATGCCATTTAGTGACTGTCACTTAGCACCGTCATTTTACAACGGACATGGGGTACATGAAGCAATTCATCTTCTTTGTGAATCCATAAAAGCACTCTGTGGGTTCATCGGTCGGTTAGCGGGTCAACTGGTGGACAGAACTTTCACTTCCTGCTCATATCTTCAATGTTTCAGTTCAGAGTTTGACTTTTTCACGTTGCTGCGGATGTGGAAACAAAACCAGCGCAACATGCTGAAAACAATTGTGCTCAGTTTCATAAGACAGAGCCTTCTTATTTCTATCATATCATGACACACTTTGGCTTTAGCAAAAAAGCTCTGTTACCAAAAAGATGACAATTAAATGCCACTTTAGGGGATTAGGGAGTTGTGTCTCATATTTGGCCTTTTTTTTGTTGGTACAGTTGTCAAAATAAAACATGATTCTGCTATTGTAACTGTAATTTGCATATTTAATCACGAAGCACGTTGAACACGCTTTTACATCCCTCGAAGTGTGTAATTGGTGTTGATAAATAAACAGTCCTGCGTTGATAACTTCCTTGATTTTATTGTGTTAGCCTTAATGGACAAACCAGAAAACCTGTCCATTCTCTTGGCTTTGATCCACCCGTCACTCTACCTTTTTTCCTTTCCGTCTCCGTCAAAGGAGCGAGAAAGAAAAAATAAAACAATGTGTGTGAACCTCCCTAAGTCACGATTCTTACTTGTAACAAGATACTCACTTATGCCTGCTATGCCATTCATAAAACTGAGGCTCTAACCTTGGACTGAACTCTGTTACTGAAAATACCACACAGCTGTGTCCCAATGTCACACCGTTTACTAATACTTTATAGTATACCCTATAAACTACACTTTATGGTAACCATTTTGGCAGGTAATATCATAGAAATTTTTGTGTTGAACTGTTTTGTGCTCACAGGAAATAATACAATATATGCACTGCTGGACGTCAATCAAAAGCCAATTTCAAATTTGGAAGCTTTACAAAGATAAGGGAACTGGTTTGGCCAATATTTAATACATGTATGCATTTCTTTCCCTTACAGCTACGGGTGATACGAGTACATGAACAATGCACTCGTATCAAACACTTTTAAAATGCATGCTGGCATCTATAATTATACTTTTCTCTGATGTTAATGTACTACATACTCAAACTTGATAAGAAGTATATAGTGTTCAATAGGGAGACAGAGCTTATTAAGGCCATGGACAACAACTAAAACTGTCTCTTAAACCTCATCTGAATCCCTATGTTGCCGTCACAAGGGATCATATGAGGTGAGCAAAAGGTCCCACGTGTGCCTTCCAATTTCTAAACAGCGACAGTTTGAGAGAGCAAGATAATGTGATGCTCACAAGAACACAAAAATATATCAAACCTGTGTCTGGAAGCTTTAGCCTGCAAGTGAACACCTTTTTGCATGAAAGCCTGATAACTATCAGATGATCAACACGAATGACAGATAGCTGAACTGCCTGCATATCTGCTCCATGTTGCAAAATTGTAACATTTTAATCAGGCGTCCAATTGCAAAAACGTTTTAACTTCAACAGCTGGGCAAAATATGTCTTATAAATAAGCTCAAACTTTTGGGAGGGGTGGGGGAATGTAACATGACTGTCAGTTGTTCATCCCTTTCTCCAGCCTCCATATCCACACGTGTTGGTTGCTGGTTAAGTGGGACGCACGGTGATAGCCACCAAAGGCATGCACAGAAAAACGGTACCGTGTTTACAACACGTTTAAAACATTCATGAACTCACGGGAAAGGGTATCGCACAAAATGCTCGTTTCTGATACTAGCTATGACACCAGTGCAACAAGCTAGGCCCACCCTGGACAGACGGCCATACTAAAATAGCTATATTTCATCTGAATGGATTGCTAACGCATTCCTGGGTGAGAGGTGTTGATTTTAATGTTGCATGCTCATGTGTACAATGTATGCCGTTGCGGTGGCTAACCGTCCTTTTTTTTTATAAAAAATGCTCAGCCCTTTCCAGCAGTATTTAAGCAAGGCAGCAACCAAACAAGACAGGAGGGAGAAAGCAACATGTATGTGGCTACTGTTAGTAGGCTAGCTAAGACTAGCTCAGCTGACTACCTGTAATTCAGGAAATACTGCCAAGTTAATGGTGACAGCCTCTCCACGGTGCCGCACTTAAGTGTTCATGTTCTACAAACTACGACAGCAACATGTAGAAAGCTAAGTTATAGCTGTAGAGGAGAACGTCACTTGCCTGCAAACATAATTGTACGTTAACGTTACCTTTGCCTTTTCCAGGGGGGTGAATTTCAAGACGTGCACAAAAGGGTTTCTAAACGGGGGAGCTTGGTCCATCTTCTTTCCATCTCCTTCCATCGCACACTGTCTGTTACTCGGTAACCTCATTATTAGACGAGGTCACGTTGGTCGAGGTTGAAACTCAGTTCTCAATATTGCAAACAGACACTGATTTTGCCCGAAAGGTAGTCTCCTCACGCAAAACACGCAGTTTCCCTTATCAGTCCTGCATGGTGGCTAATTGAGGTGGCAGTGCAGGGTTATCTTCCTCTCCCGCAAAGCATGGAGGGATAATGGTTAGCTCAAGGATTAGCTGGGGATATTTGAAGTCGCCGATATATTTCTGCCTACAGTGCGCAGAGCGCCTTCCTCCACACTGTGTTGTCAGCTAGCTCTGGATGCTAACGGAGCCACGATTCTGCTCTTTTGACAGTGCGCATGCGTAGCACATCCTCCGATCTACATCATTGTGCCTAGAAGATGCTGCCTTCATAACTGTCCAAAATATCGTAATTTGTATAATGCACCATATCTTTGTGATATTTGCGATACATTTCTACTATTGGCCAGGGGCATGGACAAAATATGAAACATGTTCAAAATAGGCTCACAATGCAATACTATAGCCCTACAATAACCACATCTGGATCAATTAAAACACCCTCTTTTTTCTTGATAATGTTTAACATAAACATTGCTGCAATTATACGTTTGTGAATTTCTGAGATGTTAATCTTAAAGGGAAACGGAGCATAAAGCCTAAAGCTACAGTAAATGTATTATTAATATATATATATATTATAGATGGTTTATGTGTTATCATAGCACAATTATTGAGAACTATGAATTGCATACTGATACAAGTCAAGTGCATATGATTTTAGTCACAAAAGGCAATATTTGTCCAAAGATATCAGCAGCTCCTGAAGTTCAAATATTTAGTTTGTTCGTATCTCAATGAATATAAATATGTTTCACTTTAATTTATGCACAAATTAATGCACTCCGAGAGGTGTTATGGCATTCACCTAATTCCAACCTAATTATATTTTATGATTGAATGAATGCCACAAACGTATAAAAAATAAGACACAAGAAGAAAAATATGCATTTTAGTTAGATATATTGCACGTAGTTTATGTTTCACAGCAAACGTGCATGTGTTTTAAAATATGGACACACTCAGCACCATGGTTTAAAAACCTACAGGAGATTTATTAGCTGGTAGACTATAAATAGGGCATTTGGCAATGTTGTATTTATCTTTAACTGAGGCCTAATAACTCTTGACCTATGATTTACTTTCGTATTGTGTCTTGTTTCAAATGAATGGCTCTTCATAGCTGATTGTATGCTTCCCTCTAGTGGTGATTACTTCACAGCACAGTCAGGGGCGTATTTCTGACTACACCCAGCCATATGTTCACTCAGAAGCACATATGATACACACACACAGAGTTACAGATACAGCTCTTGTGGACCATACAAATCCACGAACACAATTTTAGTCCACTGGTAACAACTTTTCCGTTTGTTCCAATCAAGCAAGGGAATTCTGCCACTTTATTGGCAGCAGTAGCCATCAGAGTAAACACTGAAAAATAGATAAGGTTTTAAAGCATGCAGCCAAAAAAAAATCCACAATCGTTTAAAGGGATAAGAATAATTACTCACAATACAATGAGACAAAACTTTATAACAGATGAAACTACACGTTTTAGTAGACAGAGATGGCTTGTATGTGACTTGCTAATAAACATTGCGTTTATGGATCATGGTGTTGGGTGATTTCCACCCCCGACATTAATGTAGGCTGAAACGATATTGAGAAATATATTACAGAATAAAATGCAACCAAAAAGCTGTCATTCATTACATGTGTAGTTTCCAGCAACAATGTACTTTTCTTTGAGTGGAATGTAACATGAATGTCACCAGTGACCTCGTTTTCATCATTATCTGCTGATCTTATAAAGGAATTGAGGTTTCAATTACAACATCCTGCTTTATTGACTCCCTTTTACACCATGCAACGTTTGATTATCATTGTGAATTATGTGAGAAGAAGAAGTTTTGAAGGTGTGAATGTGTGACTGTGAAGATATGATCAGAAGATGAAAAATAAAATGGAAAACTAAATAAAATGTTTTTGTGTTTAGACAGGATGTCATTAAAATTAGTGAAGTTGTGGATTGGCCAATTTCGAACGTACCACAAAAGCTTGGCTTTCACGTTTTATTTGGCTATTTTTATTTGTCCACTGTCTGAGTATGTGATGAATTGTTAATTACACTGAAGTACTTTAGTTTAGAAGGATAACTTGAAATCCTAGCCAATTTTTTTGTGAATAAAAGTTTTTGTGAAGCTAAAGAAAAACTAAGAGCAGAATATATCTTGACCACAGCGCTTTACTCTATTGCGTATAAGCTGAATTGTGCGTGCACAGCAGTTTCTTAAGTTCCTCATTCACAAACCTATTGATTGGACCATGTGTTCATACAGGTACTCAAGCATGTGGTGAGAACAAAGGTGCTGTATTTTGGAAACTGTATTTTATTCATCACACTTGATGTCTCCCTGTCCTCTCAGCAATCATGTTTTTGCTTACGGTTTTTGTAATTGCAAGTATGTCAAGATCAGCCAGTCAATCATACACATGTGCGCAAACACACGGCATGCACATTTTACACACACACACACCTACACACACGCGCACCTACACGCACACACACACACACACACACACACACACACCTACACACACACACACACACACACACAAACACACGCACACAACATTCAACCTCATATTTTAATTTGGGTGTGGAACGTGTCGTCAAAGTGCCCTGTGGGCTGACCATATCAGGTCATGACATTTGCATTTGACAGGAACCACATCAGACAGGGTTAATACTGGAGAAGATGGAGGGATAGAAAAAGGAAAAACAAAGGTTTCCCCATTCCTCCTACATCCCCTTCCCTCTCTCTTTCCCTCCCTCAATCCCATAGCTGAGGTGCTTAAATTAAAAAGGAAGAAATGCAATTTAAAGACATGGGGTAAACAATCACAAAACACTTGTTTCTGGAGGAGACACAATTTCCTGGTGCCTTGTCCAATTTCTTATGGCCCGGAGGGCTGCCGCATGCGCTTTAACACCTGGTTCTACACCGCTGATTAAAATTGTAATGCCAGTGTTGAATCAATCCATATGACATTTTGGAAATACACAAGTATTAGGTCATTTTATATATACAGCATTTTTTCTATTGTTTTCACTTGGAGAGAGAAGGGTGCAAGGTGGTGACTCGAAGTGGGTGTCAATACTATGCCTTCCAACTGTTTGTAGGTAAGGAAGTTTCAATATCCTGAACAAGTACAAATACGTCACTATTATTGTTGTACATAGTATTTAAAGCCAGATGTAGGATGTATTGGAAAACCAATAATGGGATGATTATGAATGTATTGATGTAGTTTTGTCAACATTACTGTAGTGATCATCATCAAAAGTGGCCTAGGATGTAATGCATTCGGAAAAGTAAGGGAAGAATTATGTGTACTTCCATTTCACAAGGGCCATGTGAATGATGGCTAGCACTTTGGGGGCCTTCCATCACTGTCAATGTGCCTTTAAACCCAGATCCAAAGCTGAAACAGCTTCTTGCACTTGACCAAATCAGCTCATGCAGATTGTCCATGAAGGAAATTTGAAGACAGAATGTGTCTTAAAGAAACAAAAGCGAGTGGAGGCAGAGCATACGAGAAAGACACACAGCAGATCTGTGCAGACAGACAGAAGACCAGGTCGATAATTTAAGGGCAAAAATTCAATCGGGAATGCATCAAGAATGACTTAAAGGAAAAGGGAGGAGTGAGACTGAGAACAAGAGCGAGAGAGAGGATGTCCAGATTTTTGCACCACTATTATACCAGTACACCCCCTCAGGCCAAACATCTGAGGCAGTGTGACAGACGGACTGCTGTTTGCTTCACACCACAGTAATGTTTTACCAGCCCCTGCGCCCATGTCAATCAATGGCCGGCATGTTCCAAAACATATTCAACACACAAAGAGAACACTTTGGCTTGAGGAAATGGATTGTGCGCAAGATTGGCAGGGGACTCTCTGGATGTGTCAATCATCAAAGGCCCTTTGTTTTACTGCTGTCCCGAGCTTCAGCAACAAAGACTTTTCCTTTTGTCTCATTTGTCTTTGTATGCAATATAAACACTTGCATTTTCTGTATTACATTTGGCTCCAAGAGAAAACACATTTTTTTTAAGATAAAAAAAAACTCAAACCAAAAGTATAATAGTGTTGATTTGTCCCAGAGAGGGGACTTTGTCAAACAGGTACAAGTGGAATTCACAATACTCGGCTCTGTGCAGCATGCTTTTGTGAAAGAGCTAATCTACGCATTTCATGATATGCTGATGATGAGAGCAGGCAGGGGGGGGGGGGGGGGGTTGTAAGCATTTGAAACCACAATTTCACACAACGGACATTTGAAATCCGAGAGAGCTGCTGTCCCTTCTCTGGCATCGAATCTAAGCGGCTTCTCTTTGGTTTTTTTTCTTCTCATCTCTCTCCTCTGGTCTCTTGTCCTATCTTCCTGTATGGCCTCTCCAGGTGCTGCACTATCTCACAGCTAACACAGGAATCCATGAGCCGTGTACATCCACAGCCCTTTGAAAGAGGAAGCCACTTTGCCGCTCATTTTGGAAAGCACCTTCCATCGTCCTCTGTGTTCTTCAGGGAGATGAAGGGGGCTCCCGCAAGAAGAGCGGTTTTTGTAACCAAAGCCACATGCTGGGCAGGACAGCCAGTTGTAAGACAAGAAAGATCTTTGTGGCGAACACAAGTGCTTGGCTGTCCTCTCGCATGCCTGTCTCTCAGCATTGCTTTGCCTGCTGGACACCTGTACAACTGTCATTTTACACAGGCAAAAAACAAGGACATGCTACACAGGGGGGCGTGTAAAGAGGGATTGAACAGGCGTGTGTTTGTATGTGTTTTCTTTGTAAAGAACTCCGTAAGTGGTGCCGAGTGCCTTCTTCTGAAGGTTAGTGTTTGATGGGGAACATCATTACCGTCCATCTCAAAAGAGTCAGCCTTTCAGGAGGTGAGACTGTCATACTAAACACGTTAATGACACTTTTTCTCAATTTTTTGCTGGAATAGTGAAGAGATGGACTTTGGCCTTGAGAGAAAGCCTCTAGCACTGAGTGACCAAATGACACCAAATTTGGGATTTTCAACATGCTTTGTTCTTCTCTGTATACGTTTCACTTTCAATGGTGTTCTTGAAACAAAGTAAATGAGCGAAAGATACAAAGTTTGAAGCGCTGAATAAGACAGAGGAGGGACAACAAATAGAGATGTCAGCCCTTTTGGAAATGAAAGGGGAGGTCATGTCTTTGGAATGTGACTGGATGATAGAGAGCAGGAAGAGGAAAAAGATAAAGTCTGGCATGCACACACACGCACAATACAGATACCCATGCCCTGTTGTGCTATCATCAAGGGTCGAGTGTTAGTTGACAGAAACCACTGATCTGCCTGAGTGCTAATACCACGATAAGACACGAGGACATCGGTGACCTGTGTGTGAGTGTGTGTCTGTATGAGGGATGCACATAAAACCCAAGGCCTTGCTTTAGAATGGAATACTGGGGCTACAAGCTGATCATTTATATCGTTTAGGTTAATTCCTCGCATTTATTTTATAAGTAATATAATTGGAATAAGTTCACAATGCTCACTGGATCTTCCACCAGACTATCATGATACACTGGTTAAGAACCAGGTCTTTCAACAAGCATCACTCTGGTTTCTGAAAACACTGCCAACATCACAGTGTGGCAGGTGTTATGCTTCATAATTTAGTAGGAATAATCCATTATGTATATGATTTGGCTTAAATGATACTCACTAAAAGGCACACCCATCACTTCACTGGTTCACATCTCCTGTTATGTGTGAGGTTCTTTCAAATGAAGACCATAAGATAGGCTTCGCTTTGACTTTTATTTTCATACTTGGTTTATGTTTGCCAAGAATTAGTTTATTTCTCTCATTTGCCAGTGCAAACATAAGGGAATTGAAGCCACCGGGTTTAAGATGGCATGGTGGCTTCATATTTGATGGTATATTTCATGTTTTGCAGCATATGGATGTGCTCCAGCACACAGTAGAGGGATTTTGATGGTTAAAATGCAAAGAACATAGAAAATAGTTAAAGGAATAGGAATTTCTGGAGATGGGTATATCTGCTTTCTTGCTAAGAGTTACATGAGAAGATTGATACCACTATCAAGGGTGTAAGTTAATCATGAAGCCACAGCTGAGCACAAAAACTGGAAACAGGTGGAAACAGCTAGCCTGACTCATTTAAAAGGCAACGGAATGCACTTTCTTGCTCGACTCACTCAAGTCAGTCTCTAAACACTTTGCTCAACTAGAGGCTGACAGTCTCACATGGTTTCATTGCTAAAACTGAGTGGAAACAATTATAAAGTTAAAAAACCTGAGTAGCAGAACCAATCCAAAGTCTTAAGGTCCCAATCGGCCCCTTTATAATGGAGCTGTGACATGAAGAAGTTTTGTCCTTGAAAACATTGTGGTAGCAGAAACACATTCACATAACTGCTGTTGCTACAGCTGCACTGTTAACATGCTAACAAACACACACAGACTTCTCATTTACTGCTGCTACTGTTCTAAGGAAAAAAGTCTTTAAACAATCCTCAGACATTTTGAAGGTAGACAAGGCTGGGTAGAGAAGAAGAGAGAGATTCAGAGAAAGAAACATAGGCGGAATTATATTCTCGACAAGCAGATTGAAAAGCTGTAGACAAAAACAAAATGATCCTCCTTTAATGGGAAGAATTAGTCAGGGAATGCTGGAATGGAAGAAGGCGGCGTGGGAGGATGACTTCACAGTCAGATTGCAGAAAGGCTGATGCCACAAGTCTTTTGGGGAAATGTCATTCCGTGTCTACACATCTGTCAACACTGCAACAAATGTGTCCTTTTATCCGTCTCTTTCTCTCTCTCCGACTCTCTTGTCACATCCTGTTCTCTAAGGCAGATACTGTTTACTTTAATTGACCATCTAGGTTGATGACAAAGGTATCAAAACGGTGGGACTGTCATTTCACACTCTCTTTTCCTGTTTCCTTTCCCTCTGCCATTTCTTCATCTTCTCCAGGGCAGTTTGAATCTTTGAGGCGGTGCTGACAACCCAGAGGTCAGAGATTATGATTCTAGCGTAGGCACTTAGAAGTGGACAATTTGGGTTGAGAATGTGAATGAACAAGAAGAAGAACCTGAAACAATGAATTAACCCAATAGAGCGACTCAGTAAAACATAATTGGTAATATTGTCTGGAAAGCACATCAAAGTTTTTTTGTAGAAATGTTAATTTCTGCCAAATTATGTTGATTTAATGCAACATCTAAAGATGACCAGGAGTTATTTTGTTTAGTGAGGTCTTCATGTTTTATATCTGGTTTTGCTATGCATTCACAATTGAGGAGCATATTTATATTTTCTAAAGCAATATATTTTTGTACAATGTAGCTTAGAACATTTTTTTTTTAAACTAAATAGTATAGTTTTATCCAAAATTGGCAAAATAAACAGCAAACGTGTGGTAGATATTTAAGAATGTGTCATGAGACACAGATATTCTAAATATACATATCATATCATATCTGTGTTTTGGCTTTATCCACTAGTCAAGTATTTTGAGTTAGAGAACATTTGTTATTACATAAAAAAAACTTGCAACAATATTATATGTTTTTCATTTTTTACCATTTTTTAAATAGTTATTTCTTAATAGACACATGTATGTATGGGTTGTCAGCTGCTCCAAAGTGGGATATGTCACACATGATTTTGTTTGTTGCAGTACATAGCTATGAGCTAGTGGAGGAGCTCTCGTGATGTTCTTTTGACCACTTGGGAAGACCACTGGGAGGACCACAAGACAAACATTGTGTCTCTCAGTGTGTGTGGACATCTACATCTGCATAAATGTGTGTAGTCTTTACTGTATGTATATGTGTTACTACTGCATGTGTACTGCACACATATACACAATTCATTTGTGGACATTGTTTAATGTTTGTATGTGCAGTACATGTACACAAGCAGCAATTTGTAGCTTCAAAGAACCAAGGATTTTACACTTTACACATCTGCATAGGCTGCTGCATTCAGAAAACATAAAGAAACAATCATATAGTTATATGTAGTTTGCAATTTACCGTGAAGTTTAAAAAATCTTGAAACGTGGAGTGCTTGATAGGTGAACAAGCATGCATTGCAAATGTGGAGGTGACTGCAGATATTGGGGGACTTTAAAAAAAGTAGAAAAGTCAAATTGTTAGAAATCAATATGAATCTATTATGGATAACAGTGGGATTGAAAAGGGAATTAAAATATTGGTCAATAAGTGAAATTGACTGATATGTCACCATCTGGAAGGTTATGAAAATGCACAAGTCAGAAGGTTTTTGAAACTATCAGTAAAGTTTGGTTGTTTTTGGTACTTTGGGGGTCGAGAAGAAATCAAAGATTGGAATGTTGGAGAGACATCACAAGCCTGATAAACTTTCCTAACCTGTAGACCACACAACTCTACCAACCTTTTATCTTTGTACTTTTACAACTCAATAGAGATTTTCCAACAGTTCAACTTTTTACATGAATTCAATAGGTATCTGCTTGTATCATATTATTCTCTGACTCTCAGTGTTGACTCCTGAAGAGAACAGAATTCAGTGAAATAATATCATAAAATAACTACGGTAATTCCAGGAACAGAATTAAAACATACAAACTGCTGGTCTAAATATTATCGAGTGTCATAAAGTAATAGACATACTGGTTTAATTAAAGTCCAAATAATGTTTGCCTTGCATAATTGAGAAAAAATGCATTTGTCCATCACAGAAAGAATTAAATGAAGAAGACAAAAGTCAAAGCAGACCGCAGAGGAAAGCAAAGATGTGAAGGTCAATGCGCATTTGACTCTGGTGACTTGAGATGACACGTTCCACAACTTGTAATTACGAGAAAGAAAAAGATTATTCTTGAAAAACCTCTCAAAAGAGTTTTGTAAAGGAAAAAATAGAACAAATGTAAGGGAGGATTTTATGTAGTTTTGAAGAGTGAATGTAATTTTCCAATGTGGCGCCATACAACGGCATTCAACAGCAGACAAATTATCAAGCAGAAACATCCTTTCTCTATATCTAAAACCCAGCTGTCTTGCAGCCCTTACATGGTGTTTAAACTGTCCCAGCACAATGGTTGACACTGGTCGTGCAGCAAAGAAAACAATGGCCTATCAAACTCTTACTTAAATCCCCCCTTTCATTCTGTGTCATTCTGCCTTGTATCTGGCCAGAACTTACAAGTCTCCGGCTGTGACATGAGGGATTCCGTGTTGTCCACTCCTAACAGATTACACAAGGACGCAAAGACAAAGGAACAGCAACACTGCCTGTGCATTTATTTGCCTTGGTAAAGAGAGAGAGAGAAGCAAGGGTGTCAAGAGAGTGATGGGAGAGGGAGAACATGAGAGTAAGTTGGAAGAAGAGACAAAAAGAGACAGAACTAGTCATTTATGGATATGGATATTCATGGTATCAAGACAACACTAAAAGAAAAAGGAGGAAAAGAGGGGAGAAAAAGGGAAGCATTTCCTGTTCCTCTCTCCAGTTATCGCTGGTCCAGGCCGGCATCTTTATTCTACCAGGAGAAAATGCTAATCATCAATCTCAGGCTGCATGCTACGTCTCTGTTTAATAGCTGATAGGGAGTCTCCACAGGCTGCTTTGCTTCTTTGTTTAAAATGACATATAATGGGACTGAGTCTTATCAGTGTCTCAATGCATTCTCTCTCTCCCAGTCTCTCTCTCTCCCTCTCTCTCTCTCTCTCTCTCTGGATAGCGGTCCAGTGTAAAGGAATAAGGCATAGCAAGCCACGATTGATTTTGAGCCAGGGATAACTTAATCCATTAATTTAACATGACATGAATATGCAAAAGTGAGGGGGGAGGGTGGGGAGGGAAGGGCACCGGCCAACCTCTTAAAAAATGACAAAAGAGGCGGACATTTCAATGAAAGGGGGAGAGAGAGAGAGAGAGAGAGAATGGATGGAGATGGCATTGATATTATTAGTTACTACCGCCTAAAACATATCTTCAAGGCAAATCCATCACTACATGTTTAACCATATTTCAAAAGGACAGAAAACATGTACTGGAGCCAAACCACAATAAGAAATTAATGAATCTACTGGTGAAAATACATCACCGCTGTAACATTTAAGATGAATCAACAGACCTGTAGTGGAAATACTCACAGTGCATTGTAGGCAACTACAAAATAGGTCCAGGTCTGGTGAGAGAGAGGTGAAGATTGTGGTGTAGACACAGGAGGCATTGACTTTTTTTGGTGTTTATTAAGCAAAACCACAATCTTTCCCTAGCCATAACTAAACGGTACCGTATCGAGTTTCTCCCTATTAGCAGCTATTGAGCACTTTTTTCGTAGGCTGGTCCCTGTTTTGTTTGTTTGAGGATGCATGCAGTGGACACGATACACATTCTAGCTAATAGTTTTACACAGTTCCACTCATCTACAGGTGCACCAAGACACGCAGCAATGTGTCAGCAAAAAGCAGGGAAGAAGAGGACGACTAATAAGTAAACATGGATGCAAACAATGCAGGTTTCAAACTTGAGAAAAATCAGCTTTGCAAAGAGAAGGAAATGCATTCAACACACTTGATGACACTCACCAATAGACCTTTCTCACGGCAGACATTTGTTGACACTGTTTACAAAACAGTTCTATAAGACATCTGATGCCTATTTGACCTATTTCTGTCTTTTTTTCTTTCTTTTTTCAAACAGGCACTCTGCAAAATCTTTATTTTTGGTGATCTCTCCTTCGGTTATTAATGGTCATTGCTGTGCTGTTTTGCTTCATGCTTTTGTTTCCCCCAAGCCCTGTTGATAGTGATTTGAACATCTGTTTATCTAATCGATCATTCTGGTCTTAACTGTTATTATTATTAAGATTTTATTTGTACAGGGACAGTTCACATTAATCGACAGCACACATTAATAAAAACATGACTGTAAATGTGACAGTGTTAGCTAAAAAAGCTAATTTTCAACCGTTGTCCCTGGGCACGGTGTTAGAAGCCGCTAAAAACATTTAAACATTTAAAAACTGTTTAAAAAGACAACAACACAAAAACAAGCAAACAGAGCTGTGCAATACAATCCTGCAGACACAGGATCAAACATGACAGACAAGCAGGCAGGCAGACAGACAGATAGACAGACAGACAGACAGACAGGCAGACAGGCAGACAGGCAGACAGGCAGACAGGCAGACAGGCAGACAGGCAGACAGGCAGACAGGCAGACAGGCAGACAGACAGACAGGCAGACAGGCAGACAGGCAGACAGGCAGACAGGCAGGCTACATACGGACATGGCAGGCATGAGACTGTTAGTGCTGACACACCTGGTTGTTAATGAGCCAGGCTTTGAGGTTGTGTGTGAAGAACCTGTATGTGGTGCTCTGTCTTATGTGTGATGGGAGAGTGTTCCAGGTGACGGAAGCTGTGACAGAGTATGATAGCTGGCTGAACTTGCTTCTCCTGCCTGGGACCACTAGGTCCCCGCGAGCTGTTGCTCTGGTTAGTCTGCTATTGGTCTTTTGTGTTATGAAAGTGCTCAACGGGGGAGGTGCTGTCAATGAACATAGGAGAAAGGTGTTGTTGCCTTTGTGTTTTCATTGAATTAACTGCATCTGTGTTTGTCTTTAGTGGCCTGAGAGCAACCTCATTCTTGTCCTCACTTTAAGCCATTTTTCTTTATTGACTCTCTTTTCATTCTAGTTCATGGCAGAAACAGCCTGTATTTAAATGACCTAACTACATATAACTTTATAATTACTTAAAAAATATACAATAAAAAAGTTCTTTTTTGCTCAGAATATTTAAGAAGTAAATGTTAGTGCTGGAAACAGTTTGCAAACTTGAGTGCTGACCCTGCCTGAGTAATGACTTTAAAATCAAAATCAAGTAATGTCGCTTGATATTTCCATTTCCTCACCGTCATGCACTTACAGGTTGCTGCTGTTTATGGTGGTTTCGGGTCAGCTGCTTGTCTGTCACATGATCAGGAAGGAAGAAAAACATGAACATTGAACACGGGCTTGAGCAGATGAAAGCTCTTGGCCTGACTGTCAGTGCTCTGAGGTGATGAGAGATGTCATTACTTATTCATGAGTCCTAAATGCAGAGTAGAGGAGATGGGCATGGCTGACCCTGAATCATAGGGGGTGGGTTACGTGTGTGTGTGTGTGTGTGTGTGGTGGGGGATATTAGGTGAAAGCAGTGTGATTGAATCCAGCTCAGTGCGCCAGCTGTGATGTTGACTTTATCTAGTGGGCCATAAGATAAACAAAGAGCATATGCAATCTTTATTTCTAAAACATGTTCTTTTGTCATGCCCAAACACTCACAAGAGTTTGGAGTATATGTTGTCTCTGGGTTCTTTAAGGACACATTCAATGTCATTAGTGCTCTGGATACACTGTTAATTGACATGCATTTTGTGGGAAAATGGTGGTTTTACATGTTTTAGCCCAATACTTACAATACAGTGCTGTTGATACTGATTGATGTGAGGGTACTGGTCTGGAACTGGAATCTGACAATGTTAGTATTAATGAATGAAGAATGTGTAATTCAATGAGGAAGTATGTAAACTACTAAATTCAAATCAATTCTCCATCCTCAAAAATGAAATATAGCCGCCGCACCTTTTCTTTATTCTTTCTTTCTCTCCGCTTTGTTACAGGGCACGCTATTTCCCTCATTGGCACTGAATATAAATGACGAGGTGCAAGATTGTTCCTTATGCATGCAGTTCCTAGGTGTATTTGCTCACCTTAACAGCTTACTTTAGTAACGATTCATATCAAGGTTCTTGTAATAAGTATTTTTTTATCTTAATAAGGCACTATTCTACCTCTAGATTATGTACCAGCAATAACATAGTGAGCTGTTAATAACTGCATTGTTAACTGAAAGTAAATGCTGATAAAGTATGCAATAATCTCAATAAAGCAAACAAAAAGCCCAGAAAAGGTTTAACACTAAGTTATTCAAACTCAATAAATGTTTGTAATGCTATTATTCACAATTATAAAACAACTTCTAACTAACTTTAAACAAGGATTCTACTAATGTATTAACACGTTTCTTGTTTTATAGTCTTGTTAATACATAATAATGTTAATACGCATCTTATTAGGACTTATAAAGGGCTTGTTACCGATCAACGTGTACTTAAGGACCTGAACATGAAGCGCTACTTGTATTTTACTTTCCATAATACAATTGACATTGGCAGAATACTTTCTCTTGCTTAATCAATCTGCCATATGCGCTGCCATTGTTATGAGTTCCATTTAATGTATTATTCATTTGTTAGCAGGGCCAGTGAATAGTTTTAATGATGACAACTTTCCTTTGTTCCAAAGAAAATGTAATAGGTAATGTAAAGGAAACACATATCCATGGATATAGGAATGGGCTGCTGAGCCACTGGTACGATTCCTTCAGTAAACCTAAAAGATAGAATCCTTTAAAGTGTACTCTAGTCATCAAAGGCAATTATAAAGTGACCAAAATGTAAGTATAACACACAAAGTACACCGCATCTGTTAAAACATATCAATATAGTTAAAATACTGATTCCGGAAATATGCAAATGTTACACAGGGAAGCAGATCAAAAAATACAGTGTCATCAGTGATTATGCGATGATCTTCCATTCATGACTATATTAAATAACACATTTTTTGCTATCAAATAGGACTTATTTGCTGCTTCTAAATACTACATATAACCAGTTGAATGACTTGGACTAGACTGAATATAGTTTATCTTTCCCCAGTGAACATCAGGAGACACCTGCTCATGTTTCCTGCTGACACTTTATTTGAACTCTCCACTCCTCCTCCCTGCCGTGCTGAGTTGAGTTACAATGGAATGCTTTGGACGGGATATTTTGAGTGGGCAGCATCTTTTATAATCCATATCCAGTTATCCATTCAATGTCCTCCTGAATACGTCTCTTGTGTGATCAGAGACCAGTGCACAGCTGAGGGCACTACTGTTTCAAAGCAGCTGGAAACAATCTGTCATCAGAGGGGGGAGACGAAGGTAATGGATGGGTATTATGGGTTGTATCTGAAAGCTTAGGAACATACTGTAACATATGTGGACACACATTTTGTGTGTCTAAATGTGATACCTGACGAACAAGGTATGGGAAACTCAAGCCAGATACATGAGTTGGAACAATCTTATTTTGTTGACACACACCCAAAAAATGTGCCTCAATGAACTCAACATAATTAAACTAAACTTTCTATTACAATGTTTTATCACAATGCTAATAGCATACTGAAGGCTGTTTCTAATGCGCCCGAACCCAGTCCTTGCTACTCCAGTGAGCAGTTTGCCAGATTTTCTACAGCCGTCCGAGGATGAAAAAAATGTAGACTTAGTCCCGGTTTTGTAGCTAGACGGATGATAGCAGGTAACAAACAGTGTTGCTCCATGTTTGCCACCTGATTTACAAACTCTGCGCTCTGTTTTCTATCTCCCAGACTCCCGAGCAACCAGGCCAAGAGGTTACACTACAGGAAATGAATTCAATATCACCTAACTATTTCTATTTGATAGAGGTGGGTGTAAAATATGCACGTCAGGACAACCCCGCCATGCTTGTCATTGATGTATGTGGGCAAAGGAATAAGTAATGCAAATGTAACCTATAGCATACTCTTTTTAAATATACATTGGCCAAGAAGTAAAAACCTGCCCCAGTGATTTTTCCACAGCCCTTATCTGCATTTGCAGGTTGCCCAGATCCATCAATGTTTATGAAACCGGAGCTAGTGTAATTCTTGCACATTTATCCAACTGGAACACACACGTGCGTGTAGACATGCACACAGAAACATACAGGCACAAGCACACACGTTTAGACGGTCCTTTCCATTATTCCAAGAATATCTCTGGCATGGCTGGTGTGTTTTTTTTCTCTTTCTTAATATCCAACCCAGACAAAAATCTTGAATTATTTTCACAGACAAAATTCCCAAATATTTTTTAGAGTAGATAAGACAAAGATATGGCTGAGGGAGGCTGCTGGCTGGGCATCACTGGAAGATAACTAGGTTTTATTAATGACCTGACAGTGGAACAGGCTAAAGTAATTAGGCTCTTCCCTCTCTGCTTCTTTCTGCCCTCCTTTGCTCTCTTTGCCTCGATAGATGGGCACATTTTGGCGATAGTTTGATAACCAAAGGGACACCGGCATCCTGCGGACAACACAATGGAAAAAAAAGAGCGGAATGAATGAGTGCAGCAAAAAGGAGGGATGCCATTGATGTTATCGAAGTTCATTCGATTCGCTGCAGAGAAAGCAAGGCGCCTATCGGTTACATTCACCTGTGAATGGTTAATTATCCAGCACATGCATATGGGCGAGTCATTAATAACATTTGACGAATGGTTTAATTCTCTCTCTCTCTCTCTCTCCCTCCCTCATTTTCCCACTCTAGATAGATGAAACAGCAGTACCGATGTTTCTATATTGTATGAATTCACAGTAAATAAGGCTTACACTCACAAGAATGGAAACTTTGAACACTTCTCACTTCTCTCTTTACTCGTACAAAGCCATGGCTGCATACCCCAGACCCTCTCTCTACACGAGTCACTGTGTTTAGGCCCACTTAAAGGAATTGTCTGACACAATATTTGTTAATCAGATCTGATTCACCATCATGCATTTTCCAATATCTTCGACTAAGATGCAAACACGGCACAGGACAGTCAACAACTGTGAAAGCAGGCCATATCAGTCAATATTATCATATACTAAAGTGTGCATTTTTCAGCACCTGTGTGAAAGGATTGAAGAGACTTACTACCTCTCGCTCCTTCATACTCCATCTCGCTCCTCTGTGAAATGACAATTCCAATCATCGGAAAAGGAGTTCATAATTTAACTAAACCTGTCTGGGAAGTAAAAAATGTCACTTGTACCAATCTGAAGTCGGCGTCATCTTTCTTAGCTGTTCGTGATGACAGCTGACTATGACAAAATCACTGTGCACAGAAAATCATAAAACATGGAGTGTACAATGTGATACATTGCACTGCTGCAGTTCCAGAATACATTTTCAGCTGAGCTAATACAAAGAAATAGCATATGATAGAAATCACCAGACAAAGAATATGTCATATAATTATCTCCTCAAGACACCACCACCCAGGTGGGGTAGCTATCCCTTTTAAAGACCCATTTGTCTTTTGATCCATTAGTAGAAACAGCTGCAGTATCTGTCTCTCACAGCAGCTGCAGGGTGGAGAGGAAGAGTGAGATACATTAAGACAGCTAGTTGGTCTGTTAAGTGTTTAAATGTGGTGCTATCCATCCCATTGGTGCTCAACCAGACCTGTGTGTTTGTCTGTGTGAGAGTGTGTAGCTGTGTGTGTGAGTGAGAGAGAGAGAGAGATAGAGGGGAAAGAGAGAAACTGTGAAAACTGTGTCTTTGCTGAAAACCTGATATTGACCCTCACCAATATGTACATTTGTGCGTGTCCAGACTTTGCGTGCATGAGTGGATGGATGTGTGTGTGTGTGTCAGACAAGGCAATCAGGCAGACAGACATAGAGCAGCAGTGAGTCACTCCAGATAGATCCAATGTCCACTTATCACAAAGGAGAGGATAAGGAGATTATCTCTAAATCAAAGGTTGCCAGTGCTATCTGAACTGGTAATCATGAGCTGGATGGACAGGCTTTACTCCGATGCCTCTTGTTTTCTCCCTCTTTCTCTTCCTCGCTGCCCGATTTCTCCTTCTTTCTTACTTACGTGTTTTTGACTCCTTGTCTCTTTACCACTTCCCCTCACTTGATTATTGTTGTCCCTTGTATTATCCATATGTTCTGAATCTTTTCAACACTAATGTTTTTCAGAAACCTTTAGTTTTCAGATGTGCTGCTGTTCAGTTGTCTCATCCTGAGTTTCCTCACTGAAGAAGGAGCTCAAGCTGGATCCATCTGGGAGTTGGTGAAAACTTGGGATTTGGATTGTATGGCTGTGTTGGGTGAGGTTTCAGCGGTGACATACCGTTTTCAAAACAGTGGAAATAAATTATGAAAAAACAACAAGTTATAAGGTGATGAAAGCATTAATTAAGACAGTGGAGGAATTCCATCTTGCTCTTTTACACAACATATGCAGGGCAAGCAACAGGATGATTCTGAAGGCCAACATTTACATGCAACTCCGTCATTGAGGGAGCAGAATTATGTACAATGTCTTTGACTTTGACACTGTGGACAAGGGTTTGTGTCCCATCTCAGACCACCAATGTTGGGTAACTACATAATCATAACTAAAAGTCTCCAACAGAGACCCAGTTTCATGGTGAAAAGTTTTATCAAAATGTCAGGACAAATATATTTACTTATGCTATAAATGTTTGTGTATATAAGTCACTGTGTGTATAATATAATCAAGTCATATAACATTTTCTTTGAGTGTGTGTGGGTTGATGTGTAAAATCCATGCAGCTATAATTGCCTCAGTTTGCAGCCGTATAGCTTTGTAACAAGAGAGAGTAGATGTACTTCACCAAGTACAACGATGGACTCTTGATTTAAGATGTAGTACAGCAATTTAGCTCTGGTGTATGTGTTAGACGGACAAGATGTTTTACAGCCTGCGCAATGACAGATCTGGAGCCGGAGATGTGTGTGTGTGTGTGTTCCTCAGAGTGATGGATCATCCCAGGATCGACATGATGTCCAACAGGAGTGTAGTACAAGCTCCAAGAAACCATGTTGCTTCTGGTCAACGTGCTCTGTGCATTTGCTCAGCTAACTAGGTTTTGTGGAAGTTTGAGTCTGTTCCACAGCGAGGAGGCCAGAGCACGTGTCCGGCTGCTTTGTACAGTCGACACGCTGCAATAAGAAATCTACCAAAACTGGTTTACAATTAAAAGGAATTTAATCCCACTGATGCAAGTACAGTATTTACAGTGAAGTACACTATTTCATGAAATATTAAATCAATAAAACCCCGTTTGCAAAAAACTCAACTCAGCTCCTCAGGTATAAAACCCGTCCGTCCTCTGAGAGCCATCACGCGAGAGAGCAAAAGACTTGAAATTAAACCACCCAAATCCGTTCGAAACACCTCCTCTTCCGTTTATCCCGATTCCTATTGGCTAACTCCCAGGAGTGTATTCGCCTGTCTGCCTTTCTGTCCCTGCGTTTACTAACACATTCAATGACTGTCAGTTGTTGTTTAATCCCTCGATGATAAACATTCCATATAATAGATAAGACTTTGCAACTTTTGGCAAAAGCTTCATGTCTTAAATTCTCCATCTAGCTACTAATCCTAAAACACTTTATGCTTATCTTAATGATGCATTTCCAAAACACTTATGATTATGACTAATTATGAATTCTTAATTATGAATTATTGAACACTTTATTATATCTACTAAACACACAGTTCTATGCTCAAATTTCTTACAGTTTCCTCTTGTGTTTTTTTAGTTTTTAATATTTTACGTTTGTATTGTTCTCCGGCGATGTACAGCTTTGAATGTCATGCACAAATTAATATAGGGTGTGCACAAAATAACAGGGACGTCTTACAATATCATGCAATTTAAGACAATAATACTTAAAACCATCGTCTCTAAAATAAAAAATTAAAATATTAAGATAATGACATTGTCACTTTCACTTCAATTGTAGTATGTTCTTATTGACTTTCACTGTTTGTTGTTTCTATCATATATAAATAGAAAGATGGATTAACCACATTTTAGGATGTACATTTTGTTTTAAAGGGTTAAGTGTGTGTGTGTGTGTGTGTGTGTGTGTGTGTGTGTGTGTGTGTGTGTGTGTGTGTGTGTGTGTGTTTGGGGGGTGGGGGTAATTAGGGCAGAAAAGTTGCTGGATTAAATTTAATTTCCCTGCATTGAGCTACTACAGCTGCCTGCAACGCATCTCAAATCCCCACAGAAAAGCTTGGTCTCTCTTCCTCTTCAATTTACTTTGTCTACAAGGGCTGGGGAGTCCCTGCAGAGCATCACGACAATGCAACACACACACACACACACACACACACACACACACACACACACACACACACACACACACACACACACACACACACACACACACCCAAAGGGCCATTATAAAATGCCAAATTGATATTTCATATGTTCCTGTTTGAATCTGTTTGGGCCACACAGTTACAAATGGAGGCGACGTGGTTAAAGTATTTATGCTGTGCAACCCAACAGTCTATCTATTAGTAATACGGGGAGTGAAGGGAAACATATTCTTTGTCTTATATCCCATTTGTTGTCAGGATGGATTCACTCATTCAGCAAGATGCCATGCGGGGACAACAAGGGGTTTGTAAGGGGCAGAGAAGAGTGTGTGTGCGTGTGTGTGTGTGTACTAAACAGTGTTTACAGGAAGAACTTTACTTGTGAGTGTTGGTTGGGTTGAGGCAGGGCTGAGGGGAAATGTATGTAATTGTTTTGTTGTAACGGTATGTTCTTTGTATTGTCCTTTGTTTACATGTCCAGGAGACATAAGTTAAAGAGGGTTAACCAAATCATCGATTATTTATACACACTTAAATATGTTCACAACCATTTATATGTGGCGTGGAATTCATTGTTTCTGTACAAATACGGTTAATACATGAGTAAAATGTGACTGCTCTGAACACCTGGAACCTGTGACATGAAAAGTGGATAAAACAGCAAAAAAGAACATGCAGCTCTTGTGGTGATAGTATACTATAGCTTCATTTACTTGGGGAATTCCGCTGTGGCCAGTGTATTAAACTCAAGTTGTGAATGTAAAAATGGTCAATTTCATCCAATTCTAGTGTTATTACCCAGCAGTGAAAGAACACACCTTAAAAGCTTAGTTTGCAGCCTAAATCATGACCATATTAACTTCCAGCCAACTGTAATATCAAACCAATCACTTTGACTTGATGTAATTAGGTTCTCTGTTGTTCTTGTAAAGATGCTGACTCAAACTTACAGTAGGTATCCCGGTAACATCGGATCTATTTGTTGAATCACGTGCGGAAACAAATAAACGAATGTTGCCACAGTGGTAGTAGTCAGGCTTACATCATGTAAACAAGTAGAACTGGATGCCGCATTAGCCTAAATGACAGTTAAATCTAAGGCACGCAGCGCTGGTAGCGATATGCCAAGTAGCAGACAACAAAACAAAAGGAGAGATGTTGACAATAGTGTGACAATGAACCATGCCATGGAGAAAGGTAAGAATTAATAGTTACAAAATGAAATCTTGCTTGTGCTGCATGTTTACCTCTGGTTAAATGCATATTAGATGAGTGGGTGGAGCTTCAAAATAAAAGCAAATAAAATTTGCAGGCAGGCTGAGGTGCATGGGGGCATATTGTAATCACAACATGGTGGAACATAAGTTAAAAGTCTTTCAGAATTCATATAACACGGAAGCAACATTATTTTGCATGTAAGTGAGGAGGAGAATTTGCATGAGATATGAATTACGTATAAGGGGACAACACAAGTTTCTTAGTACCGTAGGCACCAATCAAAATTAATTATTTCTATTGTTAATTTTTTATTGTCTCAACACAAGACTGAGAAAATGCATTAGTCACTTAGCGTCCATTTAATTTTTCATGGCAAGCTGCTGAAGAGAAAAGAAATATAGTCACCAAAGAGAAAACAAATGGAACCACATGATGCAGCGCAGTTGTCACACAGAGGAAATACCTTATTGAAGTGATGGAATTCTGTATTTACTGTCAGTTTTAAACCCATTTGATATTTTTCATATTCAGTTTTTTAATGAACTAAATTAGAACAACAACTTTGGGGAGACTCAATTGGAGATTTCACAATTTTAGATGTCCTGTATTCTTTCTATTCTATTCACTTCAGCTGATTGCTTCTCAGATAAGAATGTAAACATTCCAGTATACATTTACATCCCTTATTCAGCAGTAATACGAGAGGTATATTTATTTGTCTGGATCTCTAAATCTTGCCCATAATATTGCCAAGCTAACTGTGTGTGACAGGCCCCATGCATATTAAAGACATTCATTTTAGTGTCAAGTCATGATGATGATTTGTCTGAAAATATGCTCAATTAGCTATTAATCCTTTACCTCCATGCAATTAGCATTCTTTATGAGGGGGAGGTGGTGTCTGGTTATAACAGTTTGGTTCCAGAGGTACTGGAGGTTTTCAATGTGATCAATAATACAGGCCTTAATGAGGTGCAACCTGCCCCCAACTGGGAGGATTTCATCCAAAATTCATTAATTTCCTGTTTTATTAATCTGGAACCACAAGCTGAGATGTTGAAAGCTGCAGGAAGGCCAGAACCTGTGGTGCAGGGAAAGAGGGCAAATAAGTGAGCGGGAAAGAGACAGAGGAATTATGTATGCAGTTTTGTCCACACTTCATCAGGAGCCCAGGCCAACCTGATCTTCAAAGTTATCCGGAAAGACACCAAACTCTAAACTAATCAACCACAAACAAAGCTGCCTTCCATCTGTATCTCGATTGCAATGTGCAGGTCGTCAACTATCATAAAAAGTGTGATGATTGTCAGTTTTATTCAAACTTAAGATGTCAGTCCGCAGCAGCACACATAACAGAAGCACCTGCACAATAGAATCCTATCAATATGTAGCTCTACAATAAACGTTTGCCAAGTCTACCGTATTTGCATCAGAGCTGAGTTTAGTTATCATCAAAGTGGCGCTGTTTTACAAGATTGCATGTTTTTTTGTCTGTCCAAATGTGTGTGTGTGTATATATATATATATACACATATATATATATATATATATACATATATATATATATATATATATATATATATATATATATATATATATACATACACATATATATATATATATATATATATATTTGACTTGATTAGGCTTGGAGAAATGTTTAATTTCTCAAATCTGAACACTTACTTATGTTTTTGAAACTGTCAATGTCTGTATACTTATCCAGTATTTTAAACCCATTCATTTGTATCTTGTGAGGCTAAGGCTGTCAGTGCCCTTTGAACAGATCTTTTTTAAGTACACCCGTCTTCATGCTCCTGGACCTCCCATGGCTGCCCTTGCCTCCATTTGCATTCATTTTCATGATTGCTCCATGCCTGTCTCTCTCGCCCCGCCTCGCCCTCCTATTACCTGCCTGTCCACTCGGCTTTGCGTCAGTCTACAGACAGATTTCACCATATTCTCCTCCTTTTCAAAACCACAGGCATGGTTGAGGGGAGCTGTAGTCGAAATCGTTCAAGTGTGCTTGTTCACTTTTTTAGGGGCTTGTCATTTCACAATTCTACCTTTTCCAACGCTGCTGTCGGATAGAAGAGGATTAATAGGCATCACCTCAGTGCTCTTCAGACCTGATGTTTTCTTTGCCTTTGAAAATATTAATATAAAATCTTTTTTTTTGCTGAATTTATGTATTTTAAAACATCTTTCCTGACCGACATTTAAAAATCAAGGCAATGGAAGGTGCTTTCGGAAATTTTCACAGGTGTGATTCAGGCAATAATACTTTGAGTACAGATTTATATTTAGATTCACTTTTTAATGATGTAACGATGCCATTTACAGGCTCAGACATTGGCCTACAAACTATTTTAGACCTCAGCTATGCTTCAGACACTTAAATGTGTTAAACTCAGTGTACAGGGAGCCATAGTGCACTTGATAAACTTCATAATAGAAGCTGAAATGAATAAAATGAACCCACTTATTGTTTGGTGATTCCCAGAGTTCTTCATACTGTACAGCACCGTTGAGATGGTTGCCTTTGTATTTGTAAAATGCAAAGAAAAAAATATATAAAACAGAGAGCCATACAGTCTATATATACTCATCAAATAATATTTAATTTCTCGCAAACAATACATCTTGTTTTCAGTGTAATGCAACAATAAGAGTCTACAGCCGTGCTAGTGGCTCGTGAGGATGTTCTTCGGCACAGCGGTACTGTGAGCTAATGTACATGCAAAGGTCAGCATGCTAACATGCTCACAATAACAATGCTAACAGGCTGATGTTCAGCCAATATAACATTAATATCGATTAACAAATTTTGGCATGAGAAGCGTTTCCGTCTGTAGTTCGCGGAGTATTGACTCATTCAAGCGGGCTTTGGTTGAATGCCGGTAAACAATCCGCGTGGAGAGCAAAAGAGGCAGAACGCATTCGATGATTTAGCTTTTCATGGGT
This sequence comes from Melanostigma gelatinosum, assembly GCF_949748355.1. NCBI lineage: Eukaryota > Metazoa > Chordata > Actinopteri > Perciformes > Zoarcidae > Melanostigma > Melanostigma gelatinosum. The sequence continues at coordinate 16,135,352 of NC_136642.1, read as the reverse complement.
TTTAAAGTAGCTTGTAAACTGGATACTTGTGAAACAATGCGGTCTTACACGTCTTCTGTCAACTCCAACTTCAGTCTCATCTCAAGTTAATAATCGGACTGTAAACAATGCAAGGAAAAGGAAGTCTTTGTCTGGACCTCTGCTGGCTACACCAGATACAGCTCCTTGCCCCCAGAGGCTTCTTCGTCGTCCAACTGATAACTGATGGGTTCTGAGATTGGTATGAGTTTGGTAATAGTTAGCATACTCATATTAGGTAATTAGCAGTAAACACAAAGCTAAGCTGATGGTGATGCCATTAGTTTTGGAGGTATGTGCTCATAAACCATAAACTATTGGACAGAGATACTTCTTTGAAAATTGAAAGTCCTTTTATTGAAATAGATCCAGAAACAGCCAGAAACATTTTCCCAATTGGTGTCAATTTAAAATAGCTTTGACTTCTTTGTCCTTCATTCTCTTCTGACATATACAGTCAACAGCTATCATCCTCAACAGCATGGACACGCGCCCTCAAGTTCTCCCGTGTGACAATTTAAATTCAGACACTCGCAACCACATGAAGCTCTGATTTCAGCAACCTGGGAGAGTCACACAGGGAAGTCATGAAAACAAAAGAAAGCACACAGAAAGTGAATGGCTCATTGACTGTGTTACAGGAAGATTGCAGACATCAATATGTGCTATAAGTATGCTGGCATGCACCCGCATATTTTTATTACTGTACTTGACAAGAATCCAACACTTGAAATCTGAACTGATCCTAAAATTGTGATCTTAACACGAACAAAACAGTTGCAAAAATGGTGTGTAGTTTTAAAGCTTAAAATGGTTTTCATTAAGATAGAAGCAGTACACACACACACACACACACACACACACACACACACACACACACACACACACACACACACACACACACACACACACACACACACACACACACACACACACACACTCTCACACACCTGTCTTCATTTTGGATGTACAGTATCATGCCACTCTCATGTCAGGGAACTTATACGGCACGGCCGTAGTGTGATGTGCCTATGGTATAAAAAATAAAGCGACTGTCATTATAATATTCATGAGCTTTCACATCCCTCCCTTCCCCCTTTTCTGTTCTTCTTTCTCTCCTTTCCTCATTCCCTTTCCTCCTTAACTCACCCCCTCCCCCTCTTTTCTCCTGAATGCCAGAGGTGACAGACAGAGACTTTCTTGTCTCTTCTCCACAGCTCTTAAATACAGAAAAGGTTAATTCCTTCACTGTATATGGACCTCATTTCAACCGCCAGTGTTATATCCCTGCCCCCGTCTTTTAAAGACAATGTTTAAATTTTTAAAACCTGCCCGTCCCAACCAATTTAACTCCAGCTGATCATTCTACAAAAGCACATGGCACAATTAAAAATGCATCACAACCAATCTTGGAGAAGTTTTTAATGGTTGGGATGGAGAAACAAATGTATCTCGTATCCATTTTATAATGAATAGGACTCTCAAATGGGTCGTGAGAAAACTTCAGCGATGTATCAAGTTTAACCAAGACGTCAAGTAATATGCTTGGGTACCATTAGGTCACTTTTTCATAAAAAATCTACAAACAAATTTGAACTAACATTACATTATTTCTGATTCAAACAGGAATGCAGCTTACGCCTGAAAGCCATTTAGTCGGATTCAAGGTGTCTCCAATGCCTCATTTGAGGGTCAAGCTAACATTATATCTGCAACTCCTCCAAATAAAATAACAAAATGTGCTGTTGGTCAATGCTCTCCAGAAGGATACATGCCGTTTTGGGGCACTCACTGAATCTTTATTCAGGACAGTTGCGTTTGACAAAGTCAGTAAGCAGATGGACAGTCTAATGCTTATTCCACTTGTAGGTGATTACAGAAGTTCAATTTCTTTCCCACATTTAAAGAAAATAAATGAAAATTACTAACAGCCCTGCGGACTGGACATGAATGTCAGAAGCAAAGTTGGAGGTGGGTAATTTGTTCTGCGAGTGCATGATTACTGCAAACACAATACTGAGCAAATTAGGCACTGCTCAATACTGGCACCAGCTAACTTCACCAACTAATAGAAACAAGAAATTACAGAGAAAACACATTTAGTGTTTAGAACACCAAAGTCGACTTTGTCCTGTCAACAGCCGATAGATGGGGGAGGACAAAAGACTTGGGAATCGATGAAACATCAGTATTTTATTCTACATTTGATGAGGAAAAAAAGAAACCATTTTTTTACGCTAATCTGTTTTATGTTACTTGTTACAAGTCTGTCCTTGACACACCTCATGGAAACATGGAAAGCAATCAAGCCATTATAATAACTTGTTGGTTGGCAACAGTTGGCAGCTGTTGGCGCAGTAATTCTACACTGTAACATGTAACTGCAATCTTTAGGCTGCGTCAGGCCAAAGACTATGTTATATGACTCCTTTCTTCCTCTTCTAGCAGCTTCTCATTGTCAACTGTCAAACAATCTCATCATAACAATCACATGATTCATCATTTTACAGCAGGAGACATTTTTTTTAACATGGGGAAATATGACTGCTCTTTTAGCCTCCATGTGTTTACTGTACTTCAAACTGCATTCAAACTTTTTTTTACAATCTTTTACTCACATACTGATTCACCTACTCAACGTCTCTCTTTCTATCGCACTCTCACGCATACACAGTACCTATCTCAGTCTCTTCTGCTCACTCTGTCTCCCCTTATCTACAGCTTTCTAACAAATAAGATGACAACAAGCAGAAAAGTCTGCTGGACATACACGCACACGTGCATGCACACGCCTTCACCCAGCCGCCCCCTGCCGCCGCATCTCTGCACCGCAAACAAGCATCTGGTTGTTATCGCTCTTCGCCATGCATGCTGAGCAAAGTTTAAGCTGATTCGGTGACAACTCCAAACCGAGCCGCCCCGGCATTTCCTTACAGCAAGGCCCCTAATCTGCCAGACTGGGAGGAAAGACAGAGAGTGGTCCGCTCTCTAATTCGACAGAGAAGCGAGGCTTGAAACAGCACAATTAAAAAGATACTGTTGTGTTTACACTCGCTGGCCTGTGTAACTGCTGAATGGGGGACATAAACAGCTTAACTGCAGTCAGTGTAAGTGGCCTGCGTGGGCCTCCTCCTGCTGAAAACGAGAAGAGCTACTGTATTCTATCCCACCGCATTTGACAGGAATTTGAAATCTGCTGCATTATGCGCTGCCCACAATAAACCTTGTGTTGTTTGAAAAGCCGGCATTAGACAGCAGAAAACTGGCATCAGGGAAGGGAAATAATTTGATCTTGTCTAATCTGGTTGAGGGGGAAAATATTGTAATCCCCTCCGTGCTCTGTGATATGTCCTTGCATCTGGCTGTGTGCTTGTGTACGTGTGCTTGTGTAGAATTGTGCACATGCATGTGTTACCATGCAAGACAGAGGTTTTTGAAAGCATAATGTTGCTATTTGGTCCTTTGTGTGAAATTGTTGATATTCCCTTTTCTGCTGAGGTTCCCATAGGTGTTTCTCACATAGAGGATAATAACAGGAGATGATTTGGAGCTGGAAATCCATTGTACACACACACACACACACACACAGACAGAGTGCTGCTCAGTCCTTGCGGGCTCATCAGCGCTCCATTGTAAAAGCTTCTGGTTTTATGAGGAGTGCAGATGTAAATCCTCACATTCTCTGTGATATCTCTTCGGCATCCTGTTGTCTCTATCTTTCATCACCTATCTTCTGGGAAGTGATGAGTGCAGAGAGCCAGAAACCGTGAACAACAGACACATTAGGCCTGTTGTATTCATACCCGCCCAGAAACAATGGACCTGTGTCAGGGCGATTGTTTCCCCCAGCGACTCTCAGGGAAGGCTTTGGAAATTGAAAAACAAAAACTTTCTGTTTCACACAAGCCTGTTCCATCTTCCTCTGCCATTGTTGTTCCTCTTTGATAACAGGCTTGAACAAAACCCAAGGCTAATATCACATGCTTTCATTCATTACGATGCTGGATCATAAACAAATGGACATTTTTGGATTGCTGTTCAATCAAAGTCTTTGTTGTTTTTATTCATGCAAAAATGTATGTGTTCAGTCATTGTTGTTGCTGTTTTCTCGGATAAAAACTATCATACAGTTATGACAGCATAATAGGTAATCAGGTGAGAAAGGGGCCTTTTCTTACTTTGTCCTTGTTGCCGGAGGGATCCGGGGAATGATTAGCAGAGTAGAGTAGATTGTCTTGTGTACGACGATAAACTAGGCTCATTATTATCTGTCGAGTGATAAACCACATGGATGGTTCTGATATCACACTTATACAGCTGCTGTGTGGTTTGGTCTCATGCTTCAATCTGAACACATTCGATTGGATTCAAGCATGAACTTTTGCCAAAATCATTGTCATAATTTCAGAGACAATGTATAATAACTTTGTACAACTTTGAATTTTGGTCTATATTAATAAGTCAAATAGTTAGACAGCTCCTAAAATAACCAGAAATAAGAAACATTAAAAACACAAAAACTCCAAGAACAACATGGTTTCTGTTACCTTAGCATGCTTCTTGAAATACTTCTGCAGATCGGGAGAGTTGTGTGACTTATTTACCTGTCCAGCCTCTCTGTGTACAGCGTTGTCAACAAGATGTTAGCACTCAAAGGGGAAAATAACTGCAAATATAAACATGGTGAGGTACATCGCGAGCTGGAACAAACCTGCTTTTCTGACAGCTTGACAGTCACCTGAGGGTGAAACAGATTCCAAAATCACTGTCCAACCGGCCACACATTGTCTTGCTTTGTCTGACTCACACAACACACACACACACACACACACACACACACACACACACACACACACACACACACACACACACACACACACACACACACACACACACCGCAGTCCGCGGAGGGGCCAAGCAGGAAAAGAGGCTGTCTCTGGCTGGGCAGCTGTACGGTCAAGCAGAAATATCTGAATGTTTCCCCTCCAGCAAGTATCAGTGGTGACAGACAGACAGTCTGACAGTCTCTCTCTCTCTCTCTCTCTCTCTCTCTCTCTCTCTCTCTCTCTCTCTCTCTCTCTCTCGCACACACACACACACAAATACAAAGACACAGTGATTGACAGAGAGAGATGGACAGACAAGACTGACAGACGAGCCACATTCTGTACATTTCATGTAAACAGAGAGAAATGCACAAGATCACAGCGGTGCAGTATCCCTCTATACACATAAACAAATGTAAACTTTTTACACATTCTAATTAAAGTAGCTAATAAGAAAAAAAAATGGACGAATTTGACCTGCTCTGAAATCTTCTGTTGGGTGCAAATTGAAGTCATAAAACTTCATGTTCTCTTCCAATTCTGTAGTTCCCTTTTCAACCCATAGAGGTCACTGTTGCTTTACACACTACTCAAAACAGATTGGTTCAACGTTAACCTCTCTCTGTCCCGTATTAAGTATCTCAACCTACACATTTTCTGTAGAAATGCCTTCTACTTTTCCCGTTGAATAATTGTTCATGATATTGTTTTTAAAAAAAAATATCCTTTTTAAAACTCTCTCAAGTTTTACCCGGTTACCTGTACCATCGCACTTCAAAGAGAAATGTTTGGTGTATTTGTGATGTGAAAATAAACTATAAAATGTTATTTAAGCTGCCACTGTGATGCATAAAGAGGTAGATTCCTGCATGTGGTTTTCAGATGTCAGGCTATTGCACTCATGAGAGAGAGTCTAAATTGTAAAGGAGCAAAAGCACATTGTAACCTCAAACTGACCACAAACACTTTGCAGAGCACTTAAGACTCACTTCAACTGGTTCAACCTGCTACAGGGAACACACCTCAAGTTTTCAACCGGCAATACAGAAACCCTTTTGAAGTATTGCACCTATTGTGTACAACAAACAGTTAGCGACAGGCAGGAAACATAGTTAACACCTGTGAGTATTAATCATTTATATTGAAATTACTCTACAATGGTGTAACAGTAACATTCAGATAACGTATAGTAGTAGTAGTAGCAAAACTACTATCACAAGCACCACGTATTTTAATGCAGCAGTGCTCGTAGGCTGGCTAACATAATACAAATATTTTGTGCAAAATCGTCCTGACTTTTATTTTTTTGCTATGAGTGTGCAAATATATACTTCCTGAATCTGATTTACTACCCAACACAACACAGTTCAGTTTTAAATGTCAGAGCTGTCTACCTCCATCACAGATATTCTGGTGGCAATCCACTTGCTGAATATTGGAATATTGGATAGGAATGACGAAATCGGACAAAATCACAGACGTTACTAGAATCCTTACATGGTGAAAAAGTGAACCAAGTGTTCCTGAAATGTGACCTTAGCTGCAGCCTTGGAAGAAACACCTAAAATAGCATGCCCAAAATGTATAATAGCTGTGGGCTCCTTTGAAAGGTAAGACGCTAAGGATAGTGAATCCATTGCAATTAAACTCAACTGTATTACCATTACAGAGTACATGGAGAAGCAAGGAAGGAAAAAACGAGACTTTTATTCTCGGCTTGAGTAAAATTAAAATTTAAGAGCCAATATCTCCACTATAATCATGATCCCATAGACAACAATGCAACGACTACTGCCTACTCTTTGTCTTCAACTGTAACTGTAGATTTGATGAAAATACACTAATTTGCAACATATATTATACAATTTGTAAAGATATACTCAGGTGGTCTCAGTGTTTTGGTCATGTTTACTGTTTCCATGTTTACTCTTAACTGGGAGTTTTACTTCAAAACATAATGTATTTCCATATATATGGATATATAAGGATTGTGGTTATATCTGGACCCTGGTCCCTCCTCCGGCCATGGCCCTGCTGACTCCCAATGTTACTCCCATTTTTGTTATCAACATTAATAATTCTATTACCGATACCATTAATGCTGATTACTGACTTTGCTTCTTCACCAGATTCTCTGTGCTTTCTCATCCCGCAGGTTTCCGTGGATCCTGGTTATACCTGGACCTGCTGCCTCCTGCCGTTGTTCTGTCATATGCATTGAATGTGTTGAAACTCTGTGATGCTGTTCATTCTGTACACATCTATTGCACTTCTGTCCATCCTGGGAGAGGGATCCCTCCTCTGTTGCTCTCCCACAGGTCTCTCCCTCTTTTCTCCCCATTAAAGGTTTTTCCTGTTCCGATGTGAGGGTTCCGGGACAAGAGGATGTCGTATGTGTACAGATTGTGAAGCCCTCTAAGGCAAATTTGTAATTTGTGATTTTGGGCTATTCAAAAATAAATTTAATTGAATTGAATATAGTCATGTTAAAAATAACATACATTTCCCAAAAAGCATTGAAGTAATGAACACAATGAATATTGATCAGTATTCATACGACACAAGAGTTCCAAACTATACTGTTAGGATAATGCCAAAACCCACAGTGCTCTGAGGTATCCACATATTCGTATGGATGAGACGAAGACAATGATGTATAGCTTGGCCATTTGGTGGCTGTATCAAGTACTAAAACCAGCGGTTGGCTGAAAGTGAAGTATATAATAATAATAATAATAATAATACATTTTATTTATATAGCACTTTTCATGACACACAAAGACACTTTACATTAAAATCATCACATATAAAAACAAAATACACGATAATAGTCACGCATTAAAAGCAGTTTTGAACAGGTGAGTTTTGATTTGTGATTTGAATGTGGAAAGGTCAGTGCAATCTCGGATGTTTTTGGGGAGAGAGTTCCAGAGGGAGGGGGCAGATATTGAGAAGGCTCTGTCGCCCCATGTCCGGTGCTTGGTCCTCAGCGGAAGGGACAGGAGGTTGGCATCAGAGGAGCCGGCGGGATGGAGTGTGGTGGTGAAGCAGGTCGGTGAGGTAGGAGGGGACCTGATTGTGGAGGGCTTTGTGAGTGAGGAGAAGGATTTTGTATTGGATCCGTTGTGGGACGGGGAGCCAGTGGAGGTTCTGGAGAACAGGGGTGATGTGGTCACGGGAGCGGGTGTGGGTGAGCAGGCGAGCAGCAGAGTTCTGGATGTACTGGAGTTTATTTTGGATTTTGGATGATGTGCCGTAAAGAATGCTGTTGCAGTAGTCAATTCTGGAGGTGATGAAGGCGTGGATCAGAGTTTCAGCAGCAGATGAGGAGAGTGATGGGCAGAGACGGGCGATGTTTTTTAAGTGGAAAAAGGTAGTTCTGGTGATTTGTTTGACGTGGTGTTCAAAGGAGAGGTTTCTGGCAAACATGACTCGAAGGTTGCGGATGTGTGGGGAGGGAGACAGAGTGGAGTTGTCGATGATGAGGCAGAAGTTGTTTTAGTCAGGGATTTGGGACCGATGATGATCATGTCAGATTTATCACAGTTCAGTTTGAGGAAGTTGGTTTGCATCCATGATTTAATGTCAGTGAGGCAGTTGGTGAGAGTGGAGTGAGTAGCAGTGGTGATGGCTTTTGTGGAGATGTAGAGTTGGACATCATCGGCGTAACAGTGAAAGTGAAGTCCATGTTGACGTATGATGTTACCAAGAGGGAGCAAGTAGAGGATGAACAGAAGAGGACCAAGCACCGAACCCTGGGGGACGCCTTGAGACAGAGGAGCAGTGGAGGAGGTGCAGTTGTTGATACTGATGAACTGTTGTCGGTTTGTGAGATATGATTTTAATCCAGGAGAGAGCAGTTCCGGTGATGTTGAGGGAGGATTCGAGGCGGGAGAGAAGGATGTTGTGGTTGATGGTGTCAAAAGCTGCGGTGAGGTCGAGGAGGATGAGAATGTTGAGATGACCAGCGTCTGAGGAGAGGAGGAGGTCGTTGGTGACTTTAAGGAGGGCTGTTTCAGTGCTGTGCTGTGAGCGGAAACCAGATTGAAATGGCTCGAACAGATCGTTGGAGATGAGGTGGGCTTTGAGTTGTGTGGCGACAATGCGTTCCAGTATTTTTGACAGAAAGGGAAGATTGGAAATGGGATGGAAATTGCTCATGGTGTCAGGGTCAAGTCCAGGTTTTTTGAGGATGGGGGTGACAGCAGCCAGTTTAAGTGTGTCGGGGACTGAACCGGAGATGAGGGAGGAGTTGATGATGACTGTGATGAGTGGTGAGATGGCTGGGAGACAGTCCTTGACCAGGTTAGATGGGATAGGATCCAGGATGCAGGTGGAGCTTCTCATTCCAGTTGTAAATTTAGGCATCTCCAACGGGGACACAAGGGAGAACTGAGAAAGGGGCTGAGGGGTGGAGGGGGGGGGGGGGGGGCAGGTGGAGAGATGGAAAAGGCGGGGGAGGTGTTCAGGTTGCTGTAGATGGTGTCAATTTTTGTTTGGAAAAATGAAAGAAAAGAGCGGCATTTGTTCACTGTGAAGGATGTGGAGGTGTTGTCCTTGGGTTTGAGAAGCTTGTTTATTGTAGAGAACAGAGCCTTTGGGTTAGAAGAGCCAGTGTATGAGGTGTGAGTAGTAGGTGGACCGGGCTGAGATGAGAGCGTCTTTGTACTGTTGAAGGTAGTCGGAGAGGGCTTGGAGATGGACTGTTAAACCGCTTTTCTTGCAGAGTCTTTCAAGCTGGCGCTTTCGAGATTTCATCTGGTGGAGTTCGGGAGTGTACCAGGGGGCTGAGTGTGTGAATGAGACAGTTTTGGTTTTGATGGGAGCCAGCTGATCCAGTCTACAATATCGGAGGGATTATCAGACAGCGGGGCAGGGGAGGCAGACATGGTACTGGCAAGAGAGGCTGAAAGAGTTGTGGGGGAGATAGATTTGAGATTTCTGAAGGATATGTTGCGCTTAGCTTTTGGGATGGGGATAGGGATGTCAATGTCCATTGTGATAGCCAGGTGGTCAGAGATGTTGAGGTTGAGGCTGGAGAGTTGCGGTATTGTGAGACCAGTGGAGCAGACCAGATCCAGGATGTGACCTCGGCTGTGGGTGGGGAAGTTGATATGTTGTGTGAAGTTGCAGCATTGTAGTAGTTCCAGGAATTCTGTCGTAGATTTACAGTCAATGTGGATGTTAAAATCTCCTAGGAGGAGAACGGAAGGTGAGATGGCACATAGCTGAGTCAGAACATCTGAAAAGTCAGAGAGAAAGGAGGGATTTGGCTTGGGTGGACGGTAGATTACAGCAGTAACCAAAGGAGTGGGACCAGAGAGCTTGAAGGCAAGGTGTTCAAAAGAATGAACGGCAGGAATGGGAATGGTGGTTGCTCTGAGGTATCCACGTATTCGTATGGATGAGACAAAGACAATGATGTATAGCTTGGCCATTTGGTGGCTGTATCAAGTACTAAAACCAGCGGTTGGCTGAAAGTGAAGTATATAGTTTGAGCCAACATGCGCCTTGCTCCTATTCCAGCCGATCTGTGTGGCTTTCTGATTGATTATAATTGCTGCAGACATGTAAGTAAATAAAATCTGATGTTCTGGGCAAAGAAATAACGTAGTCCTTTGTGAAAGACTTTGGCAACAGATTAATGTCAGTGTGATGGTAAAACATGAAGTTTGGCTGCTTAGTTTCCCCTTTGACAGCGGCTGTTTGGATGGGAGGTGAGCTCAGGTGCATTCAAAAGCTTGGAATTGCTCATTTCCAGCAATACCACTCACGATATTGTAGACTGACGAGAAAATGATCCTGTATCTTTTGATCACAACGTGTTCTTTTAATAATGAAGTTTATATCTGCACTACTTTATTGTTAAAATACTTCATAATAACACACAGTTTGGACAATGTACAATTAGTTTATAGGTTCTGAAAGCTGAAGACCTCATGTTTTTAAAACAGTACAACACTGATGTGTTCTGTAAATAGACGACAATGAAAGAGCGATATTTCATATATCTTCATTACCTCATGCCCCCGTTTTTGCGTTTTTGTACCTCGTAACCCAGACCCTGTAACTAGATGACAAACAAAATGTGATTTGAAGACCAAAAACAACTAGGAGTATATGTCTTGTCAGCAGCTTTAAAAGCTTTTGTCTATATTTCTCTATTTCTCACTCATGACTCAATGTGGAACCTGCTCACTTGTTCGACTACCTAAAAAATGTTTTTTTAGTTTGGACTGGCATAATACACAACATATAACTTGAATGTATTTGTTATTGTCTATTTGTTGTTGTCTATTCTTTTCAGCTACAATGAAAAAAGTAATATTGACAAGAAAGTGTACAAAAACAAAAAATACAAAAACATACAACCACGGCGGTGTGATCAAGTACAATCTATGTCTCTGAAATGCACACAAAAACACACACTTCCAACTCCTGCTTTCATGCAGTATATATGTACACACTGGCGCCACCAGACAGGCAAGTGTGTGTCTGTGTGTGAGGCGTCCATAATCCAGACATGCTGTGTAAAAGTATACAAAGTGTGCAGGTGTCCATGGGACATGCTAAGCAAGTTCAACACACCTCTATACACGCTGACAACCATGCCCACATTTAACACATGAACTGCAAGTGCCAAACGTTCATGCTCTGCTGGCTTGTTCTGGGGGTTTGCGCCCACACACACACACACACGCACGCACACACACACACACACACACACTTGCTCACACATGGCGTCTCAAGGAAGAACTCACGAGAGACTTTGTGGCTTGGTATTTGGCCCATCAACATTCTATTTTCTCTCTGCCCCTCTCTGCTGAAGTCTCATTTCCATCTCCTGACATACACAAAGGCACGATCCTCCCTACCCACTGAATCTGGTGAAATAAATAAATAAATCTTCACTCCACTGTACATCAGTTAATTATCTGTTTCACTGAGTGGCAGACTGTCGCTACTATACTTTCTGCCTGCATGTTTACACACACACTCACACTCACACACACATAGATAGAGAGGAAGGGGGGAAAAGATAGATGGCTGACTGCCACAGTGGCTTTCACTGTGAACTTGTTTAGTCAAAATAACAAGTCGGGGGATTATGAAAGACTGTAATTAGGTGTTGCCAAATGATTGTGCAAAAGTGTAAGTGACTGCATGGCGTGCTCCTGACTTACCTTGTTAAAAAGTCCTTAAGGTGAGTTGGCATGTCATTCAGGCTGTAATGCCTACACCTAGCGGGGGAGTTTTAAGTCATTTTGGCATGTAATTATCAAAGGAACACTTTGTGATAGATGGCAGAGTCAACGATGGAGCGATGAAGGGGGCATGAGGAAAAGAGAGAGTGAGAAACCCAGTCTGAACCTCATCATAATTAGAGGATTCCTCTGACTTTGATCCAACCGATAAGACTTTTCTCAAGAATCCTTTTTAAAGTTGATGTATTCGACCCATGCCTGAGACACATCCGTGCACCTGTCAAACAAGCTATTCTAATTAGCTATCAAAGGAGACACTTATTAAATGCTAACCTTCAGTGATAACAACGTGATGAAATCAAAGGCTGTGAGCAGCCTTGTGTATGGCAATAGGTATTCTTGGGGGCCGTAATCCTTAATTGCCCATCATGACCGATAAACACTGTTTTTTTGAGTTATACTATGGATATAGTATAGTAAATAGATATATGAAAACACGTTGTTCCATAATTCCTGACAATGGCTGGTAAATTTGTGTTCAGGACACCTCTCACATACTGAAAATCAAGCATTTTTACATCAATTAAGTGATATTTCAATGTAAAAGCTTGACATTTCCACCGTGAAATAGCTACATTTCCTTTCAATCCTACTTCCATATGTTATATATTTGTTATATACCCTAGTTAACACCTTTTTTTGAAAACCGGACATAGTCACACAGAATCACAAATGTATCCTTTCTCTAACTTCGCCAAGTCCATCACAGCTCAGTCTGGGCCGTTTGAATGCATTTATCGCCAGCTGATTTGACCCAAATATAAGCAATATGAGAAAAAAAAGAGTAATTAATTATGTTTTTATCTCAAGACAACAAATCACGTTATTTTGAGATAATAACATAATAACTTGTAATCTCGAGATAACGGCATAAAAAAAATGTAATCATGTCCGTTTCGGGCTTCAAATCATTCCTCTTTTGGGAAATAGTTTTTACTCTTAAAGAGGAGGTTACCATATTGGCCAGACTACAATCTAAAAAAATAAGTGAATCACCAATTTGTGCAGCTTGTTTATCAGTCACACACTCACACATTCCCTTGTTTTGCTCTTGGGAGTGGTCAACATAGTTTTCTCTGGCAATTCACACTCGTCGTTTTTGACTTTTTCAGCTCCTCATCGCCTGTGTCAGCTGTAATTCGTCACAACTAATTCCAGCTTCCTCCAGTTTGGACTTTCAAGCTCTCCAGTCTTAAAGGTCAACACTGTCGAGATAGTTTGCTGTTGGTCAACAGCGCAAATTTGCATGTCAAAGTTCAGTCAAACATTCCTTGTAAAACTTCCTCATGTTTTGATGTTATTTTACAAGAGCAAATATTTGGATGATGTTGATTCCCCAGGATCAAAGACTGAAGACTGTTCTACAAAATCAATGCTGTCATAGTTCAGAACTATCATTGAACTGCTGCCACGCAGGGAAGGGCATAATGATTCAGCTCAGAGATGATAGCCAAATCTGTTCTGTACATATGCACGGCATTCCAGTTTAGAGGAAGTGTAAATATAGGACAGAGGTTAGTTCAAACACAGAGACCTGTGCAACCTCTCGTTCTCTAATCTGCAACATTTTCACTACATGGGCCAGGGAATGAGAAACATGAAATATTCATTGAGTACAGTTAGGACACAATGTAAAATGTCTTCTATTTTAAGTAACATTTAGGTCATAAAAGGCCCAAACATAAACCAAATAAAGCCTCCTCTATATGCATCCAACAAGGATAGATCCACAGCAGATACATCTATGATGCCCCACAAATACATGCTGTCTACATTACAGTGTCAGAATGATTACCTGTCCTTCTCTTTCTCTTTTCCTTTCCTTTCCTGCCCTGTTTCAACTTTAAGGAGATTTTAATATAAATCCTCAATTTTAAGGATTTACTTAAAATTATACAACAAAAACATTTCTGGAGACGTTTCTTTGACAATACAGGAGAAACGTCAGCTCTGATACAATACATTACTCTCTCAGAGAGAGATGTGCCAACACTTTCTCCTTTTTTTTTAGTTTTTTTTATCCAAGTCATATTTCTTTTATGAGGTGTATTCTCCATAGGCTTCATGGTGGCAGGATAGCCATGAGCTCAGACACTCACTCTCTCTCTCTCTCACACACACACACACACACACACACACACACACACACACACACACACACACACACACACACAAACGCACACGGCAGGACCAGATGTCCACTGGTGCATGTAGTGGTTGTATTTTATTTCCACTTGGTGTTTTTTTCCTTTCATCTAAGGGAGCAGCAGCAAGACATAATTAGTATTGGAGAAGACACAAAGAGTAGCTCCTAATGATTACAAACATCTATGTAGTTGACTTTTGTGTATGTAATTGAAAGGGGGTAAAAATCAATAGCATTCAATGAAAACTAATTGCAAAATGTGAGAGTGGGGAGCTGTTAGGCGGCTATTAGGAGAGGCAACACCAAACCACTTCGAAGATTCTTCAGTCAGTTAGAAAAGCTCTGTGAGCGCAAATTTGTGTGAAACTGTGCGTGAAAAATGGCTGAATAAAATACCCACAATTCTTCTATTATTTAGTAACTTTCAGGCAACATGGAGTGATGGGAAGCAGATGGAAAACAAGGGGGAAGAGAGAGCATTGTCTTGGATTATTTTCTGTTTGTGGTTTTCAATGAGAGAAAAGGTTTTTCTGATCTATCTTTTCGGAATTTAAACTTTAATTGTGTGTAACATACTGTGTGTAAGATTGAGCTACATTTACAATAACATGACATGTACGTTTTCAGAAAATACAAAAATGAAAGTACAAACAGAACACGATATAATAAAATAAAGAAGTGAAATCAATAAAAAAGAAAAATGTGAATGACTTGTTTGATCTAGTTTTTGTTTTGTTTGCATTTTGCCCATAGATAGGCAAAATATATGTCAATATGTTCTATGTATGACACTTAATAAATTACTTTAAATAAGAAAGGGAAGTCATACAGAAAACAGTTCTGTTTGAAAACAGTTCTGACCTACAAACCTATAAATCCTGCAAAATATCCCACATTTACTGAAGTGATTATTCCTATGCAGACTGAATAAACAGGATATCAATGGCGTCAAAGTCAAACACTCGGGCCATCAGGACGATAGATACTGGCTACAGACATCTGCCAAGTTCACAGGGGTGCATGTTTACACTGTGAGTTGAAGCCTCAGTAACAAAGGGCAAGCGCTGACAAGCAAATTAATACATTTCTATTGTGGGAAGGGACGCCTAATAAGCCTTTAATTTATGCCATATATTGTGTTTAGATCACATTCTACTACTTGTTTCAGTTGGTCAATTACAACCCACATACAACTTAACATTTTACACATTTTCAGAGACACCATATTGTCAACACTTTGGTTTTCTGAGGTCCTGGCTCTGCTGCACTTCAAACATCACCTGTGGTCCTGTACACACACACACGCACACACACACCTACACACACACTCACAATTACACAGAGATTATGGAGAGGCCACTGCACAACAACGGCGGCCAGTTCACACTCACATACACAAATGCACACACAAAATGTCAGTTGGCCGTGGTCGTTGGCAGTGGCCTTGCCATAATCTCTCTCTAATTATATACACAGCCAGGCTTACTGTTTCAATGCAGAGACCTGAGAAAATACAACCTACTAATCTTATTTGCACACAGCGGCAACAACCCTGCTGGGTGAGGAGAGAGGAGAGGAGAGTAGGAGAGAATAGAAGAGAAGAGATGAGAGGGAAATGAGAGGAGAGGACTGAAGTACTAGATTTTTATTTTTTATTTTATTTCTGATACTACAATACACTTTTGTAAATGTATTATAGCTTAATATTAAAGTTATAAAGTTTGTCATTCATTTTAGATGTTTTGTATTTAGTTTTTCTTACTTTTTTTGTAATCTCTTAACTCACATGTGTCAAACTCAAGGCCCGCGGGCCGAATCCGGCCCGTCACGTTATTTTATGTGGCCCGCGAATCCGCCAGCAAAAAAAAAAGGTAGAAATTATGAGATAGAAAGTTGAAATTATGAGATAGAAAGAGATAGCATGAGATAGCATGTTGTCTGTGTACTGACATTAAAACTATCACAACAGGTGGACAGGAGAGGCAACAACCCGAAAAGCGGTTTTCCAACGATTGAAAAAGATCGACAAATAATCCCAAAATGTCCACGAAGAGAAAAATTGATGCAGAGGGAAGAAAATGTCATGAAAGATTTGTGCTTCAAGGAGAAAAACGGGTTTGTCTTCTGTGTTATGAGGCATGTCGGTGATGAAGGATACAATTCACGTCGGCATTTTGACACCAAACACAGAGCTAAATTTAGCCTCCAAGAAAAACATCAAATTGTCCAAGAATTAAAAGGCAGACTGCAATCACAGCAGAATATATTTACACAGCTACAGCCCAGTGCATACTGAACGTATGTGAGCAGAGCTCCGACCAGATACAGACTTTTACAAATTTGTGTTTGTGAAGAAACACCATCGCAGACCGAGTTCATGAACTAGCAGCAATCTAACAACACAGCTAGCTAAGAGACGAGCAGGTACTTGTGTTTTTAATTAACTGTTGATGAAAGCACAGACAACACGGATACATCATCTATCCATGTTCATCAGACCTGACTCTCAGTGAGGAGCTCTTGGATGTAGCTGCCATGCACGACGACGACAGGGAGGAACATTAGTGATGCAGAGAGGTGACACAAACAGCTTTGAACAAAGTTAATGTAATAACTTGTGTTTGATATTTGTCTTTGTTATTTTCTTTAGTAGTTTGATCTTTGATAGAGTCATGTGGGTTTCGTAACCCTCAATTAAAATGATTTATGTTATAATAACAGAAATGTGTTTAAATATCATTTTTGATTTATATAACTGCATGTACAATATTTTTTACACTTGAATAAACAAAAATCAAATGCAGAGAGAGTTATTTAACAATATGTTAGGGAGATACAGTCTTACAGTTACAACCGGCCCTTTAAGGGCGACCGTGATGCTGATGGGGCCCAGAGTGGAAATGAGTTTGACACCCCTGTCTTAACTGATGCAGTTCCCACTTGAATTAATGAGAACACATGCGACCCCTTCCTCTCCAGCCCTACTTATGAAGAGTGTCAATGATAATATTTCCATCTCAACCCTCCTCTCTCCGACTGTGTATATAGTCTATATGGAGAATGGCTGAGTTCTTGTTTCCACTTGGATGCCCTGTGATAGAATATATTCCCCTCTACAAAGGAGGTGCGATACAGACAGGGTGTCTCACACAGACACACACACACACACAAACCTACACACACACACACAGGCCTACACAGCAACACACACTATGTAAATAATGCATGTGTCTTAAAGGGTTTCACCCCACCACAGCTGGCCCACTTCAATTAGAACGCGTTGCACTCATCTTTTCCCTCCTTTCTCGTGCACCCTTTCTCTCCGTTTTCTCGCTCATTCCAGTTACGGTTACGTTATTCTACTGTTTGCACAGAACATTTGAACTCAGAATGGATTTTCTATACTTTAGCTATATCCCTCATACAGTTTCCAATTGAATTGTTTACAGTAAGCTATGCCACCTTGAGATGCCTGCCTTTAATATCTGCCTTACAACCTTCTTCTCTTCCTCACAAATAAATATGAATAAAAGTAGACATAGAAAAAAATAACGGACACATTGATTATGCCCTGCTTCCTGGCTGTTACTTTGCTCAGAGAAGCCACTAAAACACTTGTTTGATCTGCTGTACAACATGTTAAACCATGCCAAAATGTCCCCTGCTGTGTTCATTTCATTTGCAGCCAATTCTCGGGTCCAAGGTAAGGAAGCATTGGACATCAAGTCCACTACATTTTCTCTCACTTGCATAATGTTTAAGCGTATAGCTCTCTCTCTATTTCTGTCTTTCTCCCGATCTCTGAAATTCAGTGGAGGCCTTGTGTGACCCTTGCTACTCAACCTTACCACTCTCTCTTTGACTGCGTCCCGCTTTTCCTCCCTTTTTTCTTCCACTCACCCTAAGTGGAGGCCCTGGCCAGGTCTAGTCTCCTCCAAACACACCTAATTACCCCAATGCCAAGCATTTCCCATCCATCACATTATCTTTCAGAGTCGAGGTATTAGCGTCCACGTCCCGTCAGCCAATTACCTGCTGCCTTCTGTTTGAGTCACCTGCATTGCAAATGTGACCTTTCCTTAGAGGGCTGATTGCATGTTTCCTAGAGTGTGTGAGGGAACGCAGGGTGTGTGTGTGGAGAAGTGTGTGCACGTGTGTGTGTGTGTGTGTGTGTGTGTGTGTGAATGTGTGTAAGAGAGGGCATACGATCTCTGAAAGGGTGTGTTAAAATAATTAAAATGTGTGACTATATGTGTGTGTCTGTGTGTGTATGCATGTAAGTTTTCATACATATTATCAAAGAGCCTGCATGGGCTGCAAATGTATGTTATGTTTGTGTATGTGCATGTTTATGAAATATAGATCGACTGTGTGTGCGTGTGTGTGTGTGTGTGTGTGTGTTACGGGCTGGGGCAGTGAGCAACCCCCCCTCACCCTCACCCTCCCTCATTTGACGGGCTGTCGTGAATGTTAATGTTCTGTGATGGCTGTGGAGCAAATAAGTGTTTCTGACACAGTACAGGCTCCCATTACAGGAGCAGGCCAAGTGAGCTCGCTAGTGCCTTAATGAGCAGGCAGGTCAGTCAGCCGCAGCCACTGTACCAGTCCCACACGCTGCTTATGCAGGGCCCAACCTGAACAGCCCAACGACCAGACCCAGGGAAAAAAAACTTCTGCTGCAGCCTCCTTATTTAAGTTTAAAGATCTTCTTACTTGTCCATAGCTAGAAGCCGTGAACGTTTACCTGTAATTTCTAACAGCTTACCAACTGACATGTCTCTGAGCGATGACAATTTGTTTTCAGTTTCGAGTAAAAGAAAGAATCGTAAATGTCAAGATTCTTCCATATTCAATGTAAAATGTATCCTAAATCAAATACATTTTTTTTTTCACCTACCGTTATGCATTGTCACTGCAGAGCTGAGTAAAATAAAGTGTGGCTCTCTCTTTTCTGTGGTAATGTGAATGTACAGAATGATTGTCTGTCTGTTTTGCTGGTGAAATATAATTTAAATCCAGCCAGTCAAGGAATGTGTTGCTGCACGTAACACCTCAAATAACTGTTGTGACTTCTCCACTATAAAGGCTATACTGTGTTGGGAAGGTTACTTTTGAAATGTAGGCTAGGCTACAGATTACTTGTTACCCTTTTAACAAGGTAATGTGTAATGTGACTATTCTAATGAGCCTACTTCATCAAGTAAATAATCTCATATCATTCAATTACTTTTTTATTACTTTCATAACAAATGTTTGAAATAAAGCCAAATGTTTCCTCAATGTTTCTCAGGTCAGACATGGAGCATTTCAAAGCTGACATCATTATCACCTCTGGTAAACAAGCTCTACACTGTACAATTATGTTGGAGGCCTTTACTGATTTCTAAAGGGAATTTTGAATTTCAAGCGATGAAAGTCCTTCTTGGCCAATGACACGGCCCACCCGCCTTGGCGTGGTTGGCTGGTTGCAGGCATGGCAGACTCAGGTTGCTTCGAGCAGCGTGCATTGATTTGATTGGTTAGAGGAGGTGCAAATTCAAACAAGAGAACCAATCAAAAATAATAATAGAAATCAGCTTTGTATTTGCATTTTTTTTATTTCCAGCAAGCTAGTTATAGGAAGCTATTTCTTGAATGGAGTTTTCCTATGCAAGGGAGCCAGACAATTGGGCAGTGTCAGCTACCACTAATGTGTTGTTTTGTGTATAACAGAGTAATAACTCATGTCCATTTCGAATTTTTTTCTCTACCATTATGACCAACAACATTGACAAACCTAAAGTCTTTACAAAAGAAAGCCCTAAATAATTGTTTGTCATAAATCTCATTACTCGCAGTAGTCATATGGAACTGAGATTGAAATCCATGCTTCTTGGTGTTGAGGTAAATTTGAAGTGGGTAAGTGTCACCTGTCAAATAGAAACAGAAATTGGGAATCCCTGCAAAATATTCCACTGAATGGCAAACCAATAGCCTTGTCCATCGTAAAGTCCCAGTTAGCCTGACAGCCTGTGGACACTGTAAACTCAGTCACAACCAGTCCAGTGCAGCTACAAGCCTGTGAACAAAGATGCTGTCTTTCCCTTCTCCCTCCGGATTGTCAAGAGAAAGTACAGCTTGTAGGTTGAGTCGAACAGTTATTTCTGAAAAAAAAGGCAGAGAGCACATCGCTTGGCTGACTCATCATAATTTGGAGGGAAAATGAATCCCCCTTCCTCCACCTGAGGAAAGGAGAGATAGAAAGAAAAGGGTTAAGACAGAGAACCTGGGAAGTGGACATTAGGCTTGATTGAGACGCATGGCAGACGGAGAATCACCTGGCGCGTCAGAGCACATCCTCACAGTTGGCCAGGCTGTCTCTCAAAACTCTCCAAATAGTCTAAAGTCGACCTGTTGGAGTTACTGAGTCGTCACACTACATGTTGTAGCCCAGGAGCAATGGACCTGCAAAGGTGTCTCTTTTCCTCTCTCTGCGGGACTTGTTAGCGGTGCTATTTTGGAACCTCTCTGCCTTCATTCTTGCTGCTACAAAACACCTTGAAGTGTACCACATACTTTATTGAATTCAGGTTCTTCCTGAGTGGGGAACTGTTGGATTTTACATTTTTATAAAATTGCAAATCTTTGAATAGCACGAGCAGCACTAGATTTCATGCATGACAAAGACAACACAACAAAGACACACTTGTTTTCATTCTCATGGTACAAAACAGTGTTTTTCCTATTTTCAATTTTGAAACAAAAATGTCTGGCCATAATGTTGTGGATGTGCTTCGTAAACGCAACACTACAGCAAAACCAATGTGCATTCGCACCAGCTGGTGATAGGGATACTGTATGTCCACAAAGACATGCGGTAAAGACGGAGCCACTAAAGGACGGATGCAAGAGGCTTACTGCGAAGGAAATTACATTTTTACAACATCCTATCTTGTGATTGGGCTAAAAGTTATAGTTTACCGAAGCCATATGGCAGATGAGACAGAAGTTTGCTTTCTGAGATACTTTCTTAAAAAATCGCTTTCATAGAACTGTTAACATTCTTCATTGAAAACAATGATTTCTACGTTACACTAAGTCAGACGACACAGATACACCGTTTTCAGATAATGGGAGAAACTTTTCCTTATAATGAGACTCAAAAGGTCACAGCAGCACTTAAAGGGAAAAACACCCTTCACATGCAAACAAGACAGATACAAGTCCAGAGATAATTTACTGAGAAACTAATTGGCAAACAGTCTAACAAGACACCCCATTGTTAGACATTAAAGCATGGAAAAAATTCAAATGTGAAAAGCGCACAGGGTTTTTTTTTCAGTTGCTCCGAGGAAAACCATCATGACAGTTGGGCTGCAACCCAATCACCTGACAGGAACGTAGACATTGGATCATTTGGGAAACCCTCAATTATGTCCAGTTTCAAAGTATTTTTTTGTGTAAACATAATTCCAACATTTTTCTATATTCTTGCTTCCTGCAAATCTGCACACAGCAAACCTAACCAAGTGTTTTTGTGGCCGAAACAAAGCAGTTTTTTTTTTTTGTTTGAATTCACAATGTAAACCGTGTGTTTGCTGCGACTGTAGTTTGACGATCTGTGCTACTCAGTGTTAGAAAGTGACACCAAGGGTCCTGACCAAGCAGTCAGTGAGGAGTGAATGAGAACGTGTTGACCATCATTTAAAGCCTTTTCAGGCCTTAACACACGTCGCTGTTATGAAAAATATTTTAGAATGTTGCTCTTGAAAAAGAGAAATAAATTGGTAATGTATGAATTGGTGGTTTTGTATAATTAAGTTAAGCTGTGCTGATTTTGGTTTTATTTCAGATGCAACCATTTCTTTACAGATGCTCTGTCACACATTTTTGTTCCCGAATTAATTTTAGGAGGAAACATCACCACAATGTGTTTTATGTTTCTATATATGTTTTTTTTTTTATAGGAAGTGCTTGATTTCTCTACCACACACAACTTGGAAATAGGCAGTCAAGGTGGATGATGAGCATGTAAGGGTTTAGTTTCTAGGGGCAGACATTGAACAACGAATGAAAAGGGTTGTTGTTGAACATATTACATAATCCAATCACCATCACGTTTCTTTCAAAACCTATTTGCTGTTGCATTTGAAGTATACAACGACAATTTCCCAGAGTGCTGTGAGGCAAGTACAAATGTGCGAGTAAAAAAAAGAAGTGCAAATTGTGTAAAAACAAGTTGCTAATGCTATTGCAACAAATTGTCCATTGCTATGAATTCAAACTCACTGCACAGGTGCACAGTGACAAGTGCACTGTCAACAAAACATCAGGTTGATATGATCCATAGACATTTGTGAATGTTTTAAGTTTGAGTCTAAATTTAAGTTTCTGTCTCTTCTGGAGGACCCTTAACTTTCTTTTCGACTGCCCAGCACAATAGAGCTACATCAGATTTCTCCAAAGTGAATTTTTTTTCTGAGATTCATTGTACAAAAAAAAGAAAATCCAATACAAGAAACCTTTTACTTCCAGCGAAACCTGAGGGCCTCATTTGTATGTTTTGCTGGATCTACCAAACACAATGGAAAATGGAAGCAAAGGTCAGTGTTAAGTCTCCCCCCTGGCTTTTGTTCTTTAAAACAACAATATTGTATTGATCTGTCCTGAATGATAAACACAAATGTGTTGGTAAAACACAGTCTCTTTTGACCTTTAGCAATTACTTCTACATGGCTTTAGCAGGACTCTAGATTCATATATAAAAAAAACAATGTCAACGCATTTTCTTTTCTTTTTTTCTTGTTCTTGTTGTGTGTAACTATACCAACATCTTCATCAAGTACAGCTGGCTTACATAACGACATATTTTAGTTAAATTTCCCAGATGCTGCTCTTTACAATGTAATCACAGTAAACAAAGTATGATTACGAGATACTATGACGTTGCCATAGTAGACTTACACCTGGTCCACAAGTAACTCTTAGGGCAACAGGATTTGACTCAGCAGTATTGCTTCATCCATATGGGAACACCTTATCCCAAAAAAAAAATGTTTTGACCTTTGATTATATTACATACTGTATCTGTGGGTGTGACACCCAACCACAAATCCCCCAATGAGAGTGTACATGAAACATCAAATGTTGGGTCTTTGTTTCCTCCATTCAATTGAGTCAAGCTGCCTAAATATCCTCAGAATTTGGCATGCGTGTGCTCCGACTGCAATTCCAGAGAAAGGCTACAGTGTAGAGGACGCACATCCCCAAAAACTTCAACAGGTGCTGGTTCAAAGAATCAAACTAAGACAAGAATCAAACTAAAGATCCACACTATTATAAGCTTGCAGCAAATGTTGTTTTTTATGCAATGTTTTGATGTAA